>NC_059387.1:14687865-15326615 GCF_019703515.2 Myxocyprinus asiaticus
TGCTACTATGACAAGTGTCGCCCCTCTGCAAATAAGCTAGCAATATTCATCTCCCATTCAGTTCAATTCTACGGAATCTCGAGCACCTTTTCTCATACATGAATGGATTATAGCATCCACTCACTCAAATGAGTGTGCACTCAAAAACACGGACTGATTGGCTCGCTCCCCTCCCCCTCTTTGCCCCCAGGCAGCCGGTTAGCCACTCCACTGCCGTGCCTATGTGACGGAGGGATTGAGGGAGGGGAGAGATTTTTTTCAGTGGCACCAGAGCGGTAGCATAGTATGGCGGAGCACGTGGAATCCCATGCTGCAGTGCTCCTGCAGAATTCCAGCTCTGCCAGACTATTTTTCTTCCCTGCATTATTGGGGGCACTGGTGATGTGTTGCATGCATGCGTTGGTGTGTGCACAGTTTTAGAAAATTAGAACAGTTATAAATATAACTCACTACTAAAACGTGTTTTCTTAATATTGTGAGTTTATAAATAAAAAAATACATTTAAATTGCACTTGATATTTTGTGCATATATATACCTACTTTGGTTACTATCATGGTGACTTGTTAAGTCTTGGTTAATTTAAATATGCACTTTAATCCTTCGGACTGGAATGTCAAACATTCGTAGAATTCCGTGATTAATCAGCTTGTCGTCGTTGCGATTACCTCATCACTATTCATATATTCATTCGCAAGCTCTTATGTTAGACTACTGCTCCAGTGCCCTCATCCTCCCCCCTCACCCCCCACCCCCCCATCTGCATTCTGATTGGTTGATGGCGTGTTTTTGGTATCACCAGCTTTTTTCAACTGCATGGATACAGTGGAGTGCAGGAGAACTTGCACGCAGCCAATCAGGATGCAGTAGTGAATCGTAAGTGCCCAGCGGGCTTAGACAATCCCCTGTTTGCCCCCTCCTTTTTCTAGATACCATCGTTGCTCCTCTCCTCCAGCACGCAATCTCCCAGTAGGAGGCTTCCAAAAGAAAACAAACAGGTCAGAGCCTCGCTACATCGGAAAGAGCTTGTACGGCTCTTTCACCCTTTGGGACCACCACGAAAAAGCTGAGAGGCAAATGCACAGTTCCTAAAATAATCTGCAACTCTGAAGCTTTCACTCCTCTGTTGGCAGCCCTGTGGTCTATATATCGTTTTTGAAAAGAGCCATTTTGAGGTGAATTTTAGCACCTTAATAAATGTTCTCCACTTCTGATTTTTACTGTTATTAAAAAAAAAGCTCTTTAGTGCCTTTACACACACACATCTCTAACACTTTTGTAGTGTTAAGTCAGTGATGTCATTAGTCTCTTTAATAGTTACACAATTAAAATACAAAAGTCTGTGTTCTCAATTATTATTTTCTCTAAAAAAGAAAAATTTTAATGAAATTCCTTATTTATCAAAATAAGATATAGAGTTGTCGCTTTAAAAATGTGGTCAAATATTGTGTTATTTAGATATTAGTGTCCTTGGAATGACCCCCTGCTGGTTTTAGGGAGGGGTGGGTGGGATTTGTGGTTGGCGCTTTTTGCAGTGGTGGGCATTTCATTGGCATGGCTTGGATTCGGGTCAGATTTATTTAACTTTCTAACAGAGTATTAGTACACACACACAGTACAGCTGGGCACAGTATTGTACAGTTGTTGCAAACGTATTATTAAAAATTTGATTACATTTTCTAAATAAATAAACGAGTTTTTCTTGCCTGTGCAAAACTCAATGCCAGGATGCTAAGGTGTTCTGGGTGGTTGCCAGGTTGTTGCTATGGACCCTTTTCACATCTCCGGGTTTGGAATGCAGAAGTAAACTATAGATGAAGTTATGGTTTGCAAACAAGCAAATTCTTTTGGCATCCCAGAAAAGAACTGCTTTCAGTTGGTGCTTTGTTCAAATTGAGCTGAAAATGTCCAAAATGTGCTGTTTGTGGAGTCAAAAGATTTTACAATCATAAATGATGGGCTTGCATCTGCTCTAATAAGACCCATTTGCCCGCAGGTACTCTTGGCAGATTTGAACTTTTCACGGAGCAATCACACAAACTCCAATCACAAATTGCTGTTTTTTAATTTCCAAATCGTGACCGCAGAGGCCAAATGTGATGATCTTATATGAATAAAACAACCATGTAAGATCTAACGGGATCCAGACTTCCTCTCTCCACCAGTACAGTGCGTACTGGCTGTTTGTGAAAGGATATGTAAATAAAATAATGTACTACTTCTAAAATGTTAAACATTTGCAGTTATTATGAATGCAGTAAGTTTTTTAATATACACTCATCGAGCACTTTATTAGGAACACCTGCACACCTACTTATTCATGCAATTATCTAATCAGCCAATCGTGTGTCAGCAGTGCAATGCATAAAATTATGCAGGTACGGGTTAGAAGCTTGAGTTAATGTTCACACCAGCCATCATAATGGGGGAAAAAAATGTGATCTCAGTGATTACGACCATGGCATGATTGTTGGTGCCAGACAGGCTGGTTTGAGTATTTCTGTAACTGCTAATTTCATGCACAACAGTCTCTAGTTTACTCAGAATGGTGCCAAAAACAAACAAAAAAATCCAGTGAGTGGCAGTTCTGTGTACAGAAACACCTTGTTGATGAAAGCTGACAGAAAGGCTATGGTACTTCAGATAACCCCTCTGTACAATTGTAGTGAGCAGAATAGCATCTCAGAATGCACAACATTAAGGTGGATGGGCTACAACAGCAGAAGACCGCGTTGGGCACTTTATTAGGACCATACTGTTCCTAATAAAGTGGTCTGTGAGTGTAGATCAGCTATTTGAATATTGAAAATGTTGAATTCTATTGCATACTAAATGTGGACCAATAAATTAAGCAATAAAGATGCATACTGCTTGTCCGCAGCGCTATCCAACACTGAAAGGATCCAGAAGCACAGTTGCTTGCTGTATGCAATTTCGTCTATAGTGTGGTAAACTTATATAGAGGTACATTGGAGACCATAGCAAATATTATTTTGCCTTTCCATTTGCTCCAAGAGCAAAAGAAAAAAATCCACTATTACATTTCCACCTCTTTCCAAAAGAGGAAAAAGGCAGAGAAAGATGGATTATTTGCAGTCAGAAGAGAGAGAGGTGCTGAAGTGTACTATCCCTTTTAAGATTATACCAAATCTTTAAAAACAAGTTAAACAAGTTTTACACAGCCTCGCCTATCCCCAGCTGTTTGCATGAGATCAATAAATAACTCATACCACTGACCTTGTCCTCTAATCCTGAGCTCTGCCTAAACCCTGACCACAACATGATCTGTAGCGTGTCTTTAACCTGTCACTGACCCTCACCAGTTTGTTTGTCTCTCTTGAAAAAAGTGCGATTGTCTTATTGGGTTAGTGTGTATTAGAGCCCACCAAGGTCTTGGCTCTGTCAGTATATGTTAGAGCACTTTTCATCAACACCTAACTGTCAGCAACTTCCCTGTTTCTGTTCAAGACGCAGACACACACACATAGACTTTGCTAGCTCAGAGGCTCACCTGTTGGCAACCTCACCTGCATCACTCCTCGTGAAGTCTCCCGCTGTCTCTTAGCCTCAACATCCAGACATTCACTCTTTCTGTCTTCCTGTTCATCTGTCTACCCGTTCACATCTAAACATTCTACCTGACAGCAGCCTGTGTTCTGTCACTCTGCGTATATGTTACTCTCTCAGTCTCATCTCTCTCCTCTGGGTTCTCAGCACTGGCATATACATTCTAACCTGTTAATTAGAGCACCAACCAGTGTTAGGAAAGCTACTTGTAGCTGCTTAGAAATTTAGTAAAGGATAATCCATGGCTAGGTGTACGTTAATGATTGTAATGCACGATGCCAAGGCGAAGAACCACCTGACGCGAACTGAATTCAACATGTATAATGCACGCCTAGCCATGGGTTATCCCGCTTATACCATGGTCACTTGCCAACATTGATTAGTTACAGCTGTCATTGATTTTTACTGTGCAAATTTTGACTGGAAGAAGAACAATAACGGTTAACTTTATCTATGGGTCGTTAGATCTAGAGTTCTGCCTGTTCTATATCAGACACAGATAAAGTAGTGCGATAATATCACAGATTTTGGAGACCAACCACTCTTTGAAAACTATGAATTTAAATACTCAATCCAGAAATAATAATAGGTACATAATATAGAAGGGTTAGCACTCATCAGAACATATCATATTTAATTCTTATTCTGTAATTTTTTACATTTAATGAGGAAAAACCGGCACTGCTGATGTGACAGTTGTAAAAGTAGCACTTACTGTTCATGATGAGGAGAAAATCATCTAAGATGCTCTAATCCTGCAGACTTTGATCTCTGAGACATCCATATGGTATCCATTAAGGCTGCAAGATTGATAGAATTAAGAATGAAATCACGATGTGGCCTTACAAAACAGAAAAAAGGCTGCATGTTATGAAACGGTCTCCATCCATTCATGCAGAGCTTCAAGCAGCGATGTGTGATTGTGGGGCGCCCTCTAGCGGTTAGCTCTAGCGGCACATGTTTAACAGTGCAGCAATTTTAGAACAGATAACTGTGCTCTAAATACAACCAATAAAACTGTTTTTATTAGTAAATGTGGTCAAACGTCAGCATTTGACTGAATATTATATTATTCTGTAAAATTAATGTAATAAATCTTATAACATTATATTATTTTGTAAATTGCTACAAAGCAATGAGTGTATTTTTTATTTTTTTTTAACTAGCTCATTTAAATTAATTATCCAAGCTAACCAATTGACTAAAATGAATCGGACTTGCCAAAGCATCATGTGAGAGTGTGGATATTTAAGGCCAACAAGTTTTAATATTAGTACCTCAGTTTTCTAGGCTGTAAAGATGTGCATGCAACAATGTAAACCACCTTAAACGGTTTTTCTTTATCGGGAAAAGGTCATAATAGCATATGCTAATTGGCAGATGTCAATTTTTGTAATTTAGTAAATTCCCTCATCGCCGTTCTTGCCTGCTTTTTCAAAGTGCGTAAGTGTTGTGTGCATATCTGTTTTGATGGAACACATGTACAGTAGATGTGGGTTTGTTGCATTGTCTGATTGTTTAAATAAGCAAATTTTTGGTAGTTATCAGCATTTTGGTATGAATGTAAAAACAATATTACAAAAAATGGCCATCATTTTAGTATGCTACACTTTATTAGAAAAGCTACACTGTTTATAAAACAGCTATCTTAACAGTGAAAAATATAGTTAGTTAGTAGCATCTCTACTTTTAGTTATTACTCTCCAACACTGCATACCAGTTACAAAAACCAATTGTCAACATCATTCACTCCAAAACATGTACCTGTAGTGATCTCTGTATTTACTGTATACTATGTGCCTGCAATTTTGCATTCAAGCGCACCTGCGAATTTAGGTGGCTTTCATATTCATTGTAATGTCAGGAGCGTAGGTGCGACTGTTTATCCCCTTTGCTTACTAGATTTGCATCTCCTTTAGGAGTGTCCTGTCATAACGTCAGCCATGATTATTTAGCACTCATTCACTCGCATATACTCACACACACACACACACTCGTCTGTGACCTACATCTAGCCTGTCTGCATTCTCATGTGTGTGCCCTTATATTCCTGTCCCTTCCTGCCAGAGGCACTGGAATCATGGGTGATACTCTTATGTTGTTGTTGCCTAGATTGACCCTTTCCCTCTCGTTTGCATTCTCCCTCCTCTTTCATCTCTTTTCACAAGCTGAATGTAAACAAACCAGCCTTTTTATGTGACTTTCAGTTTTTTGTTCGATACTGCTACCTTCACGACAGACTGTCGTCTGAAATATTGAACACTCAAAGACGTTGTGTACATCTGTTTTTTTTTTTTTATTTTAGATCAACTGTGTGGGTGTTCAGCTTTTTCACCTGCTCAACCTGGTATAGACACCGAGAAACCTGTGTGAATATGATAACCATTCCATTAGTATGGGAACGTTTGGAAGGTCTCTTTCTCTCTCTTATATGTTCATCGCTCTCTTGAGGATCTTTTATAAAGACTAATTATTTGTTGTAGTTTGACTGAAATCAAACTTTTCAAGTACATGTAAAGCGCAGCTCTTATTGTACCTTGACGACTGAGATTTGTTACCATCTGTAATGCCAGAACTTTCGTAAATATGTACAACAGGACAACTTGCTTGCACTGCATTGGCCAAGCTTTCGTGTCTTCATTTGTGCGCTTGTGTAGAATTTTTTTGGCTTTGGAATAAGTATACATATACATGAAACTCTTTTTTTTTTTTTTTTTTTTCAAAAGAGCAAGGTATACCCTGTTTGTTTTGTATTTTAAATGTATTTCTTATTTTTCTCCCCAATTTGGAATGCCCAATTCCCAATGTGCTCTAAGTCCTTGTGGTGGTGTAGTGACCCGCCTCAATCCGGGTGGCGGAGGATGAATCTCAGTTGCCTCCCTGTCTGAGACGTCAATCTGCGCATTTTATCACGTAGCTTGTTGCGCGCGTTACCCTGGAGACATAGCGCACGTGGAGGCCCACGCTATTCTCCGCGGCATCCACGCACATTTCACCACGCGCCCTACCGAGAGCAAACCACAAAAAAAGAAACGTACATTCTATCAAGTCTTTCTGATCTCCTGATCTGGAATTTCTTATGCTTCTGTGTTGACCATTCTGGCTACCGAGGGAATTCACAGTGGTTATTATCACAGCTGTGTACATTCCCCCACAAGCCGACACAGACCGGGCACTCAAGGAACTGTATGGGAGTATAAGTGAGCAGGAAACCGCGTACCCTGAGGCCGCGTTCATTGTGACCGGGGACTTTAATAAAGCCAGTTTAAAATCAGTCGCACCAAAATACCACCAGCACATTAGTTTCAACACACGAGGGGACCGGGTTTTGGACCATTGCTACTCTCCCTTCCGGGATGGCAACAAATCCCTCCCCAGCCCACCATTTGGCAAATCGGACCACTCTTCCATTCTGCTTCTGCCCACTTACAGGCAGAAATTGAAACAGGAAGCACCCACCCTCAGAACGATCCAGTGCTGGTCGGACCAATCAGATCCTACGCTACAAGACTGTTTTGAGATGTTCCGGTCCGCCTCTGATGACGACATCGAGCTTTACGCTGATAGCGTAATGTGTTTCATCAGAACGTGCGTAGAGGACGTGGTTCTGACCAGAACAATACGGATCTATCCAAATCAGAAACCTTGGATTAATAGTGATGTTCGCGTGGCACTTAATGTGCGGACCTCCACTTTTAATTCCGGGAACGCGGAGGAGCATAAACAAGCCAGTTATGCCCTCCAAAAAACTATCAGAACCGCAAAACGCCAGTACAGGAGCAAGATTGAAGGACAGTTTAACACCACCAACTCTAGAAGCATGTGGCAGGGAATTAACATCATCACGGACTTTAAAGGGAATAAAAACTCTGCCATAAACACCCCTGCCTCTCTTCCGGATGAGCTAAATACTTTTTATGCTCGTTTCAAGGGAAATAACACCGCCCTCGCGGAGAGAGCTCTCGCGGCTGAAGCTACAGAGGTTAGTTCACTCTCCGTCTCTGTAGCAGATGTAACCCGATCCTTCCGACGGGTGAATATCCGCAAAGCCGCGGGCCCAGACGGCATTCCGGGCCGCGTCATCGGACCGTGCGCGAACCAGCTGGCTGGTGTTTTTACGGACATTTTCAACCTTTCCCTCTCTTTGTCTGTAGTCCCCACATGCTTTAAAACATCCACCATTGTACCTGTTCCAAAACAATAAAAAAATAACTTGCTTAAATGACTGGCGTCCTGTTGCTCTGACCCCCATCATCAGCAAATGCTTTGAGAGACTAATCAGAGATTACATCTGTTCTGTGCTGCCTCTCTCTCTTGACCTGCTGCAGTTTGCTTACCCCAACAACTGCTCCACTGATGATGCCATTGCATCTACAATACACACTGCTCTCTCCCACCTGGAAAAAAAGAACACTTATGTGAGAATGCTGTTTGTAGACTACAGCTCAGCATTCAACACCATAGTGCCCTCCAAGCTAGATGAGAAACTCCGGGCTCTGGGCTTAAACAGCTCGCTGTGCAGCTGGATCCTGGACTTCCTGTCAAGCAGACGCCAGGTGGTTAGAATAGGCAGCAACATCTCCTCATCACTGACCCTCAACACTGGAGCCCCGCAGGGCTGTGTTCTCAGCCCACTCCTGTATTCCCTGTACACTTAATGCCATCATTAAGTTTGCTGATGACATGACGGTGGTAGGTCTGATCACTGACAATGATGAAACAGCCTACAGAGAGGAGGTGCACACTCTGACACACTGGGTCAGTAAGACCCTCAATGTCAGTAAGACAAAGGAGCTTGTGGTGGACTTCAGAAGAAAAGACAGAGAACACAGTCCCATCACCATCAATGGAGCACCAGTGGAGAGAGTCAGCAGCTTCAAGTTCCTGGGTGTCCACATCACTGAGGAACTCACATGGTCCGTCCACACTGAAGTCGTTGTGAAGAAGGCTCATCAGCGCCTCTTCTTCCTGAGACGGCTGAGGAAGTTTGGAATGAACCGCCACATCCTCACACGGTTCTACACCTGCACTGTAGAGAGCATCCTGACTGGCTGCATCTCTGCCTGGTACGGCAATAGCACAGCCCACAACCGCAAAGCACTGCAAAGGGTGGTGCGAACTGCCAGACACATCATCGGAGGTGAGCTTCCCTCCCTCCAGGAAATATATACAAGGCGTTGTGTGAAAAAAGCTCGGAGGATCATCAGAGACTCCAGCCACCCGAGCCATGGGCTGTTCTCACTGCTACCATCAGGTATCGCAGCATCAGGACCTGCACCAGCCGACTCCATGATAGCTTCTTCCCCCAAGCAATCAGACTTCTGAACTCTTGATCTCCCACGATCAAATACATCAGCACTGCACTTTATTACCCTTACTCTTATATCTCACACCGGACGGTCATAAATTATATTATTATTATATTCTGTCTTAACAACTGACTATCAACCGATAGCCTGAATGTCAATACAGTACAATACTGTACATTCTATATATACTATATATACTTTTTTATATATTTTTATTTTTTATTTTTATTGAATAATGTGTATCTATATAGTGCGTATTGTATACTGTACAGTCTATGTTATTATTTGTATATCGTTGAGTGTAATTATGTGTATATCAGATGTTTAAATTGTGCTGTGTTAATTTGATGTTATTGTAAATTGGTACTGTCTCATCACTGTCACGACTACTATGTTGATCGGAACTGCACCCAAGAATTTCACACACCATTGCACTTGTGTATATGGCTGTGTGACAATAAAGTGATTTGATTTGATTTGATTTGATTTTGATTTGAAACCACATTATAGCGACCATGAGGAGGTTACCCCATGTGACTACCCTCCCTAGCAACCGGGCCAATTTGGTTGCTTAGGAGACCTGGCTGGAGTCACTCAGCACACCCTGGATTCGAACTCGCGACTCCAGGGGTAGTAGTCAGTGTCTTTACTCACTGAGCTACCCAGGCCCGCGGTATACCCTGTTTTTCTTTGTATGTGCCCTTTAAGATTGAACTACAAGAAGGTCTCCATCTTTCAAATGGGACTTTGATTAAGTTTACAATTGTAGAAGGATTGTTTGGCCTTGCTTCTGTACTGATGCCTCTGTTATTCACTAACTGAATGCTAAATACAAAAGAAAATCCATGGACCCATTAGACTGTTATCCCAAGAGTATTCATGCTCTTTAGGTTGCTGTTTTTTAGATGTAAAAATAGTAGTGACATCTGGTCGGCTCAGGGCCCTGCACAGGAAAACCACTGTGTCTGGAGAGTGGAAGCTGTGGGGTAAGGGGAAGGAGCATCGACTGGTGGTTGGAAGGGTGATGTTTTCTTGATAAAAGGGGAGATAAGTGCCATGTTGCATCAGAGTAGAGCATTATAACCACCCTTTAGCCTAGAACTAGAGGTGGGGGAAAGTCTATATTTCAAAGTGTTGTGATATTTAACCTTGCAGTATTGTAGGGTTAGTCCATGCCAAATCAGCCAAATTTCAGAAACTCCCCCAGCTGATTTTTTTATTTATTTTGTTAGTACTTTTTCTGAAGAAAGATAAACATAATTGATTAAAGCCAAAATATTAAATGCCTTGGATCAATATTTACTGAGTAATGCATAATTTTGAAGAGGAGGGTCAACATGACAATTTTCCCCCATGATTTTGGAGCAAAACTGCAGGTCAAAAAAATAACCTTAGAAAGGTGACAGCAGCATCATTTTATTTTTACACAGAGGTTGGTAGTTCTATTACTAAAATCAGTTAACTTCAGCAGCCCTTGTTGCATTAAATGCCAATGGTTTGAGTCCAAAATTGGAGAATAACACTTTTTTTGTGTTGCATTGCCTTGACACTTCAAACGTGTTAAAGATATCTTAATGTCCTTTTAGATTCTGATTTCAAAACAAACTTTCCTTTATCTATATATATTTTTAAGGCCATATATGGTTAAATCCCAGAGATATGAGGCTCTTAACGTGGCTCTAAATGCATAAATTGTTCAACCATTTTCAGTGGTAGAAACCCAAATGTGGGCCACATGGTATGAGGCTAGTTTTTCTTGTCCAGCATATCAAAGCTCTAAAGAATAAATCATGTTGAAACAAGAAATGTACCTTTTATTTTTTCACATAAAAACAATAATGTTAAAAAACTTGATTTTCGAAGTTTCTTCGAAGTCCAAAATTACAGTATTATTAGGAATAAGTAACACATGTTGCTCTTCAATTGGTGCAGTATATATTACAGTATGTAGTTTTTGGATTTCAGAAATGTACACCTGCAAAGCACTGAAAAGCATCATTTAGGGGACCAAACACCAAAGATGCTGACACTTGTATTTGCACTAACATTAGATAAAAAAAATAAAAATAAAAAAACACTCAATTATTTCTGTTCAACCAAAATGCAAACTCAAAACAAGTGAAGAATACAAGTCCATAACATATTTAATTTGTAATTTGTCCAAAAATCTGTGCAAGGTTTTTCATGCAATGATAAACATGCTGGAGCCAGGGTGCGCTATTCCCTCACTATTTTTTTATTTTATTTTTTTTACCGACACTGATGTGCTCTATGCTACTTTGATGGCTCTACGATGACGTAAAGCAAGAATTTCATCACTTGTTGCACAAAGCAACAAAGTTCAATGAAGTTTAATGTGAAAAAAAGTGAGGAAAATATTTAAGTTTGTGTCGCAAAACATTAAACATAAAGAATCATGACCCAGATTTCACCATAATGTTGTATTGCCAGGTCCCAGCTGAGCTCCACCCCCATTTCGTACCATCTCACTTTGATCTGACTGTCAAATTTGCAAACATCGCCAACAACTCAGACATGCATTGTACTTTGTTCAAGTGATGTCATTTTAATTCTCTCCATCTCTTTCTCTCTACCTGTAGGTACGTTGTCATGGGGAACCTCCTTAAAGTTTTGACATGCACAGACCTTGAACAGGAGCCCAACTTTTTCCTCGATTTTGAAAGTAAGATATTTCCTCGTTCATTTATCTTGAGTTTATCTGTAAACAAACCTCTATTCTCAAACGTTCCCTCACATTGCACTACTTCAGTAGCTGATATCAAATAACTAAGGCCCTTGTTTGTATGTTGGGGCACTTTCTCATCAAGTTGGATTCTGGGAGACATGGCGTAGGTCATTGCCTTGTCACAATATAAGATGCCAGTTCCCTTTTGAATGCGCCAGTGGTCTACACCTCAAGTTTGGGGTTTGATACGATATGAACCTCACTTTCCCTGGACACTAGTTCATGAGCCACACACAATCTGCTACCATCTCATTTGTTTGAGTCAAAAGTTCACTCCAAAGCTAAGGAAGGTGAACCAAAGAAAATAATCCAGAGGGTGTTGAGAGAGTGGAAAACAAGAGTTTCCAGCCTCTATTACACTTACCCACAGAACATCTCCTCCCCAACAATGTTTTCCACCATGTTTAGTTGCATAGCAGTTCTTGTGGATAAAGACAGGGGGCTATATGGAGTCAGTTCCAAACCATTGGCTCATTCATGGGTCATCAGTCGGTCTCCTATAAGAACAAATCCTATAATGTCTACTCAAGGGTTATGTAACACATGTAGAGAGAGAGGGAGAGTGAGGGACTGCAAGAGATGCAGAACATATAGAGCACAGGAACAGAACCTACTGTATCAAGACCAGACAAGCTAAAAGATCTTTGTATTCTTAATATGTGGCATTTGAGTGCGTCGAGAAAGGAGGTGGCCCTTAATTTCTTAAATAGTACTTGAAGACATCTGTAGTTAAAAGCTGGCAATGTCTCATTGAGGCTTCTCTTTAGATGTGGGCCTGAAGTTTCCACCATTTAAAATTCCAAACTTTGCCTTTTAAACATGAAACCTGACTTAGCTGTAGAGGTTTGACTCAAAAATTCTGTAACCTCCTCAGTGAGACCAACACTTGGCCAGTGGTAATGTTCTTTTTGGGCTGTATGTGCTTAACAGGGTTGAATGTAGCACATGAAGTGTCAGTAAGCTCAAAGCTGTCTTTGTACTTTCCTTCATTTTGATCTGTGGCTCATTCTCTAAGGTGTAAAGCTCTGATCCATGGCCATCAGTATACAGTATATCTTCACAGTGTGTCAAACAGTGACAAACTGTGACGTTGAAAGACCTTTAGATTAAAGACCTTGAAGACTGTTCCATTCATTTTCTTTTTCTCTCGCTCTGTCTCCAGATGCCCAACCGACAGACGCAGAGCGGGAGACGTGGGAAGAGGTGGATGTGGTCCTGAAGGATACAGGGGAAATTCTTGACGAATTACAGGCATATAAAGGCGCCGGGCAAGAGATACGAGAGGTGCACTCACACTCATTAATTTAACAGAGAGAGATCTACTCATGTCTCTAATCAGGGACCAAATGGAGTACCCAAAAATTTTTCCCAGCCAATCAATTCACTTTGGTGTCCAAGGAGGAGGATTTGACACAACATCCGATGCCCTTTAGGTTTACTCCCATTGCTTCAGTGTTTTCTGTTTACAATATTTTTTTTCCAGTGGTTAAGTATTGTAACCAATCGCAGGCGTGTCCATTGAGCACATGAATGTAGTGGTGAATCAGAAGTTTATTTATTAATTTATATGCCTGTTAGTAAGGACTAAAAACCAATCCGAATGATTACCCATAACTTTGAAGCAGTCTGGTCCACATATGTTTGTTGTATGTTTATTTCATTCCCACGGTGGTAAACAAACATAAGTGCTAAAGAAACATCACTTGACACTCAAAAATAAGGCTAAGAACCAAAGCAAAAAGCATCAGCCGTAATTTGGAATTATTTTGGATTCACAAGATGCCACTAAAATGCTCCCGTTAGGGTTTTAACTGTATAATGAACAAGGTGTAGACATGGTGTAATTTTTTTTTAAAGTTATACATTTATTGTTATTAAAAAAAGATGTATTGTGCAATGTAGACAGCTTCAAGCATTCTCGAAAGTGCAGAAGTCAATATGCAAACAGTTACATAAAAATGTGTTTACTTATAATGACAGCTTTGTGATTATAATGGGATGCAGTGATCAAAATACACAGATTAATTATTTTGATGTAAATTCTCTAAAATTAAATTATTATTGTGATTATCAAGGAGAGTAATCGTCCATTATGATTTTTGTCAAAATTATGCACCCCTGCAAATATGTGTTATTGTACAGGCAAAGTTGTTTATAATTGTCTCCTTATGTTTCATTGACTCTCTCAATCCACATATATTCACACAAAATGAACTGAATAAGGAGCAGTGCTGGTGGCTTTGAAAATCTCTGTGTTATTGAAATTCTTAGCTCTGCTCAATCACGCCTCACTGTGAGTGAGTGTCAGTGTGATTGATGCTCTTGTTGCCATGGATACTGTTGCTGTAAAGATACAGTTGCCATGGACATGCGTCCTCTGCAGAATGAATGTGAATGTTTCCTTTTATTTCTTAATTTTGTCCAATCAAAGGAGTGAGGTACATTACTTTTTATGTCAGCACTCTCAGTAATTATTTTAATGAGCCGCATGTATTTGAAAGCTGCAAGGCACACTGTGAAACAGAGAGAAAACAGTGACTAGATGTTCTGACCAGTGTCGTCGTGGAAAAAACATAATGAATAAACTTAAAACATCATGTAAATTTGGATTTGACAGAATTTACATCCACGAAATGCCACCCTTCAATGAAAAAAAAAGGACTTAATTTAACCTCATCCCACATACTCTGTTGTAACATAACCTCATAACCTGTCATAAAATAATATGTCGCATTTTGACTTGTTTATAACTTGCCAGATGTTGTATTATTGTGATTGGGTTTGTTTTTTCAGGCAATCCAGAATCCCAATGACGAGGCATTACAAGACCAGGCATGGGCTGCTGTGGTGCCTCTAGTAGGCAAACTAAAGGAGTTCTACGAATTTTCACAGAGATTAGGTATGTTAGCCCCTTTAGAGAAATAAATCACCCAAAAATTAATATTCTGTCATCATTCACATGTAAACACCCATTCCAAACCAGTATGAATTATTATTATTATTATTATTATTATTATTATTTTATTACTCCTTTATTTATTGCTTTTTCATGGAGCACAAAATAAGATCTTCAGGCCAAATAATCAGGCTGCGCTTTTCCAACAAGTGAAAGTGAATGAGGATGTTGGCTGTTGCTGAACATTCATTTGCGGTATCCATTTCAGTCAGTTTTCTGAACTGTGAAGATCTGACAAATTAAACACACACATACACACACACATACTGTGTGAAAACACCTGAGCAGGCCCTGGGAAGTAACACAGCTGGTCCTCTTTTGATCACACACAGAACAATAATACTAGTGCCCCAGCACATAGGATAACAAAGGTTGAGGTAACACTAAATGGTTGAATACTCATCTTATTGGGGAAGTGTGTAATGTTTTCAGTGTTAAACGTTTTTCTCCTAACCTAGCTTCAGATGCAGAGACAACTGTAAGTCATTTGTATTTTGATTTGGCTCTGTGGCGCTTTCAAGACATTTCTGTTTGTTTGAGCATTGCAACCAGCCCGACATAGCAACATTGGCCAATGGTGTAAGTTTGGGGCGTGGCAGTCTGTTTGTCCAGCCAGTTGCAGATGAGAGGAGAGTGTTTGGAAAACCTGTTTGAAAACAGTCAGTGTTTTTGCAATTGCGTTTGGTGTCATGGGTCGCACAGCAACTAACACACAGAGAGAAAAATGTATCTCTATCTTTGTGCTAATCAGCATCTTTGTTACTTCTGTGGTCCTCTGGCCTCATTACTGTTAGCCGTTTCTCCAATCTAGACAAAAATGTGCATGAGACTGAATAAGACTGACTGAATCGACTGTGGTCTTGACTTGCCCTGAAGACCTTGTAACTTTGACCTTTACATCCCTGTAATGGCTTCTGAATGTGTAGTCAATGAGCGCACCCCCCATGCTAGCTGTCTGGGGCGCGTTACGTAACTTCCCAAATTGGGTCATATAGCTTTCCCGCGCTTTACGCTTCAGAACACTAAACCGGCTTTTGGCGCAAGCTTTCATGCCTGACATGCTTCGCTAAACTACACTGATTGCTTGGCATGTAGTGCGCTAGTCTGACGTGAACCTATCTGTGCATATTAGGTCAAGTTTTGGGCCTTTGGGTGTCACTGCTTTTAAAATTGTAGACGTCTTTACAGCGTGACTGAGGCACGCTGTAGCGTACTAAAGAGTAGGAGACTTCAGAAAATGACATGCTTGGAAAGCAGAGTGTCAAGGTTTATGATAGATTCACAATATAATCGTATTAAAGAAATTACACAAAAACAGTGTCACTTTGAATATGCGTGTTAGGATCAAGGTTTGTTGTTTTTATTTATTCATTAATTTATTCAAACTTATATTGACGTTTAAAGCATTTTCTTCATTTTGGCAAGCTTTGGGTTCTTTTAGCAATCAAGCTCACTTTAACTTTAGGTTCACATGAATTATACAAGGCAATTGTTTTTGAATATGAATGTGAACAAAATTATGGGCAAAATTCAAATTTTAAGAATCGTTTCCCAGTCCATAGGTTGGAATTTGTATTGAATTGGCCACGCCCCACTGGATGTTGAATTGGAACAAAGCTCATATAATGTTATTGTATGAACTTGGTTTAAATTATTTCAATATCCCCATTTGTTGTGTGTTTATAAACATGTTTATGGGTAAATCTTCATTTTTCATAAATAAATGTAATATTATTTTTTTTTTTTTGCTGTTATATGAAGTTCTTTGCAGTTCAGTAAATTTTCTGCGCCACAAGCATCGCCAAACAAAATTGCACATTTTATTTATTTTTTTTATGTATTTTTTTGTAATTAACTTTTTTTTATTATTGATTCAAAGAAAAAACACAACAGAGAAAAACACAACACATACACACCGAATCAACATTTAACCCTCACTAATATCCCTCCCCAAACACCAACCCCACCCTAACCCCAATGAACACCCCCGTGGTCACATAAAATAATACACAAACAAACAAACCAAAATAAATAAATAAAATATATAATAAACATACATAATTAAAACTAAACTTCTCTCTCCTCATCCCTTCCGGAGAGTCCCCCAAAACCAGCAAATACCTACCTCACTTCCTGAAAAACAAGTCCCCAAAACCCAGCCATCTACCTGCCATCTCCTCAAAAGCTGCCACCCTTCCCATCTCCGCACACCACTCCGGAAATTGTGGCGCTCCATCCGACTTCCAACCCCTTAAAATAATTTGTCTGCCAATCATAATGCTAGTCAGAACCCAATTTTTTATATATTTGTCCTCCAAATTTATGACTGCCTCATCGCCCAAAATACAAAGTTTGGTGCAAAGTAAAATTTGAGTGCCCAAAACGTCACACAAATAATTCTGAACCTTCATCCAAAAATCTTGGATCTTAACACCCCCCCAAAAGACATGGGTTGTGTCTCCAACTTCTGATTGGCATCGCCAGCAGGTGGGTGTGTCTTTAAGACCAAGCCTAAATAATCTAGAGGGGGTCCAATAAAATCTATGTAAAATCTTAAATTGCACAAGGCAAAACCTTGCATCTCTAGATTCAGACTTGACATTTTTTAGAATCCTAGTCCACACTCCTTCCTCCAATAACAAGTTCAAATCTTTCTCCCATAGTCTCTTGATAGAAGTTAAAGCTCCGTCCCCAAAACTCTGAATTAGCAGGGAGTAATAAACTGATGCCTCATGATCTTTTCCAAAAGCAGCAATCACCTCTCCCAAAGTATCTGCCACTTTAGGGGGATGTGTGCTACTCCCAAAATCAATACAGAGCAGGTGGCGCAGCTGTAAATACCTATAAAACTGAGATCTGGGAATCCCAAAATGTTGAACCAAATTTTCAAAGGATCTCAACACTACAGTCTCATATAGGTCACCGAGCATATTAACCTCCCCCACAATCCACTCTGACCAACAGAAAGGGGACTTATTAATATGTTATTTAGGGTTCAGCCATATGCTTGAGGCAACGTTTAAATAAATGTCAGAATTAAACATTCTGGACACTTTTGTCCAAACCACATGCAAATGTGAGATAACGGGGTGTGACTTAACTTCTCCTGTTAGTTTGATAGGCTGTGCAATGGCGAAATAGGGGCAAGGACTTCCTGTTCAATACGAAACCAGGGAGGAGCTCTCTCAGGTGGAAGCGACCAATGAGCCAAATGTCTGAGACTGAATGCATAATATTAAAACAAAATCTTGTGTTGGCCTAGCCCACCTTTGTCAATCGGCCTATGTAACTTGTTGAAATGTGATCTGGGATGTTTACCGTTCCAAATAAAGGACTTCTCTATGCTATCAAATTGCTTGAAATAAGAGAGGGGGACATCTACAGGGAGAGATTGTAGCAGGTAGTTGAATTTTGGAATACATTTTAATAACATTAACCTTCCCAATCATAGATAAATGTAATGAAACCCACCTACTCACATCACTTGAAAACCTTTTTAATAAAGGGTCGAAATTAACTCTAACTAAATCACACAAATTAGCTGGGAATAAAATGGCCAAATACGTAATGCCCTGTTTGGGCCACTGGAAGGCGCCCGGCTGAAAATCCATTACTGGGCAGTACGCTGTCATAGCCAAAGCTTCGGATTTAGACCAATTAACTCTGTATCCTGAGAAATTAGAAAAGGAATTAATAATTCTGTGGAGGCAAGGCATAGATCTAGTGGGGTTGGAGACGAATAATAAAATATCATCTGCATAAAGCAGAAGCTTATGTGCCATACCTCCCACAGTCACTCCTGGAAAATCATCCTCCTTTCTTATCGTGGCTGCTAATGGTTCCAGGGCAAAACAGAACAATAATGGGGAAAGAGGGCAACCCTGCCAGGTGCCCCTATCCAGACTGAAATTAATCCATTTGTTTGTACTGCCACTACCGGGTGGCTATAAAGTAACTTAATCCATTCAATAAAAGTATTCCCGAACCCGTACATTTCCAAAATCTTAAAAAGATAATCCCATTCTACCATATCAAACACCTTTTCAGTGTCAGGTGAGATGGCTGCGGCCGGAGTCTGATCATTCGCCACTGACCACATGATATTGATGAAACACTTAATGTTATCAGAATTGCTGCGGCCCCGAATAAACCCCACCTGATCTATATGTATAAGAGATGTCATAACTTTATTATTTTAACGTCTAGCTGGATCAGGGAAATTGGATGGTAACTCTTACACTCGCTTGGATCTTTGTCCTTTTTAAGAATCAGACTGATCCGGGCTTGTGTCATGGTTGGCGGAAGCTTTCCATTCTTTAATGATTCTGTATAAACTTCTAACAAAAGTAGAGCTAGTTCTGTAGCATAAGATCTAAAAAATTCAGTGGCAAAGCCATCTGGCCCCGGAGTCTTGCCTGTAGGCAGGGCCTTAATTACCTCGTCAGCTCTTTTCTTTTTCTTTTTTTTTATACAGATTTCCAAAACACAACCCATATTCCATTGGCCAGACAAACAAATATTCCCACCCCAAACTCATGCCACTGATTGAGCCAGTGTTATTTCTGGCTGGTCGAGATGCTCCAACAAGCAGAGCGGTCTTTTGAATGCTCCACAGAGCAAAGTGTTTACAGTTTTCGGGGGAATCAACCAACTGCATATTAAGCAGAGAAAGAAAGTATTTTAACTTTTTACCAATTTGCATCCTGTTTGCCACCTCAATTCAAATTCACTTCAAATTCAGAATTGGAATTTAAAAGGCATTCTCAATTCAACCCTGAGAAGTGTATGTATTAAAAAATTTAAATATCAGTTTTAGTCATGGAGTGTGTGTTTTGCTTTGTCTGGTTTAAAGTAGGTTCTCCACAATCTCTACTTTCTCACCTTTCATGCCCCTGTCATTCCTGGATATCTCTTTGTATTTCTATCCTTGTAACATTTTCTATGTATCTCAGGTCTTGTGTCTGGCTTTCTCATGATCTGATCAGATGTGACATACACTCGCTCACCCTCCCCTTCCCTTCGTCTGATCTGCCGTCCTCGCCTCACACTTCATACTCGGCACGCACCCGTAAAAGCCGCTCATCTCAAGCTCTGTTTTGACTGCGAGGAGAATAGTGTGCTTCCATGGCCATTTTTAATCAGCTCTTTAGCCCTGCCAAGCTGACTAAAGCAGATGGAGGTTATTACTGAATGGCAAATCTGCTCAATTTACTCTACGAATCACCAGCCCCTAAAAATTCCCTCTCTCACTCACTCTGCTTTAAATAGGGGACCGTGTGACTGTACTGACTTGGTTATGTAAAACTTTACATCTTAAAACACTTGTTTTTTTTAAGGCTGTATGAGAATTAATAGGCTGGTTAACATAGCTGCTCTCTGTCTAACCTTACGGAAAAAGGTTTAAAAAGTGATGGTTTCAGATGGTAATACAGTACTTTGATATACGTGACTAAATAATTTGCAAACACTTTGCAATAAGGTTCCATTTGTTAACATTAGTTAACAACATTAGTTAACATGAACTAACAATGAACAATACTTTTACAGCATTTATTAATCTTAGTTAATGTTAATTTTAACATACTAATACAGTGTTCATGGTACCTTATGCATTATCTAATTTTAACGAATGGAACCTTAATGTAAAGTTTTACCAATTATTTTTACATTGCACTTTAATGCACTTAAAAGAACTTGATGGTACTACCATGTCCAAAAAACATGATTTTGCCATGGTAAAACTTATTTTTGTTAGTGTACATTTATTGATTGCAATGAAAATTGTAACAAAACGCTAAAAATATTTCTACTTGAGATTAAATGTTTCTTTTGACTTTTACTTCACTACATGTAAAAAAAAAAAAAAAAAAAAAAAAAAAAAAACTTTAACTCTACAGTATGTTTTACTTTTGTGGCTGATATCCGCAGACAATTACACCACTGCAAATAGAAGCAGAAAATTAATCGTTTTTTTCAGTTGATACTTTTCAGTGAATCAGTCAAATCCTTGTTCTAACCATAGCACTTTTTGTTACTTTTTGGTTTGTGTACATTTAAACAGCCTTGATTGTTACAATGTTCAAATGAGCCAATGAAAATAAGACCGGAAATCCCAAAGATTATTAGACTAGAAGCCTTTTGATAAGGCTTAACCTGAATGCTCATTTATTCATCGAGTGTAGTTAATACATGGATTTAAACCTTCATCACCCATCCATTGCTTTTCTATTTCCATTCCTGTTTCCCTCCACCACGTATGACTTTTTGGAGCAAATTTTCATTACTAACAACAGCAATAGACAGAATCACTCCAAAGGCAGCTCTGTTCTGTTTAGTTTGTATATTTTAAGACCCGTAACATTAGGTCAATGCAGTCGGGCTGAGATCATACTGTACCTCAACCATAAACTCATTTATGGCTGCTGGGCTGAATCTTGTTATGTAATGTAATTGCTCTAACATGCTGCCGTGTACCATATTGACTCAATAGAGCAATGGAGAGAATGAGAATGGGAATTGTGGGTTAAGAACAGCTTCTGTTGAGGCATCTGCAGGGGCTCAGAATATCTAGAAACTTCAGGTTAGACCTTATGTAAGAGATGTGTGTTTTTTGTATGACTTTTGGTAGCCTTGAGTATGTCTTTGTGAGGAAATAGTCAAGTTAGGTCATTTTTATTTGTATAGCACTTTTCATAACACATCGTTTCAAAGCAGCTTTATAGGAAATCATGCATTAACAAAAAATAAATAAAATGAAACTGTAATATCTATAATGTCTTACAGTGATCATTGTGTAGTTTGATTAAATATGATTGTAAAATGTGTATAGAAATTAAATCCCCTGTGAGCAAGCTGAACGCGATTGTGGCAAGGAACACAAAACTCCATAATATGTTGGTTAATGGAGAAAAATATCCTTGGGAGAAACCAGGCTCACTGTGGGGGCCATTCCCCTCTAGCTAAACAACTTTAATATAATGCCAATATTAATTATTTATGTGCAGTGCAAGGCATGGTTTTAAATTAAGCAAGCATTAAGGTCCAGTTTTTTAAAAAGAAAAGACTTTTTATGAACTTTAAGATTAATGACTAATGTCTTTGAAGTCCATCCTGGATTAACTGCAGAAGTTCACATAGATGCATTGTCCTTTGTTAGTTGGCTGATGAAGGCTTTTGTTGGCAATTAAATGATAGTTTGTGTATTCCATTTCAAGAGTGTAGTCCATCAATAGCAAAGGTGATGCAGGCAGAAATAAATGTTGAGGTGCATCACAGTTCAACCTGCAGGTAATTTCGATGAGGTTCGGTGGGGTCCATCCTAAATCCAAGGTTCAGGCAGTGGCATATAAAGTATTCGATGTCTTACAGTTGGAGTTGGCATCAGTTCATCCTCTGAAGTAAAAAAAAACTGAAGTGATGTCTGGCTAGCACCATCTGTAGTTTTTCGTCATCTCTCAGCTACACGTAGCAGTGGAGTCCGACACCAAGCAGGAACGGAACTGGATCGGGTAGGCTCTGGTAACTTTGGGATATGACATGGAAACAAATAGAATAATATTAGCATAGATGCCATTCAATTTTATTATCAAAGTTATAGATCATGATGGATGTTTCTGGTTCCGGCAGACCTAACTAAAGTAGCCTAATTGTGAGTTGAAAGATAAATTAGGTGTGTGCCTGGCTAAAGAGATGAGTCTTTAGTTTAGACTTAAACTGAGTGAGTGTGTCCCAACAGTGTTAGGGAGACTATTCCATAGTTTAGTAGCCAAGTATGAAAAGGATCTACCTCCTTTTGTGGATTTTGATATTCTTGGAATTATTAACAAGCCAGAATTTTGTGATCGTAATGAACGTGATGGAATATAGCGTGTCAGAAGGTCACTTAAGTACTGTGGAGCTAGATCATTCAAAGCTTTGTATGTAGTTAACAGAATTTTTAAATTAATACGAAATTTAACAGATAGCCAATGTAACAATGATAAAATTGGGCTAATATGATCATATTTCTTAGTTCTAGTCAGCACTCTGGCAGCTGCTTTTTGAAACAATTGAAGTTTATTTATTGAACTTGCTGGACATCTTCCCAGTAATGCATTACAATAATCTAGTCTTGAGGTCATGAAAGCATGAATACATTTTTCGGCATCAGCAACAGAGAGCATGTGTGGTAATTTAGCAATATTTCTCAGGTGGAAGAATGCTGTTCTACAAACATTGGAAATTTGATTTTCAAAGGACAGATTGGTATTAAATACTACACCTAATTTCTTTGCTGAATAAGACGATGTAACAGTACATCCATCAAGAGTCAAATTATATTTTAGCGGTTTATTTTTTAGAGGTTTCTGGTCCAATCATTAGTACCTTTGTTTTTTCGGAACTGAGTAGAAGGAAATTTCTGGCCATCCAATCTTTGATTTCATTGATACACTGCTAATTTGGAGAGTTGTGAATTTTCATTGGGTTTAGAAGAAATATAAAGTTGTGTATCGTCGGCATAACAGTGGAAACTTATTCCATGATTCCTGATAATATCTCCCAGGGGAAGCATGTAAAAGGAGAAAAGCAGAGGTCCTAAAACTGATCCCTGTGGCACTGCATACTTTACTTTTGTTTGATTTGACAATTCCTCATTTACACATACAAAGTGGTAGCGGTCTGATAAGTAGGACGTAAACCATACTAATGCAAGTCCACTAATGACAACATAATTCTCCAGCCTATTCAAGAGAATGTCGTGATCTATCGTGTCGAAGGCAGCACTAAGATCTAACATCACTAAAAGAGAAATGCAGCTGCGATCAGATGATGAGAGCAAGTCATTTGTAACTCTGATAAGTGCAGTCTCTGTACTCTGATGGGGCCTAAATATATGTACAATTTCCTGACTGAAACTGTTCATATATACCATTTCTCTGTAGAAATGAACATAGTTGGGAGGACACTAACTTTTGTAGTATTTTCAGCATAAATGGTAGATTTGAAATCTGTCTGTAATTAGCCAGTTCTCTAGGATCAAGCTATGGCTTCTTGGTTTGATAACTGTCATTTTAAAGTTTCTTGGGACATGTCCAAAGGATAGTGAGGAGTTAATAATATTAAGAAGAGGTTCTGAGATTACAGGGAATACCTCTTTTAAGAGCTTAGTTGGTATTGGATCTAACATACATGTAGAATTTTTGATAAGTTTTGTTAGCTCTTCATGACCTATGAGAGTGAGGGATTGAAGTTGCTTGTGAGCAAAATTATGAGACACTGTATTCTGAGGTACTGTGACAGATGATTGCATAGTTCTCGGCCTGCATCACCTTGGTCTAATGATGGACTACATCTACAAAAGCCTTCATCAGCCAACTAACAAAGGACAATGCATCCATATGAACTTCTGTAGTTAATCCAGGTTGAACTTCAAAGACATTAGTCATTAATCTTACAGTTCTTACAAAATCTTTGTTTAAACACTGGCCCTTAACACTTACTTAGTTTACTCATTTTAAACCATGACTTGCACTGCACATAAATAAGTAATATTGGCATATTCATGCTGTTAGCCAGAGGGGAACTGGCCTCCCACAGTGAGCCAGGTTATTTTTCTCCATTAACCAACATCTTCTGGAGTTTTGTGTTTCTTGCCACAGTCGCCTTCAGCTTGCTGACTGGGTTTCTAAATGCAATTATTATTTAATTACTTATTTTATACACACTTAATAATCGTGTTTAATCAAACTATACAATGATCACTCTAAGACTTTATAGACATTTCGGTTTCATTTTCTGTTAATGCATGATTTTCTGTAAAGCTGCTTTGAAACTATGTGTGTTGTGAAAGGTGCTATACAAATAAAAATTACTTGACTATTTCCAATTTTATTTCTTATTATTTCAATTTTGTCAGTAAAGAAATTCATGAAGTCATTACTATTGTGCTGCGACGGAATATGTGGTTCAGTGAATGCTTCATTCCTAACTAGTATTCCTAACAAATAGTTTGATATTTTGTATAATTAGGTCTCATATCATCTTACAAGTCATGTTATTTACATTGTTGGATGCAATGGGTTGCATCGGCTTTGTAGGCATGGCATCTGCAACATATGTTGCTAGACCTTTTCTCAGAGCTAACTTCACTTTTCTTACCCATTTTTGCAATTGCAGTATTTTTAACAAACTGGTCTTATGGTAATTTTTAGTGCATGTATGAAGTCACATACGTAGGTGTCATAGCAGAGTAACCGCAGGTGTAGTTCATCACATTAAATATGGAGAATCTAATGCTGCATTCCATTCAAAGTTGGATGTGGGATATTCCTACCTGATATCTCAGATCTTCGACCATAAAGGCATTCCACTGCCAGATGCTTGGAAGATAGCTGTAAGGTAACAAAACTTCTCCAGCGACATCTCCTATCAACGCAATTGATAAACAATGCTGTAACGCTAGCGTTTGTGCTACAGGTGTAATATATTCAAAAGAGAGCACAATTTACTGTGCTTTGTATACCTGTCTCTGCAAACGTTTGTTAAACAAGCGTTAATATCATGAATTCTAGAAAGTTTTAATCATTGATTGATATTTTTAATAAAAGTTATCATTGACTTTGTACATCTCCATGGGTGCCTGCCGACATGCTTGTGTGATGTCACGCACCTGCATCTCGGAGAAATCAGAGTTTTAAGATTTCCGCGCGAGTTTCCAAGTACAAACTCCCAACGTCAAGTGCCGTTCCATTGGACTTTTCCTAGTAGGAAGTAGGAAATTCCGTCTTTCCGAGTTGAATGGAATGCAGTATAAGTTTGACAACCAGGAAGTGTCCAAATACTTTTTGTCTTAACATTTTAACAGTGTATCTATCTGGTATACATTATGAGCACCTGTGACTTTACATCAGTTAAATGCTGTATTAATCTGGCATGATGCTCGCCAACTGTAAACAGCCTGCCGTAGGCAAATTAACTATAATTACTTGTCAAATGTGTTATTGTCATTTATTATTGTTAATTAGTGTATTATTTATGTTCTTTTATTATATTTCTGTTTCTATTATTTTATAAAAGCAGTAAGCCACTTGAGGCTCTGTGCGTTACAGTGCCACCAACACCTCATTAATCATAGTACAATCATTGTACTATGTAGAACTTTTACAGTTGCACTCAATGAAAACCTAATTGACCCTGACTGACCCTCAGTGCTGACTCTACAGAAGCGGCGCTCCACAGTCTGTTGAGAGCATTGACCAGCGAGACATACAACGACCCAACACAGCACCTGGAGAGAGAGCAAGCCCTCGCCAAACAGTTCGCTGAGATCCTCCACTTCACACTGCGCTTTGATGAGCTCAAGGTGACTACAACACCTCAATAAATGGTCAGCTGTTTACATAGTTACAGTGATTTATATTTTCATTATTATTCAGTAGCAAGAGAGACTAATACATGAAGTACAGGATAATCCTAAATGATTTGCACGGAAACAGTCGTTGATTGAATTTGCATGTGAAATCATTGTTTGTTTGGATGTTTATACAACAATAGATGTACACCGATACTAGCCAACTGACACAATGTAGGCCAATAGTCAGGGTTGGGAGGGTTGCTTTTGAAATGTATTCCACTACAGATTACAGAATACATGCTGTAAAATGTAATTTGTAACGTATTCCGTTAGATTACTCAAGGTCAGTAACGTATTCTAAATACTTTGGATTACTTCTTCAGCACTGGTAGATTTTTTTTCACTTGTTTTGACTATAAAAACTCTGCCAGTACAGTAAGACAAAATACACATGTTAAAAATACATTCTCTGAAAAACCTAAATATCTTATGCAGTGTTGTTTCTAAAACAAGATCAATCTAATTGATCTTGTTTTAAGGATTTTTAGATATTTTTACAGGAAAACAATACAAAAATGATCATCAAGAAAACGATTTTTTTGTTTGTTATTCGAGCATTATATCAATAAAATCAATGGGAAAAATATATATTATATACTGTAGTATATTATATACATGTACAGTATACTGTTATTACACAGCTCTCTGGAATACTCAATTCTGATTGGTTAATGGCGCCATCATATTTCTCAGTAACATCTGCCCATCCTCGTATCAGACTGCTTCTCGCATGTTTCATGTGCATTTATTTATCTATTTGGCAACTATAATGAGCAGTCAGACGGTCATTAATTACAAAATAAACACCAACAGAGCTCGCATAATTACATAGTTTCAACGTAAATCAACGTTTCATGTCCATTTATTTGTTTATTTGACAAGTAGTCTTGTAAAACACTGGTTAATGAGGAGTTAGACGGTAGTTTTCACAGAATAAACACCAACAGAACTCCGATGCAAACTGGTGGTGGATTTCAGCTGTTCAGCAATTTATTTCTTCTCACATAATTACATAATTTCAATGCAAATGAATATTTTATGTCCATGCTTTTATTTATTTGGTTCGTAGTCATGTAATATGTAGAATACTGTACAGTCAGCCGGTTGCTTTTGCAAAATAAACCCCTTCAGAGTGATATGATAGTCCTCTGCTTCGCGTCGGTGTCCTGATCCTCCTGTTGGGGTTCATTTTGCGATAACAACCATCTGACTGTACCTTATCCCTTTCTTGCAACATGTGTACCAGGTTTTAATTGTAAATTATTCATACATCATGGTAGTATTTGTTGTACTGTATTTATGCTGATTTAAAAATAAATACATAATAAAACGTATTACAGTAATGAGATTCTAATGAAAATCACCTTTGACAATAATGGGAATTACAAAAACAAAAAAACTGAAAAAGTAAAACATCCAGATGTAATGAGAATGTTGGAGGAAACGTGCTTAATGATAAATGTCACAATACAAAAAAATAATTGCTTTATTCAAAATATAATTTCTTATTTCTTTCTTTTGATTTTGATTCAGATGTGACCTACAGTAGTCATGTTTTTGTCAGATTCACCCATTTAGTGGTCTGTGAATAGAAATTATTCTTTAGTTTGATGTTTTCTAGAGAAAGGAAATGCGTTCGGTAGTTAAAAATGAGCTCAATTTGTAAGTTAGAATATTAATATTCAGCCTTTTGTTATGAGACTGACCATAATGTAATGCCTTAACAAGCTTCTACTTCTCACTAGTGACATGCTAATTGTGATTAGAGAGCAGCTAATGAGAAAATAATTTCTTTCCAGTTGCCCAAATCAGATACCGCCTCCCCAGGTGCTTTGCAATCCTTTCTCGACATTTAAGATCACAGGAAATAAGAGCTTTTTGATCCCATAGACTTGTTTTATTCTTTTATCATTTGCTTTAACACCTGCTGCTTCTTTTGTACCAGATTAACAATGCAAAACAGACATAATTAAAGTGGATGTGCTAAGAAGCCATGATGCTGAGCTATAGTGTGATTATTCTATTACTCTTTTTACAACTCCTTCGACACCGCTTGTCAAAACCTCAGACACTTACACGACCTTAAATGACCGAAGAGTAAACCACCTAATTTGTCCCGGGTTATGTGTCCAAAGAAATCAAATAATATTTTGTTTAGCTGGTGTCTTGTTTGTCTCAGGGCCAAACTAGCGCCTTGATTTCGGTATCTTTCTAATACAAATATTCATCCCGTTCACATACACCCCGATGCCCAGCGGCACAGAACTGAGAGGTCCCGAATTAAAGTTGATAGTAAACAGACTAAATACCAGCTCTCAGATGCAAATAGGCCTGGGCGAAATAGCTATTTGACGATATTTAATGTTTGTCTAGATGTTATGTAATTGTTTTGAAATGGATTAAAAAGTTTTTTTTAATTATTATTATTTCAGTCAGAGGAACCATAATTTCAACCGTATTTATTACCTATATACATGTTTATTAAACTATTTTAAAACATAAAAGAATGTCATGCAGAGACTTCAAGAACATTTTTAAGTGATTACAAAAACAAATTGTGGGATCGGAATTTTAAATCGATTTATGAAAACGGACAGTTTGAACTTAACCAGAAATTTATCTAACTTAACCAACTTTTGCCATTTTTGCTACTGAAGTTTAAATCAGAGACACTATTAAAACAAATCTGTTTTAACTCGTGCTGAAACAACTAATGTATAAAATCTAAAATATTCAATAATTAAAATAATCAACAACAAATTTCATTATAAATTAGTCGGATATTTGTATCATGTACAGAGAAGCCCTGGCAGTGAAGTCAGTTTACAGTAGCTTATTGAACACAATGTATAGAATGCAATGAAAAATGTATAATTTGTTTATTAAAACATTTGTTTTATTATCTTTTTATCTGATTAATCTAAGAAATATTCAGCAGATTTATCAAATACCAAAATAATCATTAGTTGCAGCACTATTCTTCATACTTGCAAGTTGTGAGACTAGAAGGGCTTACAAAACTAGTCAAATGATGACAGACTTGAGAAAACTTCATGGCCAAATAAAAAGCACATTAAAAGACTATATTCACTATATTGTCTAATTTTTATATCTGCAGCAAAATCATTGGGAATGTATCATGAATATTCAATGACTATATTGCCAAAAGTATTCGCTCACCTGCCTTTAGACGCATATGAACTTAAGTGACATCCCATTCTTAATCCATAGGGTTTAATATGACGTCGGCCCACCCTTTGCAGCTATAACAGCTTCAACTCTTCTGGGAAGGCTTTCCACAAGGTTTAGGAGTGTGTTTATGGGAATTTTTGACCATTCTTCCAGAAGCACATTTGTGGAGGTCAGACACTGATGTTGGACGAGAAGGCCTGGCTCGCAGTCTTCGCTCTAATTCATCCCAAAGGTGCTCTGTCGGGTTGAGGTCAGGACTCTGTGCAGGCCAGTCAAGTTCTTCCACACCAAACTCGCTCATCCATGTCTTTATGGACCTTGCTTTGAACACTGGTGTGCAGTCATGTTGGAACAGGAAGGGGCCATCCCCATACTGTTCCCACAAAATTGGGAGCATGGAATTGTCCAAAATCTCTTGGTATGCTGAAGCATTCAGAGTTCCTTTCACTGGAACTAAGGGGCCAAGCCCAGCTCTTGAAAAACAACCCCACACCATAATCCCCCCTCCACCAAACTTCACAGTTGGCACAATACAGTCAGACAAGTACCGTTCTCCTGGCAACTGCCAAACCCAGACTCGTCCATCAGATTGCCAGATGGAGAAGCGTGATTCGTCACTCCAGAGAACGCGTCTCCACTGCTCTAGAGTCCAGTGGCGGCGTGCTTTAGACCACTGCATCTGATACTTTGCATTGCACTTGGTGATGTATGGCTTGGATGCAGCTGCTCGGCCATGGAAACCCATTCCATGAAGCTCTCTACACACTGTTCTTGAGCTAATCTGAAGGCCACATGAACTTTGGAGGTCTGTAGCGATTAAATCTACAGAAAGTTGGCGACCTCTGCGCACTATGTGCCTCAGCATCCGCTGACCCCACTCTGTCATTTTACGTGGCCTACCACTTCGTGGCTGAGTTGCTGTCATTCCCAAATCGCTTCCACTTTGTTATAATACCACTGACAGTTGACTGTGGAATATATTTAGTAGCGAGGAAATTTCACGACTGGACTTGTTGCACAGGTGGCATCCTATCACAGTACCACGCTGGAATTCACTGAGCTCCTGAGAGCGGCCCATTCTTTCACAAATGTTTGTAGAAGCAGTCTGCATGCCTAGGTGCTTCATTTTATACACCTGTGGCCATGGAAGTGATTGGAACACCTGAATTCAATTATTTGGATGGGTGAGCGAATACTTTTGGCAATATAGTGTATCATCCAGCCCTAGATGCAACAATTCTTTGTTCACATGCATGTTATTTTAATGTTGCCTTTGGGTTTCATCAGCAGCTCATTTTCATAAAGTGGGTTTATATATGTTATCATTCTCTACTTAACAGTTGTTTTAATAACCTAATGTCTGGCACTATCTCTGTCCAAAATTCACTGAGCTGGTAATTTGTGATAATTAAAGGTGACCTTTGCTCTTGCAAATCCTAAAGAGGTCATTCCTTACCGTGACCTTTGTTCTCAAACCCAAATTCACTCTCATCTTGACGAGCACCCCCTTCAAATGTCACTGAATGTGCCCCCAACCGTAAACTGAACATGACTCTGTTCATTAAAGTATATTTATCCATCTGTCACGAGCAGCATATATACAGCAGCAGGGTTCAAGTTCAAACAATACATCTATTGGGAACAAACAGGTCCCAGACAGTCTAGGTCCTGACAGATAAAGATCGCTCTGATTATCTAAAGGATATGGTGCTCATTTAAGCAAAGCTTTAGCTAATGCTGTAAGTGTTCTCTTCCTTGTGTACCACACTGCATTGGTCTACTTCAGTCCTGTCACTGAATCCATACTATAGTTATTAATTGCTTGGAGATTTGCCTCCCTTTCAAACACACACATACATTTTTATTAGTGGTGCATGTTAAGGCAAGCATCACTGTTACTATTGATCTTACTTGGGGTCAGAGGTTTTATAAAATCTCATACCCTGAGTATTAAACCTTTGGCATGTAACTTGTCCAGCACCGTTTGTGCTACGGACACTAATTTTTCCATTTAATTATGTGTCTTATTGATTTATAGTGAAAAAGAAAACCTTAATAGTCTTGGAAAACCTGGAAATAACTGTACATTTTGAAATTATAATTCCCTGTCCTGGAAATGTCATAAAAATGTATAAAATCGTAAAGTCATGGAAATTTCAAGTTATGCACACTCCTAAAATATTTATTGGCTAAAAATTCCTCTTTGTGAGTGCTATCTCTAAAAATCTGTATCCAGTAATCACGAAAAAGTCATGAAAATCCATTGGTCAAACCTGAAATGTATTCCTTTTAAATCACATTATACTGGATTTCTTTCAATAAATATCTGTGTTCACTTAAGGCATTCACAAAAAAATGAGATAACTAATGAGATTTTATTATGTTCCTGTTTTAGAGGTTCATCAAAGCAAAATAAAAAAATTTCCTTGTACTCCCTGGAACCTACCAGGGTGCACACCTAGTTGGCAATTACTGCTCTATACTGACTAAAGACTTTGGGTTTTCATTATATTTCAGATGACAAATCCTGCCATTCAGAATGACTTCAGTTATTACAGGAGAACCCTGAGTCGAATGAGGATCAATAACGTTCCTGTGAGTTTCTCAAGAATAGAAACTGTCACCTCTCTATTGCTATGACTTTCCTTTAGTCTATTCTCTCATCTGCTCCCCTCTACATTTGCCAACTCCCTGTTTCTTTTTACCTTTTGGTGTAGTTCACCCAAAAATGAAAATTCTGTTAACATTTACTCACTCTTTTAACCCTTTTGTTGTGTTCCGGTCATTTTGACCTGGACAACTTTTTGTTTTTTTACTTAATCCAATTGGAATAAAATTCCTTGACTTTGTTCACACATGATATATGAAATCACAAAATTGACCATTTTCTTTACATTTATTTTATTTCACTTGTTGTATTATCGGTCAAAAATGACCGACCATTGGAAATGAATGGATTAGACTACAAAATACAGAAATATTAAGTGTTCAGGAGCATCCCAATCCTTTAGATTAGCACATACGTGGATGTGTTTTTGCACACACAAAGTTCACTTGGACACACACAAACAAATACACACACACACATCGTGTGTTGAGCACCCTCTTGTGCATCATCTTTCCATGTACACTCTTTGAGGAATATTTCAAGATCTACTTATCATATGTTGCGTTTGAATCAAGTTATGATATGTCATTATCTAAGTTACATGTATGCTTCAGGAAGTAATGGAAAAACGTGACAAAAAGACACTTCTGTTTATTGTATTGATGTGTCTGTGGGAATTTCATACACTAATACTCACTGCAGTTTTGCCTTTGAGTGAATCAAATTTGCTATTGCATTCTACTAATAGAGGCCTTTCCAATGATATGTATGTAACACATGGCTATCTCATATTTTTGTGGTTTTACCAATTCTGAATATAATTGTTGTGATAAATTAGCAAATGATGAGAACGAAACGGTTCTAATTTGTCAGCAAAATAAAAAGCATTATTAAGGAATTGGTAGGATCAGCTATGCATTGTAAACAACAGATTCTAGGCTTTAAAATGACATCTATTTTGTTAGATCAGATCAAGCAAGTGGTTATTAATTAATTACGCATTATTTTATATATATATATATATATATATATATATATATATATATATATATATATATAAATATGTTACAAAAAGGAGTACAAAACCTCTTAGTCATAATTACTAAAAAAGTAGTTGATAAAAAGATCTAATGCATTATCTTGTTATAATATTGCAATATGAGAGATTTATAAACAATCTTAGTGGGCCTGTCATTTTTGACTGGGAACACAAAATGTGTTAGCACAAAATGAACACAACACGAGTGTTAAAGGTACCCTTTTGAGGGGGTATCACCAATTTTATACAAACCCCTGTTTTTACTTAACTAACACACCTATCTTTCTTTCTCACTCACATACTCTGCCACTTGCACTTACCATGCCTCAGGGGACCACTAAGGACCCAAACAGAAAATGGTCTCCCACTGGGAGAGCGAGTGAGTTCGTAGTTGCTCACTGAAGTGTAATGAGGTGCACCAGTATGGTGTGGCACCTGATCTGTGGTCCTCCCCAGAGACATTCAGATCTCATAGGACTAAATAATCTGATCTGAGACGGACCTAGCACATACCCTTAAAGGGCACCATGTAGTTCAGATACCTTGTTTAGTCAAGTGGTGCTGGTTTTCCCCTCATTCTCCCAGACTGAATTCAGAAGCCCACCATAACCCCCCTGGGCTCTCCCACTGAAAGAAAGCTAAATTAATCACTCTAGAGGCTAGCGCTTTGCACATCTGCCTCTGGCCCCATTTAAGACTATTGTTTAATATTTGAACGTATTTTTAGACTCGAAACACCAGAATGTGCAGGTGTATGCAGTTTACTGTAAGTAAAACCGCTCGTTTATGAAATAAAATAATTTTGTTGTTTTTTTTGGTTATCCTCATTTCGGAGTTGATGTGTTTTGCTCATATTAATGGCTTTCTAAATTAGCCTAGACTTTTATTCAGCAGAATACAGTCCCCCTTACCGTCCGTAGAATTGGATTTCATAGTGCTGCAGATCTTTTAAAATATTAAAGACGTATTTTGTGAAGGGAACTAAAGCTTAATTCTCTTTTTATGTCTGAGCACGTCTTCACTTTTCCCATTTGTGTTCAATTCACTGTTCCTCTGCCCGGAATCCATCTATCCCATTAACCGACAGGAATTGCTGTATTCTGGGACTTTCCACGGTTACTCAGGTTATGACAGCAGAGAAATCATCTGAAAATGCCATATTTGATGGGCATGCCCATGTCTGTGGTGAACCCATAATTTGTCCAACACTCTTTCCCTGTCCTTCTGAGCAGAAAGGTTGAGAACATCAGTGCATAATAGAGGGAATAATTTTTTAATATGCATTACATAAAAGTCGTATTAGAGTTTTTGGACTGATTTTCACCTGAGAAATTGGGCCACTGAGCAAAAGCCTCTTGGAAGCATATGCATCCTCAGATTTCTCTCTTTATGAACTGCTGTTAACTTCAACATGCATTAGCATCATCTTGCCATACTTTGACAGTAGCTGTTTTTGCTTTCCTTCATTGATATGTTTTTTGTATTTTTTTGTCTATGTAGGCAGAGGGAGAAAACGAGGTGAATAATGAACTGGCCAATCGGATATCTCTATTTTATGCTGATGCCACACCTATGCTGAAGACATTAAGTGATGGCACAACAAAGTTTGTATCTGAGGTAAAAAAAAAAAGAAAATTTCTCTACAGTTAAAACTGTCCATATTTCCTCACAAAGACATTTCTTAAGAATGCATTTTATTGTTTTTGCACAATAAACAATAGCTTATTGTCTTTGTTTGCCAAACAGAATAAGAACTTGCCCATTGAAAACACCACAGATGTATTAAGCACTATGGCAAGTGTGTGCAAAGTTATGTTGGAAACCCCGTAAGTCTACCATTTCCTTTTTACAGATGGAAAAGTATAAAAAGTCAGTTGAATCCACTAGAAATCCACTATGTGAAATATTTATTCACACGCATATTCTCTGATTATTCAGAGAGTATCGTAGCCGATTCACCAGCGAGGAGACCGTTTCTTTCTGTCTGCGTGTCATGGTGGGGGTCATCATCCTATACGACTACGTCCATCCCGTCGGCGCATTCGCAAAGTCTCCCAAAATAGACGTGAGTAAAACCATCACTTCTTGTTACAGCAAACCCACCTCTGAAGTTCTTTCCCTGGGGGACTGACACTGACTCACAATCATAGTGCTTAGATAACATGGTGATGGCTCTCTCACAGCATCTTGACTTATCAGTTTGAGGATTGTCATTTTAGTGCCACTTTAACCATGGCTGCTTTTTGCCCCCCCAAACAGATGAAAGGCTGTATTAAAGTGCTCCGAGATCAGCCACCAAACAGTGTGGAAGGTCTACTAAATGCTCTCAGGTACCACTTTGAACAAAACAACATTGGTAACACTTTACAATAAGGTTACATTTGTTAACATTAGTTATGAACGAACAATGAGCAATACACTTTTTTATAGCATTTATTAATCTTTGTTAATGTTAGCTAATACAAATACAATTGTTCATGTTAGTTCAGAATGCTTTAACTAATACAACTTTTGGTTTTAAAAATGTATTAGTATATGTTGAAAATTAACATTAACCATGATTAAGAAATGCTGTAAAAGTACTGCTCATTGTTGGTTCAAGTTAACTAATGTTGTTAACTAACGTTATCAAACGGAACTTTACTGTAAAGTGTTACCAAAACATGCAATACTGTACTGTATATCTAACATAATTTTGTCATTTTACAGTGTTTTAAATACAAATCAAAGATTGTATTCATGGAGCACGTTTACATGCACACAAATGCGCTGTTACTATAATTGCTGAAAAAAACTAAAAAAAAAAAACCTGCTTATTCAAAAAATATGACAATGCAAGAAAACTACGTTTGCATGAGATTTGAAAACGTCAGGTCATTCTTTGCTATTGAGGTCAAAATGTAAACAGTCAACACTTGTGCACATTGGATAAGCTAGTAGGAATGCGGTGTTTACAGCAACAAAAAATTGGGTGATGGACAAAAATCTAGTTGTGCCGATCAGTTTCTGCTTAAACGGGTAATGACTTTCATAGGTTTTCCTTAATGACAACACACGTTGTTGGTTTATTAAGCATAATTGCTGTAAGATTGTGCAACATGCTCATTTATGTGCAAGGATCCAGAGTTGCCAGTGGTGGGTGAATTGAGAAAAAACAAATATACATACTGTATGAATAATAAACATGAATATATAAACCATTACATATAATGTATAAAAGAATAAATATAATAATTTAGCATTTTTTTTTTTATTACAAATATACTGTATTTTTCTCGCTATGACAGTGGGACTATTTAGTTGTATTCTTTGCATATTAGTGACAAACAGCGCAGAGCATTGTGTCACTCGTAGTCACAAAAACGTGAAGATGTATTATGATTATGTTATGATTATGAATACTCTAATGTAAAAATGTTCACCTAAGTAAAAATTGTTCTGAGACAGGTGAGTCTCATCTGTTGCGATGTTTTCTTCAGTAGACTGTTTTAGACTTTGATTTCAGTCGCTCACATCAGTGAGGGTCCGACTGTTATTGTTACAGTTTTAATTAAACCATATATTATGCTGCAGTGCCTAATAAAGTTAACGACTAACTTATGAGTAACATTTTATTAACTCGCCCAAGCCAATTTTTACTCTTATTTAGCACTTGGCGAGTAATGATTTTGGACCCTTTTTATGCGATTGCTGACTATCGTGTAAAAAAAAGAAAAGTGTTATCAATGTTCAGTTTATCTGAACATAAGGTCTGACATTGTAACCTTTATTCTGAAAAAGGGGATCATGATTATGTTCTGTTGAACAGTAATCTATAGGAAGTTTAGTTCATCAGAACTGTACTTGTTTTGGCATCAGTGCTACAGATTGCTTGATTTGTATGCCCCATGACAAAATACTGCAGGTCAAATATTTAATAATTAACGTCTTGTGTGCAGGTACACAACAAAACATCTTAACGATGAGTCAACCAATAAGACCATAAAAAGCATGCTGCAGTAGCAGCAAGCTCTGGGACGTACACAACTGGCCTCAAGTACATGCTCAGGAGATGCCCCCCCTCCCCCCCCACCGGACTGAAGCGATGCACAGAATGGTTTTAATTTTTTTATTAAACATAAAAGAATCAGACAAAAGCATCTCTTTTCTTTCTTGTTTTTACTAAGCAGATGCTACTGGCATTATGTGTGGTTTTCTGTGCCAAAATGGTTTTGCTGAAATCCTTGTTTTTAACATTTCTGAAATACAGTCATGCTACTGATGGCAGCTACTGTATGAAAGCATTGTTAGGTTATGTTTGTGGTTATTGTTTTAATTTAGCTTTTTTCCCTGTAAAAGGGTGTTTTGACTTGAACATAAAAAATATCTATATAATATCTATATGATCTAGATATACACATTATATTAAAAGAGAGAAATATATTATTTTTGTTTAAATTAATATTTAATGTTACATCCACTGCATGGCGACATGATTAAATTTCTTCTATATAAAAGATTCAAATTCATTTGTCTGCTTGATTGTGCAAAAGAAAAGGTGTTTAAATTATGTTTTGAAATAAAATGGTACTTTCATATTAAAAAGTGGAGATTAATTGATAGATCTTTTCATATCTTTTATATTTTTTTATAGTTCTTGATTTATTTTGTTTTTTTCCTTAGGTGTTATAATTTTCTGTTTTTTTTGTTTTTGTTTTTTGTCTGAAAAATTGCTTTCAAAAACTGTGATAGGCTGTAATCTTTTTTGTCAGATGTGATGACTTGAATATGATCTTGAGATGAAATAAAATGCTTTCATTTTTTTTATAATTGTTTGTTTACTATTTTAAATGCTTCGTAGCCAAGGTATATGCAAACAAAGGCTGCTTTTATTTGGTGTTATGCAAATCAACTGTGGTGATGCACTACTAAACATATGGTAACTCTTACTGGTGTAAGGGATTGTGCTTGGCTGCATGTTTGCACTGATGCTAATATTCACTGCACCACTTCTACAAATTCTTTTACCAAATCAAAGTGCTGTTCTGATTTATGCGGTTATAATATTTATCTGTATAATATTACATTTTTGTTTGGGGGAATTTTTTTTACTCTGTTATGTGAAAATCACCAGCCAGTTTGAACATGCTTGAATCAAGAATGGATACAGTCTACTGTGTATATATAGATATATATATAGAGAGAGAGAGAGGGGAGGGTGTGGTCATAGGCTGTAACTCTGCAGTAAGTAAGGGCATGGATGAAGGTCAGAAAGGATGGAGAGAGACAGACACTGTGAACAGCTGTGGGTGGGCACTGCAGGTCTCTCTGCATTCTGACAGTGGACCTCTTGGGCTTGTGGAGGAAGAGACAGAGTTTCAGGGTGTGTCCTGTATCCATGCAGTTTTGCTGGGTTTAGGGACCAAGAGTGCAGATGTTGAAAAATAGTTCAAGAAAGCAGGTCATGTTGTGCAGCACCACTCAAATGTTTTAAAGAGAAAAGGATCAGAGTTCTTGCAAAAATCTCTAAATGTCAGAGAATAAAAAAAAATAAATAAAAAAAACACAAAAGTCCCAAATGAAGAGTTGAAATGAGTGTGTATTAAAAATAATAATAATAAATAAATACATTGACACGGTAAAACATCAAGTAATGTTGTTGTAGTGCTTTCAATATAGCATAGGGTGAATCAAATTTACAAATCACTCCTTTTTATTAATGTTAGCATTATTCTTTTTCACAATTGGGGATGTAAATGAAATTTTAAAAAGTCATAAAAATAGTAAAGTTTATATAATTTTTTGAAGTTATGCTCCGTATAAACAGGCTAGAAATTTCTCTTTGTGAATGCAATCTCTATCAAATGATTTCAAAATATTCTTATCCAGTAATCATGAACAACTGGAAAAGTCTTGGAAGTTTGTGACCAAAAGGGATAGGAACCTGGTCAATATGTGAAATGTTGGGTGGCAACGAGCATATTTTTGTACCCATTTACATTAATATTTTATTACTAATGATTCAGTGACTGAAATTGTGATCACAGGGTGCAGTTGAGTGAACACAAGTGAGGAATTTGACACTAATTTCTTGAATTTAGGATCTCAACGTGCACTTTTTCATCACAAGGTTTATTACGAAAGAATAAACAACGAGTGTTCCAGTTTCCCATTTCAAATTCTATCTTTAAAGGTGTGTAATTTTATCAGTATTACAATTCTTTTGTCTGTCCCAGCATAATATGAGACAACTATAAGAAAGCCATCTGTTGGTTGATTTCTTAGAAAAGCTTAAGTGTTGCACTTTCAAAACATGACCTTGTTTTCCCGCCCAGCCCAAAACAGCAGCATTAGCTCAAGCAATAGCGTGAGTTTGGGGTGGCACTATCTGTTTGGCCAACCGATGGCAGATGGGGCGAGTGTTCGGGGAACCTGTATGAAAAGAATCATTATTACAATTCCCTTCGGTGATAGTGACACAAAAATTACTCACTTGGCCTTTAATAATACAGCAGAAGACAAACCAGGTTTATGAGCTCTTGTTCTGTTTGTAGATGTTATGTGGGTAATAATTATCAAACTTTGTATCAGAGGTTGTTATGAAATTTCTGTGTTTGAATAAGTTATTAGGAAGGATGAGAAATAATTTACAATCAATGGGTAAGTGTGGGATCAGCCTTGTGTTGTAACTTAATATAGATAATCGCATTAATGTATAGATCATTATCTAAATTTAATAGTAAAGTTCCCTTTTCGAAATTCATTGGTAAAGCCTCGGAAAGGTTTTTGAAGGGTTCAGTACAGTTTATTCTTTTAGAGACTGTTATTTATGAACGCAGCATTGAAATGATTATCAGTGGACTGCGCAGCTGTTGATGTTGTTGTGAACTCTCTTTCAACAGGCCTATCTCCAGACAGCAGATATACAGTATGTACCTTTTCCAACTGATCCTTAGGTAAGAGTGCTTATTTATTTTAAAAGTTCTGTAGGACTGAAAGTGCAAACATAATTATTGCTTTGTCAGGATGCGAATTAGACAATGCCTTTCACTGGGGTTGACTTTTTCAAAGGTATTTCAGCTTTTTAAAAATAATTTTAAACATCTAAAGAATATTCGTCATTTGCCAAGTCAAGTCAAATTTATTTGTATAGCGCTTTTCAAAACAGGCGTGTTCAAAGCAGCTGTACACTAAATTATGCTATAACAGAAAACAAATGAATATAATGCCAATATTAGTTATTTATGTTTAGAAATATTAAAATGAGTAAACGAAGTAAGTATTGGGTCAATGGTTAAACAAGATTATTTTGTATGAACTATAAGTTTTAGTGTTGAAGTCCTTGAAGTCATCCCGAATTAACTGAAGAAATACACGTAGATGCATTGTCCCTTGATTTTGGCTGATGAAGGCTTTTGTTAGTGGTTAATTCTTTTTTTTTTTTTTTTAAGACAGTGTTGTTCGTCCTTTGACCAAGTTGATATGGGTATCATTCAGTGAGGAACATCGCAGTCTGGCTAGAAGCTTATGGCAGGTAATTTTGCTGAACTCCTGAGCCCATGCTTCAGGCAGTGGCTCGTGAAGGATCCTATGTCTTTGAGTTTGCATCAATTCATCCTCTGTGAAGTCTGTTTTAGTAGACTGAAGTGAAGTCTGGCTGGCACATTCTGCAGTTGGTCATCATCACTCAGCGAGACAGTAGGAATAGGACATCAGGCAGGACCGGAGATGGATCTGGCAGTCTCTGGTAACCTCGGGATATAATCCCAAGGTTTAGACAGGGAAAGAAATAGAATAAAATGTGCATAAATGCCATTCACTTTAAAGCAGGTTTAAAGAATAAGAGAAGTGTTTTCGGTTCCGGCAGACCTAACTAAAGCAGCATAACTATGAATTGAGGGATAAATTAGGTGTATTCATGGCTGAATAGATAAGTCTTTAGTCTAGACTTGAACTGAGGGAGTGTGTCTGAGTTCCAAACACTGCTAGGTAGACTTTTCCATAGTTTATGAGCCAAATATGCTAAAGATCTCCCTCTTTTTGTGGATTTTGATAATCTTGGTATTGTTAACAGGTACGGAGTTTTGCGATCGTAGTGAGCGTGATGGATTATAGTGTGACAGAAGGTCACTTAAGTACTTTGGAGCTAGACCATTCAAAACTTTGAAAGTAATTAACAGAATTTTTAAATTAATATGAAACTTAACAGGTAGCCAATGTAACGCAGATAAAATGGGGCTGATATGATTGTATTACTTGGTTCTAGTTAGCTCTCTAGCTGCTGCATTTTTAACCAACTTAAGTTTATTTATTAAACCTGCAGAACATCCACCTAGTAATGCATTACAATAATCTAGTCTTGAGGTCATGAAGGTATGAATTCGTTTTTCGGCATCAGAAACAGATAGCTTGTGTTGTAACTTAGCAATATTTCTGAGGTGGAAGAGTGCAGTTCTACAAACATTGGAAATTTGATTTTCAAAGGACAGATTGGTATCAAATATAACACCTCCATTTTTTGCTGTAGAAATTGACATTACGGTAAATCCATCAAGAGTCAGATTATATTTTAGCATCTTATTTTTTTTTTTAGTTTTTTGTTCCAACAACTAGTACTTCTGTTTTATTGGAATTAAGTGGAAGGATATTTCTAGCCATCCACTCTTTGATATCATTTATACACTCTGTTAATTTGTAAAATTGTGAAATTTCATTGGATTTCGAAGAAATATAAAGTTGGGTATCGTCAGCATAATAGTGAAAACTAATTCCATGGTTCCTGATAATGTATCCAAGGTGGAGCATATATAAGGAGAAAAGAGTTTCAGAGGCCCTAAAACTGATCCCTGTGGCACTCCTTACTTTAATTTGATCTGACAGTTCCTCATTTACACAAAGTGGTAGCGGTCAGAGAAATAGGACCTAAACCAAGCGTCCACAAATGCCAACATAATTCTCAAGTCTATCCAAGAGAATGGCATGATCTGTGGTGTTGAAGGCAGCACCAGTTTCTAAGAGCACTAGAAAAGAAATGCAGCCGCAATCAGATGATAAGAGCAAGTCATTTGATGCCACATTAGCACAGTTTATTCTTTCGCCGTGATAAAAAACATTGAAAGACTTTTTAAATAAACTTGCAGTAATTTTTGCCTTACAGAAGCTACTGTTACAAGAAAAACCCTGTTGAAACCTATATATTCTTGTATGAAATAAATAATTATGTACTTTAAAGACTTTTAATACCCCCCAACCTTTAGTTTTGACTTCCTTTGGCAGGGTTCAAACTTTAATTAGGGTGGCCTGAGCCCCCCATAATTCGCACCTTTCCCTTTGTCTCCAAAAGTATGCTTTTACACTTTTAATACTAAGTACCACTTTCACTTTGTGATAAACCTTACAGCTCATCTCTCCCTCTTCTTAATTCATTGATACTTTTTAAAGTGTGTCACGCATTGGTGTGACCCCATGTAGTAAGAGGTGTGGATATGAAACTGTTACTATACAGTTCCTGAGAATTCACAAGCCAAGAACAGACACATGCTATCTCATGACACAAAAAATGGTAAACCACAAGACTGTTACTTGCCAAATCTCACAACTTTTAGTATTTATTAAAAGACTTTGCAAAGAGGAAGGTCTTGTTCTTACAAAATTCATGTTCACAAAGGTCAACATAGGACAGTTACTATCAAGAAATATGCTAGAACTCATTCATGATATTCAGATCTGTCTGAGGATGGACCAAATTATTCATCTTTTAAATTCTTGCCAAAACAGATGAATATGGCAGTTTGATTTGTTAAATGTCAGAAACCTGTCCTTTCATCATGTACCTAAGCATAGTTTTAAAATTGTTTTAAAACCCATAAGCTGGCTAACTAAACACCATTTTAAAGGAATATTTTACCCAAAAATGAAAATTATGAAAATTACTCAGCCTCATGCTAACGCAGATGTGTATAATTTTCTTTCTTCTGCTGAACACAAAAATGTTTTGAAGAATATCTTCATTATATATGTCCATTCAATGCAAGTGAATGGTAACAAAAACATTGAAGCACTGAAAAAAGTAATCCAAATGACTCCAGTGGTTAAATCCATGTCTTCAGAAGCAATATGATAGGTGTGGGTGAGAAACAGATCAATATTTAAGTCCCTTTTTACTATAAATCTCCAATTTCACATTCACTTCCACATTATTCTTCTATGTTTTTTTGGCAATTCACATTCTTCGTGCATTTCGCCACCTACTGGTTGGCGCTGGTCAAAGGTGGAGATTTATAGTAAAAAAAGGACTTAAATCTTGATCTGTTTCTGACCCACACCTATCATAGAACTTCTTAAGACAATGATTTAACCACTGGAGTCATGGATTTCTTTTATGCTGCCTTTATGTGCTTTTTGGAGCTTCAAATTTCTGGCCACCATTCATTTACAAAACAAAAAACAAAAAATCTTCAATTGTGTTCTGCAGAAGAAAGAAAGTCATACACATCTGGGATGGTATGAGGGTGAGTAAGTGAGTATTTTCATTTTTGGGTGAACTATTCCTTTAAGGCATAATATGTGCACTTGCAACGCTAAGGCTGTTCCAAAAGGTAGGCAGCAACATCATACTGCATTCTTTAACATCCACACTAATACGTTTTGATTTTTCTATTTTTATGCCTCTCAGGTAGAATATGCCACTTGATACAGTTTGATACAGCAGTCAGTAGAAATGTCTATTAATGTTGCAACCAACTATACAGCTCGGGGACCTCCAGTGATTTAATCACTGTCAGTGTGAATGCACCTTTGAAGGAAGATTCCTATATACGCAGTAGACAGCATCATTTTGGAACAGAGCTCCTGTCTTTGTTTCATACCATTCTGATATTCATGCACATGGTTTTAGTTCACCAGTGACGTGACTGAGACTTAAAAAGGCTTCTGTTGTTTGAGTAGACAGTGAACACCGTAGAGGATGTGGTTGGATGTGGGGCCCCTCACAAAGTGCCGGCCCTGTCAGCATACAGCCAGAGGTGCAATTTACACATCAACAACTGCAGGACTCTCTCTCACCCTTTACACCCACACACTGACGGGAAGTCTCAGTTTTTCCACAGTTATGTGAATATATGGCCATCTAAAGAGTATTGTCATCTAAAAAGCATGGGGTTTATCGCAAGCCCTTTTGACATTTAATCACGTGCAGGATATGAATTATAAATATCTACAATTCAATTTTCACTAGTTGCTAATGCTAATTCTTGATATTAGCAATGGACCTTCTGCACAGTAGTGCCATCTTTAATATTTGACAGGAATAAAACAAGGATGAGGTTGTACTGTTCTTCTTTAAAGTGTTTTGGATCGTTCCACTGATGAAAACACATCTTTTAAAAAAAATTCAGTTGACAAAATGTACAGAAAAAAAGAGTTAATTAGGTGTGATCTTGGAGATTTACACACGGGATGTCATTGAAGAGACTATAAGTCTATCCCTCAGCCTCGTTTTCATTCACGTGAAAAATCTAATATGTCGCTACTGTGAATAAGGTCTATGGAATTACAACTAGTGAAAATGCTCATTCTTGATAATATTAACCTTCCTGACACCCGAGTATCACTGTTGATTTTCCCTTGATTTGGAAGTAGTAGCACCTAATAAGCAAGATTAAATTAAATAAATAAATAATAAATAATAATAATCTAGGGCAAATAGTTTTCCTAAAAATTGATTTACACATATGTGGACAATGGGACTAAGTTGTGAAATTTTAAATAATACCAAGTTATAGAAAGTCAGATATTTTACTAGTAGAATTTCACATTTATTTGTCATTCTCTTCTGCTCAAAGTATAATTACAGATATCTATAATTAATTTCTTACTTGCTGAAATTCCAAATGCACATATCAGCTATTTACTTCTTAATAGTAAAAATGTTTGATATCAGTAATTACATTGTTACTAGTGCCAATATCTATTCCTGATATTAACCATTAAAATATACATCTAGTAAAAATGCTCATTTTTAATATCTGTAAATATATTCCAACATGTTAGATTTGGTATTTCAGATATCTGGAAATGGGTTTTAGATGACAATAAATTGAAGAGTAAAGACATCTTAAAAGTAGGAGTGTCAATTTAAAGTGTAAATTTAGTGTGGTTAATGTTCTAAAAAACAACACATTAAAAAATATTTTGCAATGAATCATTCCTCCTGACCCATACGTAAATTCCATAATTAAAGTACGATTTCCTGCCATAAGAGCCACATCAGCATGGGGCAGTCAGCATGCCTCAACAAACCTCAGTAGCAGCGTTGCGACAGAATGAGAGCCAGGATTACATAACAAATGGACGAAGCACAACAGAATGCAGGGAACTCATTTTAACTTGACACAGCATCCTAAAAACTTGATGTTTATGACACTGAAAACCAGTGAGATTCTCCAAAAGCATTTGTCTGACGAATGTGTACGTAGATGTCAATATAATAAAATAATAGCACAGACAGAACCTAAGAGCACCTCTTGTGAGAACAGGAAAGTATGCTTATGTTCAATGATATGGGAATAAAACAAACAAAATATTGACTTCTAAAGCTACTTTTTGTATAGTCTAATCAATAGTTTACTCATCTGCCACAATATTACAGTATATTTCAATCTGAATATATATATATATATATATATATATATATATATATATATATATATATATACACACAGTGCATTCATAAAGTATTCAGATCCCTTCATTTTTTTTCACATTTTGTTATGTTGCAGCCTTACTGTATGCTAAAATGCTTTAAATTATTATTATTTTTAAATCAATCAATATTCCATACCCCATAATAACAAAGCAAAAAACTGATTTTTTTTATAACTTTGCAAATTTATTAAAAAGAAAAAAACTGAAATATCACATTGACATAAGTATTCAGACCCTTTGCTATGACACTTGAAATTTAGCTCAGGTGCATCCAAATTCTCTGGATCATCTTTGAGATGTCTCTACACTTCGATTGGAGTCAACTTGTGGCAAATTCAATTGATTGGACATGCTTTGGAAAGGCACACACCTGTCTATAAAAGGTCTCAGAGCTGAAAATGCATATCAGAGCAAAAACCAAGTCATGAGGTCAAAGGAATTTCCTGCAGAGCTCAGAGACAAGATTGTGTCGAGGCACAGATCTGGGGAAGGCTACAAAACATTTCAGCTGCATTGAAGGTTCCCAAGAGCACAGTGGCCTCCATAATTCTTAAATGGAAGAAGTTTGGAACAACAGGACTCTTTCTAGAACAGGCTGCCTGGCCAAACTGAGCAATCGAGGGAGAAGGGCCTTGGTAAGAGGGGTGACCAAGAACCCGATGGTCACTCTGGTTGAGCTCCAGAGATCATGTGTGGAGATTAGAGAAACTTGCAGAAGGACAACCATCACTGCAACACTCCACCGATCTGGGCTTTATGGGCTATCAGTGCAAGACACATAAAAGCCCACTTGAAATGTGCAAAAAAGCACCTAAAAGACTCTCAGACTGTGAGAAACAAGATTCTCTAGTTTGATGAAACTAAGATTGAACTGTTTGGCCTCAATCCCAAGCGTCATGTCTGGAGGAAACCAGGCACTGCTCATCACCTGTGCAATACCATCCCAACGGTGAAGCATGGTGGTAGTAGCATCATGCTCTGGGTGTGTTTTTCAGCGGCAGGGACTGGGGGACTGGTCAGGGTTGAAGGAAAGCTGAATGCAGCAAAATACAGAGATATCCTTAATGAAAACCTGGTCCAGAGCTCTCAGGACCTCAGACTGGGCTGAAGATACACCTTTCAACAGGACTATGACCCTAAGCACACAGCCAAGACAATGCAAGAGTGGCTTAGGGACAACTCTGTAAATGTTCTTAAGTGGCCCAGCTAGAGCCCGGACTTGAACCCAATTGAACATCTCTAGAGAGACCTGAAAATGTCTGTCCACCGACGGTCCCCATCCAACCTGACAGAGCTTGAAAGGATCTGCAGGGAAGAATGGCAGAAATCCAGCAATCCAGGTGTGCAAAGCTTGTCGCATCATACCCAAAAAGACTTGAGGCTGTAATCGTTGCCAACTAAGGTGCTTCAACTAAGTACTGAGTTAAGGTCTTAATAATTATGTCAATGTGATATTTCAGTTATCAAAACTCTGGTTTTTGTTTTGTCATTATGGGGTATGGAGTGTAGACTGATGTGAAGATAACAGAAGGTGTTTGCACTGACCAAATTTAGACATGTGAATGTGTGATTTCTGCCACATGATTCTAGACAAACACTTTTTTGTACCCAATATAATCATGCAATTTAATTATCAAAGATACAAATAACTTTGTGTGAGGAAGTTGCATTGAAAATCCATTTGAGGGCACATGCATGAATGGCAGGAACATTACTGCTGAACAGTTTTGATAAAAAAAACACCTTGGGTATAGACCATTTCACATCACTCATGTTAGGTTTTCAACATCCACATGAAAAGCATTGCAGCTAACATCACAGATGGTCAATTTGACTATTTGTTCATTAGCATAGAATGTCTAATGTGTATGTAATGATTATTCTCTTAATATCATGTTATGCTCCCAGTGTTGTGTAGTGCAACTCAGTGTATCTAGATACACACAGTCTCTGTTTCATCTTGTTTTGGTTTTCGCGCTGACACCGCCCAAGCAATGTTACGTCATGCGAATTGTACGAAAATCATTGGATGTGCTTCAAAATGTCAGTGGACAAAGGTGAAATTATTCAAACTTTGAGCATCATGTTATAATACTTGACCTGCATGCACCGTTGCACCAGGGGTGGTGCAGTTGCTAAATCCTTTGCTTCATAGAATTCAATACATTGGGGAACATTCTTGCAAGCCAATAGAAAAGGCCTTATGTGTAAATCTTAACTCAATCCAACCTGTTAATTTCAACACTGTTGAATCCCACCACAAGGATGCATTGAACTAATAGCAAACAGCATGAGAAAGCACATAACATCGTTTCACAGAAACACAAACAGTTTTTTTAGTGAAGTGCCCACATAACCAGTAAAGAGGTTAAACAGCCACTGGTTTCACTGAATTAATTTTGGGGGAATTCTGCTGAAAAGCAGAGAGAGAGAGAGTTGAAGGAGTTTGACTGTACGACTCAACATTGACAGCCAAACCACAATGCCCTTACACATGCAACCCCACCTCTCCAGGGTGTACTCTTCTAAGAATGACAACGGCTATCTGCTGATAACCCCTCAACGCTCCGACACTTGTAGAGCCACTTCCTCTAATTCGTTGTCTTAATCAGTGAAGCTTTCCCGCAACAGTTAATCAATTATGTAAAAACATTAACGGCTTTGTTCTGTAGCAGTAAGGAATGCCATAGTAGTGGTTTGCTTTCAGCAGATAATGTGGTATAATGTTTTATGCATGATGATTTGGTCAAGTCTAGCTGGTTTATTGCACTGACATAGGAAAGTTCCTCCTGCTTTTAGGAAAGTGATATGATCTAAACAAGATATTTAGAATGTTAGATCAGATGACTTGATGGCAAATTTAGGCCACATCCACAATAAGTTTTTGTCTAAAACATCAGTTTTCCTTTTTACTAACAACATAGTTTTCCAAAGTATGCTGTACTAGAGAGTATTATCAAAATCTCCTTTTTTGGTTAATGAAAATTTCAATGTGGATGAGAGGTGAAAACGTAGCAAAACCAATGGGTTTTCAACTGAAAATTATTAGTGTGGACTTGGCCTTAGAACTAATCTGTTCTAGAGGGATTCAGCCTCCTGGCACCTCTTAGAAACCTGATGATCAGGTCGTGCTTCCCTAAGGACTTACCGTCGACTGTGTCGTGGTGTGAGGCTATGGCGGCAACATACACCTTCAAGGTGGAAGGGGACAGCCTCCCCTCCAACTTCTCCTGCAGGAAGGAAAGCACTGATCCGACTGCGCATCTCTGGGGGTCTTCGCGTCGAGAAGAGCACCACTTAGCGAATAGATGGCACTTAAAGGCATACAGGCACCTCGTAGAGGGGGCCCTAGCCTGAGTGATCGTGTCTACCACCATGGGTGGGAGGATTCTTGGGAGGCAAACAGGTCTACCTGTGCCCATCTGAATCGACTCCAAATCAGCTGGACCACCTGAGGGTGGAGTCTCCACTCTCCCCTGAGGGAAACCTGCTGTGACAGCTCATCCGCTGTAGTGTTGAGGTCGCCCGGGATGTGAGTGGCTCGCAGCGACTTGAAGTGCTGCTGACTCCAGAGCAGGAGACAGCGGGCGAGTTGTGACATACAACGAGAGCGCAGACTGCCTTGGCGGTTGACATATGCTACCGCTGCCGTGCTGTCCGTCCAAACTAACTCGTGCTTGCCCTGGATCAACAGCCAGAACCTCCGCAGGGTGAGCAGAATTGCCAATATCTCGAGGCAGTTGATGTGCCAATGCAGTCGCGGGCCCATCCAGAGGCCGGCGGCTGCGTGCCCATTGCAAACAGTGCCCCAGCCCATTTTGGAGGCACCTGTCATGACCACGACGCTCCTGGAGACCAGTTCTAGAGGAACACCTGCTCATAGAAACAAGAGGTCGGTCCAAGGGCTGAAAAGACGGTGACAGACCGACGTAATGGCCACGCGGTGTGTCCCATGGCGCCATGCCCGTCTTGGGACTCAAGTCTGGAGCCAGTGCTGAAGCGGCCTGATATGCATCAACCCGAGCGGGGTGGCCACCGCCGAGGACGCCATATGCCCCAGGAGCCTCTGAAAAAGTTTCAGTTGAACCGCTGTTCCCTGTTTGAACACCTTCAAACAGGGACAGCACCGACTGGGCACGCTCGTTTTTAAGGCGTGCTGTCAAGGAGACTGAGTCCAACTCCAAACCGAGAAAAGAGATGCTCTGAACCGGGAGGAGCTTGCTCTTTTCCCAGTTGACCCGAAGCCCTAGTCGGCTGAGGTGTGAGAGCACCAGGTCCCTGTGTGCGCACAATACGTCTCGAGAGTGAGCTAGGTTTAGCCAGTCATTGAGATAGTTGAGAATGCGAATGCCCAACTCCCTTGGCGGGGCAAGGGCAGCCTCTGCGATCTTCGTAAAGACGCGAGGAGACAGGAAGGGTCTGTGTCGAGGAAGGATCGAGATGTGGAAGTACACATCCTTCAGGTCTACCGCCGCGAACCAATCTTGATGCCGGACGCTCGCCAGAATGCATCTTTGCGTCAGCATCTTGAACAGGAGTCTGTGTAAAGCCCGGTTCAGTACTCGCAGGTCCAAGATTGGCCGCAACCCACCGCCTTTTTTCAGTACGATGAAGTAGGGGCTGTAAAACCCTTTCTTCATCTCGGCTGGAGGGACAGGTTCTATCGCGTCCTTCTGTAGGAGGGTAGTGATCTCCGCGTGCAGGGTAGCAATGTTTTCGCCCTTGACCAAGGTGAAGTGAATACCGCTGAACCTGGGCGGGCGCCTGGTGAACTGAATTGCGTAGCCGAGTTAGACGGTCCGGATCAGCCACCGCGACGGATTGGAAAGCGCGAGCCACTCATCCAAATTCCGCGTGAGGGGGACCAAGGGGACAACGTCGTTGGACGTACCGGCAGGTGGGGCCTTGCTGCGGGGCGGAGCGTGAGGTGCCACAGCACGTCGTGGCCGTGCTGAGTCTAGGCACTTACTTGGCTCCTTGTGACCCACCCCTGGAACAGCCTGGGACGGGGGAGGAAGAGGCCTGTCCTCATAAACCGTGGAGGCTGCCACATCAGGGGCAGCTGTGTGCCACAGCTGGGCGCTCAGGGGCGGAAAGGGCACCGCTGGAGCACCAATCCTGCAAGAAAAAGCCTGGGGATGGTAGTTGTGGTGATGACCGTACGCACTGGGTATGTGACCCAGGGAGGAAGGAAGCTGCTCTTTTGCTGAACTGTTGAGTACCGCAGCCACTTGGAAGTGCGGCGAAATCAAACAAAAAGGCAACAAAAGATTTTCCACCCGGCCCTCCATCGGGGGATGGAGTGGTCTTCCTACCAGCTCCACGTGAGTGGGTTCCCTCGTCTCTGGGTTGCCCATCTCAGGGGCGCTTCGAGGACCTCCGTGGGTTCTTTGGCGCCGGCTGTGAGACAGGTGGCGTCGGCTTCCTGCGGTGGACTCCACGCCAGGGTCGGGCCGAAGGGGCGGGCTGCAGCGGAGCAGGTGTAGTCACCGCAGGGGGACACCCTTGGCGATGAGCAGACGGGGTGCGGGATCTTGAGCCGTGCCGGGGCAGGATATGTCGGATTGCCTTTGTCTGCTGCTTCACCATCGAGAACTGCTGGGCAAAGTCCTCGACGGTGTCGCCGAATAGGCCCACCTGGGAAATGGGGGCAGCAAGGAACCGTGTTTTGTCGGCCTCACCCATCTCGACCAGGTTGAGCCAAAGGTGGCACTCCTGGACCACTAGTGTTGCCATTGTCTGCCCGAGAGACCGCGCCGTGACCTTCGTTGCCCGGAGGGCGAGGTCGGTCGCTGAGCGCAGTTCCTGCATCAAATCTGGGGCGGAACAACCCTCGTGCAGTTCTTTCAGTGCCTTGGCTTGGTGGACCTGCAGGAGAGCCATGGCGTGCAGGGCAGAGGCAGCTTGTCCAGCAGCACTGTAGGATTTAGCCGTCAGGGATGACGTGATCCTACAGGGCTTGGACGGGAGCTTAGGGCGTCCACGGCTAAGCTCTGCGGGCATAGGTGCACCGCGAGCACCTTATCCACCGGGGGAATCGCCGTATAGCCCTTGGCCGCCCCGCCATCAAGGGTAGTGAGAGCGGGGGAACTGCGGAGTCGGGGCCGGGCAGTGAAAGGTGCCTCCCATAACTTCGTCAGCTCCTCATGCACTTCCGGGAAGAATGGCACTGGAGTGGGGCGCGGCTGCTTTGAGCGGCGCCATAAGCCCAGAAACCAATCATCAAGCCGCGAGGGTTCAGGGGAGAGTGGAGGGTTCCACTCTAACCTGACGCTCGCGGCCGCCCGGGAAAGCATGTCCGTCATTTCGGCATCGTCCTGTGACTGGGCGATCGTCCCCAAAGGGGGAAGCCCAGCTGAGGCTTCTGCATCCGACTGGACAAGCCCACTCTCCGATGCTGCGCTCGAGAGCTCATCATCTTCGCGAGCTCCGAACAAGAAGCCACACTCGCCGTGAGACGAGCCGGCGAATTCATCCAGAAGCCCGATTGGGGCAGACGAGCGTGCTGGGGAATGGGAGGTCCGCGGGGGGATACCCGGTGGAGACGATCCCATTGTGGTCCCCAAATCACCCCCAGTGCTAGCCACGATGGCCTCATACCCGTAGGTAGAAGGACCGAGGTGGGGAGCCGCTGGGGTGGCTTGCTTTCTTACGAAAGCAAGCCGCGACCGCAACGTTGCCATGGTCATGTTCTCACAGTGAGAACATGAACCATTCACAAACGCTGCTTCCATTTGGGTCATGCCCAGACACGAAAGACAGCGATCATGACCATCCGAAGTTGAGAGATAACGACCGCAACCAGGAATAACACACAATTGGAAAGGCATCTTTGAAATGACGCATCTTTAAAAAGACGTTCCGTGTGTGTGCTCTTTTAGAGAAATATATACTCTTTTAGAGGGGAAAAATGCTCTTTCAGAAAATATACTCTCTAGTTTTTCTGCTGAAGCACCCAGGGGCATTCTCTGCAGTGCACCAGTGCAGAGGAGGGAGAAGCCGCTGAAATGCGCCGTCAGATCCAGCAGAGGTGAATGAACAGTGATATTCAGCTCAATGAGCATGACTGTTCGGTTCCGAAGAGAAAATCTGAATGAGTGGTTGCATACCAGCTACTTTTATACCCGTATGTCCGGGGGAGTGGCATGCAAATACCACTCGCCAATTTTCATTAGCCTTTCATCAAAGACCAGAGGTGTCTCGGGCTCCCAAGAGTGACCCCTAGTGTCACTACATCGACACAACGTCGAGTGAGTGACAGATAGGGAACAACATGCCGACTTGTTATCATGTGATCATGTTGTCCAAAAGTAATACATTCAGATTTTAACTAACAGAATTTCAAAATTTCCGCCCATCCATAAGTAATACAGTCAGATTATAACTGACAGACATAACTCAGAAAACCAAGTGGAATATACAGTTCTGCTCTTGGATATCTAGTTACTTGCTATTAAGTACCTACAATAAAAATCCTTCAAAGATTTGATGCCAAACGGCAAACTAGGAAAAAGCATTGAAAATCCTTAAAGCTCTAATTGTATCCAACTTTGTTTTCATTAAAACAAACTATCGGTTCTTGAACTTGCATTCTTCCGTAGATGGAACACCATACTAAAATACTCTGACATTCAGTAGTGCATTCTAGAGCATACAAAAGCATACACCGTATGCCTACATGTCTTTCTGAGGATTTTACTTATGCTCACCTAAAATGAGTAATGATACATATGGCAGCCAGAACAACGACTAGCCTTTTGACCCATAACTTTTCAATCTACTGAGGCAGTGTCGCTGCACTGTCGAGTGAATTGTGACTTATTTATTTTTTTAAGTGGACAGATTCTCTATAAAAAGCATACAGAGCAACGGGAGGCAGGAGCACTGAACTGAAGGTATGGCCAAGATAGACAGTCCGACTCAGCTGAGCAAACAATCAAAACATTTGTTTTTTCCACAGTGGGATTTGCTAACCAATCATATTTTCAGTTTCCGTAATGCGTGGGACATTTGTAACTTTGAAATGCTTATTCGCCAGCAGTGGCAGAATTGTCATAATGTAATTTACTTTGCAGCTAAACGTGAACATATTTACGCATTAATACTATTCAACTATGTGAATAACTGACTGCACCCATGCTAGTTTTTGATGCAAATGCTGGCCAAGTTAACTGTGTTGTCCTGTAATTATATCAAATGTAATTGAACAAATGAATCTTAAAAACTGGTTCTTTTAAATCTACAGCAGATTACTATTCAGTTTCTTTGGCTAAACGATTGACACAACAGTACAACATATTGAACTGTGTGTCTCTCCCTCACAGCCTCATTTTTATTTGTTTCAAATAAAAAAATGGCATCTACTCCGACAAAGATCCTTAAGGTAGTGCTTTTGACCGCTGATTGTGTATACTTCTGTTTATTGGTGCAGTTGCTGCTGTCCTGCTCTTTAGCTCATGTTTTGGCAGTTAACTATGTGCCCAGACTAATTACAGCTCAGATAAACAGCAATACATTATTATCTCTGTCTATGGAAGCAGAAAACTCTTTAAAATGACAGTGGGCTTTTCCAAAGACAACTAATATACCTTCTTTAAAGGCCTCTAATCACACTGCTCTTGTCTTCTAAAAGGTCACAAAAGTGTTAAATATTAAACATTTTCATACTTTATTATGTTACATTCTTGCTAAAGGTTTGTAGCTGGATATGAATAACACTAATTGGGACTTAATAGAGACATTCATAAAGCAAATGAGAAGTTAAATAGCAATGGATGCTCAATCACTGACTTGACACCTTATATATAGTGAATGTCTGTTTCTTGTGAAGCCAATAACACGTTTTCTACTCTCTTTGGGGAAAAGAGGATGAACCTCTGATCTTTCCCACCATACATCTTGTCTGAGTATGAGTCTTCTTCAAAGACTTCAAAAAGCATTTCCGTCCCAGCCCGGGACGTCCTCATATGAGTGATCATCCTGAACCTGGTCTAGCTTAACCAGTCTCAGCGCAACCCTTCCTGACCTCACATTGCTGTGTTCACACCAGCTGTCAGCACACACGCATACACACCACCAACCTGCTAACAGGGTGTGTGTGTTCTGGTGTGCCACACTGATTTAGATGCAATGGGAAAACGAAACCTCTCCATCTCTTTCATGGGTCACGGGCGTCTCTCATCCATGATCTCTTCTGTCTTCCACTCCCATCCAGTTTGTCGTTTATTTCAGAAAAATAAGTAGTCGCACTGTTCGTTGCCTGTAATCTAATCATCCTTAAGAGGCCCAATTTTGTAAGGAGGGAAAATATGGGAGCTGTGAAATGGGCACCAATCAGATACTTCCTGCGTGATCTGTTCCCTGAGTTAGTGAGGGTGAAAGGATGAACTATACCTCTAACATTAATGTATCTAGCACAGCTGAGGTGTCATAATAAAGAACACATTTAGTGCAATCAGATGTGCTAAAAGCCAGAAAATGGAATATAGGGTATATCATACAGACTATTTGTATGATACTTCTTTGATGCCTTTTGGTCCTTTTTAGAGCTGCTTGACAGCCCCTGCCAATATCAGTGTAACCCAACACAGTACTGTGTACTGTAATTTGGTACCTAGCTGCGACCAATGTGCTTCGATCTGGTTACATTGTCACAATGTTACGTAGACAATGTAACCAGATCGAAGCACATTGGTCGCAGCGAGGTACCAAATTATGTTGCTCTCAAAGTAATTTTGTGAGTCCCATATTCATTGTGTCAACATTACTGAATGTTTGGACAACATGGCGAGCACGTTCCATCGACCAAGTCTTCGTCTACATTAATCCGGATACATTTTAAAATGGTGTTTTCATTTTCGAAACGCTCTCCAACCACACTGCCATTTTCCTGATTTTCCAAATGTAGGTTCTACTGGTTGTTTAGATCAGTGTTACTATCAGAAATAATAATTATTTCTTTAGTTATTAATTAATATTTAAATTAAATAATAGAATCTAACTCATTAAAACGTCACACGGCGCACCATTAAATGTAGTACGCCACGTTCAGGAGCGGGTTTGGTTATTAGCAATAATTAATAATTATCAAAGATAATTATTAATTATTAAAATCAATAGAACATTGATGAGAATCAGTGTTAGCTTTTTTAATCCTTTAAATCAACAATTATCAAAGATAATCATTATTAACATCGATGAAACATTGATTAAAATGAACACTAGCTTATTGATCCTTCAGATTCAACAATCATCAAAGATAATTATCATTTATCAAAAATCAATAGAATATTAATAAGGATTAATATTGCTGGGGCACCACCCTGGAATCAGGGACTAATAACCAGATAGTATGACAGTCTCAATATTAGACAATATTGCATCCGAAGAATATCGATTTTCTAAAAGAAACAATGAAGGCCTGAATCCGAGCACTGACATCCTGTCAGCATTTGACACAGGTGTATGCAAAACAAACCAAAACACTTCTCTTTGAAATATAACAAAGTTTATTTATGCAGTAATATCAGTTAATAATCAATACAATGCAGTCAATAAATTTCCGACTTACAGCTACAAACTAAACAGTGACATGATTAGATATGGTAACCAAAATAACCCTATAACACATGAGAGGAAGGTGTGTGTGTGTGTGTGTGTGTGTGAGAGAGAATGGGTGTGTGTGTGTGTGTGTGTGTGAGGAGGGACTCGCACAAAATGGCGAACGTGACTCTCGTGGAGAGTACGTCATGCGAGATTTCCAGCCAGTGAATATGGCCGCAAATGTGGGCGGAGAGAAACCGGTCAGTGGCGTCTGCCCTTTTACTGCCTGTCTCCGCTTGTACGATAACTTAAGGACAAAGCTGAGCTTTATCACGAAGTTATCTACTAGCCAAAAATGTGTGCGAGAATGTTTGTGAGGGGTCGCACGTGTGTGTGGTTAGTACGAGAGAGAGAGAGAATAAAGTGGTGGCACCAAAGCCGGTTTCGCGATCGTGGGAGAGAAAGTAGCTGTTAGTTTATCACTCAGAGACGAGGTGGACAGCTCGTAAACCGTCCCGCGGTCTTTGATTCTTTAATGGATAAACTCAGTGTGCCGGTCTCACCCGTGAGGGCAGAAATACACAACAGTCCAATGTGGTTGGACTACAACACAGCAGATCTCATTCGTGATAACAGTACATTACAGTAATACCTTGAGTGTTATTAGCAGCAATGAGCGGACTCGGCGGTCCGTAAACTGTACAAGCGACAACCTTGATACACAAGAAAACACACTATAATATTCTGTCTCTGCCCAGATGTAAACCTCTTACTTGAATCGTATGAGGACACAGACGAATGTGTGTTCATCCGTCCTTTAACTCCGACTCGGTTCCTCGAGGCTCGGGTGATGACGGGAGGCCGTTTCCTTGCTCTGTCAGCGGTATGGCTGCTGATTCTCAGCGGGCTGGCGGAGAAATCAGCGATGTCGTCTTGATTGAAGATGGAAGAGAAATCTTTTCTCTTCACTTCTGCAGGCAAATGGATGAAGATGCGGATTGCTCGGCAGTCTCCTTCGGATCTGTTAGAGTGCTCAGTGGAACACAGAGTAATCTCAACTCGTCCAGCGAGATGGAGATTGTATGGCCACAGTTTCAAGTCGGATGTTACGTCCTTGTGCCACGAGGCTACACCTGAGAGCAGCGATGAGCTGCGTCTACACACGGCGAGCAAAGTTGCTGGAAGCAAATCCTGGAAGCATCTCAGAGGTATTTCTACTCCTGATGATGTCATGGTTGAGGTGCGTTCTGTCGTGTGCCTCATCCAATAGGAGTTGAGAGTTCGATCCTTTAGTGAGCAAGGCTTCATGGGATTTGTAGTATGTTTTGGACTCCCTTTGTTTGATTTTGGTGCGGTTTTTATCAGTAAGATTTATGACGGAATGTGTGGGCCTCAGTTAGGTTTTACGACTGTGTTAGGCCTGCCTTTGTCTTCTTACTGAATACATGAGGCCCAACACAAATGTTGCTCGTTCACACTGAAATGCTTAAATCCCCTTACTGCACATGCAAAAAATCACTGTTGCATGTACAGTCTGAAATGCAATTGTCCTCATGTTCCGTCTCCGGACACCAATTCCGAATAAACTTCCCATCACTTTTGAAGGAATGCAATGTAAATGTTGTACAAAGTATCATTTATCTTTAACAACACTATCAAAATGAATATCAGGCACAGGCTGCCATCTTGATTGTTTTGGTTGAATGGATCACTTGACTACGTCACATGACAACAAATATGCCATCGTTTTCTGATATATACGTTTTCCCAGTCCACACTACAACATGAAGACGGCATTTTCAAATGTATCCACTTGGGAAAGCATTTTCAAAAGGCTCAGTTTTCACTGACAAAAACACCATCTCAGAATGGACGGAAGGCCAAAACATAGAGAAAAAGATCCATTTTCAAATGAAAACGTATTAGTGTGGACATGGCCCAAAATATACTTTTGTAACAGTAATATTTCCAGTATGTTTAACTTTACATTCCATAAATGTAGGCTAAAACGTTGATTTAACTTTGATATATAAACTACAAAGTATAAACTTTGAAATATTGTCATATATATAACACATTTCTCCTTTTGTTTTTAAAATCCCTTTCATACCTACTTAATAAGTTAATAACTTGGCCCCGCAGAGTAGTGTCACACATAGGTGTTTCTGCAACAGCCAGTTACATTACAAGCTGCCAGATTCAAATCCACTTTCGCACCAACACAGGCTGCGCTGGTCAAGTGTCAGTTATTTATATTCGCTCAAACAGTTACTCAAACAGTCTTTTAAACCACAGAATAAGTTTAGTTTACATACATACTGTACATCTAACTCATCACCAAAGTACCCCGATAAACAATTTACTTCTCTTATACGCACAGTCAATACATCAAATGCAATCTTCCTCCGATGTGTGCTGAAATGTTTGTTTACATTAGCAGCAGTTGTCATTCGTCAAACAAACATCTACTCAAAGTGTTTTTTCAAGTACATAATATGATTATTTTATTAAACAAACATCCAAATTGTCACCAAAGCACTGCGATAATAGTTCACTGCTTGTATATGCACAGCCATTATATCTAAACGAAATCTTCCCATGCATGCAGCCACATCTGCTTATTATTAGGTGCAGATACAGTTTTCATTCACACAAAAAGCAACTGAAAAGCAAATGTCTTTTCAAGCATATAATTTCTGAAACAGACAGCCAAACTATCGCAAAAGCACCATGATAACAGTTTAAAACTCGTACACTCACAGTAAAAACATGCTTATCGAGGGTGATTACCCGATGCATGCAGCCAAGTCTGTTTACTAGCGTTTGTCACACACACACACACATACACACACACACACACACACACACACACACACACATGTTGGTGCAGCTATCATTATGAGGACTCTCCATAGACAATAATTTTTATACTGTACGACTATAGATTCTATCCCCTAACCCTACCCCTAAACCTAACCCTCATAAAAAACTTTCTGCATTTTTACACTAGAAATGTCCTCATAAACCACATTTATAGCATAATACCCTTGTAATTACCTGTTTGTAACCTAAAAAAAAGTCATAGTAAACCACCTAAACCTGCCCACATATAGGCAAACCGGACTGCTGATATTATTTGTTCATTTGTTTTTTACAGCTATAAAAATGAAATAAAGCAAATACAGTAAAGCAGACATAACCCATTTGTTCACATGTTTACTATATTATATACAGTATTTTATTTTTTTTTTTATGACAAGAAATAAAAAATTAAAATAAAAAAATTTATATTTGTCTACACTCTGCCCCCCCTCTACCGACCGTGCAGTGTCACGTGCAAAAAATAACTCACTCCATGGGGTACTGCAGGGGAATTTAGACCCTTATCATGACATGGTTAACTAAGTTAATAAACATTTTTGGGTGTAATCTGATTACAGTTATACACCTATATTAAGTATTAAGTTAATGTAATCTAATTACTTTTAAAGTCAAAAGTAGTGCAACGCATTAAAATTTTAATTCTTAAAATCAGATTACAGTTACTGACTTGCAAGCAATTAATTAATTTTAAGTACATTACTTGGGTGACACATTTCTAAAATAACATGATTTATGTATAATACATTTAAAACATGACTTATGCTCATATGTATGTCTTTTTGTGTTTCTGTGAGGGCTGAAGAGTCAGTGACAATGAACAAGGAGGAAATTTAGTTATTATTTTGAATTTGGTGAGCAGAAAAACAAAACTTCTCTGAAAATGGAAAGTAATTCAAAAGAAAAGTTAATGTCATAACTTATCCATGAAGTAATCAGTAAAGTAATCTGATTACAATTTTTAGAGAGGTTATTAGTTATTTGTAGTGAATTATTATTTTTTTAGTAACTTGCTCAACACTAAATCAGCCTATATCAGCATTTGTAAAAAAAAATAAAAATAAAATAATAATAATACATAAATATAATAATAATTTAAAAAAAAACGTTTTACCACAAAACACATTTCGTTACTAATTTTATTTATTTACAAAATATAAAGGAGTAAACAGCCACATGTGGGAAAATATGCCTTCACACTTGTGCATTCATAAATAAATAAGTCATAAATAAGTAAATAAATAACACATTAAAGTAAACGTTACACTTACATTACATTGTGTTTTTTGTCTATGCTAGCTGCTCATTGTAGAGTCTTAAATACTCTATAAAAGTATGAGTATTTCTTCACACTGCGGTTCAGAAGAAGGCAGCGGCAGTTACTTGTCTGTCAGTGGCATATAAATCTTTGGGAGAGCCCCTGATGACTGTGCAAACCGTGTCCTGTGGCTCTGGGACAGCCATTTTGGGTCATAGTCATGTCCGATTTCATGAATGAAGCATTATAAGCAATGAAGGATGTGTGAAATCAGAGAGAAGCCGTGTCTCTACAGCCAGAGAGGGTCTGGCTTGTAGATGGGCCTTCCTGTTTGGTGGTCATCTGACTACTGGCTCTGTGTCCTGTAAGTTAACAGTTTCTGTCACAAAAGAGGATGTTGGACTACATGGGGGAAGTGTGAAAAGGAACCGTGTCATTCAAAAAAAGTGAGGGAAGGCGATTAAAAAAGTGAAGCGCAAGCAATGTTTAATCGTATGTGCAATTATTAAAAGACAGAGAATTGAGAAATTTAACCCTATAAGATAACATACTTCCACCTTATTACTCTGTCTGAATTATGAAATATTGCTGAGCCCATTCATGTGCCATATCATGCAATCTGATGTTTCTGCAGCACTTCTGAAACCTGTGTTTCTTCAAAGAAATTAAGCTATTATTCACTGATAAAATTTTGAAAGCAACACCACAGCTTTTACTTGTGAAACTCTTGTTAGTATTATAACTGGAAGCCCCTTGTACAGCTGTCACATTTTAATCACATACTGTATACACACATGTTTTGTAGTAAAACAGTACATTCTCACACTCTTATGCTAATTTATGCTGTTGGAATTATGATCTTCATATCTGACCACTGGAAATGAGACAAAAACGACTTACCTGAACTGTGTTCAAGTCTTTTTCCTGCCCTTTCTCCCCCCACCCCCATGTATTGGGCACTTGGGCCCACCTGATTGAACAATAAGATGTTTAACATTAAACATTTAAAATTATTTGCCATATTGTATCTAAAATGTAAGTTACTCGATATTAACGTCTTGTTTATGGAACTGTTGCATAAAAGCAATATCACATTCACAATCTTGCTGTTGTACTGTACTATTTATGTTACAAATTTAAGATTATGAGAAACTTATGAGAAACTACACACTCATTTGCACACTTCCCCACTCAAATACACAAATATACATTTACCTAAATATACATTTGGGGCCTGCAGGTGGAGTAGTCGCACCAACTTAATTCATTCTTTCTCCCTTACTCTTTCTGTACTGTATGTCTCGCTCTCTCTCTGTCTCTCTCAAAACACTAATTCAGCGCTGACATACACACACACATACATACACTCGCAAGTCTCAACTCATTGGTACACACAGGCGACACTGATGCTTCACTCATGTCATTGCAAAATCTAAGGTACATTGGGACAGGTAACTCAGTCCAACATGATCTTTTACAATATAGTGCAAGATGCCATAAGACAAGTCCTCACTTCACCATTACATATTATATCTAAAACTATTTAATTAATGCTGCCTAAACAGCCATGTGTGAAATATATGATTCATGAATAAAGTAGCGCTGTTGTCAGTTGACTGTCTGTTGATGTATTGCTCTGGTTGTACAAGTAAGCATGACAGTATGAGTAAAATATTTATGTCAGAATTTATTATATCGTGTCAGATGTTGTCTGGTCTCACAAAACCAGACTTTTGACAAGTGGCATAAAGTCTAGTTCAGATCAAAATGTATTCTGACCAAGAAAGAGGTTTGATGCTGTTGGTGTGTCACCATATTAGATTTGTGCTCTGTTTACAGGAGTTGGTCAGTGATTTGATTTGAGAGTGAATAAAAAGTGATTTTATGCCTTCAGAAGATTGGAGCATGCAGTTTTCGCAAGTGTTTTGGGTGCAATATGCATCAGATAGTCATTGGATAGACTGTGGTCTGTGGGCGTGCCGTGTGGGCTAGGTATTTTCTAATATTTTGAGATTTTGGGGATTTGCTCTGAAGTACAGAGAAACAGAGTTTTGACAAAATTGTATTTTAATATTTAAAGGCAAAGTAGTGTAGGAGTATTCAGTGAGAGCTTTTCGGTCCTTGAAATTTCAGACCTTTTTTTTTTTTTTTTTTTTTTTACATTTTCAATTGTTGTGGCTTGTTGCTGTGAGAATGTCATATTGACAGTCTCTGACAGACATTGTCTTTGAGAAAGAAAAAGTACAACAGGCACAGACTAAAAAAGTCAGAAAGATAAAAGAAACAGACTATATTATACTTATAAATTTATAAACCTTGCAAACATTTTACACATTTTTCTTTCCTTATGAAAAGTTGACTTTTTAATTAAAAAGGAACAGATTTTTTTTTTTTTTTTTTTGTCTTTAGTTGTTTTAAAAGGATAGTTCACCCAAAAATGAAAATTATCTCATTATTTACTCACCCTCATGATATCCCAGGTGTGTATGACTTTCTTTCTTCACCAGAACACATTTGAAGAAAAACTTACTCAGTAAGTCATTAAAATGCAAGTGAATGGAGATTCCTCTTTGAAGCTCCACAAATCACAGATAGTCAGCATAAATATCATCCATACGACACCAGCTGTTAAATGAATGTCTTCTAAAGCGACACGATCGCTTTTGGTGTGAAGAGAAAAATATTTAAGTACTTTTTTAAACTAAATCATGCTTACGGTCAGGAGCGGTATACACGTGTGACATAATCGCATTGGCATTTGAAACACGCGAGAACTGACACGTGCGTCACAGCCAGAAGAGCAGCGCTGTTTACAAGTGAGAAGGGGGAAAGCTGTACAGTAGCTTGGTTGGTTTTAGTTTGGATCTGTATTTATCTGTTTCTTTACTTACAGTGTAGTTTGTGTGCTTATCCTGGATGTCTCAACTGAGTGGAAAACATGAGATTACCTCTGTTTCATGGCAACCCGAATATGTCACACGAGAGACCACTTGGACTCCACCCTCTCGTGAAACCTAACGGAAGCGATGGTTTATAGTTAAAATGTACTTAAATATTGATCTTTTTTGGAGCTTCAAAAGAGAAGTCTCCTTTCACTTGCATTTTAAGGACCAACTGAGCTAAGATATTTTTCTATTTTTCTTCAAATGTGTTCTAGTGAAGAAAGAAAGTCTCTACATATTTCCAAGTGCCCACTGGACTCTTATGTCTTTTTCAGAGCTTGGAAGTATTGGCTCTATTGACTTGCATTGTTTGGATATTCAGTATTTGCATCATATCTCCATCAAAATGTCCTTGTTTGTGTTTCCGCAGAAGAAAGAAAGACAAGACGGCATAAGGGTGAGTAAAGGATTAGAGCATTCTCATTTCTGGGTGAACTATTCCTTAAAGTACCCCCTGGGGTATGCGAACCCCTAGTTGTTCATAGTTAACCCCTAGAATCACTGGACTCAATGACAGATATGATATGAAAAGAATGGTTAGACACACTTTTTAAAGACATCTTAGACACCTTTTTGAGAGAGAGAGAATATCATCTCTGCTGTTGCTGCAACTCAGCCACACCTTATCCCTGCATCTCTCTCTCTCTCTCTCTCTCTCTCTCTCTACACACACACACACACACACACACACAGCATCAGTGAGCATGAATAATGTAGTCAACGCTGCATCGACACAATCATTGTATGTTTTATTCATTACTGCCGGAGATGTCGTAGGCCGCAGCCCTGTCATAACCGCTCGATTTCTTCTGAGACGGTTGAGCCTTATCTCTGTATCCCGCTTTAGAGTTGGTTGTTTTGACCCTGGTGTCCCTTTCAGCATGAAGGATTATTGAATCTCCTCTGACTCCAGGGTCAAATCCCAATGGAATTTTTTGGAATGCTGAAGGCACAGAGGGTGAAGCTGACTCATGAGTAGGTCTGCACGGAATCTGTGCCAGCAGAATTGCACTGAGAGGTCCACAGATTTTTGTACAAATCAAATGGTCATTCAAGTTCTATACATGCCCTGTCCATTGTGTATTCACTTATCAAATATTAGTTACTGATCTAAAATTAGTGACTAATAAGAAATTACCCAAGGATTTGGGCAAGAAATAAGGGGATTTGGTCAGACTGGAAATGAAATTAAAAGTTTATTTGAAAAAATTACAAATAATTCAAGATAGGTCACGTAATAAAAAAACAGACATTAGGATTTTAGAAAGTGTTAAATCATATTGAAGTCATAACAACATGTTCTCATTCAGTTCAACTGACCACAAGTAAACTGACAACCAGCTGAACCTTTTAAATATTTTGTTCATTGTACATCTACATGACTGGTTTTAAAACAAACTCTTTTTCCTTGTTGTTACAAAAGCAAAAAGCAGCTTCTTATGGCACTGTTTTGGATTTAAATGTTGACAAAGCAAATTTATCAGAGTCACATAACAGTTTATCTATCCCATCATGCATTATGCTGAACCTTTTTCTTCCCAGTTTGATTAATGATGACATGGATGAGATCACGTCAATAGCGTGGCAACATGTGTGAGGGCCATGCTGTGCAAGCTTACACAAAAACATTCATACATATGCAGAGTTGCCCTGAAAAAAGCCTTGCCTGGCTTCATTTAAATGATGAAAGTCCTGTTATTATTGTTATTATTTTGCATTATGTAGCATGTGCATGCAGTATGTTTATACACAACAAATGCTGCCAGCAATCCTTGACCTCCACACAAAACCATCATCCTGGAAATACCCAGGAACATCAAAACACCAATACAACACCAATGTGCCATCCCTGTTTTTGTCAAGTGTTTACAACTCTTTCAGGTCAAAGGTTGAAGACTTGTCTGTTCTCACTGCATTACAGAGTGAGAGTCTTGGTTTGGGTCTTTGAAGGGTCTGGTTTTGCTCTGGGTTTTGGAGGGTCTGGCATTAGTCTGGATTTTAGGGGGTCTGGTATTGATCATGGTCTTTGTCTTAGGGGGTCTTGTTTTGATCTGGGTCTTATGGGGTCTGGGATTGGTCTACGTCTTGAAAAGTCTAGGTTTGGTGTGGGTCTTGGAGGGTCTGGTATTGCTTTGGGTCTTAAAGGGTCTGGTATTGGTCTGGATCTTGGAGGGTTTGGTATTGATCTGGGTCTTAGGGGGTCTGGTACTGGTCTAGGTCTTGGAGGGTCTGGTATTGATCTGGGTCTTAGGGGGTCTGGTATTGGTCTGGATCTTAGGGGGTCTGGTATTGTTGTAGGTTATAAGAGGTTTGGTATTGGTCTGGATCTTGAGTGGTCTGGTGTTTTTCTGGGTCTTTGATGGCCTGCTATTTGTTTAGGCTTTGAAGGGTCTGGGATTGGTCTGGGTCTTGGAGGGTCTGGTATTGGTCTGGGTCTTGAAGGGTCTGGTATTTTCTGGGTCTTGGAGGGTCTGGTATTGGTCTAGGTCTTAGAGGGTCTGGTATTGTTCTGAGTCTTAGGGGGTCTGGTATTGCTTGGGGTCTTAGGAGGACTGGTATTGTCTAAGTTTTAAAGGGTCTGGTATTTGTCTAGGTCTTGGAGGGACAGGTATTGGTCTGGGTCTTAGGGGGTCTGGTATTGGTCTGGGACTTAGGAGGTCTGGTATTTGTGTAGCTTTTAAGAGGTTTGATATTGGTCTGGGTCTTTAGGGGTCTTGTGTTTGTCTGGGTCTTAGAGGGTCTGGTATTGATTAGGCCTTGAAGGGTCTGGTATTGTCTGGGTCTTGGAGGGTCTAGTATTGATCTGGGTCTTAGGGGGTCTGGTATTGCTTGGGGTCTTAAGGGGTCTGGTATTGGTCTGGGACTTAGGGGGACTGGTATTTGTGTAGGTTTTACGAGGTTTGTTATTGGTCTGGGTCTTAGGGGTTCTGGTATTGATTTGGGTCTTAGGGGGTCTGGTATTGGTCTAGGCCTTGAAGGGTCTGCTATTGATTTTGGTCCTGGGGGTATGGTATTGGTCTGGGTCTTAGGGAGTATGGTATTGTCTAAGTTTTAAAAAGTCTGGTATTGGTCTGGGTCTTGGAGGGTTTGATATTGGTCTGAGTTTTAGGGGTTCTTGTATTGGTCTTGGTCTTAGGGGGTCTGGGGTTGGTGTAGGTTTTAAGAAGTTTGGTATTTGTCTGGGTCTTGATGGGTCTGGTATTTGTCTAGGTTTTAGAGGGTCTGGTATTGGTTTAGGCCTTGAAGCATCTAGGATTGGTCTGGGTCTGGGTGGAGAGTCTGGTATTGTTTTAGGTCTTAGAGGGTCTGGTACTGATTTTGGTCTTAGGGGGTCTGGTATTGCTTGGGGTCTTAAGGGGTCTGGTATTGGTCTAAGTCTTAAAGGGTCTGGTATTGGTCTGGGTCTTAGGGGGTCTGGTATTGATCTGGGTATTAGGAGGTCTTGTATTGGTCTAGGTCTTGGAGGGTCTGATTTTGATCTGGGTCTTAGGGGGTCAGGTATTGCTCTGGGTCTTAGGGGGTCTGGTATTGGTCTAAGTTTGAAATGTTCTGGTATTGGTCTGAGTCTTGGAGGGTTTGGTATTGGTCTGGGACTTAGGGGGACTGGTATTTGTGTAGGTTTTACGAGGTTTGTTATTGGTCTGGGTCTTAGGGGTTCTGGTATTGATTTGGGTCTTAGGGGGTCTGGTATTGGTCTAGGCCTTGAAGGGTCTGCTATTGATTTTGGTCCTGGGGGTATGGTATTGGTCTGGGTCTTAGGGAGTATGGTATTGTCTAAGTTTTAAAAAGTCTGGTATTGGTCTGGGTCTTGGAGGGTTTGATATTGGTCTGAGTTTTAGGGGTTCTTGTATTGGTCTTGGTCTTAGGGGGTCTGGGGTTGGTGTAGGTTTTAAGAAGTTTGGTATTTGTCTGGGTCTTGATGGGTCTGGTATTTGTCTAGGTTTTAGAGGGTCTGGTATTGGTTTAGGCCTTGAAGCATCTAGGATTGGTCTGGGTCTGGGTGGAGAGTCTGGTATTGTTTTAGGTCTTAGAGGGTCTGGTACTGATTTTGGTCTTAGGGGGTCTGGTATTGCTTGGGGTCTTAAGGGGTCTGGTATTGGTCTAAGTCTTAAAGGGTCTGGTATTGGTCTGGGTCTTAGGGGGTCTGGTATTGATCTGGGTCTTAGGGGGTCTGGTATTGGTCTAAGTTTGAAATGTTCTGGTATTGGTCTGAGTCTTGGAGGGTTTGGTATTGGTCTGGGTTTTAGGGGGTCTAGTATTGGTCTTAGGGGGTCTGGTATTGGTGTAGGTTATAAGAGGTTTGGTATTGGTCTGGGCCTTGAGGGGGTCTGGTGTTTGTCTGGGTCTTACAGAGTCTGGTATTGCTTAGGCCTTGAAGGGTCTGGGATTGGTACGGAACTTAGGAGGTCTGGTACTGATGTAGGTTTTAAGAAGTTTGATATTGGTCTTGGTCTAGAGGGGTCTGGTGTTGGTCTAGGCCTTGGGTGTCTGATATTGGTCTAGGCCTTGAAAGGTCTGGTATTGGTCTGGGTCTTAGTGGGTATGATATTGGTCTGGGTCTTGGAGGGTCTGGTATTGGTCTGGGTCTTAGGTGGTATGGTATTGTCTAAGTTTTAAAGGGTTTGGTATTGTTCTGGGTCTTAGAGTGTTTGATATTTTCTGGGTTTTAAGGGGTCTGTTATTGGTCTGGGTCTTAGGGGCTCTGGGATTGGTGTATGTTTTAAGAGATTTGGTATTGGTCTGGGTCTTAGAGGGTTTGATATTTTTCTGGGTTTTAAGGGGTCTGTTATTGGTCTGGGTCTTAGGGGCTCTTGGATTGGTGTAGGTTTTAAGAGGTTTGGTATTGGTCTGGGTCTTGAGCAGTCTGGTATTAATCTGGTTCTTGGAGGGTCTGGTATTGGTCTGGGTCTTAGGGGGTATGGTATTGTCTAAGTTTTAAAGGGTCTGGTATTGGTCTGGGTCTTGGATGGTTTTATATTCATCTGGGTTTTAAGAGGTTTGGTATTGATCTTGGTCTTAGGGAGTCTGGGATTGGTGTAGGTTTTAAGAGGTTTGGTATTGGTCTGGGTCTTGATTGGTCTGGCATTTGTCTGGGTTTTAGAGGGACTGGTATTGGGTTAGGCCTTGAAGGGTCTAGGATTGGTCTGGGTCTTGGGGGGTCTGGTATTGGTCTGGGTCTTGGAGGGTCTGGTAATGTTTTAGGACTTAGAGGGTTTGGTATTGCTTGGGGTCTTAAGGGGACTGGTACTGGTCTAAATCTTAAAGGGTCTGGTATTGGTCTGGGTCTTAGGGGGTCTGGTATTGGTCTGGGTCTTAGGGGGTCTGGTATTGTTCTGGGTATTAGGAGGTATTGTATTGGTCTAGGTCTTGGAGGGTCTGGTTTTGATCTTTGTCTTAGGGTTCTGGAAGATTACTCTGGGTCTTAGAGGGTCTGGTATTGGTCTAAGTTTTAAAGGGTCTGGTACTGGTCTGGGTCTTGGAGGGTTTGGTATTGGTCTGGGTTTTTGGGGGTCAAGTATTGGTCTGAGTCGTAGGGGGTCTGGTATTGGTGTAGGTTATAAGAGGTTTGGTATTAGTCTGGGTCTTGAGGGTTCTTGTGTTTGTCTGGGTCTTACAGAGTCTGGTATTAGTCTGGAACTTAGGGGGTCTTGTACTGGTGTAGGTTTTAAGAGGTTTTATATTGGTCTGGGTCTAGAGGGGTCTGGTGTTTGTCTAGGTCTTGTGTGTCTGATATTGGTCTAGGCCTTGAAAGGTCTAGTATTGGTCTCGGTCTTAGGGGGTATGGTATTGGTCTGGATCTTGGAGGGTCTGGTATTGATCTGGGTCTTGGAGGGTCTGGTATTTGTCTGGGTCTTAGGTGGTATGGTATTGTCTAAGTTTTAAAGGGTTTAGTATTGTTCTGGGTCTTGGAGAGTTTTATATTTTTCTGGGTTTTAGGGGGTCTGTTATTGGTCTGGGTCTTAGGGGCTCTGGGATTGGTCTGTGTTTTAAGAGGTTTGGTATTGGTCTGGGTCTTTAGGGGTCTGGTATTGATCTTGGTCATGGAGGGTCTGGTATTGGTCTGGGTCTGAGGGGGTATGGTATTGTCTAAGTTTTAAAGGGTCTGGGTATTGGTTTGGGTCTTGGAGAGTTTGATATTCAGAATCAGAATCAGAATCAGCTTTATTGCCAAGTATGCTTACACATACAAGGAATTTGTCTTGGTAACAGGAGCTTCCAGTGTACAACAATACAAAAACACATCTGGGTTTTAAGAGGTTTGGTACTGGTCTGAGTCTTGAGGGTTCTGGTATTTGTCTGGGTCTTAGAGGGTCTGGTATTGGTTTAGGTCTTGAAGGGTCTGGGATTGGTCTGGGTCTTGGAGGGTCTGCTATTAGTCTGGGTCTTGGAGGGTCTGCTATTAGTCTGGGTCTTGTAGGGTCTGGTATTGGTCTGAGTCTTGGAGGGTTTGATATTGGTCTGGGTTTTTGGGGGTCTGGTATTGGTCTTGGTCTTGGAGGGTCTGGTATTGTTCTAGGTCTTGGAGGGTCTGGTAATGTTTTAGGACTTAGAGGGTCTGGTATTGCTCTGGGTCTTAGGGGGTCTGGTATTGGTCTGGGTCTTGGAGGGTTTGGTATTTCTCTGTGTCTTAGGGGGTCTAGTATTGGTCTGGGTCTTAGGGGGTCTGGTATTGTTGTAGGTTATAAGAGTTTTGGTATTGGTCTGGGACTTGAGGGGTCTGGTGTTTGTCTGGGTCTTAGAGAGTCTGGTACTGGTTTAGGCCTTGAAGAGTCTGGGTTTTGTCTGGGTCTTGGAGGGTCTGGTATTGGTCTGGAACTTAGGGGGTCTGGTATTCATGTAGGTTTTAAAGGGTCTGATATTGGTCTGGGTTTTTGGGGGTTGGGTATTGTACTGGGTCTTAGTGGTATACCGAAATTGGTATTGGTTTGGGTCCTGGTCTTAGTGGGTCTGGTATTGGTTTGGTTTTTGGATGGCCAGGTGTTTGTCCAGGCCTAAGTCTTGGAGGTCTGGTCTTGACTCCAGCTCTGCTACATAATCACTACTCACCAGGGATTGAAATCTTTTCAAGGCTTGAAACCTCAGCACAACTTGTCTGAGAATGTTCAGTTTGAACAGCAATCAGTAGTCATTATTTATCTCAGATCATAAGGATGAAAGTGTTTATGACTTGATTCCTACTAGACTCAGCTGTATACTTCCCTCTTACAGTGCTCCATTTAGCCTACTCTGAACTCTCACCTACATGTCTTAAAATGGGCACTGCATGTTCGTAGAAGTTAGATTACTGGCGATGTTGATGTGCTGTTTGTAAAACCGGAAACTTGAACAAAGTGATAGTGAAAATAGGTCTCAAATAAGTTGTGTTTGTTTTGATAACAAGCCAGGGTTAATGGAACCACAAAGCTGAAAGGGTTAAAACTCAGAGAAGCAGAAAGATTGTGTTTACATTACATGCACTAATGGTAAATCAGACTGACAATATTTGGTTTTGTCAGTTAGAAAAAAGAGGGAGAGGGTAATGTGATGCCTAAACATTCACCCAATATTTTCAGCTTTATGTAGGTAATGAGCCATTTTCAGGTTTGTTTGAAAACAGAAGCGACAGAGCACGTTTTTACTGATCCGTGAGCAGTGAGCCAAATGAGCGAGGAGTAAAAGGAAGGAGAGGTGAAAGGGTCGACGGGATAAAAAAGGTAGATGGAGATAAACAAAGGCACCTGTTGCAAAAAAGATCTTCTGTTTTTTTTTTTTGTTTGTTTGTTTGTTTTTTTGTTATTGTTTTTAGACATATTTTCTAGCATACACACTCTATTTGAAAGGCATAATCAGTTTACCAAGCTTCAGGGTCAGTCAGGTTATTTACAATAACACCATATGTCATTTCACACAGTGTCAGTTAAGAGCTATTCATTTGCAGCACTTTACTATAACTAGCTTGTGGCTTTGATTTTGTTGCAGCTCTGCATTTTGGAGACTTAAAAATCGACATCTTTATTATTCTGTAAAATATTGGGTTTTATGGCTTGTGTTTTATTTCCACTATAAAACTGAGTGCAATCAAAAAATAAATGTTGGATTCACTTAGTTCTCATGTTCTGTTGAGAGTGGCTTAATGTCTTCATGTTTGGGGTCTCATACATAGAAAATTAACCTATTGTTTCCCAGTCAAATTTTTAAAAATTTTCCCCTGACCTAATCAAAGCCCATTTGAAAGCTATTTTTGATGATTAAATCAATTTGTTGTATCAAAAATTAAGCATGCACTTTTCAAAAATACGACTGTTTCCAATATAGTAATGTTGTTTCTGCTTGGGGTCAATTTAGCCCTGTCAAAAAGTTTGTAAATCCAGTAAATCCAAATTCTGTATTTGTAATTGAAAGGGGATCAATTAAAAAACTAACTAACAAACAAAACAAAAAATATATTTCTTTTTTTTTTGTCCATTAAAAAGGTGCTACAAATGTAGGTGTTACAAATTTGTGTCTGGAACTAATGTATTGAATATACCATATGGTGTTGCTGTGTCACTATTTTTTTGCATGCTGTTTTGGTGCTCTTCATTTTGTTTATGTACATGATGGCACCTTTTCCTCTATTAGACAGTATTTGTCTTTGTCCACCCATTGTGAAAACCCATAATTCTCTTTCTGCCTTTGTGGCACATGAAGAGGCCTCCATTATTGTCTCTCATGGTATATAAGCCTCAAGTGCTTCACATGAGAAAGTCTGAACACTCAAGTGTATCACAGTCCCTTTGAAATCAGGCAATGGAGGATCTCCTCGAACTTTAAGCGTTCTTCAGGCAGGTCAGACAGAAACAACACCGGGCTGTTCCCTTTGAAGGCAGATTCTTTACCCGAGTCAGTGGTTTCCAAGGCAGCACAGAAATCACCCCTGGCATGAATAGGTAGATGGAGGACAGATGCTTAGTGTGAGTAGCTTGTGATCTTGTATTATGGTATATTTATTTGACTGGAGGGTTATGTTCTGAACATTTCTGGTTAGATGAGTCATGAAGGTCTCAACACAGCACATTGTGTCTTCTAAGATGCTTTGTGACTGCTTTGTCACAAATAAATGTATGTGTGTGTATTTGCATAACATAATTCGTTAGCATAATCTTGCTCTCAAAAAGGAAAAAATAAAGAAAAAAAAATAAAAATAAAGAAAAAATTTAAATAATTATATGAATTAATGCACTGATATCATCAGTAACAAGGGTGAAGTCAGTTGAATTGGGCCACTGAATCATCATAGGTAATCTTACTTTCAAGAAGTGGCCCAGTTTACCTGTATTCACCGTATATTGATGGATGGATGGATGGATGGATGGATGGATGGATGGATAGATAGATAGATAGATAAAATAAACAGCTCATCCATACACTGAGCTGTCAGGGCCCTCTCTAGTGTGTGTGTGTTTGTGTGTGTGTGTGTTGGGATGAGAGGCAGTCATGTTTCAGTGCTTCATGTTCTTTGTGTAAGGCATGAGCACCTGTTACTTTCTGTCACAGAAAGAACAGGAAGTCCAAGACCTCAAAGAGCTCCTTAACATACTGCCAAACATTGTGTTAAATACTTGACAATCATTCTGCTTGACAAAAAACCCCCTCTCACTGTGACCTACTGCAGATCTGCTATAATTATTTTATGTTATCAAATTATACATTTCATTGTTATTAATTTATTGTGATGCCATTTTAGTCTAATTAGTCTATGGTGTGTTTAGGGTATTAAGGTGGATGTATAATGTTTAATTATGGTTTGAGTGTATCTTTGCCACTTCTATTGTGTTTTATGTTGATGCAGAATTGGTTTGTGCTGACACAGCCACCAGAGATGGAATTTTCAAACAAATAAAAGGCCCATCGTGATTTTTTCCATGTCGACATTGTTTGGCATATTGTAATATAAAGCAGGTGAATAAAATTGTTAGCTATTCAACAAAAAGGAATTTGTAATTAGACTTTTTTTTTTTTTCCATGTTGTTCAGTTAAAGGGGTCATGACATGCTCTTTTTTTTTTATCATTTTATTGTCTTCTCTGAAGTCCACTTATAATGTCAGTAAAGTTTTTTTTTTTTTGCACCAAAACAGTCTTAATTTAATAACATATTATCATTTTCCACCCTGTCTCTGAATCTGTCTAAAAACTCGGTTTAAAGCTATCTGCCCCTTTAAAGGAATAGTTCACCCAAAAATGAAAATTTGCTGATAATTTACTCACACTCAGGCCATCCAAGATGTATCTGAGTTTCTTTCTTCATCAAAACAGAATTTAAGATTTTTAGAATTTAATTTCAGGCCTCCTTTAAACAATGCAAGTGAATGACAGTCCAAAATGCATATTTAGGGTGCATCAAAATAATCCACACGACTCCAGTCGATAAACAAAGTTCTTCTGAACCCAAACGATTGATTATTTTTAGAAATAAAACAATACTTATATACTTTTTAATTACAAATGTTCGCTTCCGTACATCTCTGTGATGCGCGCTCATGAGGGGGATGACGTAAGCTCATTGGTAAGGTCACGCGTCACGTGGAGGAGGAGGCAGGAAGCGCGTCATTGTTTACGAGAGAAACTTGCACAGACCAAGTGCCATTCACAAACCAAAACAGTCCAAAACTATTTCAAAACAATATAAAATAAAAAAAAATATTTCCAAATAATAATAATAAAAAAACATTACTGCAGTAAATAACCATCCTTTTTTTCAGAGCAATGCCATTGCGTTATCTACTTGTGCTTTTTCTTTAGCAGAACTACAGTATAAAGGCTATATGACTGTCAGGAGTTCAAGCCACACAAGTTGTAGTTAGTGAAACCAAGTGTGAGAGCATTTACTGAGATTCACAGGATTTACACAGTGAGATCAATGGTACAGGTGATATCACACAGAAGGGAAGCTTCACAAACTGAAGCGAGTGAATTGAGTGCAGATGCTGCGAATTAGAAATCAGGTGATGAGGAGCGGAGCGCTGAGGGAGGTGCAGAGCCCAAGGGAGGCGTGACAATGACAAAGTTCTCACTCATACCTGAGTTCGCTGTAAAAACAGCACGGGCACAGCTGATGAATTCAGATATTGACCCTTTGTTTCTTTCGATGGTCTGAAATCCTCAGGGGTAAAATGTTCACTGCACACCCTCCAATATTTGAGAGAATGTAGGGGTGTACTGATATCCAGGTTCAGCGCGATAAGCCAGAACTTCATTCGCTCATGATCATGTATAGGCAATCGATGAAAAGTTTATATTTTTCCCGGAGTACATTTTCTTTGGGGTTTCTGAAGGTTGAAGCATCCAGGATACACATGCCAAACGACCATTTTGAACAATACACTTATACAAATATAAATCTACAGCAAAGACAATTAAACTTTTGTACAGCGATCCTCTTGTAAACAATGATGCCTCCTCCTCCACATGACGCATGACCTTACCAACGAGCTTAAGTCATCCCTCTCATAAGTGCACGTCACAGAGATGTACGGAAGCGAACATTTGTAGTTAAAAAGTATAAAAGTATTGTTTTGTTTCTAAAAAATAATGAATCGCTTGGGTTCAGAAGAACTTTATTTGTCGACTGGAGTCATGTGGATTATTTGATGCACCCTAAATATGCATTTTGGACCATCAGAAAATGGAGTACATTCACTTGTATTGTTTAAAGGAGGAGGCCTGAAATGAAATCCTAAATATCTTAAATTCTGTTCTGAAGAAGAAAGAAACTCTTGGATGGCCTGAGGGTGAGTAAATTATCAGCAAATTTTCATTTTTGGGTGAACTATTCCTTTAAGACTTCAGTGTAAATGCCCTCTGTTCTTATTGGCTAACTTCGTGCAGTCCCTCAAATACAGCCATATTTGAAACTCAATTGGAATAAAATGAACAAGCATCACATTATAATTTATAAAACTACATTTCAGGGTTAACACATAACGTACACCTAACACATTTTATCTGAATGTATCAAAATGTTCCTTAAAGCACAGCAGCTATCAAACAGTCATGACATTTGAAACTTTTGTGAATGAAACTATTTACTCACGGGTCTGGTAGTGTTTAACTGCCCCATGCTTCAATAACAGTTCCTTTGCGAAGCTTGAATCATATTGTAACTGGTTCACAAGCAATCCACGCTGATATGAGCCATAAACACATACAATGCATGCTGAAATGTTCTGAATACACAAATGTAATACAGTCCATGGTGAAGTTGGGTGCTTCAGTCAGCTTCAACAGGCCAAAGCAGAGATGCTGTTCTTCACATCTCACATCTTCCATGTTTGTTTACACACAGAACGGCATGTGTTTCTCCCAGTCAGTTCTCCCAGTGGCAGCAGCAGAATATGATGCATTTTTAAAGTTGCACTTGTACCGCTCTTAAAATGTGCTGCACATCGCCGGAAATGCATCGAAACGTTTAAAGACATCCATATAGTGCATGTGTACAAACGAATTAAAAATAGCACAGATGGGTGCAAAAACTGTCCAGGATGCCTTCAAAACAGCACAGCAGCAAGATGAAACAGGATGGAGGTCTCCTTTTTAGATTCCTAACTTGACATTGCATAAAAGTGGCACAAGATTAATGATAAAGGTCAAATGTAACCCAGATGTTTAAGTTAAAAGCTTAAAACTAACTAAAGTGCATATTTAGAAACTATGTGAAGAAACTAAAGACAAGTAACTAGAAACAGAATGAAAACCAAAGAGTCAGAAAAATATGCAAAATTTTATATTTATTATTAATACTTGCAAATATATGTAAAACATATTGCAGATAAACTTTACCAATAAGAGTCTGTATCAGTGCTGCAAATGTGATTTATCCAGTCAGCCAATCTTGCTCTAGCCACTGACTCCACCCTAGAGTTAACGCAGACAGACATAGAACAGATGAAGAAGCAAAGAGCAACAAGCTGCCGATCAACTGCGCTGTTAGGAATTTAAAGCAGCAAAAGTCTGAAAAATAGAAAAGATTAGTTTAATCTTAAGCTAAAGCTCTAGAAAAAGAGAAAAATACTTACCTAAGAGTGAATCTTGATGTCTAATCGAGATAAAGATGAGTGATGAAGTCATTTATTTCGCTTCATCCGGCTAAAACCTGGAGGAAAAGAACAAGTTTAGTTAATTATCGAGGAAATCGGTAAGTTTAATCTTTTATTCTAAATATAAATGAGAATCAGAAACGTAAACTTGTTTGAGTAAACTTAGCTGAGAAACTGTGTTGTGTAAATGCTACCACGAGGTATAGCATTTAGAGCTAAAGCTAATGCATGTATTGTAAGTTAAGAAAGTTATAATAATTGTCTGCAATGTTTCTGAGAATGTTTTCCTGCTTTGTGCAGGCCAGTTTTTGTATATATGTGTTTTGTTCGAGTTGTTCCACGTTTTCAGCGAGGATAGTGAACATTTCATTGTGGATGTTTCTGCACGAAATTTCTGGAAAGTTTGACGGTGAGCCAAAAACCCAAGAGTCTTATCTGAACTGTGAATATCTTCTGTTCGTGGATTTCCGAATAATCTTCAATTCATCTCTACTATGAATTCATTCGACAACGAAAAGGTCGAGGTATTTGTGAATCCGGACATTTATTGAATGTTATTTAGTACATTTGGTAATTCAGTTGATTGATTATTGTTTGTTTAATTGTATAATTGTTTATTTGAATTTTATAGGTAATTAATAGGTAACTAATTTTATTTGTTTGGTTTCAGTTACATTTTATTGAGTTCATTTGGGGTAAAGAGTTACAAACGAGTTACATTTGATAATAGATTAGTAACTAAAACCGTTAAAACATTTTATTAGCTTTCAAATAAACTAAATATGCGTAATTAGATTAAATTAACAATTTGAAGGAAAGAACATTGAATTGAAATCTGTGTTTATTGTATTATTTTATTTAAGATTTATTTGTTGTATTGTTTATTGTTTTATCTGTAAAGTTTGTTATTTAAGTTATTCAGTACAAATCAGTTATTTCACTAAAGTCAGTGTTGAGTGTGTATGTGTACCTATTGCCTCCTTCACGTAACCTGGTTATCTTCTGATTGGCCCAACTCTTTGCACCCTGGGTGCCATCACACGTGCTACCCATACTACGTGCATGCCACACGCTACACAAAGCCATTCATTTAGTGCAGGTTTATGTAGAAAATCATTTAAATCCAGATGAAGGTGTCCTGTGTAAGTCCCCTTTGCTGTAGATGAATCTCCCATGACAGGCCCCCTTTCCTTTTCACATGTGACTGTAAGCACCAGTGGGCAGGGCCAAGGGTGCAATGTCAAAAAATAGGCGTTGATGTCTTGCTGAAGAGGCAGTCATATGCAGATGTATTTGGTCCTTGTGACATCACAAGTTCCACAAATTCCAAACGTCCCATTTCTGGAGCCTGTTTTAAAGAAATGCTCTTTTTCTATCAAGGAAGAAGTTTTCAGTTCTGAAACTTACAGTATGTTTTTATAGTACAATGACCTCCTATATGTCAAAAGATCAAGGAAAATTTTGTTCCTCATATCATGACCCCTTTAATGTTATATATTTACTTTTTGCCCCTGTGGTCCTAATCTGTTGGAAAAACCAATCTTCATCTTAGATTTCGTATTAATGAACACAGAAGTGCCATTAACTATGCCGAGAGTAAATCACCAGTGACGCAACACTTTGCAGATGTACATCATTCAGTAGATCAGTTGTCATTTTGTGGGATTGACATGGTACATCCCATGCACCGGATTATTACTGTCCGAATGTAGATGGATTTATCGTTTAAATACTGTTCAGCCACAGGGCCTAAATAATTAATTTAATCTGTCATGTTTTCTATAAAAAAATTCTCTCATACAATGGTGGCTGTGTGGACACGTGTTATAATGGTCATGTGACTGTTAATGTGTTTGTGCTTGCATTAAATCAATTGATCACACATGTGTTGGATTGTATATAAGAGTATCAAATATGAAATGTTCTTAGACAGTATACAAATATACTGAAGAAGGTCCGGTGGGACCGAAACATCTGTTACTTGTTTTTAAACTTTGCATGGAGCACTTTACTTGCACAGATTTGTACTATGGAATAAATAAAAGAAGAGAATATTGTACATCTAGGCTTACAATAAATTGTTTGCTGAAGAATGAAAGTGAGTTGCTTTTTTCCTTTGTGGACAACACTCTTCTGTTGCCATACAAGTAGCTCGACATTGCGTCATGATTCATGAATATTTACCTGTAGTGTACCATGACAGTGCAAATTTATACTCAATATCCTTCAGGATTTCTTGCATACATCCTGAAAACTCTTTTAAAAGCTGTAATTTGGCATGAGGCAGCAGCCCAGAGAAACAAAATGAGAGTGACAAGGAAACTGTTCTCTCCCACTTAATTAGTGTGAAAGCTTTATGACGGCGAAGATAAGATCATGCCTCCACTCACCCATTTCCCATCTCAGTGCTGGAGGACTTGAGCAGTGCTTAAAAGCCATTCTCAGAAGGGTCAGGATATGGGGCCCCTCTCACCACTACAGATTTAAGAGTCCTCTGTACCCTCGGAGCCTCTCATTCCGGGAATAACACTCATTCGTCAAAGTGTGAGGGCTAAACATGTGCAAAGGAGAGTGAGAGCAAGGGAGATGGTGAAATGGAGCGGCAAGCTGTCACTTTTAAAAAGCCGTAGCCTTTATGTTCATAGAGGTCCACTCTCCAGGTCAAGAGATGAAAGATAGAGAGAAGCACATTAAAAGATTAATACCCAATCTGAAAACCAAGGAGCTTTCACATTCCAAAGAACAGGAGCAGTAACATAATCATGAAATCAGTACAAGAGGATACCAGCCAATGATCTGAATCTAAGATGACCTGCACTGGCAGATGTTTTTTATTTTTTATTATATCACAAACTTTGGGGCTCTACTTGCCAAAAGTGACCCAGATATCACAATATACAAGACCTATCGTTCTTTATAGAACAGCGCTGCCCACTTTTTCAGCCATCTTGGTTTCGGAAGTATTGTTTCACATTCATTTTTTTTTCTAAAGGAATTTCATAAAAGAGTTGTGAGCCATGGACCATACCAACTGGCTCTGAGGATAATCACATTACTAGCTTTTATTTGAAGCAAAGAAGTATTTGAAAATCAAACCATAAGAAAAAAAGGTACAAGACTGTGTACTTGCTGTCTTTCATGAGGGCACGGACTACAATCCCATGAAGCACTGAGAATGACATAATCAAATTAAAAACAATAAAAATATATAAAATTATTAATTTTAGTTTGTTGATTACACATTGAGGAACAATATATGTTAAGTGTTTAATATTGAGATATCCACAAATATATAAGTAGTTTGAGGGTGTAGTGAGACCAACTCGATTGCGTAATTCACAGTATGTAATGAGAGTGGGCGGTCGCTCTTGGGCTCTTTTGATGAGCTTCGTTGGCCAGGATTCTCTGATTGGTGGATCTTTCTCTCCTGCATCATGGAGAGTGTAGTTCTTCACCAGGAATTCTGTTATAAAACATGATTTTTAAATAATGCTGTTGAAATAACTTGGATTGGTGGCTTTAACAGAAGCATGTACCATTGATGAATAACCTTAGAGCACACGGTAGGTCTGTATTTAAATGTTTAAGTTATCGTTAAAATTCAATATGCCTATGGAGAAAATGAATGGGATTTTTTTTTTTTTACTTCCGGAACCAGACTGTTGTGCTCTATTACTCAGCTCTCTGGAATACTTGAATCTTATTTGTCAGTCACAGCATTCAAATATGTTTGTATTATGACCGCAAAACTTTATAGTTGACTGTTGTCCCAGGTAACAAATTCCCTACATAGCTGTTATAGTTTCAGGTCTCTCGTTTCACTCTGTGGTTTGTATACTATCGACAAAATATAAAACTATAAAAATGTATGCTATTGCACAGTCAAAACTGGAATGAACATACAGAAATAGGTATTTATAGTTATAGTTTGGCCACCCTATCATATCGCTTCAGAAGATATGGAACCACCAGAGTCATCTGGAGTACTTTTATGATGACCTTGTGTGAATTTTGGAGCTTCAAAATTTTGACACCCATTCACTTACATTGTATGGACTAACAGTCCTGAAATATTCTTCTAAATATATTTGTTTGTGTTCAGCAGATGAAAGAAAGTCATACACATCTTGGATGGCATAAGGGTGAGTAAATGATGAGAGAATTTTCATTTTTGTGTGAACTAACCCTTTAAGAATTACCTCTATTCTCAACCCCTTTAACTCTGGTGCATTTTTGGCTGTCGCCTGTAATTTTTTGTTTATAAATTTAAAAGCTTTACTCTTTGCTCTTTCTCCCTGCAAAAAGTCTTGTTTCATTCTACTATGGTAGCAAGTTACAGTGGCCGAAGGGTGCACAACACAACCAAATAAAAGCTGAAAACACAACAGAAATAAGCTATAACACAATTAAATTAAGCCACAACACAACATAAAAGCCACAGCACAATTGAAATAAGCTATAACCAACACACTCTCACGGCAAAATCGTAAGGATTCGTACAACTTTTCTAAATTTGGCTAATTCGTATGATATCGTACAACTGCACTCGTATAAATTCGTACGACTTTCACTACAGCCAGTAATGTTACTGGACATCGTTTTCATCTAATACGCAACAATGTCTTGCTTCTGTCACACACAACAGCTTCCTATCATGTTTACACACTCTACTGATTGGTTAGGTATAGATAAGAGGTTTGGGAAAGGGCATAATATTAATAAGCACGTCCTTAACGCCTCATGCGCGAAACTCGCACTTCCGCATTAGACATCTGGTCATTTGCATGTGATGAAATCGTACGAAATCATTTGAAATAGCCAACTCGTAAAATATGTACGAATTTTCATGAGATGGGGTTGGCTATAACAAAATGGAAATAAGCCAAATTACAATGGAAATAAGCTACAACACAACAAAAATAAGCCACAACACAACAGAAATAAGCTACAACACAACGAAATTAAACCACAACATTACGAAATTGAAAAAATACAACAAAACAAAATAATCTGAAAAGAAATAGTTATAAAAATGCTGTACTTATTTGTCCTTAAGTGCTTTGGCCAAAACCTGGCTGGATTTCTACAATAACAGTAAATCGACATAACTTCAACATCAACATTTGCTCAAGTCCATACCGGGCAATGATGCCAAAATGACGTAAAAGTACCTGCAGCTATTGTTGTGTACCAGCAGCTCTTAGAAGGTATCCAGCTCCTGCGAAAATGGGCTGTATATGCAGGCTCAGGGGAAACACTCTGTTCCCCAGTTAATGCTCTCTTGTGATGCGTTGACTGGAGAAATTCTCTTGTACTGACTTGTAGTGGGACGAGCAGATCTCAGCATCTTTCGAGCAGCCTCATGACCTCTCATGAATTGAGTCAGACTGCCACATGACATAAACTACAGTGCTTAAAAAAATATGTATTTTCTGTTCGCAACTTCGCTATGTTGTATCTTAATTTTGCTGTGCTGTGGCTTAATTTAATTGTGTTGTGGCTAATTTCCGTTGTGCTGTGGCTTTTGTGTTTTGGTATAGTTGTGATTTAATTTTGTTGTGTTGTTGCTTTATTTCTACATGTTGTGGCTTATTTTTGTTGTGTTTTCAGATAGATAAATAGACTGACCGACCGACGATCGATAGATTAATTGATTGATAGATCGACTGATAGATTGACTTATAGACCGATTGATAGCTAGTACTAGTAAATAACACTAAATAAGAATTAATTTAAGTGTTTTTTTTGTTTTTTCTATATAGACAGCACAAAACATTTAGCTTAAACTGTTGATTCTATCTTCGATTTATGCACATTACACAGTATGCTGTTTAAATCAATTTTAAATCGCATTTTTATTAATTTTACAGATTAATGAGATAATTCTAATGGCTCAGCTGGGAGGCTTAATTCACCCAGCTAAAAACAAACTGTGTGCACAGCCACAAACATCAATCAAAACAAAAACAATGTTGCCACGTGATCGTGACAAAATATGGGCTCATTGCCTAATGAAGGGCATTATAATGCGGGTGGGATTATAGTCCATTCTGAGAAATACACAGTAACACACTAACCCAATGAACTGCTTGCCTTTCTATAATATATCTATCTATCTATTTCTATATCTGTTTGCTTCACTCTGTCCTGCTATTTCAAATGAGGCAAGCCCTCTGCGGCCCCTTACTCCCCTTTCTGTCTTACTTTCACTCTCTGAGCTGTCTCACTTCCAGTATCTTGTTTGCACCCCAAGCAACCCCCCTGATCTCACTCTCTGTCTCTCTCACATCACCAGACATAACCTATTTTCCGTCCCCAGCACCCAAACACTTGTCAGAGGAGAAACCAGTAAACAAATTCTGACTGGCCAGCCCCTGTGCTCCGGTTGGCACTGTTGCTAGGAGACTATCGACCTTCAGATGGCTTCTAGACACACATGAAAAAATGACCCAAAAGTGATTTTGCATGGCTGTTTTGAATAATCAAATCTATCTATCTATCTATCTATCTATCTATCTATCTATCTATCTGTCTGTCTGTCTGTCTGTCTTTCTTGTCTATTTTATACAGTACTGTACTTTCAATAATTCTAACCATTGTTTAACAACTGTAATGACTTCTTTGATTTTTTTTTTTAACAATTAGATAAATTGGTAACGCTTTAGATTACAGCCCGCAATTTACAGTGTAAGTACACCGAATTTACAGCATACCTTTTTTGTATTAATAGTGTAACTACACAGTACGTACTTGTAGGTTTAAGGGAACAATATGCAAAGTTTGAGGAATAAAGGGGTAACAACCTGGAAAATTACAAATAATTTATACTATAAGTATTTTATAACTAAGGGGTAACTATTCTAATATTACATGGTATATGACCTTATACTATGCTAAACAACAATCTTACTTTGAGAGCAATTAAGCAAGAACATACACAGCGTACCTTTTTGTAATAATAGTGTACCTACACATATAGGCTACTGTAGGTATTTTTTAACTACGGGGTTACCTGTAACTACATGGAACAAGGGGGTAACAAGCATCATTTCAATTTACAGCCCACAAATGTTGCACTTACCCTATAACTACATGGAAAAAGGGGGTAACAAGTTGGACTTACACTGTAACAACAAGGAACAATGGTATATTTACACAATAACTAAAGAAAAATGTTTTGCAATAGTTCTAATTAGTTTTCTAGTTTTCCCTAGTTGCCTTGTCTAATTTTAATTTTGCTTGATGACCCAACTAAATCCTCTACTCTTTTGATATAAGGGGGTTTGTATGTTTAGCATAGTAGGTCATACATACCACATAATATTAAAGTAAAAAATGTCTAATTAAATGTCTAATAAATGTCCAGAGACCAAAAAAAAAAAAAAAAAGAAAAAAAGATGATGATGATGATGATGAAATATAAGGAATAATATTTTATTATCATTTATTTGAAAAAAAGCAGTGAAACAATTTTCTTTTAAAATATTCTCAATATTTGAAGTCAGGTGGTGTCACTAACATGCAGGTAGCCATTTTGTTGTTGTGTGATTAAAAAAATAAAAAAGGTAGATCCCTTTAAACTCTCATGACTGTGTAAAGTTTATATATATATATATATATATATATATATATCAGATGCTTTCACATTTTTATGAAAAAGCACATTTTGTTTAGGTAAAATGGAGTAACCCTAAGAAGACGTGATATCGGTGACTCAAAAATGATAGATATTCAATGAAAGACAAATATTCATGATATTTGTAAAAAATATTTACCTTTTTCAAATCTTTTTTTAAATTAATGTTGTGTACACTCATGTTTATTCAAGGAGCAAGGAAAATATTTGTATACATGTACTTGATGGTTACCCTACACTAAGTTTCCAGCATGGACACAATTACATATTACGAAATGTCCAAAAGCCACCAATGCCACAAAAAGATTTTATGAATGTGTGTGTAGTCAGAAGTTTTTTTTTTATTATCATTATTATTCAGATAAGTTCCAGCATAGAGTCTCCAAACTTATCTGAAAATTAAAGTTGATCAATGCTTGTCAAGCGACAGTGGTAGATATTCAAAAAGATGTAGGCCACATCCACACTAATACATTATCGTTTAAAAAAAATAACATTGATTTTGCTAAGTTTACTCCTTTCATCCACACTATAACAGTGTTTCTATAATCTCAAAAACAATCTCTATTACTGCATACTTTGGAAAACAATGACATTAGGAAACTTGAAAAAGGGTTTTTCAAATGGAAGCAGATTATTGTGGATGCGGCCTCAGTTTGGGCAATCTAGCATAGTGTTGATTCCTGCATGGATGTGGAAGCAAGGATGAGGTGCAATACCATTATCGGCATTGTTTTTGTGAGGACCGTGTGTGCGCATGTACAAATGTGGGCATTCTAGTGATTGATGATCCTTGGGTCTGCTATCGGGGAAAACCTCTTGCCATTGTCCTGGTTTACTACTGACTCCAAACCAACACATTTATCTACCTGCTTTCTTTCCAATTCAAGGTTAATACATACAGTATGTCTTTGTCCCTGAAAATAAAACATATCTGCATTGCACATCACACACATTTATTAAAGCTTAATATAAACCAGTGATCTCAAAAGAACATCTTTAAATGATTTGCACACAAAAGGCACTGTAGGATCACATTCTTGTTTTTTAATTTACAGATTTTTGAAGCATAGTTTTTTAAAACATGAACACCCTTGCAGTATGGTACTCAATATACTGACTAAACTATTAGTATATCAGTTACATTTGCTCTTCAAAGCCCTGTTTATTAGTTCTAAACTATTTATTGTCATGATGTAAGTTATTAGCTGTAGGCATCTTGTCAGATACGCCGCAAGGACCATTATTTATATTTTTATCAACCTGCTGATCTGCTGTTAGAAAATTTAAACATGCCACATCAGTCCAGTGTTTTGACAATATGAGTGATTTGGAAATAACTTACCCTTTAATTTACAGTTACACCTCATATTCGTTATGTTGTAAGTGATTTATGGAACACCTGCACATTATAGACAACTGGGAAATAGTTTTAGATATTTAATACAAGTTTCCTATGAGGCAGTTGTTTGGTTAATGGGAAGAGTGTATTAAAGTGAAGGATGTCAGGGGTCACATGGGCTACAGATAAAAGTTATAATAATCATAAGGGAAGATACTGTACATTGTAAAGGTATGCAGAGGAATTGCTCAAGGTGAGACAATTTGCCTTAAGAAAATGTTTCACCTGTTAAATTATTCTTGGAATTTTTATCACACTTTGACACCATAAAACCCCTCAGGACATGTTCTTGGTATTTTAGGTTCAAGGACTGCTGTCTGTCGTTCACACTTGAAATACATTACCACGAATGCAAACAAATTTCACACTATTAACCTGGGAAGGATGTTTAAACAAACCAAAGTTAAACCTATGCCAGTTAACTTGGAATATGATGCGTCACAAAAAATACTTTTATGAAGTTTTGGGTGCTTTTTAAGCTTTAAAAATGTATTTACTATCCACTGCTATTGGATGAAATCAGCAAACTGAGCATCCTTTAAAATGTATACTTTTGTGTTCCGCAGAAAAAGAAAATCATGGGTTTGGAATGACATGAAGGTGAGTAAATTATGACAGAATTCATTTTTTGGTGAACTATTCCTTTGATTGTTGAACAGTTTATTAAGGTAGTTCTTTATTTTGCTCTCTAGAAGAAAATTTCCACACAGCGATGTAAATTACATTTACTCAAGATAACAGAGCGGTATATAATTATATTTAGTATATTTTTACACAGTGAGCAATTTATGTGTCAATGAGATCAAAGAAAGATTAACCAACCTCTTTAGCTGTCAAGCTCTACTTCCTTTTTGCATTGATTTTATTGCCTCTTTAGAATGTCACTGTGGAGGGGGACGTGGTCGTGTGTCTGTCAGTGGGGAGAGAGGATGCGATAAGAGCCATCACCTGGTGATTATTGACTCTAAACACCTGTGTCTCATTTCAGTGACAGCGGAGACAGGCTTTAAAAGGCTGGCGGAATGCCAGACCGGGGGAGAGTCCAAGATGCACACAAACACCGAAGCTGTACGCTGAAAAGTTGTTTGATTAATTACTGAGTTAATGTTGGCTGTTATCATTGAAGCTGTGTGTTTAAACTGAAATACTTGCTGGAGAGCATAATTTGAGTTAAAACCCTGAGAATAAAAGAACAACCACGTGAACTGCAACACCGGCTCCTACTTCCTTCTTGCCTCCCACGCTTAGAATCTCTACACTGGTGCCGAAACAAGGGATTGGGAAGAAGACTGGCTGCCATGGATACCTCACTGTTGGGAGAAGTCATCCGTGCCTTGGCTAGCATCCAGGAGACTCATCACCAAGCTCTGCTCGCCCAGGAGTGGAACTTCCAGGAACTCCTCCAAGCACAGGCCGAGGATTGGCAGGCCTTACAGAGCTGGTTAGCTCCAGGCGGGTCCTCCGCCGCGGCCCCGGAAGCAGCGATGAAGCCACACCTTATGCTCAAAAAGATGTGGCCCCAGGACGATCCAGAGGTGTTCGTGAGCCTGTTCGAACAGTCGGCCACTGCCTCCGATTGGCTGTGAACACAATGGGCCCTCCACCTGCTGCCGTTGCTTACCGAGGAGGCCCAAATCACGGCATAGCAACTACCCGTTGAGGACTGCCTGGACTGTAGTTGGCTGTCCTGCAACGGGTCGGCCGCACACCGGAACAACATCACCAGCGGTTCCTCTCCCTCACCCTCAGCAAAGCCGGCTGCCCATTCACATTTGCCCAGCAACTCCGTGATGCCTGCCGGAAGTGGGTGGTAGTCGAGGAAGGCCATGACGTGGAGGATGACATCGATCTGATGGTGCTGGAGCAGTTGACCGTTCGTCTGCCCAGAGGAACCGCGGAATGGGCCCAGTGCCATCGCCCCACGTCGGTGGATGATGCTGTCCAGCTGGCCGAAGCCCACATGGTGGCCTATCCTGAAGCTGGCGAGCATGAGTCCACACCTCACTCTATCCCTCTTACTGCTCCTCCCCCTCTTGTCCCTCCCTCTCTTCCCTCTCTCCCTATACCCGCTTCCCAGAAATGGGAAGTGTTTCCACTCAAACCGGTGCCCCGCTTCCATGGGCTGCACTATATGACCCCCCACCCCCCACCCCTCTCTGTCGCCCTTCCCAGGATGATGTCTCCGGCACCACGAGTGCAGCTGGGAAGCCAGGGCCAGTCTGTTGGAGTTGCGGGGAGCCGGGACACAGCCAAGATCGGTGCCGGTGATGGAGGTGGGGATGTGGGTCTGGGTCCCAGACACACCAAAGACAATCTAGCAGGGACATACCGTATACCAGTAATAATTAAGGGGCATACATACCAAGCCCTGGTGGATTCTGGCTGTAATCAAACCTCGATTCACCACGGCTTGGTTCATGATGGTGTGTGCATGGTGATGTTCATGAGTATCTGGTAGTGACAGACATTATTCAATTCCTGGGGGAAAAGAATAGAGTGGAGGCCGCAGTTAATTTCCGCCTCCCATCCACTGATTTTGAGGATCAATTGGCCGGGTTTTAAAAGTTAATGAAAAGCATTATGTGTGGCGGGTCCTGTAAACTGAAATCTCGGTGTGTGATGTGTGACGCGATGGCTGGGGAGACGGAGCCGGGGCCGTCTATGTCTGCTCAGCGTCAGAGTGATGCAGGAGGGGAATCCTCCGACATTCCCGCCCTAGAGCAGTCATGTGACGAAACTCTTAAGCATGCCTTTGACCAGTGAGAGTGATCGATGGCCAGCAGCTCCAGCCTAACTTTGCACTCACATACCCATATTTTTCAATCATCAGGGACCGTTGTATCGAGTGACGCAGGACAATCAAACCCATGAAAATACAACCCAGTTATTAGTCCTGAAGAGCCGTCGGGAAACACTTTTCCAGGCGGCTCACCATAATCCTATGGCGGGTCACTTAGGACAAGAAAGGACACTTCACCGATTAATGGCCTGCTTTTATTGGCCGGGCAGTCGCAGTGATGTGCGCAGATGGTGTGCAGTATGCCGCGAATGTCAGTTGGTGATTCCACCGGCCACCCCAAGAGCACCATTGCGCCTGTTACCATTAATCGAGGCCCCCTTCGAAAGAATTGGTATGGACCTCGTCGTGCCATTAGAATGGTCAGCATGCGGATGTTGGTTTGTATTAGTCCAGGTGGATTATGCAATGCGATATCCAGAAGCGATGCCTTTGCGCAACATCTTAGCACTCAGTGTTGTGGAGGCACTCTTCAAAATAATTTCCCGGGTGGGGATTCCAAAGGAAATCCTCACAGATCAAGGCACAATGTTTATGTCACGCACACTGTGTAAACTTTATGAATTGCTGGGGATTAAATCGACTCGCACCAGCATTTACCACCCACAAATTGATGGGCCGGTCGAACGATTTAATCAAACCCTAAAAAATATGATTCTTAAGTTCGTACGCGAGGATGCTAGAAACTGGGACAAATGGCTGGAACCCCTATTATTTGCAGTCCGGGAGGACCTACAAGCCTCCACAAGGTTTTCCCCCTTCGAGCTCCTGTATGGACGTCAGCCCTGCGGGGAAATTTGCTCCAAGCTCAAGAGACAAAGCTGGCTCTATAATAGGGGTGCTCGGCTATGGGAATCTGCACCGGGAGACAAAGTACTTGTATTACTCCCCACTTCAAGCTCTAAATTACTTGCCAAGTGGCAAGGACCCTTTGAGGTTACACGGCGAGACTGGGATCTCGATTATGAGGCCAAACGAATGGATAGAGGCGGAGCACATCAAATTTACCACCTCAACCTCCTTAAATTATGGAGAGAGGTTGTCCCCGTGTCCATGGCAACGGTAGTGGACGTGTTCTCCACTCTTCTCGGTCGTATGGACCTCATACAACACCATATCGAGACTCAGCTGGGAGTAGTAGTACGTAGTCAGCCGTACCGCTTGCCTGAACACAAGAAAAAAGTGATTTGGGATGAATTAGAGGCAATTCTCGAGATGGGAGTAATGGAAGAACTGCACAGTGATTGGGCCAGCCCGGTTGTTCTTGTGCCTAAGAGCGATGGATCAGTCCGGTTCTGTGTAGATTATCAAAAAGTCAACGCGGTGTCTAAATTTGATGCATACCCAATGCCCTGAATTGATGAACTGCTCGATTGGTTGGGTGCGGCTCAATTTTATTCGACACTGGATTTAACAAAGGGGTATTGGCAGATCCCCTTAACTCCATTATCCTGACAAAAAACTGCATTTTCCACACCGTTCGGATTACACCAATTCATCACTCTTCCGTTTGGTTTGTTCGGGGCTCCCACCAAGTTCCAGCGCCTCATGGATAAGATTCTCCGCCCGCACGCCGCATGTGGCACTGCCTATTTAGATGATATTGTTATATACAGTAACGATTGGCAGAGGCATACGCAGCATCTGAGAGCCATCCTGAGGTCACTGAGGCAGGAGGGGCTCACGGCAAACTCGAAAAAGTGCGCAATTGGACGGGAAAAAGTATGGTATCTGGGCATAGGCAGGTACGGCCCCAATTTGATAAGACCGCAGTGGTAGCAGCCTGCCCACGACCCAAGATCAAAAAGGAGGTGAGACAGTTTATGGGGCTGGCTGGCTACTACCGAAGATTTGTCCCTAGTTTCTCTGATGTCACCAGCCCCTTGACTGATCTCACTAAAAATGGGGTGCCAGATCCGGTCTAGTGAACGGAGTCATGCCAACAGGCTTTCATGAGATTGAAATCTGCACTCTGTGGCAAGCCGCTTTTACATACTCCAAACTTCTCTTTCCCCTTCATTTTGCAGATAGATCCATCAGAGATGGGATTGGGGGCCATGCTCTCGCATCAAATGGGCTGTCCTAACCCTCCTCTATTACCTACTGGGGCGGGCCTTCATCCTCTGCTCAGATCATGCCCCGCTTCAGTGGCTCCACTGCATGAAGGACACCAATGTGCGGATAACTCGTTGGTACCTGGCACTTCAGCCGTTCAAATTTAAGATGATCCACAGGCTGGGCCCGCAGATGGTTGTGGCTGATTTCCTCTCCAGGAATGGGGGGGGCGGTGGGGGTATGTGGAGGGGGACATGGTCATGTGTCTGTCAGTGGGGAGAAAGGAAGTGGTAAGAGCCATCACCTGGTAATTAAAGACTCTAAACACTTGTGTCTCATTTCAGTGACAGCGGAGACAGGCTTTAAAAGGCAGGTGGAACGCCAGACCGGGGGAAAATCCAAGACACACACACACACCGAAGCTGTACGCTAAAAAGCTGTTTGATTAATTATTGAGTTTATGCTGACTGTTATCATTGAAGCTGTGTGTTTAAACTGAAATACTTGCTGGGGAGCATATTTTGAATTAAAGCTCTGAGAATAAAAGAACACTCACGTGGACTGCAACACTGGCTCCCGCTTCCTTCTTGCCTCCCACGCTTAGAACCTCTACAGTCACCATTACCACTCTTTTATAGACAATAAAACGCACCGCATGCTTTCCCGTAAGTGATCTTTGGACGATTTAATGGCATTACAAGAAAGGTACAGGAAATTCATGTAGCTAATGATGGCTGTACAATAAGGAGCAAGGAAAAAGTGAGGCTCTGCACTTGCACAGTTCAGACAATATAGGTTTGACTGTAAAATGCCATTAGTATAAGTATGTGTTTGTACATAAAATGTAATTCTGTAATTCTTGTAATTCGTCATATGTTTCATATGAAGACACTGAAACATACATATCAACATATTGACATTGAACATCTAAAACTTTAAAGTTTCAAAATGGAGAATTTCAAGGCTACTCCATTATTTATGCAACCAAAATAATTATTAATTCAAACTTTCAAATATGTGCACAGTGCCATTCATTTGTGTCTTTGTTGTATCACTGCATCTTTTAAAGGGATAGTTTGAATACCATTCTAGTGTAGATGAGAGGCATAAACATAGCAAAAGCAATGCATTTTCAAACAAAAATGTATGTGTGTGGATGTGGCCCGAGTATTGAACTTGGTCACTTGTGGCGATACCCTCACAAAGGTTCCAGCAATTTCAGTTCATTCGTCAGAGGATTTGTAAAGATTTCAATAGCTCTAAAGTTGTACAAAAGGGTTTATATTTTAGATTATGTAAATATGTTGATATTATGTTTCCACATCTATCTAAACTTAAACTTAAGGTAACACTTTAATTTAATGTTCCCTTTGTTAAGGGTTTATAAAGGGTTCATTACTGTCTAATAATTTATTTACAAATACATTATAAATCATTGATATGCTGTTATTACAATACATAAAAAAGGGTGAATTTTATACAATCCCTCCAAATAGTGAGACATCTTACCTCATGTTATAAATGCCTAATATTAATTAATATAAATTATTCAACATTAGTAACATATAAACATGTATAATAATGTAAAGTGGACACATAAATAATTTTTTTCTGTTTTGATTTTTCCAATATGCTCTAGGTTTTGATTTTTCCAATATGCTCTAGGTCCTTGCGGTGGCCTAGTGACTCGCCTCAATCCAGGTGGCGGAGGACGAATCTCAGTTGCCTCCATGTCTGAGACAGTCAATCCAAGCATCTTATTACATGGCTTGTTGAGTGCGTTACCGCGGAAACCTAGCGTTTTGGAGGCTCACGCTATTCTCTGTGGCATCCATGCACATCTCACCACGTGCCCCACCGAGAGCGAGAACCACATTATAGCGACCACGAGGAGGTTAACCCAACGTAACTCTTCCCACCCTAGCAACCGGGCCAATTGGTTGCTTAGGAAGCCTGACTGGAGTCATTCAGCATTTCCTGGATTTGAACTTGTGACTCCAGGTGTGGTAGTCATTGTCTTTACTTGCTGAGCTACCCAGGCCCCACATATAAATAATTTATTAAGGAATTGCCAGCATTAGAAACCTATGTACATAAAGTATGGTTTAATGGTCACCAGGCTTTATTAGTATGTGCTCTGAATAAGCATGGAGATCTGAAAAGTGATTTGCAGTGGACTTAAGGTAACTAGGACTAGGTAAGTTGAGTCACCACTCAGAGTAGTACCATTCTTTTGACATCAACATGTCAAGTAAAGTGACAAAACAAGTGAGTCAAGACAGTTCAGTAATGAATATAAACACAAAGCAGACTGTTGCAAAATTACATAATGCCTCCTTTTAATTTTGCTGTATTGTGATATAAATCATGAATTAGGGCATTTAATGTATTTATGTTTAATAAGTATGAATAAGTGTATTTATTAATAATTTATTAATAAATAAAATAAAATGTTCACCATTTGGCAAGCATTGCATGAAAAATGCCGTTTTTATTCATGTTGTCTAAATTACATATCAATGATTTATAATGCATTTGTAAATATTTTTTTTTGTCATTAATGAACCCCTTGATAAACCCTTAAGAAAGGGAACATTAATATAAAGTGTTACCCTCACAAAAGGGTACGTGAACACTTAAGGTATGAACACCTATAAATATGATGAGATCACACTGCTAAATGACCAAAACTAGTATCACTATAGATAGTGAGCACAATGGATAATATGATTGCCATTATACAAGCTACAGCATAAATGGATCATCTTCCAGATTCCAGTTCCTCAGCTGTCTGGAGCATTCAAAGTTGTGCTGATGCAAATGTCATGCGTGTCAAAAATCTATTTTCTAGGAATACTGCACTTGGCATGGAGAGGAGGGAAATAGCAGGTTTTATTCACAAGCCTATGTACATGAGCAGAGTAGAGCACTATGATGTAGCAGGAAGTTGCAGACCCATTGAACATGCATAGCTGGGCTTAGGGGCTAATCGCACACCATCTCTGCCTGGTCAGCAGCCAGAACAAAGAGGGTCATTCAACAATTGTGCAGTGACTCGCTGAATCTGACTGATGAAAGGCAAGTTATCGAGTGCTGGCTTGGCTAAAGTTATAGTTGCAATAATTTCTAAATGTTTCATCACGTGTGATGGCTCATTAAATACTTGGGCATTGTGACAGAACCTGGCATGCCTCTTGGCTCGGCCCTTGATGCCTATTGGTAGCCTGTGAGGGGATCCTGGGATTGTAAATCCGTGTCGTTTTCCAGGATCACCCATTATACTGCCATCTCCACAAGTTCCATGAGTTCTTTAAGAGTCTCTCGGATCCAATGATATTCCACCACTTGCTAGATAAGTGACCAATCAACTTCTCGAGTGTCTCTAAGGGACATGAAATCTGTGCAATGGCATGCAAAATGGTAAGACATACTGCTTTGTAATCCATGCATGCAGAATGACGAATGTGACAAATAGTGGAATTAGACCCGATTAAAAAGCTATTTATGACAAATAACAAGATTAATGCATATCATACATTCTGACCATTATTTTATGGGTCTTTTTTATTCCCTTATAAATACTATAGATGCATTTTGTTGAAATAAGAAAAACTTGAGAAGTTCTTGACTGCATTGTGACCCCAGAATTTAACTTCTTAGATTTAACTTGCCATTTACAAATGTACACTAATCTGTTTATTAATTAAGCAACAAAGAGACCATGATATATTGTGATATAGTCATGACTAAAGGGTGTTGTTAGGCACGACATGCAGTGAATAAAGCACAGCCTCTTGTATTGTTTTTATAAAATGATATCTAATATAATCAGCCTGTTCTCATGAAAATGACATGACCATTACAAAACTTTTGCAAAATGATATTACGTGGCTCCTTAAATGTATTGCGGCAGTTCTGACGTGATATTTCCATTAAGTGGTGTTAAATGCATGTTAAATTTTCTCCCAAACAGTTATGTTTTTTAGGGTTAATGCTCTATGAAGTTTTAAATCAATAAAACTGACCTCCCTACCCTAAACCTTAAACCTAATCCTAACTGATAGTGTTATAAAAACCAAATGTGACATGAAATATGCAATTGCTGAAGCAACTGTAAAGTGCATGGTGGGCAGACTCTTCAATATAATCTTACCAATGTTCATTATTAAATTAAAATCGACTACACGTCACTGAGACTCAAAACAGACACAAGGCTTGGCTTGTGTTGCCATGTCAATGCTGGTGAAAAGTCAGTCAGAGGGATCCATGCTGAAGAGGCCGATTATTTCTCTAGTTGGGTGTAATGTGGCGTGGCGTGTTACAAGTTGCCAGTGACCTTTGGCTTCGCCACCCGTCCCACAAAGCAAGCTACATGTCCTAATACATTTAGAGAGATTTGGTAGAGCAGTTCTCACAGTCAGTCTGCGCTGCTTTGTGTCAGACAAATTAACATCCTCTTTGGCATTTGAATGGCAGGACAGAAGCCGTAGACCATTACCTGTTCTGCTTAATTTTGAATACGATATTCTATTTGAAGGCTGAGATAAAATGCAGAGTAATTAGATGTTCAGAGATTTTTTTCTGCTCTATGTATCTTTACAAAATCAAAAGACAAACAATTTCTTTAGAAACACGTTTAAGTTGGTAAAATAACCTGGTGAAAGGAAGTTCTGTCAAGCAGTCATCATACAGCATTGTTGTCAAAATTATGTAACAATCAGCATTAAAGTATGGTGTTTTTTCGATGTTAAAATACTTTCTTATATCCCAGCTTAATATGCAGAAAAAACTTTAAGAAAAGCATTTGTTGATTTTCCTGACAAATGTTAACTATGTGGCTCTAAGCAACTATAAAATGTGCAGTTTTTACCTTAATCTGTTTCTTATTTTCACTTGATCTGAACCTTAAAAATTACTTTAGTTGGTGTAACCTAATGAAGGCAGGTTGATTCATTAATTTTTCCATTGAATAGAATCAATTAATTTACATGTTAGCTTGAAGCAATTTTAGGTTACCTTACAAAACACTGACCAGTGGAAGTTGGGGACCATGTTTGGGAAACCTGAAACAATCATTATTATTTTTACAATTCTGTTTGGTGACACTAATGGTGCCAAAATCACACACTTCAGCTGTAACAAAAACAGCAGAATTGCATTTCAAACGTGATCACTGACTTTATTATGTAAATACAGTATAAGTTTGTATGTTAAGGAGTTCTTAAGATCTTAGATTTTAGATCTTAAGATCTAAAGCCTACCATCCTCATTCCATCCACATGAGATAACCTCATTACACAGAAACCTATCTGACAGGAAACGCTCATTCTTTTGGCTTGAAAGGGAGAGGAACGATAAATAAACGTGTAAGGAGACAAGGCCTGCATTTCTCACGAGCACTGATGTCTGTGCTCTTTGAAAACTTCACAATCAGCTGGTCTCCATTCTTCGTGAACCTCATAGCGGTTGAAATGATTGTTATTCTGGATGAACATCACAGCTGGTTTATCACCAACACATCCAAAATCAATAAGCCATGACATTGGCGGTTGAGCAGATGGACATAGTTGGAGATGGGCCATCAATTTTTGAACCATATGCTAAACTTTTAAATATACATTACAGCAATAATGCAGTGTGGGAGGTGGAGTTAAATTAATTAAAGAATCAAAAAGAGACGTTAAGGAGACACACAAATGCTGGTTAGCTAAGGATGTAGCTGATATGTTTAGTAAATTATTAAATACATTTGAAATAAAATTTCATTCCTATTTTTTGCATTCAAATTCAAAAGTGGCATGCCCACATTTTTAAGCCAAGTGGATTTTAATGTAACTTCAACAAAACAAAACAAAACAAAACAAAACAAAACAAAACAAAACAAAACAAAACAAAACAGCAAAGAAAAGTAAAGAAAACGCACTTTTAAAATTTGAAGTTGTTTTTAACGCTCAAAAAAAAAAAGATTGCATGTCGCCCCTGGTCACATACACATTTATCTTGCAGTTGTTTCCTCTGTTAACTTGTTGCATTGGATTCTGCAATGATTCTTGACTTAGTTTAACTTACTGCTCTAAGTTAATAATCTGATGAGATCCAGAGGGCTATGACACAGGTTCAGGGTGTCAGACTGTTGGATTGCTGCCCGCTCACATCCTCATTCCATTTTTAGACTGATGACTATAATAAAGCCTCTAATAACAGAACGATCATGCAGCATGATGTGCTATGTTCTTCCTCTAAACTCCTGATTAACTTTTCATTCCCTAGTTCCTTACACTAAAATTTGCAAGTTGTGCTGGATATTTAAACTGATGCAGAGGCAACTAAACAGCACTTGAAACAGTTTCCCATGTCTCTGTAATCTAAAGAGATCAAATTTATCTCCCACACACTGGGAGTGACAGTAATATGTTTAAGTGTGCTTTTTTTTTTTTTTTTTTTTTTTTGTCTTGGAGTGGCTCTTGTGAGTTTTTTGTCTTGAGAATTGCAGACGTCTAAACGGAATAAATAAATAAATAATAATTAAAAAAAATTCTTCATCAGTATTTCTGTCTTGCTTTCCAATAAAAAATATCTTAACATCTTTTTACTTAAGAAGAAAAGTAGAAAATATAAATTTACAATAAGACTTGTAAACATTAGTAAATGTATTATGTATCATGAAATAACAATGAACAATATTTTTTACAGGATTTGTTAATCTTGGTTAATTTTCATTATTGAAATATAAATGTTCATTTTGTTAGAGAGAATGTTCAGTCAGCCAGTTGTTATTACAAAATGAACCCTGACAGTGTGATCAGGATCCCAAAACGAAGTGGAGGGGTCTCTTATCCTGTCGTGGTATATTTTGCGATAACAACCGGCTGACTGTACATTATCACACTTATTACATGGCTACTAAACAACTAAATAAATGGACACAAAATATTGATTTGCGTTGAAATTATGTAATTATATGAGAAGAAAGAAATATCTGAACAGCTGAAAACCACCTCTGGTTTGCGTAGGGGTTCTGTTGGTGTTCATTTTGCAATTAATGACTGTCTGACTGCTCATTATGCATCTTATTCCAAGACTACTTGCCAATGAAATAAATGCACATGACACATTGATTTGACTTGAAATTATTTTATCAGCTTACTTGTAGAGAATGCACAGTGATCCAAGAAGCAGGAACAATGGCTCGCAATATTCAGATGAGTGGTCTGATACGTGGATGTGCGGTTGTTACTTAGCAATATCAGACCACTAGATGGTGCCATTGACCAATCAGAACTGAGTATTCTAGTGAGCCGTGTAATAATAGTTCACAGTGCATTAACTAATGTTAACATACAACTTCTCTGTAACGATGCTGGCAGTGCTGGCAATGGCAATGATGAAGACGAGGACGAAGTGTAGAGAACCCAAGTGCAGTTTATTTACAAGTGCAGTAATCCAAACGTGATGACTAAACAAAACAAACATAAACGACTTGACTAGACTTGACTAAACTTGACTATGTAGCACAAAACACATCCACATACATTCAATATTCAATACTTGAAAACCAGACAATGCAAACATGAGGGCTTAAATACATGGACATGGGGGAACATAAACCAATGAACAAACAGAACTGATAACAAGATAATTAAACAATAAACCAATGAAAACATGACAAATGAACATGGAGGGAAAACATGAAATCACATGATAAGGGAACAGGAACTAAACTTTTCAAAATAAAAGACATGAATCAACAAAATACACATGACATATCCCCCCCACTAAGGGGCAGCTCCCGACGCCCCAACACAAGAACAAACACAAAAAATCATTACATAAATTCAAAGTTCTGTAAGGAGCTGGGGGGATGGGGTCTTGAGGCGTGGGGCGTGTGACCAGGGCAGAGACCGTGGGGGTGGAGCCATGAGAGGCTCGAGGGGCGGAGCCATGGAAGGTGGAGCCGTGAGAGGCTCAAGGGGCGGAGCCATGGAACTTGGTGCCCGGAGAGTAGCCGAAGACTCGAAGGGCCAGGGTGGAGCCGATGGCAGGGAGGACCAAGGTGGCACTGGAGGTTCGGAGGAGCAAGGTGGAGCTGGGGGACCAGAAGACTGAGGTGGAGCCGGTGGGACTGAGGACCAAGGTGGAGCTGTAGGGAAGGAGGTCCCTGGTAGAGTTGACAGATCGGAGGGACGAGGTGCAGCCAGAGGATCGGAGAGCCAAGGCGGAGCCAGGTATCCGACAGACCAACGAAGAGCCGGAGGGACGAGGGACCCCGGCAAAGCCGACAGGCTGAAGGACCCCAGTGGAGCCGAGGGAATGCAGAGCTGAGGCAATGTCGAGGGACCGATAGGCTAAGGCAAAATCCAGGGCTCTGAGGGTCCAGGCGGGGTCGGAGGGCCGAAAATTCCCCTTGCCTGCTCAGGAGAACTAAGGGTGGGAACCATCTCCAGGTCCAACTGCTCAGGTGTGGCTGTGACGTGGCATGGAGCAGGCTGAGGCATTGCTGTACCGTGGCATGGAGCAAAAGATGGCACTAGCTCAGCGACCATGACGAGGAACTCTTGCTTGGCGGCCATGCCGTGGAACGCTGGCTCGGCGGCGGCCATGCCGTGGAACGCTGGCTCGGCATCCGCCTCCCCCACGGTGAACGTGGAACCAATGATCTGTAGGGCGAGGTCGATATATTGAGCCAGGCTGAGGGAACTGCGACCACCAGGCATCAAGGAGAAGATCGGCTCACTTAACCCCACCCTAAAAATGTCCTTGAGGGTGACCACATTAAAATCCACCTGGCTGGCCAGAGCGCAAAAGTCCTCTATGTACTCCTCCAGGGGACGATTCCCCTGACGTAGCCGTATGAGTCGAACTGCTGGGTTCATAGTTGGGTCAAGTATTCTGTAATGATGCTGGCAGTGCTGGTAATGGCAATGATGAAGACGAAGACGATGATGAAGTGTAGAGAACCCAAGTGCAGTTTATTTACAAGTGCAGTAATCCAAACGTGATGACTAAACAAAACAAACATAAACGACTTGACTTGACATGGCTTGACTTGGCTAAACTTGACTTGACTACGTAGCACAAAACACATCCACATACATTCAATATTCAATACTTGAAAACAAGACAATGCAAACATGAGGGCTTAAGTACATGGACATGGGGGAACATAAACCAATGAACAAACAGAACTGATAACAAGATAATTAAACAATAAACCAATGAAAACATGACACATGAACATGGAGGGAAAACATGAAATCACATGACAAGGGAACAGGAACTAAACTTTTCAAAATAAAAGACATGAATCAACAAAATACACATAACATTCTCATTTTAAAGATATATTAATATTAGTTTAAACTAATGTAGTAAACCAATTATAACAAATAAAACATTATTGTAAAGTGTTACCAATTTAGCAAAATAATGAAAGAAGATATCAAATAAAAAAATATTAAGAAAATTCAGAGAATATCTACCCCCATTGACATTTTTTTTCTTATTATTATTTTAATCATAAATACAATAAAATTTTAATGAATAAAACAGGTTTATGCTTTAAACAAGAAAAAAACATCTACCAAAGAAAAAACTATATACTGCCAATAGATGCAAATTGACAATGCAAATTTGATTCTCTAGTAAAACAATTTTTTAAATCTTAATCTTGTTGTTTTTAAACACGCAAAAAATACTGATAAAAAAAAAAAAATGTCAGTGAATGTTTGTAAAAGAGTGTGTTACTTTATTGGTAGATATGTGTGTGAATGTGTGACTGTGGGTTATTTATGACTCTAATTACCCCTTGTCCACTCATGTTGAGACGTTTTCCTCTCCTCCTCTCCTGTTCGGCTGACATGGTCCTCTTCCTCAAAGGTCTTGTCCCAGTGATATTCCAACTGTGTCCATCCCGATTCCCCTCCCCAAACAGAGTGTTAGAGTCACACTGACACGGTGACATGGTCATCTAATTCAGTGAAGGCTAACAAGTGGTTTGACTTTACACAAACTGTTATAAAGCATGTAATGAGAAGGTGCACAGGATGGAAATGGGGGTTAGTCTGGGCAAACACATGTGTCTTTTATAGTTTATGTTGGAAAACTTGAGTGTGAGGTTTTAGCTCTGTTCCAAAACCTAGTGAGATGCCTCACTACACACTGCCTACATCAGGGTTGCCAACATTAGTTGTAGTGATTTTAATGACATTGCCAGGGCCACATTAATGTATGGGTGAACCGCTCAAGCCCCGGGACCCCGCAGTACCTTAATGCGGCCCTGAGCTTATTTGACACTAGTACTATTTTTAATTTCTAACACCACAGCAAGACCTAAACAAACACTCCAAGGCAAATAATGATCTGTTTTTTTATTTTTATTTTTTTATGAGTAGACCACTTTACTAAGCTGAGACTGTGCTTCTACTGAAAATGTTTGTTTCCCTCTGAAATTTAGTTTTACTTTCATCAGGCTCTTAATAATTTACAGTAAGTCATCTCTTGAAATATCTGATGGAAACATGACCAGTTTGTTGAATATATCAGACATCATTACAACAGGAGGAAAACGCTGTCCATAATTTGTCCAAATTCATGGAGGTCCACACTTCAAACCCCTTTATTCTACATTGTACTTGCCCTAATGAATGTTTAGCCTGCCACAGTTCTTCTGCTGCAAAACTTGCATTTGTAATAATAGGGCCATAACCTCAATAGATGGTTCCTTATTACCTTGGTTTAGTTAAAGTACTGTTGCTAGTCTAAAACAAACAAACAAACAACAACAACAAAAAAAAAAAAACAATCAAACAAAAACTATTTTTTTCAACTATTCTTCATTGTTTATTTTTCTATGTTTATGTATTGCTGACATCTCTTTTGCTTCTGCTATATTTGATTAATTTTTCAACTGAGCTCATAGCAATGTATTCTGTAATTGTCTTCACTGCAAAGGATACATGCAATGCTGCCATAATTAAGTTGTCTACCTTCTTGAACAGCCTTCACATCAGGATTGCAAGTAAATGCTAGCCCTCATTGGCAGCTCACTAGGTTGTAGAACAGAGCATCTGGTGTGAGTAGCTGGTGAGCAGTAATTGACTGTGTACCTTGTCTAATCAGTTTGATGTAAATATATTTATTTATGCAAGAAAAAATGTCATAGCCTTGAAAATAAAAATGGGAAAATGTTTTTAAATGAGTTTAATAGTTGGGTAAGTGAGGACGGAATATAATTTTACCATCTGTTCAGCTTCAAAATAATTTGTTGAATAATGAGCACAACTTTACTGCACACCCATCCCAATCTTTTGATCCAATGCAACCCAGGTTTACGTTCTAAAATCCCTTAATTATATTCTTTTATGATGATCTGAAAACAAATTCTAAGAAACTGCTGTGCAAATAATTGGTTATTTATTTATTAAATGTTAGCATATTTAATTAGATCTACATTAGGAAATGCTGATGAGGTATTCTGTGAGAGTGTAATACATTAATATCAAGAAAACGTTCATGAACGTTACTTTAATTACATGTTTACAAACGGAATATTACATGCCACATTCTACATTTCTCCACAGTTTCCCGGTGAAATGAATTCTAGAGGCGGTACAACAGCTGTGCTTTGATTCACTTTCACACAAATCACAAGTTCAATGGCTGATTATGACTTTATAAACACTTATTTTTCATCTATTACTCACAAACTGTTGTGATATTGAAACTTTTACTCTAACGCATCATTTGAAAAACTATACATTTTAATGAGTGTATTACAGAACCACCTACATTTACACACTTATTCAACATAATAACATTTAAAAACTATTAACTCTCCCAGTTTAATGTGTAGAGTCAACTCTAAGTAAACTATTCATGGGTTGATTTCCACAAAAAGTGTGAACACTGTGTCTCTTTGGTGCTATCAAAACATTGCTCTGTTTGTTAAAGCATCCTGACCATCCCAACACAGCAACAATGGCTCAACCATTGGTGTGAGTTTTGGGGCGGGACTTTCTATTTTAACCCTCTGAATGTAGTTGTTCCATAAACATTCTACACTTGAAAGTGTGGAAAATCTTATTAAAGGATATGCCTAGAAATTAGAAGCTAACATATCTTTTAAAAACCTCACAGGCCAACAGTCCTCTGTAAAAAACAGATTTAGATTAAAAGGTTACAGTACATGAAGCACTGATTCTGAATGCCCTGATTTCAAAAGTGCAAACTATGCTTGCTTCCAAAAAATACACACCAAATCTCTGGGCTGCAGAAGGATCACCATATAAGTACGTTTACCCATTATAGAAACCTTTCCAGCGCAGTGGGAGTGAATAACCATGAAAGCAGAAGAGAAAAAGATCCTTTAAGAGGGACAAAGGGCTTTGATATAGAACAGCAGCGAGGGGATCAGGAGATACAGAACAGAGTATGTCTCTTTCCTCAAGGCCTGTGAAAGAAGAATGCTTCATTTCCCATCTTGTCCACATATGGCCAAGTCATATTAACCATCATTCCATCTGCTTTCTGGAATTTTTACTATCGGCATTCCTCTGGTGGTATCGGGTAATTTACAGCAGGACTGCGGGCCTCAACGACTAATTCTAAACCAGTTTCCTCAGGTCTAGCTGGGGGACATAATGGACAGCTCTAATTGTGGTTCACTGAAATCTGCAAAGAGTGTAATTTAAAGAGACAGCCCCCTTTTTACTGAGAAAATATGCTGCATTTCAGGCATTATCTCTGATGCCTTTGGCAAACTATTAAATTGACTGCTCCCATCGATGATCACCTGTCAACTGTAAATAATATCATATGATTATAAAACATTTTATAAGACTCTGTTTCAGTAGCAGTAGAAGAAGTTTTATTGGTGTAACTTCATGTTGTACAATCAATACCATGATAGGCACCTATATATATAATCAGTGTTACATAACAGAATCTTACAAGGATAAGTATAATCTTACCTCTCAAGCATAACAGACTGTGGACTTGTTAAAGTAAACAGAACCCCTCTTGTCTTGAAGCTAAGATGATCCCTATTCTGATAAAGTTTAGCAGCTTTTAAAGATTTTGTGTCTGTGAGCCATGTGAGGTCCATACATTAAACTGCTAGCCTAACCCGCTAACACTAGTTAGCTGACAAACATTAGTAAGCAGGTCTGTATTGGGAGACTCAATTTAACTGGGAATTTCAGGATTCTTGCAGCCCACTGGACATAAGTTTCATTAGAGATCTACTACATCTATGTATTATTACAATTACTGTTGTTTTTATAACCATTACAAAAATTGAGAGCTCTTGCAAACTTGCCGCATATTTGCAGCAAATTCGCCACTCATTATTTTTTAGCTTTGTGGCAAACTCTTCAATGTCGCTAATGGTTTGCTGCAGGTTCACCACTAATGGTGAAGAGCTGCAAACTTTTGGAAAATATTGCATGTGAACATAATGAGTTGGAAATTTGCGACAAGCTACTGTAAGAACTTGGCAGTGAATACTGCAGATATTGTTGACTTTTGGATGAAAATTGCTTGCTATGCTCACTATTTGTAAGACACTTTGGATAAAACCAGCAAACTGCCAAATGTAAGTGTACATATGGGTTTCATAGGCTACATTGTGCATAAATTGAACAGATGGGTCTGTGACATTATTGGTGTAACATCAACAGTAGTGCTCCCGTATATCCATGTTTGTTTACGTCTGTCATGCGTTTCCTAGAACTGGGGCATGTTTTGCCACATGAGTTTGTGATTGGATCGACTTGACAGCCAGAGTGATGCTCAGTCGTTTGCTGTGTGATGCCCAATTTTAGTCTGTAATAAATTTATATTGTTGGGAAGTATGTGATACCTAGTATTTTAGATTCTGTTCATATTTTAGAAGTGGTGTAGTGTTATCCATCTTATAAGCGCTTCTCTTCATCCGAGCGGATGAATAAATTTGTCAACTGATAAAAAAATACATCTCAGAGTTTGAATCTGACACCATTGCATTTTGGTGCTGATGTGTGAATAGTCGCAAATGGAAAAAGATGGTAAACACTGCATGTGTAAACAGCAGATGTGGTGCATTTACCAGTAAAAGTAATCCAACAATTTACCAGGTTCCATGTGTGAAAGGGGCTACTGATTGATGTAATTAACGACTCACTGAAATTGTTATAATAGACACACATAGCCACACAACCTAATGTACTCTCAGGTGCTTATTTTAATGCAAGAGCTGAATATCTAAATAGGCTAATAGCAATAACGAAAACTTGTTTAATTATTCAGTAAACAAAAAAGTTAATGACTGGCAACATTCAAAATAATTGCATTATTTGATACATAACTGCTGCCATCAAAGCCATATGCCACAAAGCAATATAAAATGATATACATGATAAGACCACACACAACTAATGCCATGGCGAGCATGGCAAAAATCTGTCTTACCTTTAATTTGTCAATAGTCATCGTTGGAGATCACTTTTTGTGACCACATCATTTTTTTAGGAACTTCAGAGTGGAAAAACTCCTCTCACATGCCATTTAGGTAATTGCAGAGCTAGGAACTTGTAGGTAAGCCAATGATTTTGACATTGTACATTTCAACATTGCCAATATACATTTCGCCACATCTAGCAACAAACATTTAATTCCTTTGATGCACATTTATTTCTGCACCAACTTATTTTTCTTCGTTTAATTGGCTATTCTATCTTGTTAGTAAGGAATAATGTCAGTTGGTCATTTTCACAAAATAATCACAGGATGATCATGACCCTGAAGCGAAGGAGTCTTACTATCCCACAGAGGTTTATTTTGCAATAATGACTGGCTAACTGTACATTAACCTGTTTATGACATGGCTACTTAACAAGTTGATAAATAAATTGAAATGGAATATTGATTTTGAGTTAAGTGAAAGATTTATCAGACATATACAACATGGATATGAAATGGTTTATGAAAACATGTTGCATATTCAGAACTGCTAAAGTTGTTATTTCAGATTCTGATCCATAAAATGAAACCTAAAGCCATTCTGCTTCAGGCTTCATATAAACAATGTGGCTTATGATGCTAAAAAATTTAAGCCTGGGTCTTTGTATAGTGCAGATTCTCTCTCTCTCTCTCTCTCTCTCTCTCTCTCTCTCTCTCTCTCTCTCTCTCTCTCTCTCTGTGTGTGTGTTTATATCAGTTCAGTGAATCCATAACCCATCTTTTAAAACACACACTAATGAAACCAGAGAATCACTTTAGCAAACCAAAGGACCAAACACTCTAAAGTGGCAAGATTTAATGGGCCATTAGTCAACTTGTTCAACTTTATTGGATTTGGATTGTCAGTAGTTGGTTGTGTGGTAGCTGTGTATGGTATTTGTTTGTGTGTCTGTGTGTATATGTTGAACATTAGCTGTTTTTAGTTTACAAGCCCTGCAGAGTCTGTACGTGAATATATACAGCAGTATGTTTAGCACCTGGGTGCTTTTATCAACCAATAATTGGTTTTGCTTAGCTAACCTGACACCATGGCATCATTACTCCTTACTTCCCCAGTCTGTTCTATTCCCTGTTAGCATTTAACAGTAACTCACGACCCTGCTTGATCAAAAAGAGACCTCAAAATAAAAAAAAATAAAAAAAACTGGAAACCCAAACCACATGTGAGCCTCTCCCTTGGGTCTCGCCTCAATCCTCTCTTCTATTCTCTCTCTTTGTCTCTCAAATGCCCCTTTAGAAATATGCTGAGGGCTGCGAGGTCAGCAAATTCATTGCAGTGGAGGTGCTGTTAGAGAGCATGACCCGTTTGATCTCAGCAACCAGCTTGTCTCTAATAAATTAACCAGCAATTGTGGCTATTTACTTTGGTTTGGGGCTATTTGAGCAGAGATTGTTAAACAGCCCAGTTGTGTCATTTATGGGGGAAGTGAGTACTTTTGCCTTCATTTAGGAGAATTTTGCTGCTTTATGAAATAAAGGTAGCTTTGCAGGGGGGCTGCACTCGAGGTTCCCAATTCTGTGCTCCTGCCTGACAAAAGCCTGAGAAGAAAAGCATATTGTGTTTTATATGTATATTGTGTAGAGGAAGGGTTGTAATACTTCAAAGGAGTTGGTTTAAAGGTAAATGGGAAAGCCCACAAAGTGCTTATTGCAAACAGAAGCCATCATGTAGCGGTCAGTCAAGAGTTACATGCCAGAGTGCAAAGATAACTCCCTGCAGCCTCATTTGAAAGCAGGCAATGTTTGCGAATCTTTTTTAATGATGCTAAAACCAAGTACTTTTTTGATAAAATTAAACTTATTAACATTATAACATACTTTTTTGTTATTGCTATTCCCAAACCTGCAGTATACCAATCAGCCAAAGATGACACAAATCCCATAGTATGCTAATGTGGAAGTAATTAACAGTGCAAAGCAGCACTGTATTTACATTCTTCAAACATTAATTTTATTAAAGTGAACCACACAGAGTCCATTTAAATGTTGTTTTGTATAAAATTTCAGCCTTTCAAATTTCAGGTGTGTTATATATACAGTATATATATAAAGTGTAGGGTAAGTTACTCTAAAAAAGTAATTAATTACCAACTACTAATTACATCTTCTACAGTGTAATTAGATTACTGAACCAATTACTCTATCTGAAAAGTAATTACATTACTTATTACTAATTACTTTCTAAAACCCTTATCAACCTCGGCCAGATGAAAAATACAAGGATAGACATGAAATTGTTCTTTTAATTCTTTCAAATAAATCATATAAAATGAAATAAATTATTCATGAACTGGCCAAAGAATTTAAGGGGGCTGCATTAAATTAGAAAACATACATTTTAACATTAGATGTTACATTTTGATTTTATATAGAATTGTTCAGTCTATTGTATAGTCTATGCAGTATTTTACACAATTACATCAGAAGTAACTGTAATTAAATTACTGAAACATTAAGAGTAATCCCTTAACTTTTTTCAATGAAAACGTAATTTAATTACAATAATTAATTACTTAGTAATACATTACACCCAACACTGTATATATAAATCTCCCACTGACCTACATTGATAGAATGTTAAAGGAATAGTTCACCCAAAAATGAAAATTTGCTGATAATTTACTCACCCTCAGATCATCCAAGATGTATCTGAGTTTTTTTCTTCAACAAACTCAGATACATCTTGGATGACCTGAGGGTGAGTAAATTATCAGCAAATTTTCATTTTTGGGTGAACTATTCCTTTAAGCATTCAAAATGTATCAGACAGTAGTGGCGTCATTATATGATTTGCATACCGAATTGCAACTGGTCTTCTTTCTTACATTTATTTGCATTCTGAATTGTAATTGGCTTTGTCCTCATTGCATGTATTTAACAGTTTTTTGCCACCCTTAAGGCCCTGGCATACTTCATATGAAATCAATGAAGTATACAATGCAATACAATGCAAACTAAATATCTTCTTACTGCCATTGATCCACATCATTGGTAGGTGTGACCTGGAGCTCAGTCAACACGAACACACCAGCGTGCAGAGTTATTTGCGAGTTGGTGCAAATTCCCTTACAAAAATGGAGAGTTCTTGCAAACTTGCAGCAAATTCCCTGCTCATTATTTTTACATGAAAATGAGCTTTGCGGCAAACTCTTCAATGTCGCCAAAGGTTTGCTGCATGCAGGAACGGATTAAGCATTGGGCCAATTGAGCCATTGCCCAGGGGCCTCTAAACCCAAAGGGCCCTGAGCTCTAAATAAATATTTTATTTATTTATTTATTTTGAGATATCTATTATTAATCCACGTAAATGTCAGCCTTATGTGAAATACCATTTGTTCAGCTGAATGCATGCTGGAATACAGCAGCGCGAATACAGACACTCGAGTGCGCGCTCAGGGAATCTGCATCTCACAGGTGCAGTGCGTTTATTTGAAGAACTGCAGAGAACAGCATCTGATTTACAAAATGCTTCTAAACATGAAGATAAGGTGCAGTTTCCCATGGCTGTCTACAAAGCTGGTGGTTTCAATTCATATAAGCTTTAGAATTTGTGCAGTAGTATGGATGACTTTAATATGTTGAAGTCCTGCATACATTTAATGTTTAATGATAAAGCGAAAGATGCCTTAATACCCTATGTATGTGCACAGAAACCTTTTGTAATATTTGGTTAACCACGAGAGTTCACAAACGGTTATTCTGTTTTTTGTTGGGAGTCAGGACTCAGGAATAAAGAACATTTATTGCCATGGATGTGTCAAAAACAGTCTCAGATTAGCAGGGCATAAAGTACACAGTGAGCTATGAGCCTAAATAGCACAATACATAGATCTTCAAATGATAAAATCACATTAAAGTCGAACAAAAATAATCTCTGTCACTGCCTGCAACATAGGCTGATTCAAAATAAATGGAAAATACGTAATTCTGCCCAGGCAGTTTCACTTTCGATGAGGCAGTAAACGCTACGGTTTATAGGACTTCTTCTCGATGCTTTGATTTTTAAATGATTCAGCATTTAACTTGTGTAATTATTGTCTGCACACCAGAGGAAAAGGGGGAAAAAACATTGGCTCACCGTTTATCAAGCGATGAAACTTTGCCAGGTGAAAAACAATCTGGAATCATGTGTAACAGTTACATTAAGTCCTCTTTGCAACCTAATCTTCATCAGAATGTCGATTTGTCACACCAGTGCTGAAAAAGCTTGATGCAACGCAACAAATGGCTAAACAGAACACAGGTGACTCAAGATGCATTTATAAATATTGAAGTTCTTTTTAAATGTGACGGTCCTGCACAACAAATTGTAAAACAGAACGCAGGTGTCTTGAGATGCGTTTATAAATATTATAACTTAATACAGTGTCTAAAAAAATGCTATGGTCCTGAGTTGTGGCACGGCACAAATATCAAAGACATCCGTCCAGTGTGTGTTTACATAGAAAAACATTTTAAAACAGTGCAGATGCAGGTGTGAACAGCCCATAACTCGCCCTAACTTACCTAAATCAGTACGATCATTCGTGAAGAGACATTGTCCAAGGAAAAGTAATACGATTTTTTTGGTTAATTTGCCTACAAAAGGAATCAGATCTACTCAAATACTCTTAAGTGCCCATTCACTCTGTTGTTTGATATGTTGCTTCACTGATGTGCCATCTGCAGCCAAAAGCCATTCACACATCTGCCCAGAGTGAGGCATGTCTCTCCTATAATCATTCTTTTATCTGTATTATGACCATTAACACTCTTTTACACACCCATCTTTGCAGTAGTTTGAGTTTCATCATGAAATGCAGAAATTGGGTAACCAGTGCATATTATGTCTGTGTATTGCATGAATACAGAATGTAAACATGACAAATTTCACATTATCTACTGCACATACATTACTTTAAATCATCATCGAGTTGATAAAATAGCTTCTTTTACTGATCTTGTGTGAATTCTACTCATAGAATTAGGCATTTATGATAACACATTTTAATGTCATATTAGTTGATGTTTTACATGTAGTATTGTGCGTCCTCATATTTAAAGTGTCATGAAACCCCCCAGTTCAGCACTAATTGTTCACACCTCAGACTGAAAAAGACTAAAGAAATGTGTGTGAACAAATGTAAAAATAAGGGAGGGAGAGGACAGGAGGGTGCCAAGAGCTACTCCCAAAACACACAACGACAGAGATGGCTGAACATCACATTATGAGTGGAGATGAAAACAATGCAATGGCTATGTGCTGATTCTTGTGTGCAGCCCACAGAATGCAAGATGCATACTTAGTTTCATGACAATGGCAAACGGCTCTGCTGCTGAATTAACACTAGTCTTTTCTTCAGCAAATGCAAATCCAGTGTTTGGCTAAAATATTACTTAACTTTATATAGCTAAAAAAAATGCATACTTATTAACATTATAGCATACATATATCCTTTCAAAATAGTTTTTATTTTTTATTATTATCTATGTCCTGCTGCTGTTTTTGTATTGTTTTTGTATTGTTGTACACTGGAAGCTCCTGTCACCAAGACACATTCCTTGTATGTGTAAGCATACTTGGCAATAAAGCTCATTCTGATTCTGATTCTGATTCTTATGTGTAATTGACAATTATGTACATCAAAACACTGATAAAATAAACTAATTTTATCTGGGTCACTCATACAGAATACTCCATTCCAGCACCACTCAGGAGGCATCACTCCATTGCCTGCTGGGAAAATTTGTTAGTCACTTCCCACTACCTATGCGCTCCAACTGTAATTTGTATTACGAAACTGGTTACTAGGAGATCAGAAACTGCTGTCCATGGTGCTGTGGCTCTGTTATTTGCTAATTAGTGATAAAGACATTTCCTCATTAAAGACCTGCATACACACACGGCTCAGCTGAGTGATGTAGTTCTCCTTTCATTCACTGCCAAATCAGCTTTTTTTTTTGTGGTCAGGCTTTTGTGGCGCACTCATAATAATTCCTTGAAGTCTTCAGTCGACACATCGTTAGCATGATGCTAAATGTCTGTGGTTCAGGCTCACTCAATGTGGTTCAGGCTCACACAGAAACGGTGGTCAGTGATCAACATAAATGGAGTTTTTTTTTTCTCTGTTTTATTAAACTCATTCACCACGAGTCACCTAACTCAGTATAAATGAAGCAGAGAAACATTATAATCTGAGTCGACATGTGTTGTGAATTATAATGCTCATGCAAGGCCCATTGTTAGAATGTATTATAATCACACTGCATTGCATTATCAGTTTCTAGCTAAGTCAAGCTTAGACAAATGCTCGAGAGATAATTCTGAGGGGATTTTTGTCAGTTGTATAAAAGGTTTCCCAACATGGTAAATCGCAGAGAGAGAAGTGGTCTATGTGTGGCAAGAGATGTGTTGTGAATAGGTGTTTGATAATAGGAATATTTTGTGCTGTGGTCTACTGTCATTGATCAAGCTATTACTATTGCTTTTAGGATTAGGGATGTGAACAAACAACTAAACTTAGGTATTAAAGGTTCACTCAGTAATTTTTTATTTCTTAAAAAATTTGTACTCCTTAAGAAATTAACTGTAATTTTGAAATATATATATAAAATCATGACCACTCACATAAATTGAAGACTCCAGTCATAAAAGCTGTTTAAATCTACATGGAGAGGATCCTTTCATGGGGGCTGCCATGTTGAGGTCACATGACCAGCCGAATACCACTCGCTTTATCTCAGTAACCGCTTTGTTTTTGGACACTTTCTCTCATGGAGATTGAGGAGTTTGCCTTGTGTTTGCCTTGCGGTTTGAGCGAATGCTGGCATGTTTGACTGCCGCTGCTCTCCGGACTTTGTTTTTAGTGTGGATTTTAAGTTTAAGTTTTTGATATGACTATATGCCCTTTTATCGGGATGACTGCTCGTGCAAGGTAAGCTTCGATTTGCTTATGAATTGTGGACAGTTCTGCTGTTTGGGTTTGCTGTTGGACTGAACTGTTCTTCCATCTGTGCAAAGCCTCTACCAACCCACTTTGGAGCCCTTGCCAACCTGTTGCACTGTGCTGAGTCCGGTGATTGATTGAACATTCCCTCACCCACTGCTGGCTGTTTGGGGTGATCAGTTATGAGCAGCCCTTGGCAGGTTGCTTCAATCAGGGATCAGTGGAACACCTCGGCTGCGCCAGAGTGTGTGGACTAAAGTTATCCGAATTTCGGGCTTGGAAGAAGTCCAGTAATGATGGATAATTTTTGGTGGCTCGCTCTGGCCTTTTGTATTTATTTACACTAGCTGCAGCTGGATATACACTGCTCTGTTACGAACTCAGTCTTGGACATTTTTTCCAACATGGTTGTCAAATATTCATTCCTGTATTACACCTTCTGAATTCCTCATATCGTCTCTCCGCTGGAATCTACAATCAGTGTGCTGCCTTGGGAATTATATGCCGACCACGGTACGTTCACAGAGGTTCGCGTCATCGCTTGCATAAGCAGGAGTTTGTTGTCCCCTCCGGGAGTTCCAACATACCGGCAATGTGGTCTTCTTTTTGCCGTCCCCCTGCCCGGGATGTGCACAAACGACATGTCAATCCTGAGAATCTCCGTTTGCTGAAGAGTTTTATTCCTAGCTCTACCATGGACTCGGAGCCTACTACCCTCCAGATGACCCTAGTAAATGCATGATTGTTATCGAACAAATATTTTGTTCTAAATGACTTTTTTATGTCACACTCTTTGGAGTTTTTATTTGTGACAGTCTTGGCTCAGTCCTGGTGACTTCAGCTCTCTTGGTGAACTTTCTCTCCCGGACTGTGCGTTCATCTCTCCAAGGACCTCTGGACATGATGGTATTGCTACTGTTTTTTTAAAAATAATTTTAGATGCAAATTGTTGCCAACAGACTTGTTCTCAAGCTTTGAGGTACAGCTATTAATATTGACATCATTGGTCCGGTGCTATGTGCTTTGGTGTACAGACCTCCTAAATTTAACAAGGATTTCATCCTTCAATTTTCTGATTTTCTCTTGGACTTAGTAACCCGTAGTGATAAACTGCTGACTCTCGTGATTTAACATCCACCTCTGTTGTCCATCTAAACATCTAAACCAGCTAGGGCCCCTTTCATTTAATACACACAAGCATGTCAAAAATCTTGGGGACATTTTTGACACATCATTACTGTTTGACAAACAAATTAGTGATGTGGCAAAGGGAAGTTTCTTCCATTTATGGTCTATTGCTAAATTGAAAAAAAATATTTCCTGTAAAGACCTTGAAATTTTGATCCATGCACTTATTACTTCACGGCTGGATTATTGTTACTCTTTGTTGGTTTGCCTCAGTCTACTCTATCTCCTTTACAGATGGTCCATAATGGTGCAGCTAGATTTTTAACAGGGACAACAAAACAGGATCACATTACCTCTGTACTGGCTTCTCTTCATTGGCTTCCTGTCAGGTTTAGAATTAACTTTAAAATTCTGATTTTTGTGTACAGGGCCCTGTCTGGTCATGCTCCACAATATATTAGTGACCTTTTGCACCCATACTCGCCTCCTAGAACACTGAAGTCTTGTAATCAACTTCTTCTATCGGTTCCCCGCTGTCATTGTAAGTCGAAAGGAGATCAAGCTTTTTCTGTTGTTGCCCCCCAAAACTGGAACAGTCTCCCTTCTCATGTGAGGTCTGCCCCATCTCTATCAAGTTTTAAATCTTCCCTTAAAAATTATCTGTCCTCGTTATCTTTTGATACCATTTAAGTGATGGTTTTTATATGGTGCTTACTGATGTTTCCTTTTCTGTGATTTTACTTTGATTGTTTTTATATATTTGTGTATACTTTTGCACTTTGGTGTGAAATTGTACGGCACTTTGGTTCAACTGTTGTTGTTTTTAAATGTGCCTTAGAAATAAAGATGACGACTTGACATGGATTAAAGTAATCATGGCTGACTGTAAATAGTGAATTTCTACAATGGCCTTAGTAACTGAAAACTATTGCATTTGAATGATGCTGCATCCACGCCACTTGGTGTCAGTGTAAGTTCAAGACGACATGCATTTAAAATAACTGCGTGCACCTTTAAACATAGGCGCATAACTCCTCACACACCATTTGTGCTATGGACATGAATGATATCTCAAATCATTAAGTTTTTGAGTGTTGTGGAGAGATGTGCTATTACTTTTCTTAGCAATTGGACATTTTGCCTGGCCAATGATAAAAAGGGTGACAAAATCCCATAGACATGTTGAAAGAGGATATCATAGAGATTTGGCATAGGATATATACAGATGAGCCAAAACATTACGAACACTTACAGGTGAAGTGAATAATGTTGATCATCTCCAAATAAGGGCACATGTAGGTAGGTTAGATGGTAAGCAAACAATCATTTCTCGTAGTCAACGTGTTGAATGCAGGATTAAAGACCTGAGCGACTTTGGCAAGGGCCAAATTGTTATGGCAAAACAACTGTGTCAGAGCATCTCTGAAGCAGCAAGGCTTGTGGTGTGCTCCCAGTCAGCAGTGGCGAGTACCTACTGACAGTGGTCTGAGGAGGGCAAACCACAAACCGGCGAAAGGGTGTTGGGCGCCCAAGGCTCATCGACCTTCGGCAACGAAGGTCATCCCATCTGGTCCGAACAAACAGAAGGTCTACTGTGGTACAAGTCATAGAAAATTTTAATGATGGTTACGGGACAAATGTGTCACAATACACAGTGCATCGGAACCTGCTGCGTATGGGGTTGCGTAGCCGCAGACCAGTCAGAGTGCCCATGATGACCCCTGTCCACCGCCAAAAATGCCTACAATGGGCACGCGAGCGTCGGAACTGGACCTTGGAGCAGTGGAAGAAGGTTGCCTGGTCTGATGAGTCCCATTTTCTTTTACATCACGTGGACGGCCATGTACGTGTGTGCCGTTTACCTGGGGAAGTGATGGCACCAGGATGCACTGAGGGAAGACGACAAGCCGGTGGAGGGAGTGTGATGCCCTGGGCAATGTTCTGCTGGGAAACCCTATGTCCGACTATTCATGTGGACGTCAATTTGACATGTGCCACCTACCTAAACATTGTTGCAGACCAGGAACACCCCTTCATGGCAATGGTATTCCCTGAATGCAGTGGCCTCTTTCAGCAGGATAATGCGCCCTGCCACACTGCACACATTGTTCAGGAATGGTTTGAGGAACATGATGAAGAGTTCAAGGTGTTGCCCTGGCCTCCAATTCCCCAGATCTCAATCTGATTGAGCATCTGTGGGATGTGCTGGACCTGCAAGTCTGATCTACGGTGGCTCCACTTCGCAACTTACAGGACATGAAGGATCTGCTGCTAATGTTTTGGTGCCAGATACCACAGGACACCTTCAGGGGTCAGCAACAGCAGATTCTGATCAGTCGCGTAAGAAAGTAGTTCCATGCACAAATGCGTTTTTTTGTGAATGTACTCAGTTTTTCTAAATTTTTTAAAATTTACTTGTTTATTGAACTGTTGTATATAAGCAATATCACGCTCACAATCCTAAATCCTAAATCAGCACTATTATGATAACCTACGGCACTTGGCCTGTGGCCTAATGCCTGCGGGTGAATCACAGTAGTGCCGATATAGTCGCACTCTTGCTCATGTGATATTGCTTGAATATAAATATGTCAGCAATGAGCCAGGAGAAAGAGAAGTTAGTGTACCCAAATGCAGTATTTAATGAAGAAGATGAATATGCAACTACATCTAACACAAGGTTTGAAGAACAAAGGAATTATTGGTTTCAATGCTTCTATGGATGAGACTAGACCACTCATAACTAAACATGAAGGGTATAAATAAAGGTACAAATGATGGGTAACACAAAACAGCTAAGACAATGATGAGGGAAGACAGGTGAGGATGATAATGGTGCATCTTGGGAAACATAGTGAAGAAGGTGATTTCAAAATAAGAGTGTCTAGAACACAGGGGAAACACAGAACAGTTTGTGACTATATATATATATATATATATATATATATATATATATACACACAGACACACACACACACACACACACACACACACACACACACACACTGGGCCGCCAAAAGTTTGGAATAATGTACAGATTTTGCTGTTTCGAAAGGAAATTGGTACTTGAATTCACCAAAGTGTCAGGACATTACTGATGTAAAAAACAGCACAACACTATTTGAAAAAAGTCATTTTTGATCAAATCTAGACAGGCCCCATTTCCAGCAGCCATCACTCCAACACCTTATCCTTGCGTAATCATGCTAATTGCTAATTTGGTACTAGAAAATCACTTGCCATTATTTCAAACACAGTTGAAAGCTATTTGGTTCATACATTGTCTTTGTGTTTGTTTTTGAGCTGCCACAGTACGCAATAGACTGGCATGTCTTAAGGTCGATATTAGGTCAAAAATGGCAAAAATAAAAGAAACAGCTTTCTCTAGAAACTAGTCAGTCAATCACTGTTTTTCAGGAATGAAGGCTATAAAGGCTTGAAATTGCCAAAAAAAAAAAAAAAAACGGAAGATTTCATACAAAGGTGTACACTACAGTCTTCAAATTCAAAGGACAACTGGTTCTAACAAAGACAGAAAGAGATGTGGAAGGCCAGATGTACAACTAAACAAGAGGATAAGTCTCTAGTTTCACATCAGAGTCTCTAGTTTAAGAAATAGACGCCTCACATGTCCTCAGCTGACAGCTTCATTGAATTCTACCTGCTCAACACCAGTTTCATGCACAACAGTAAAGAGAAGATTCAGGGGAGCAGGCCTTATGAAAAAAAAAAAAAGCCACTTTAAAAACGTGGGGTGAAATGTCACCTTAGTATCTGGACAAACTGACAGCTAGAATGCCAAGGATCTGCGAAGCTGTCACTGCTGCACATGGAGGATTTTTTGATGAGAACTCTTTGAAGTAGTTTAAGAAGTTCTTATTTTTATAGTAATTAGTAATTAATAGTAATTTTTCAGGTTATTAATGTTCTGACTATACATTGTGATCAGTTGAATGCCACTTTGGTGAATAAAACGTCCTGGTTATTTTCATAACAACCGTTCCCTGATGGAGGGAACGAGACTGAGCCTGATATGCCATCGCGATGGCGTCAATGACCCAGTGGGCGATCCTCTGTTTGGAGACAGCGCTTCCTTTCCGCTGTCCACCATAGCAAACAAAGAGCTGCTTGGAGCTTCTAAGGCTCTGCGTGCGATCCAAATAGATGTGTAAAGCTCGCACTGGACACAGCAATGCCAAGGCTGGGTCTGCCTCCTCCTGGGGCAGCACTTGCAGGTTCACCACCTGATCCCTAAAAGGGGTCGTGGGAAACTTGGGCACATAGCCCGGATCACGTGAGAGTAACCCAGACTGAACTCCAGGCACGATTCGCTGACAGAGAACGCCTGCAGTTCCCCTACCCTTTTGATGGAAGTGAGTGCAGTCAGGAGAGCAGTCTTCAAAGAGAGTGCCTTAAGCTCAGCTGACTCCAAGGGCTCAAAGGGAGCTCCCTGTAGACCCCGAAGGACTACAGAGAGGTCCCACGAGGGGACGAGGCACGGTCTGGAGGGATTCAACCTCCTAGCACCTCTCAGGAATCTGATGATCAAGTCATGCTTCCCCAAATATTTACCATCTACTGCATCGTGATGAGCCAAAATAGCAGCTACATACACCTTCAGGGTGGAGGGGGACAGCCGCCCCTCCAGCCTCTCCTGCAGGAAGGAAAGCACTGATCCGACTGCACATCTCTGGGGGTCTTCGTCGGGAAGAACACCACTTAGTGAACAGATGCCACTTCAAGGCATACAGGCGCCTCGTAGAGGGAGCCCTAGCCTGAGTGATCGTGTCTACCACCGCGGGTGGTAGGCCACTTAGGTCTTCTACGTCCTGTCCAGGGGCCAGACGTGGCGATTCCAGAGGTCTGGTCACGGGTGCCAGATGGTGCCCCGTCCCTGAGAAAGAATGTCCTTCCTCAGAGGAATTTGCCTGGGGGGGGGGGGCTGTCACAAGGAGTGTGAGATCTGAGAACCATGTCTGGGTGGGCCAGTAGGGTGCTACTAGGATGATCTGCTCCCCATCCTCCCCGACCATGCACAGGGTCTGTGCAAGTAGGCTCACTGGGCGAAACGCATATTTGCGTAGTCCAGGGGGCCAGCTGTGTGCCAGCGCATCTATACCGAGGGGTGCCTCGGTCAGGGCGTACCAAAACGGGCAGTGGGAGGATTCCCGGGTAGCAAACAGGTCTACCTGTGCTCGAACAAATCGACTCCAAATCAGCTGAACCACCTGAGGGTGGAGTCTCCACTCTCCCCTGAAGGTAACCTGACATGACAGCACGTCTACTGTGGTGTTGAGGTCGCCCGGGATGTGAGTGGTTCGTAGGACACGGCGGGCGAGTTGTGACATGCAGTGGGAGCGTAGACCTCCTTGGCGGTTGATGTACGCTACTGTCGCTGTGTTGTCCATCCGGACCAACACATGCTTGCCCTGGATCAATGGCCAGAACCTCCGCAGGGTGAGCAGTACTGCCAACAACTCTAGGCAGTTGATGTGCCAACGCAGCCACGGGCCAGTCCAGGAGCCGGTGGCTGTGTGCCCATTGCATACGGTGCCCCAACCCGTTGTTGTAACCATGACACACCTGGAGACCTGCTCTAGGGGAACCCCTGCCCATAGAAATGCAAGGTCGGTCGGCTGAAGAGGCGGCGACAGATCGGCGTGATGGTCACGTGATGTGTCCCGCAGCACCATGCCCATCTTGGGACTCGAGTCAGAAGCCAGTGCTGAAGTGGTCTAATATGCATCAACCCAAGCAGTGTGGCCGCCGCTGAGGATGCCAAATGCCCCAGGAGCCTCTGAGAAAGTTTCAGTGGAACCACTGTTCTCCATCAGAACGCCTTCAGACAGTTCAGCACCGACTGTGCATGCTCGTTCGTGAGGCACGCTGTTATCGAGAGCTTGCTCTTTTCCCAGTTGACCCGAAGCCCCAGTCAGCTGAGGTGCCAGAGCACAAGGTCCCTGTGTGCGCACAGCAACTCTCAAGAGTGAGCTAGGATTAGCCAGTCATCGAGATAGATGAGGATGCGGATGCCCACTTCCCTTAGCAGGGCAAGGGCTGCTTCTGTGACCTTCGTGAAGACGCGAGGGGACAAGGACAGGCCGAAGGGAAGGACCTTGTACTGGTATGCCTGGCCTTCGAAGGTAAACCGCAGGAAGGGTCTATGTCAAGGTACACCGAGACGTGGAAGTATGCGTCCTTCAGGTCTACCACCGCAAACCAATCCTGATGCTGGATGCTCGCTAGAATGTGTTTTTGCTTCAGCATCTTGAACGGGAATCTGTGCAAAGCCTGGTTCAGTACTCGCAGGTCCAGGATTGGTCGCAACCCACTGCCTTTCTTCGGTACGATGAAGTAAGGGCTGTAGAACCCTTTCTTCATCTCGGCTGGAGGGACAGGCTCTATCGCGCCCTTGTGCAGAAGGGTAGCGATCTCCGCACACAAGGTAGCAGTGTTCTCGCCCTTCACCGAGGTGAAGCGGACGCCGCTGAACCTGGGCGGGCGCCTGTTGAACTGAATCACGTAGCCGAGTCGGACGGTCCGGGTCAGCCATCGCGACGGGTTGGAAAGTGCGAGCCACGCGCCCAAACTCCGGGCGAGGGGGACCAAGGGAACGATCATGTCGGACGTACCAGTGGGTGGTGCCTTACGGTGGGGCAGAGCTCGAGGTGCCACGTCGAGGGGACCCATGGCCATGCTGAGTCCAGGGACATCGAAGCACTTACCTGGCTCCTACCGCCCACCATAAGATTGGCCGAGGAGGGGGGAGGAGGAGTCTCGTCCCCGTAGTCCACCGGACCCAATCCTGTGTGGGCGTGTTTGTTTCACAGCTGGGCGCACAGGGGCGGGGGACCGCCGCTGGAGCGCCATACCTGCAAAGATGGGATGGTGGACGGTGGTCATGATGACAGCCATGTGCACCAGACATGTGACCCAGGGACCAAGAAAACTGCTCTTTTGTTGAATTTTTGGGTACCGCAGCCTCTTGGACATGCGGCGAAATTAAATGAAAACAAAACAAAAGCCCTCCACCGGGGGATGGAGTGGTCTGCTCACCAGCTCCAGAGAAGCGGGTCTCCTTGCCCCTGGGTCGCCTGTCTCAGGGCGCTTCGAAGCCTTCCTCGGGTTCTTGGTGGCCAGCCGTGAGATGGGTGTCGTCTGCTTCCTGCACTGGGCTCCATGCCGGGGCTGGGCCATGTGTTGTAGTTGCAGGAGGACGCCCTTGGTGACGAGCAGACGGGGTGCAGGGTCTTGAGCTGCGCCAGGGCAGGATGTGTTGTATGACCTCCGTCTGCTGCTTCACCGCCATGAACTGCTGGGTAAAGTCCTCGATGGTGTCACCGAATAGGCCAAACTGGGAGATGGGGCGTCAAGGAACCGTGCCTTATCAGCCTCTCACACCTCAACCAAGCTCAGCCAAAGGTTGTGCTCCTGGACCACCAGGGTGGATATCGCCTGCCCGAGAGACCGCGCCTTGACCTTCGTCGCCCGGAGAGCGAGGTCGGTCACGAGCGCAGTTCCTGCATCAATCTCGGGTCAGAACTACCCTCATGCAGTTCTTTTGGTGCCTTGGCTTGGTGTACTTGCAGGAGAGCCATGGCGGCACCGTATGCCTTAGCCGTAAGGGACGACGTAAACCTACAGGCCCTGGACTTGAGTTTCGGGTGCCTGCGCTAGGTGGTGGCACTCTGCGGACACAAGTGTGCCGCGAGCACCTTATCCACCTGGGGGATCACCGAATACCCCCTGGCCGCTCCGCCATCGAGGGTAGCGAGAATGGAGGAGCTGAAAGACTGGGACCGGGCAGTAAAAGGTGCCTCCCACGATCTTGTCAGCTCCTCATGCACTTCAGGGAAGAAAGGAACGGGGGCGGGACATAGCCGTGGGCGGCACCCCGAGCCCAGGAACCAATCGTCGAGCTGCGAGGGTTCAGGGGAGAGTGGAGGGTTCCACACTAGCCCGATGCTCGCGGCTGCCCGGGAAAGCATGTCCATCATTTTCGCGTCGGCCTGGGATTGGGTGACCATTCCCGAAGGAGGAAGCCCAGTCGAAGCCTCTGCGTCCGTCTGGACGAGCCCGTTCTCCGATGCTGCGTTCGATAACTCGTCTTCTTCCCGGGCTCCGAACAAGAGGTCGAACTCGCCCTGAGACGAGCCGGCGATCTTGTCCGAGCGCCCGACCGGGGCAAGCGAGCATGTTGGGGAATGGGAGGTCCGTGGGGGGATACCCGGCAGAGGTGGTCCCATTGAGGTCCCCAAATCGCCCCCAGTGCTAACCAGCATAGCCTCATACCCATAGGTAGAAGGACCGGGGCGGGAAGCCGCTGGGGTGGCTTGCTTTCTTACGAATGCAAGCCGTGACCATAACTTTGCCATGGTCATGTTCTCGCAATGAAGACAAGACTTATCCATGAACGATGTCTCCGCGTGGGCAGCACCCAGACACGTAAGACAGCGATCTTGGCCGTCAGAAGCGGAGAGATAACGATCGCAACCAGGAATAACACACAAACAGACAGGCATCTTTAAAAAGACGTTCTGTGTGTGCCCCTCTTTTAGAAAGAAAAGCACCCAGGGCCGAGGGGGAGAAGCCACAGAAATGCGCCGTAGAATCCAGCAGATGAGGTGAATGAACTTTGCGGATGAATTCAATGAATAGAACTGCTCGGCTCTGAAGAGAAAATCTGAATGAGTGGTTGCATACCAGCTCTTTTTATACTCATATGTCTGGGTGAGTGGCATGCAAATTCCACTCGCCAATTCTCATTGGCCTTTTTTCAAAAAAGGCTCCCAAGAGAGTTTGGGGATCCCAAGAGTGACCCCTAGTGTCACTACATCGACACAACGTCGAGTGAGTGACAGATAGGGAAGTACCAATTTCTTTCCATAAGAGCAAAATCTGTACATTATTCCAAACTTTTGGCCGCCAGTGTATATATTGACCTGGGCCAGTATGTAACCACCGAGAAAAGCCCTAGAAATCACTCTGAACCCCTTACAAACCACCTAGAGACACCCTACCAACCACCCTTAACATGTTAGCTCTAAAAATCTATCAGAACAAATTTGCAATTTTTGGGTAAACTATTACTTTAAAAACAACCAAAGAACCAGAACATGTGAGAAAATCCAGGCATGAATGTGCATGTGTGTGAGTGAATGATATAGGTGTGCATTTAATGCTGCACTGTGTAAACATGTCTGAAACAGAGTTCTTTTCAAAGAACTACTAGATAGGGGCTGACTGCTTCTTGAAAGCAGAGGAAACAGCATAGCTTTCTAAGTTAGGACACATCTGTCGAATGTGACACACTGGCTGATTAATGGAAGAGGGAGAAATGTTGCACTCACCAGCCAGAGCTGCACATGCACACCCTCTCACATTACACTGAGAGACGCACGTGAACACACACACACACGCACACACACACGCACCTATGTTTAGACACCATAACTGAATACCTAAGTAGAGCTGGACTTTCCTGTCCACATGCAACATAATGAGTTTAAAAGGACTTCATTTATAGAGCTGTCTGGCACATCAATGAGGTCAATTCTATTTTGGTTTTTGCCCAATTCAGGTCATACATTTAACTCTTATAGCTAATTTGTTACAATAAAACTCCAAAGACAGGGACAAATGTGAATTTCAATTATATACCAGTGCTTGCACTGGATTAACTTTGCCGTTTATTACAATTGCCCTCTAAATGTGTGTGACAGGCTAATGAATCAGTATTGCTCATTGCTGACCAGGGAATGTGTCTCTCTACCAATAGTCAACACTAAGGCCAGTTTCACACTGCACATGTAAGTGAAATAACATGTAAGTGTTGCATGTTTATTTTAAAAGGGTTACAGCATTCTCACTGCTTGTGTTAGCAGCCTGGAACTGTATAGAAGTAGCATCCGAAAGCTAAGGCAGCTGCCTTGCTGCCCAATCAGTTAATGGATTAACCAACTGTTCCCTCTCTGTCACTCACTCGACATTGTGTTGATGTAATGACACTAGGGGCCACTCTTGGGAGCCCCAAACACCTCTGCTTTTTTAAAAAAAGGCCTATGGGAATTGGCCAGTGGAATTTGCATGCCACTCCCCCGAACATATGGGTATAAAAGGAGCTGGTATGCAACCACTCATTTAGATTTTCTCTTTGGAGCCGAGCGGTTCTATTCATTGAAGCTGAATTCATCCGCAAATTCATTCACCTCATCTGCTGGAATTTACGGTGCATTTCAGTGGCTTCTCCTCCTCTGCACCCGTGGAGTGCAGAGATTGCCCCTGGGCGCTTCGGCAGAATAAAAAAGAGTATATTCTAAAATTGTGGCACACACGGAACATCTTTTTAAAGATGCTTTTCCGTTTATGTGTTATTCCTGGTTGCGGTCGTTATCTCTCCGCTTCTGATGGCCACGATCGCTGTCTTACATGTCTGGGCACTACCCACGTGGAGACATCGTTTATGGATGGGTCTTGTCCTCACTGCGAGAACATGACCATGGCAACGTTGTGGTCATGGCTTGCATTCGTAAGAAAGCAAGCCACCCCAGCGGCTCCCCGCCTCAGTCCTTCTACCTACAGTACGGGTATGAGGCCGTGCCAGTTAGCACTGGGGGCGATTTGGGGACATCAATGGGACCAACTCCGCCGGGTATCCCCCCACAGACCTCCCATTCCCCAGCATACTCACTTGCCCCGGTCGGGTGCTCGGACGAGACCGCCGGCTCATCTCAGGGTGAGTTCGACCTCTTGTTCGGATCCTGGGAAGATGATGAGTTATTGGAGAGTGGGCTCATCCAGTCGGACGCAGAGGCTTCGACTGGGCTTCCTCCTTCGGGAATGGTTGCCCAGTCCCAGGCCAACGTGGAAATGATGGACATGCTTTCCCGGGCGGCCGCAAGTGTCGGGCTAGGGTGGAACCCTCCCCTCTCCCCTGAACCCTCGCGGCTCAACAATTGGTTCCTTGGCTCGGGCGCCGCCTACGGCCATGCCCCCATTCCTTTCTTTCCGGAAGTGCATGAGGAGCTGACAATCGTGGGAGGCACCTTTTACTGCCCAGTCCCGGTCTTTCAGCTCCCCCACTCTCACTACCCTTGATGGTGGAGTGACCAGGGGATATTCGGTGATCCCCAGGTGGATAAGGTGCTCGCGGTGCACTTGTGTCCGCAGAGCGCCGCCACCTGGCGCGGGCGCCCGAGGCTCCCGTCTTAGGGCCTATAAGTTTACGTCGTCCCTGACAGCTAGGGCCTACAGTGCCACTGGACAAGCCGCCTCCGCCCTCCACGCCATGGCTCTCCTGCAAGTACACCAAGCCAAGGCGCTAAAAGAACTGCAAGAGGGTAGTTCTGACCCAGGATTGATGCAGGAACTGTGCTCGGCGACCGACCTCGCTCTCCGGGTGATGAAGGTCATGGCGTGGTCTCTCGTGCAGGTGATGTCCACCCTGGTGGTCAAGGAGCGCCACCTTTGGCTCAACTTGGTTGAGATGCGAGAGGCTGACAAGGCACGGTTCCTTGACACCCCCATCTCCCAGGTTGGCCTGTTCGGCGACATCAACGAGGACTTTGACCAGCAGTTCTCGGTGGTGAAGAAGCAGATGGAGGCATACAACACATCCTGCCCCGGCGCGGCTCAAGACCCCGCACCCTGTCTGCTCATTGCCAAGGGCATCCTCCTGCAGCAACAACACCGGCTCCGCTGCAGCCCGCCCCTGTGGCCCGCCCTGGCGTGGAGCCCAGCGCAGGAAGCAGACGCCACCCGTCTCATGGCCAGCCACTAAGAACCCGAGGAAGGCTTCGAAGCACCCCTGAGACAGGTGACCCAGAGGCGAGGAGACCTGCTTCTCCGGAGCTGGTGAGCAGACCACTCCATCCCCCGGTGAGAATGCCGCTACCTTGCGTGCGGAGATCGCTACCCTTCTTCAAGTGCGCGATAGAGCCTGTCCCTCCAGCCGAGATGAAGAAAGGGTTCTACAGCCCTTACTTCATTGTACCGAAGAAAGGCGGTGGGTTGCGACCAATCCTGGACCTGCGAGTACTGAACCGGGCTTTGCACAGACTCCCGTTCAAGATGCTGATGCATAAACGCATTCTAGCGAGCGTCCGGCATCAAGATTGGTTTGCGGCGGTAGACCTGAAGGACGCGTACTTCCACTTCTCTGTCTTACCTCGACACAAACCCTTCCTGTGGTTTTCCTTCGAAGGCCAGGCGTACCAGTACAAGGTCCTCCCCTTCGGCCTGTCTTTGTCCCCTCACATCTTCACGAAGGTCACAGAGGCAGCCCTTGCTAAGGGAAGTGGGCATCCCCATCCTCAACTATCTCGATGACTGGCTAATCCTAGCTCATTCTCGAGAGTTGCTGTGCAACCTCGTGCTCCGGCACCTCAGCCGACTGGGCTTCGGGTCAACTGGGAAAAGAGCAAGCTCTCCCCAGTTCAGAGCATCTCTTTTCTCAGTTTGGAAATGGACTCAGTCTCAATGACAGTGCGCCTCATGAACCAGTACACACAGTCGGTGCTGAACTGTCAGAAGGCATTCAGATGGAGGTCAGCAGTTCCATTGAAATTGTTCAGAGACTCCTGGGGCATATGGCATCCTCAGCAGCAGCCACACCACTCGGGTTGATGCATATGAGACCGCTTCAGCACTGGCTTCAGACTAGAGTTCTGCCCGAGATGGGTATGGCATCGCAGGACACATCACGTGACCATCACGCCGATCTGTCGCTGCCTATTCAGTCCTTCGACCAACCTTGCATTTCTACGGGCAGGGGTTCCACTACAGCAGGTCTCCAGGTGCGTCGTGGTTACAACAGATGCCTCCAAGACGGGCTGGGGCACCGTATGCAACGGGCACACAGCTGCCGGCTCCTGGACTGGCCTGCGGCTGCGTTGGCACATCAACTTTCTAGAGTTGTTGGCAGAACTGCTCGCCCTGCAGACGTTCCGGCCAATGATCCAGGGCAAGCACATGTTGATCTGAATGGACAACACAGCGACGGCAGCATACATGAACTGTCAAGGCGGTCTATGCTCCCGTTGCATGTCACAACTCGCCCGCCGTCTCCTCCTCTGGAGTCAGCAGCGATTCAAGTCACTACGAGCCACTCACATCCCAGGCGACCTCAACACCGCAGCGGACATGCTGTCACGTCAGGTTACCCTCAGGAGAGTGGAGACTCCACCCTCAGGTGGTCCAGCAGATTTGGAGTCGATTCGGTCGAGCACAGGTAGACCTGTTTGCTTCCCGGGAATCCTCCTACTGCCCGCTTTGGTACGCCCTGACTGAGGCACAGTGGTATAGATGCGCTGGCCCCTTGGACTACACAAATACGCATTTCCCCCAGTGAGCCTACTTGCACAGACCCTGTGCAAGGTCAGGGAGGACGAGGAGCAGATTGTCCTAGTAGCACCCTACTGGCCCACCCAGACGTGGTTCTTGGATCTCACGCTCCTCGTGACAGCCACCCCCCGGTGAATTCCTCTGAGGAAGGACCTTCTTTCTCATGGACAGGGCACCATCTGGCACCCACGACCAGACCTCTGGAATCTCCACATCTGGCCCATGGACGGGACGTGGAAGACCTAAGTGGCCTACCACCCGCGGTGGTAGACACGTTCACTCAGGCTAGGGCTCCCTCTATGAGGCGCCTGTATGCCTTGAAGTGGCATCTGTTCGCCAAGTGGTGTTCTTCCTAACGTGAAGACCCCCAGAGATGTGCAGTCGGATCGGTGCTTTCCTTCCTGCAGGAGAGGCTGGAGGGGCGGCTGTCCCCCTCCACCTTGAAGGTGTATGTAGCCGCTATTTCAGCTCATCACGATGCAGTAGATGGTAAGTACTTGGGGAAGCACGACTTGATCATCAGGTTCCTGAGAGGTGCTAGGAGGGTGAAACCCTCCAGACCACACCTCGTCCCCTCGTGGGGCCTCTCTTTAGTCCTTCGAGGTCTACGGGGAGCTCCCTTTGAGCCCTTGGAGTCAGCTGAGCTTAAGGCACTCTCTTTGAAGACTGCCCTCTGACTGTGCTCACTTCCATCAAGAGGGTAGGGGACCTGCAGGCATTCTCTGTCAGCGAATCTTGCCTGGAGTTCGGTCCGGGTTACTCTCATGTGATCCTGAGACCCCGACCCTTTTAGGGATCAGGTGGTGAACCTGCAAGCGCTGCCTCAGGAGAAGGCAGACCCAGCCTTGGCGTTGCTGTGTCCGGTGCGAGCTTTACGCATCTATCTATCACACGCAGAGCTTTAGAAGCTCTGTGCAGCTCTTTGTCTGCTTTGGTGGACAGCGGAAAGGAAGTGCTGTCTCCAAACAGAGGATCGTCCACTGGGTCATTGATGCCATCGCGATGGCATATCAGGCTCAGGACGTGCCACCCCCTGTGGGGTTACGAGCTCACTCTACCAGGAGTGTGGCAGCCTTCTGGGCCCTGGCCAGTAGCGCCTCTTTGGCAGACATCTGCAGAGCAGCGGGCTGGGCAGCACCCAACACCTTTGCGAGGTTCTACAATCTCCAGGTTGAGCCGGTCTCATCCCGTATATTGGCAGGCACGAGCAGGTAAGTTCCGGAACAGCTGGCTGGGTGTACCGCTTGTGCATAGCGCCTTTCCCCTCCCTTGAGGTGAAGACGTGCGCTCTTGACTCCCAGTCGTGTTCACAGACTTTGATCCCTGGATGACTTTCCTCCTTAGCCCTCTGGCAGTTGAGTTTGCGGAGAATCTCGCTGCTGGCCCAGTACGTGCGCTAATGAGACCCTGTACTGAGGTAGGTGCTCCACATGTGCTGGTTCCCTGAAGGCGACCCCATATGATATTTTCCTCAAAATCGTTTCTCTGTCAGTAAACTGCGTCTTCCTTGGGCAGAGGCCCCTTTGCCCCCGGTCGCTTTATAGAAACTCCTCCCCCTTCAGGTAGGACCTACCATGAGACCTCACCACATGACATACTTCTGACAAGACTCGGTAAGACCATGTGACGTATTCCACTCAAAATACCCCCCCTCTTTTTGGGTGGGGTGTGGTCTCCTCGGTGTCTTCCCTTGGGAGGGACACCCCCTGATGTAGACACTTATGGCTTCCAGTCAGTTAACAAATTCCACTCTTTTTGGGGAGAAAAGAGAGTAAAACAGGCTTCGGCTGGGCTAGCCTGTCCCTATTGTTGGGCAGTCGACTTGTTCCTGAAGGACTGTTCGACGCTCATAAGAGCATTGGGGGAGGTTACGTGATGGCCTTGTGCGCTGCCCACACAGCGGTCTGCCCATCTCGCACCGCCAGTTCACAGTTCAGCTAGTTGTGGCATTTTGTATAGGGACCCCTAGTGTCACTACATCGACATAATGTCGAGTGAGTGACAGATAGGGAATGTCATGGTTTCTTTCGTAACCTCCGTTCTCTGATGGAGGGAATGAGACATTGTGTCCCTCTTGCCACAACGCTGAACTATCCGCTGAAATGGCCTGGACCTGGTCTCGGCTCCTCAGCACAAAACCTGAATGAGTGGTTGCATACCAGCTCCTTTTATACCCATATAAAAGGGGACATTGGCCTTTTTTCAAGAAAGCAGAGGTGTTTGGGGCTCCCAAGAGTGACCCCTAGTGTCACTACATCAACATAACGTCTCGTTCCCTCCATCAGGGAACGGAGGTTACGAAAGTAACCATGACACTCTCAGAACAGTATTAAAGACACCACTACTTACGAATACAGCCTCCGAAGGCAGCAATTTCCAGCTTTCTGATACAGCCAAAGGGTTTCAGTATTGAGCCTATTTTTGGTCTCATAACTTGACATCATGACACAAGAACCAGTGAGGTTTAATGTTATTAATGTAGTTGCCATATTTGATCTTGGCTCTATAGAAATGAGTTGATGTATGATTTGATCTGGTTTGAGAATAAATAATAACTTAAGTTTGGTCTGTTCATCAGTAATCGTATGGATTCAGAAGACTTGGAAATTAAGAATTTTACTGAGGTTTTATAATCTTATTTTGTCCCTTCTGGAGCTTGAGAGCAGATAGTCATCATTCATTTTCATAATATGGCAAAAAGACATGTGAAGATTTTTGTTTATTTATTTATTTTTAATTTAGTGCCTCAGAAGAAAGAAAGTCATATGGGTTTGGAGTGAAATTAACGAATTATTTATTTAATAGTAATGGATTGATCCTAGTTTTGCTTATTGTAACACACTGAATTAAAAGAACAGTTCACCCAAAAATGAAACTTCTCTCATCTTTTGTTCACCCTCAGGCATCCCAGATGTGAATGACTTTCTTTCTTCTGCAGAACACAAAGAAAGATTTTTAGATGAATATTTCAGCTCTGTAGGTTCATATGCAAGTGAATAGTGACCAGAACTTTGAAATAATACAAATCACCAAAAAACAAAAGAAGAAGAATTTGGAAGTGAAAGCGTGACCTTACCAATGAGCTTACGTCATCCCTCTCATGAGTGCGCACAGAGATATACGGAAGCGAACATTTGTAGTTAAAAAGTATAAAAGTATTGTTTTGTTTCTAAAAGTAATCAATCGTTTGGGTTCAGAAGAACTTTATTTGTTGACTGAAGTCATGTAGATTATTTAGATGCACTCTAAATATGCATTTTGGACTGTCATTCACTTGCATTGTTTAAAGGAGGATTCCTGAAATGAAATCCTACAAATCTTAAATTCTGTTTTGATGAAGAAAGAAACTCAGATACATCTTGGATGGCCTGAGGGTGAGTAAATTATCAGCAAAATTTCATTTTTGGGTGAACTATTCCTTTAAAGTAAAAGGGAGGCACTATGCACTAAAACTTAGAAATTCTGAAATGAATGTTTATTTTCAGTTCAACTATTTACTTAAATTGTTATGCTGATAATATAATTTCTCATATAGAACACTGTTTTTAATCAGGGGAGAAAAAAGGAAGGAAATGTGAAATACAAGCATTTCAAAAGTGGACTTAGACTTTTGAACCCCACTGTATATGATGAGGACTTGTGACTTCATGAAATATAACAACTGTTAAATCTAGTGCTGGCTGGTGTTGGGGGTTGACCAATCCAGGTACTGGCAGTTTTGTGTTTGCTCTATGTGTGGAATGAGTTGACAGGGTACGAGCCAGGCTCTGGGGATCTTCTTCTACAGCCAATTATGGTTGGAAGTCATACATTAGAGTCTGCTCGATAAAATTACATCATTCTCAGTATGCACTGCCAGCAAAGCCACTGAGTAGGGCTTTAATTGTTAATAAAAGGTCTATAAACATTTGTGGAATTGAATATCTCTGACATCGCTATTAGGCTTTTGACAAATTTTTCGGTTTACCTCAAGCTAGTTCATTTTGTTGTGAAATGAATTGAAGTAACACTTTATTCATTGTGACATCCATTACTGGCTTATATGAGCCCAGTTTTTGGTAAGGAATAATAACACTTGGCTCCTGCAATGCTGCTCCCTCAGTTTCCGGAAATCCCTGCAACAGCCAACTGTGTTGAAATCCAATACAAAATATGCTGTTATATCTGAGAACTTGGGCCACGGACTGTATCATTCCCTCTACAGGAACAGCTACCCTTTCAAGGAGAGTAATGTGATACCAAGCGAAATGGACTGTATATTTCTTTTGACACAGGGCATAAACTTGTTGAGTATTGTTTGAATCACACAGGACCTAGCTTTGCTATGTACAGTCAATTCTAATTTGTTTTTATGGAAAGATTGTTTCATATTTTTTGGCTGTTTGGACAGCCATCTCTTTAGACTGACAAAAATAGGTTATTGAAGAGTGTCAGGGTATTGTGTATTACATGAGAGATGTGTTGTACCATCCAGCCTGCTAGGGGAACTATATGGGGAGTAACAGAGATGGGAAAGAAGGAACAGTCTTGTTCTAGGGATTTCTTCAATAAACCTCTAGAGATGATTAATGCCTCCTTGTAAATGCCTACCAGACATGGTGTCAGAGGTGTAAAGACTAGACAAGAGCAATATGTCAAAATTTAATCCGCCAGTAAGTTTCAACTTCGACCGTCCAACGGATTGGCCAATGTGGCGACAGAGATTCACGTTACAGGACTGCTACAAAACTGAGTAAAGAAGATAAAGAGGTATAGATTAGCACACTAACATATGCTATGGGCATCGAAGCTGAGAACATTTTCAAATCATTCAACTTCACGGCTGAGGAAAGTGCTGAGGATTACAAGATGGTGCTCGGAAAATTCGACGAGTATTTTATGCCGAAAATGAACGTGATACATGAACGGGCATGTTTCCACCAGAGATTGCAGAGGCCCGGGGAAATGGCGGAATGCTATATCAGAGCCCTCTATGAACTCAGTGAGAACTGTGAAGTCGAAACGAACATATAAGAGACAGACTTGTAGTCAGAATTCGGTATAAACCGCTTTCTAGGAGAATGCAGCTAATGACAGCACTTACCCTGGAAACTGCAGTGCAGATGACATGGCAGGCCAAGGATGTCACGCAGCAGATCAGCCAGCAGGAGGGTCAGTCAACGGGCAGCGTGCATGAGGTAGCCTCCAGGCGTTCATCAAATGTGGCAGACAGGCCCTGGATGAAAGAGAAACATAAAAGAAGCAGTGAGAAAAGAAGCTGCTGAGATGGGGGCTAGTCAAAAGAATAGAGCAGATAAGCACAGTTTTTGAAGGAAGCAGTACAATGAAAACAGAGCTGGTAAAAATACACCTGAAGGAAGGCACAGAGCCATTCGTTGTACATGCTGTGCAGAGGGTGCCATTACCTCTACTGCCTAAAGTTAAAGCAGAACTGCAGAGAATGGAGGGACAAGGTGTCGTGGAAAGAGTCACACAGTCTACAGATTGGTGTGCACCAATGGTACTGGTCATGAAGCCTAATGGCGCGGTCAGAATTTGCGTTGGATTAAACAAACTGAACGACAACATAAAAAGAGAAAGATACATACTTCCCACAACAGACGAGATTCTAGCTAAATTAGCAGGAGCAAGCGTCTTTACGTCATTAGACACAGCGTCAGGATTTTGTCAGATTTCGTTATGTGATGACAGCAGCTTGCTGACAACATTCATCACACTGGTAGGGCATTATTGTTTTAAAAGACTCCCATTCGGAATCAGCATAGCCCCGGAAATCTTCAAAAGAAAAATGAACGAGCTTCTAGCGGACGTGGAAGGAGTTGCTGTGTACATGGACGATGTAATCATGTACGGGAAGGACAGAGCAGAACATGACAATCACTTGAAAAGAGTGCTAGAAAGGATGGAAAGTGTGGGCCTCAAATTGAATAAAGATAAGAGCGTATTCAGGAAAGCAGAGTTGAGATTCCTGGGACACGTAGTGGATGGACAAGGTGTCAGAGCAGACCCGGAAAAGGTACAAGCGATAAGTGACTTGCAAGAGCCAAACAACGTAAATGCGTTAGGCCTCATAAAGTACATGGGTAAATACATTCCGGACTTGGCAACAGAAGGAGGTCCTTTGTAGGAGCTGCTCTAGAAAGGAAAGGCATGGACATGGGATCAACCACAGAAAAGCGCATTCAGCAAACTTAAAAACGCGCTCGCTAAAGCTCCAGTCATGGCACACTATGATCCGGGAAAAGAAACAGTGGTATCAGCAGATGCTAGCAGCTACGGTATCGGTGGCATTTTATTGCAAAAGCACGATGACAGTTGGAAACCGGTTGCGTACTGTTCCAGAAAGCTAATGGATTCAGAAACAAGGTACGCCCAGATCAAGAAGGAATGCCTTGCAGGCATATGGGCATGTAAAAGGTTCCAGAAATACTTGGTGGGCATGGACACATTTAAATTGATCACTGATCACAAGCGGTTAATACCGCTGATCAACAGTAAAGACTTGGCACTGCACCAGTGAGATGTCAAAGACTTTTGATGAGACTCATGCAGTTTCACGCAAAAGTGGATTACGCGCCTGGCAAAAGCTTGGTTGTCATGGACGCATTGTCGTGTAGCCCGTTAAAAACTACGGAGGACTTTATGACAGCGGTTGTGATTTGTCATGTGAATGCAATCATCAAATGTCTGCCGATGTCACAGCGTAAGTTGACAGAGATAAAAATGGAGACACAAAAGGAGGAGCAGCTACAAACAGTGGAGGGATTTATAATGGACAGATGGCCAGAATATGCCAAAAGCGTTCCTAATAGTATACAGAGCTTTTATAAATGGAAAGACTCTTTGTCAGTGAGTGATGGACTGATTGTGCTGGGGAATCGCATAATTATTCCAAAAGTGATGAAACACGAGATGCTTAACAGAAATTCATGATGGACACCAAGGTTTGTCGAGATGTAGGGCACAGGCTAGAGAGACTGTGTGGTGGCCGGGAATTTCTGAGGATCTTAGGCGCAAGATAGAGACATGCAAGTTTAGCATAGAAAATAAATGTGCACAGCGCAAAGAACCACTACAATCAACACCACTGCCAGAAAGGCCATGGCAGCGAATAGCCACAGACTTTTGTACGTATAATGGGAAACAATATCTGGTGGTATCTGACTACTATTCGCGCTACTTGGAAATACTTCATCTACATGTCACTACATCAGAGCATGTTATTCAGAGACTTAAAGCATCTTTTGTGAGATTCGGCATACCACACCAGTGAAACCTGGTGAAACGTTTGTGGTATGTACGATATTCAGCACATTACATCGAGTCCGCATAATCCACAAGGTAACGGACAGGTGGAACGGGCAGTTCAGATAGCAAAGCGCATATTGAAACAGGATGACCTGTTGTTAGCACTAATGTGTTTTCGGGCTACCCCTACCACCTATACGGGGGTCAGCCCAGCGGATTTGCTTATGGGGAGGAAAATCCGTACTACTCTATCCACTTTAATGAAAAACCTGAGGCCAAAGTGGCCAAACAAAGCAAGCGTCAAAGTGAAAGACAAAGCAGCAAAAGAACAGCAAGCATACTACTTTAACAGACGACATGGTGTAAAGGACTTACCTGTTCTTAGACCGGGGGATTCAGTCTTGTTGAAACTGGATGATGAATCAAAATGGAAAGGATCTGCTACGGTGCTGGCAGAGAGCACTACTCCAAGGTCATACAAGGTTTTCAGTGAGTAGGAGGGAGAGAAAAGGAGAAATCGCAGGCATCTTCAGTTGCTGCCTGACGAAGTTCCGGAAATGACTTTAAAAACAGTGGCGAGTTCAGTACAGTCACCACGTAAAGTTCAGCCTCATATGGACTCTGATTTACCTGCAGAGACTAGTGCAAGGAAAACTAATATCACTAGATCAGGCAGAGTGAGCAAGCCTTCTGAGCGATAGGACTTATGAAAATAAATAAAAATAAATGATGACATACTGTCAGTAACAAATGTCTTTATTGTGTTAAGTGTGTATGTGACCAGTCTTGGTTATAACTGAACATAATAATGAATATCCTGACATTTGATGTGAAGAAGTAAGAAACAGTGACATGTGACAAAATGACAGAGTAATGTTGTGTTTAATGTTTAAAGGAAAATGTTCTGATAAGTGAGTTCCAGAGAGTCATGTACATAGTCGTTGTTTAGTAAGGTTACTGAAGAAGAAAAAAAAAAAAAAGGTGACTGATGTTGTAATCATATGGGAAACAGAAATGTAACCTTAAGTATTTGACTAAAAGGGGGCGGTGTCAGGGTATTGTGTATTACATGAGAGATGTTTTGTACCATCCAGCCCGCTAGGGAAACTGTATGGGGTAGTAACAGAGATAGGAAAGAAGGAACAGTCTTGTTCTAGGGATTTCTTCAATAAACCTCTGGAGATGTTTAATGCCTCCTTGTAAATGCCTACCAGACAAAGAGGAAAAGAGGTTATTCTGCAAAAACTAACTACATACATGGATTCTCACTCCCTCTCTATTGTACACTTTTAAAATAAAGGTTACAAATAAAGGCTTTGCTATGTAGTGGCTAGGTTGTTCTGGGTGGTTGCCAGCGCATTGTTATGTAGTTGCTATGTTGTTCTGGTGCTTGCTCGGGGTTGTTATGTCATTGCTATGGTGTTCTGGGTGGTTGCCAGGGCACGTTATGCAGTTGCTAGGGTATTCTGGGTGGTTTCCAGGGCATTTTGTAGTTGCTGTGATATTCTGGTGGTTCCTAGGGCATTATTATGTACTTGCTATGGTGTTCTTGGTGGTTACCAGGGCGTTATGTAGTTGGGTTGGTGTTCTGGTGGTTGCTAGGGCATTGTTATGTAGTTGGTAGGATATTCTGGGTGGTTGCCAGGGTGTTGTCATGTAGATGCTATAGTGTTCTGATGGTTGCTAGGGAATTGTTATGCAGTTGCTAGGGTGTTCTGGGTGGATGCCAAAGCGTTATATTTTTGCTATGGTTTTCAGGTGGTTGCTAGGGGGTTGTAATGTAGTTGCTAGGATGTTCTGGTGGTTGCTAGGACATGTTATGCAGTTACTAGGTGTTCTGGGTGGTTTCCAAGGCATTGATTTGTAGTTGCTATGGTTTTCTGGTGGTTTCTAGAATGTTATTATGTACTTGCTATGGTGTTCTGGTGGTTGTAATTATTATTTTTTTTAAATCATCGCTTGGAAATCATCCAAGTCTTCTGAAGACATATGATGACTTTGTGTGATGAACAGACCAAAATTTGTCATTATTCACTATCAAATCAAATTATTGATTCATTCCTGTATTCAGCGACCAAACCAAATATGGTGACTACGGTACCATATCAAACCTCATTGGTCCTTGTCCATCTCATGACCAAAAGTATTGATATCATAACAAAATGTGATCGTATGGCTTCAGAATACTAAAATTGTGCACAAATCGTATTGACTACTTTTACTGTGGTGTTTTTTGTGCTTTATGGTACTTGACAGCCTGAAGTCACTATTTGTATTATATGGCAAAAAGATGTATGAAGATAAAAAATCCCTTTTCATTCCACGGAAGAAAGTCATAGGGTTTAGAATGACATGAGTGAGTAAATAACGACTTAATTTTTAGGTAAACTATTCTTTTAAGAGCAAAGGATCTTTCTTGATAAGAAAGAGTTCTTTGTTGAACCTAAGGTGCTTTTAATGTAAATGTTTAAAGTGTATGTAAATAATTATTTTTCATAGTCAAAAATCCTTAAAGATTTTTAGTTGAACAAAAACTGAAATAAATAAAAAAAATAAAGACATTTCTCTGATGGAGTACCAACAACTCCACTATCCTGGACACAGATTAAGTTATTTTAAATAGAAAACAATTGGGGGCAGGGGAGGCAAAATCATTGTCTAATTCTGCTCTCACTCTCTTTCCTCTTTCTTTTTCCTGCCCTCCCTTACAGGTGGAATTTACACACAAAAGCTGCCAGTCCTCTTCTATCTGCACATCTGAGTGGACGCAGCAGTTTTGAAAAGCTCTAACAGGATTAAAATAAGGACTGTTGAACCACAGTGGCTTCTGTGGTTAAAAAACCCCTCCCACAGCTCTTATCCACATTTCTCTGATCACACTTGTGTCCACACATAAAAGCAGCCTTTTTTTTTTTTACAACAACAACAATAAAAAAGTTATGTATATAAACCTACTGGTCTCAAAATGATTTTTCTTAGATGTATGAAGTTTGTTCTCCTCAAATTCACCCAAGTGTCCATCATCACAGTTCTTCACATTAACCACTGTATGGACATGTTCCAAGTTTGACAACCAGAAAGTGTTCAAATACTTTTGTATTGATTTTGATCTGTTTATCTACTGTTTGCAATTTAAAACCTAACAAAGTATTTTTGTAAAATGTTTGAAAGTGTGTGTTTGTGCTGCCTTTCTTCCAGTTGTCCAAAAACTTTTTAGGGCCACTGTACATGCACTACAATAGGCTATTTAAAAGCAATGCAGTATGCATATGTGTTGTGTGCTTGCCTGTGTTTATATCTGTGTCTGGCTGTGTATAGTGCACAGGTTTATCTCCCTCTCATCTCTCATGGGCCTGTGTTGTATCAGTTTGTTTTAGTTCTACTCTACACACTCTACGCACTTTTGGAAACAGTACTAACACAACAGGACCTGTTTGTAAAAACAGCCACTGGATCGTCACTCCACACAGCTCTGAATAAGGTAACCATGCAGAGCTGGGATTTTCTTCCATCACCAAAAGATTGGGCAAGAGCATCTTCAATAAATAATAGCCTGATTTCTAAATACTTATGTCTAGACAACATGTTTGATCTTTGATACAGAAAGTTAACATGGGATGGCTGGTTAATCCCATAAGTACGAGTTTCTCCATGTAGTACACAATGGATTTGATTACTTTGAAACAAGACAAACTGCACAAAGTCTTAAAAAGCAAGTCACGTCAGATGAAGTCTTCTTCCAGGGCTGAAATTCAACACATTTTGGAATGCTTTGTTGTAAAACACACTGTTATGAAGCTTCATCTTATGAAAGGAAATCTACGCTTAAAAATATTGTTTTGAAATCTTGATGTGATGCAAGATTTTGTAGTCAGCTGCAGGGATGCATTGTTGTGTTTCTTTCAACATAGTCTCATGACAACATGTAATAATTTGTATGAGATGGTGAAATCATAACATATTGTACGACTTGGGTCGTATGAAAAAGCACAACTTTTAGACCAACCAATCAACAAACAGAATTCCAAATCGATACAATGCAGGCATCAGATTTTAGCTGGCCTCCTATCCAACACTTTATTTTAAGAAAGGAAACATCTGTAAATAAATTTTCTTACTCATTCAATATTTATTTATGTAATCAAAATGATTTTGTAAGTCAATAACCTGTAATACGCTTCCCTCGTCTTATTCAAATCCAAACATGATGTTTTCCTTCTTCTGTGGTATACAAAAGTTATTTTCCTATTAAAATCTTGGTTTTAGATTTAGGGTTTGGGTAAGGGGATAGACTTTATGGTTAGGTTTAGGTCTGGGGTTTGGGCTCGGGGTTAAATTTAAGAAAAATCATAACCTTGTTTTTTTTCAATCATACATAACAGTGATATTCCTATTAAAATTAAGGTTAAGTTCAGGGTTTGGTGATGAGGTTAAACTTTATGGTTTAGGTTTGGGTTAGGGGTGAAACTTAGAAAAAAAATCGCCATAACATTATTCGATGGTTTGTTTATTTTTCTCTTTACGGGAGTAGAAGTTGTATATTTTTATACGAGCCAAATCATATGATTTATTACGATTTTACCATCTCATAGTATTATTACGACTAGTCAAGAGACCCGTTTTTTTAAACAGAGAGCATTTTTATTTTTGGTTAGTGGGTGATTCTTCAATTAGGAAAACTGTTCTGTGTCCTAGAAAAATGCTTTTTTAGATAATAACAATAATAATAATAATTTAATAATCGTTTCATAATTTTTTATTGTGTTGAAATCTTAAATTGACCAGAATTTCTACGTTCTGGGCTTGTCTCCTTCACAGACTTTTTAACTTCCCTTCTATAATAAATGTATAAAAAGTGTTAAAATAATTTACTTTGCACTTTTTCATAAACACTTAAAAAATCTTATTTTCAATTTATTTGATAGTTATGTGTACAGTTTGTAATTATTATTTAACAACAAATAATCACTTGCCTATGTCATGACCATCACACCAAGCATTTTTAAGAACATTTTTCCAAAAAAGCTAATATTTGTTTATGATGGAAATGAGAAGTGACAAGGGAGCACATCTCCAGAACAACAGAATGACAGTTTGAAAATCGGTAATGCAATTCTTGCTTCATGATCTGAGAGTAGCTTTATTCAGTGTCATTATAGAAGTATTTGAGAATTTCAGTTCAGAAACAATCAATTTATTTTTATTTGTCTACGTTCAATGTTCACTGACTGCTAACTAAATTCATGTGTAAGCAAGTCCAAGGCTTACACAACTTTTTCCTCAAAAAGTGAAATATCATTACCGTTGTATCATAACATCAATACACAATATCATAAATCCACATCATCACACATTACATCAAAATCCATTTGAAGGTTGATCAGGGCCATAATCAGATCATTGTTCCAGGACATGTGATAAATGTTTTACCAATGATAAAATATTACCCAATTACACTTTACTAGAAAACTCCAGAACAATATAGCCTTTACAAGAGCAACATTCTTTTGCCTTTTATCTCATTATCTACCAGCTTTAAAGTTCATTTTTGCAAATCTATTCATCCTTTGCCCTCCAGCAGTCATGTTTCTTACTTTGCTTCTCTGTGATCACTCTCTCCACCTTGTGTCTCACTTCCCACCCGAACAGTAAGTACAGGAGTCGTAAACCAACTCACACGTGATATGACGTGATTGTGTAACAGAGAACTGTTGCAACAAGACAGACAGAGTGATTTGGGAATGTCGCCTGAGGAGCCGGCACACTTGGTCCCTGTGTTGCCTAAGTACTGCATAGCTTCATCACCCTCCCTGATGGCCTAATGCAATAACATTAGTAATTACTTTAGTGCAACACCGTCAGCACAGTCTAGAGAACTCATTGAGCTTCTCGGTGAAGGTGACTGTCATTGTTTTGTAACTAGAAGTGTTGGGTTTAAATAGAGTGCAAGATTTATTAGTGTAGATTTATCTTTGGGTCATAATCATTTGGGATCCTTCTGGAAGAAATTGCAATTTTCTGAGTTCTTGCAAAAATGACAATTGATTTGATGGCTGTCTGTGACTATAGACAAAGAATATACAGTATTTGAATATGTGAATATAGAGAAAGACAGCAGAACATGTACCATCAACATAACAGTTGGGAATTTATTTTTGAACACAACTACAGCCAAGCAAAAGCTGTTTGGCAAAAAAAGTTCTGATGAAACAGTCAAATAAATCTAAATTGACAGTTATGGCAATGACACTGTTAATGCACAGGGGTCAAAAAGTCTGAGACCACAAGTGAAAATTATTCTATTTTGCATTTTTTTTATTTTTTATTTTTTTATTTAATAGACAAAATGGTCAGCATAACAATTTCAGAGGAAAGTTTAAATGAAAAATTGACATACATTTCAGAATTACTTGGCATGTCTGTCTTTTGCTTTAATGACAGCATGCATTAGAACTGGCATGGACTTCAATAGTTTGCACAAAACCTGATGATCCATGTTTTCCCAGCATGATTTTAAATAGTGCAAAATCTGAAATATTTCTTAACAATTTTACATCATAACTCCCATATTGTTTAAAATTTTGAATCCTATATCCTATCCTATGCTTATTTCCTTTTAAATTAGATTGTAATTTTTCCACTTTTCCAATGTGGTCTCAGACTTTTAAAACCCCACTGTAAATATGTGCTTTTTTCAGTGATTTTCAGTCACCCTATGTTATCATACCTCCATTTGACCGGCTTCATAAATGTGCCGTGACCATGAACTTCTGCTGCTTCATTGGACCCACATATGTGCATATGTATTTCCACTTGTCCTACATAAAATATAATTACATTTGGGAACTGAAAATGTCAACATATGTATAGTGAAATCCTTAGCAATGGCAATTATATGATTTCTCTGATAGACGTCTAAAGACACAGCACTTTCTTAAAATAAGATTTGTGTACTGGAATTAATTCAGCATGTGACTAAAGTGACCTAATAGAATATCATCTACCCTCACTGACAAAACGCTAATGTTTGGACTATATATATATATATATATATATATATATATATATATATATATATATATATATATATATATATATATATATATATATATATATATATAGTGCATTCAGAAAGTATTCAGACCCCTTCATTTTTTTCACATTTTGTTATGTTGCAGCCTTATGCTAAAATGCTTTAAGTAATTTCTTTTCACATCAGTCTACACTCCATACCCCACAATGACAAAGCAAAAACTTTGCAACTTTGCAAATGTATTACAAAGAAAAATATAACATTGACATAAGTATTCAGACCCTTAACTCAGTACTTAGTTGAAGCACCTTATTTGGCAGCGATTACAGCCTCAAGTCTTTTGGGGTATGATGTGACAAGCTTTGCACACCTGGATTTGGGGATTTTCTGCCATTCTTCTCTGCAGATCCTCTCAAGCTCTGTCAGGTTGGATGGGGACCGTCGGTGGACAGCCATTTTCAGGTCTCTTCAGAGATGTTCAATTGGGTTCAAGTCCGTGCTCTGGCTGGGCCACTCAAGGACATTCACAGAGTTGTCCCTAAGCCATTCTTGCATTGTATTGCCTGTGTACTTAGGGTCATTGTCCTGTTGGAAGGTGAACCTTCGGCCCAGTCTGAGGTCTTGAGCGCTCTGGACCAGGTTTTCATTAAGGATATCTCTGTATTTTGCTGCGTTCAGCTTCCCTTCAACCCTGATCAGTCCCCCAGTCCCTGCCACTGAAAAACATCCCCACAGCATGATGCTACCACCACCATGCTTCACCGTTGGCATGGTATTGCGCAGGTGATGAGCGATGCCTGGTTTCCTGCAGACATGATGCTTGGAACTGAGGCCAAACAGTTCAATCTTAGTTTCATCAGACCAGAGAATCTTGTTTCTCACAGTCTGAGAGTCCTTTAGGTGCTTTTTTTGCTAATTCCAAGCATGCTTTCATGTGTCTTGCAGTGATAGCCCATAAAGCCCAGATCGTGGAGTGTTGCAGTGATGGATGTCCTACTGCAAGTTTCTCCCATCTCCACACATGATCTCTGGAGCTCAATCAAAGTTACCATTGGGTTTTTAGTCACCTCTCTTACCAAGGCCCTTCTCCCCCAATTGCTCAGTTTGGCCAGGTGGCCAGCTCTAGGAAGAGTCCTGATTGTTCCAAACTTCTTCCATTTAAGGATTATGGAAGCCACCGTGCTCTTGGAACCTTCAATACAGCCGAAATTTTTGTAACCTTCCCAAGATCTGTGCCTCGACACAATTCTGTCTCTGAGCTCTGCAGGCAGTTCCTTTGACCTCATGGCTTGGTTTTTGCTCTGATATGCATTTTGAGCTGTGAGACCTTATATAGACAGGTGTGTGCCTTTCCAAATCATGTCCAATCAATTGAATTTTCCACAGGTGTACTCCAATCGAAGTGTAGAGACATCTAAAAGATGATCCAGACAAGTGGGATGCACCTGAGCTAAATTTCAAGTGTCATAGCAAAGGGTCTGAATAATGTCAATGTGATATTTCAGTTTTTTTTATTTTTAATACATTTGCAAAGTTATGAAAGCTGGTTTTTGCTTTGTCATATGGGGTGTGGAGTGTAGATTGATGTGAAAATATAATAATTTAAAGCATTTTAGCATAAGGCTGCAACATAACACGATGTGAAAAAAAAAATGAAGGGGTCTGAATATTTTCTGAATGCAATGTATATATATATATATATATATATATTTACAGGAATCATACATACAGTATAAGGAATAATGCATCTCCAGTTCAAATAGTTTACTCACTCCATGGTAACTAAACTAAAATTATATTTGTAAACACTCATTATATAAAAATCTATTAAAAATGCATTACAGAGACAAATAGGATGAATATTCTTGTTAAAGTGGAGGGCAATGCCAAGTGGCTAATTTAATTATGACCTTTGTCCCCAAAGGAGAAGCCAGGGGGAGCCCTTAAGTTATATCTTTAATGAGGCACGGTTGACAATAGACTACTAAATAGGTCATAGAATTGAATCAAGCCTGCTTGTAATTCATTCAGTTAGTGAAACTGTTTACAATGGGTTTATCAGAGTCTAGACTGACTTATGTTAATCTGTGTGTAACTCAAATGTGCATGTCATAGACTAGAGAACACTTCACCATCTTTCCACAGCTTCCAGTGGAACTAGATTTGCTTGACATTTTAAAATGTAGTCTGATTAAAGGGTTAGTAGAATTGTTTACCCAGCATGAAAGGTTTTTGATGACCTTTTTAGCAATGAATAATGAAAAGGACACCTCCTGACAAACTGCAAAAATTTTGCTGATGAAATAAAATATAAGAAAGAAATGTTTTTAAAAACAAAAACAAATCATCAACATCTGACAAACACGATGATTAAGTTCCATGTTCTTGTCCAGTAAAGCTTTTTTAGTCAACTTAACATATTTCTATGTGCTTTTAAACACCAATTTAAAATATTTTGACATTTTATTCATAACTAGATTCATTCAAAACAAACTCTATGCTAACTATTTGCTAAAAAAGAGTGATGAACAAATGATGTTCAAGCCATTATGTGACATCAAGACAAGACACCTGACATAACTGAGGACACTTCCAATAAGTACCTCACTTGTCTGAGTAATTGTTATTAACTAGTTGACCTTTTACACCTCCCCCCCCCCCATCAATGCTTATTTTCACTTAATAAAGAAGCCTATTATCAACACTTATTACAACCTTTAAAAGTTGCTAATTAAAACAGTAAACCCTGCGGCCTTTAACGTTTCTAAACACATGGTAATAAACCTAAACAAATTATTAAACCATAGTCAGCCTGCCTGCTTGTCTGTGGCAAAAACTTGCAAAATATGTTTCAGATATATTTCAAAAGTGTAAATAGTGCATGTACTGAAACACATTTGGGCATATTGAATAATACAAAGAGCAAACTCAAAACTTACAACACGATAAACCCAGCAACAGGAAAGGGGAATTATAAGTAAAAACCTAAAATTAGACTTTAATCTAACCTCTCCAATTTTTTTACACATCAGATTTTGGATTTTGATGTAGTATCTGCAAAATGTAGGCTTCCATAATGTTCTTACAAACTTCAACTACTCTACTCTCTGCATCACATCTACTGGCCCTGTGACCTGTCTTTTAGTGAAAGGTCACCCTCAGCTCAGAGAATACCATAGACTGTTTGGGAATAAGACTACTGTAATTGTTCCTCTGTCCACCTCAATTATAGCACATCTCAGCGGTGCCAGATTTTCTCTGAGAGGGCCGTGACATTGTCATTTGTTGTAGTGGTACCAAGGGAAATTCAATTAGTTATGCTGTGGCTTCCCCATAACAAAAGACTTCGGTTTCATTTTCGGACACCAGGGTGTCTATGCAGTAGGTTAAAGTCAACTCTAATTATCACAGAAGCCATGGATGGAAATGCTTGTGTGGTGAGGGACTACAGCCAATGTGATCTGCAGCATATATGATACAATCTATGTTTGCGTTTAGGCTGACATGCTACCAAAATTTCAGTAAGCAATAGAGTTCACTCTCAATTTCAAAATACCAAAGCAAAAACTAATATGCTATTAAACACCCTCCTTTATTTAAAACAAGGGGAACGTCCAGCATCAGGGCCGAATAAGGCCCATGAGACCATTTTACCCAGCCTGAGAGGCCATTTGAGAAATATTTTGAAAATCAAAAATTTGGCTTTGATTCCATTAACTGTAAAAAATAAATAAACAAATAAAATAATGATTAAAAATAATTTGAAATAATAACAATGCAAATATTGCATAATAGAAATACCTTTTTAGCTTTTCGTTTTGGTGCATGAGCACAAAACAGATTGTGTATGTTAATTTTGACCCACAATCAGAAGTTGCAGGCAATTGCATGGCCCACAAATAATTTTAGAAATACTTGAATGACCCTTAATTGGAAAAGGTTCCCCACACCTGATTTAAAAATGTATATATTCATGGAAAATATTAATAAATTCAATTAAAACAATAAAAGGCTGTTAATTTAAGATTGATTTAAATGGTTAATTTAACAATTTATCATGCCCCTGACCGTATTTAAATTCCATAATATCCACAATTTGTATTCTGTAATATATGCAAATTAAATTCCGCAATTTGTCATGAACCCTGACCACACTTCCGTATAGGAAATTACCTACAAACTGAGCAATTCGAGCTTAAAGTGCCACCTCCATGTTTTTGTGAGTATCAGTCAGCAGAGGGCAGTAAGCAGGAATTTGGGGATTTTGGAGGTGGGGGAACAGTGAAACCTTTACATTGTGTTGGTCTGATATATTGCCTCCACTTCTGAGACAGTCAATCCATGCATCTTATTATGTGGCTCGTTGTGCATGACACCGCAGAGACTCCGCATGTGGAGGCTTATGCTACTCTCCGCGGTCCACGCACAACTTACCATGTGCCCCATTGAGAGCGAGAACCACTAATCGTGACCACGAGGAGGTTACCCCATGTGACTCTACCCTCCCTAGCAACTGGGCCAATTTAGTTACTTAGGAGACCTGGCTGGAGTCACTCAGCACACCCTGGATTCGAGCTCGTGACTCTAGGGGTGGTAGTCAGTGTCAATACTCGCTGAGCTACCCAGGCCCACAATGTGAATTTTCTTGATAAAAAAATATGATCGTGCCTGGTAACGTGCATGTAAAATGGCTAGAAATAGCATTTTAGCTTAGCATAAACTGTGAGACACCTAAGACAGCGCTACAGGAGGCAGGAAGGACAGCTGATCATCCTCGGAGTGGCAGACCACGTGTAACAACACCTGCACAGGATCGGTACATCCGAATATCACACCTGCGGGACAGGTACAGGATGGCAACAACAACTGCCTGAGTTACACCAGGAATGTACAATCCCTCCATCAGTGCTCAGACTGTCCGCAATAGGCTGAAAGAGGCTGGACTGAGGGCTTGTAGGCCTGTTGTAAGGCAGGTCCTTACCAGACATCACCGGCAACAACGTCGCCTATGGGTACAAACCCACCTTCGCTGGACCAGACAGGACTGGCAAAAAGTGCCCTTCACTGATGAGTCACAGTTTTGTCTCACCAGGGGTGATGGTCGGACTTGCGTTTATCGTCGAAGGAATGAGTGTTACACCGAGGCCTGTACTCTGGAGCAGGATTGATTTGGAGGTGGAGGGTCTGTCATGGTCTGGGGCGGTGTGTCACAGTATCATCGGACTGAGCTTGTTGTCATTGCAGGCAATCTCAATACTGTGCATTACAGGGAAGACATCCTCCTCCCTCATGTGGTACCCTTCCTGCAGGCTCATGCTGACATGGCCCTCCAGCATGACAATGCCACCAGCCATACTGCTCGTTCTGTGTGTGATTTCCTGCAAGACAGGAATGTCAGTGTTCTGCCATGGCCAGATAAAAGCCCGGATCTCAATCCCATTGAGCACGTTTGGGACCTGTTGGATCGGAGAGTGAGGGCTAGGGCCATTCCCCCAGAAATGTCTGGGAACTTGTAAGTGCCTTGGTGGAAGAGTGGGGTAACATCTCACAGCAAGAACTGGCAAATCTGGTGCAATCCATGAGGAGGAGATGCACTGTAGTACTTAATGCAGCTGGTGGCCACACCAGATACTGACTGTTACTTCTTTCACGTTGTTGTTGGGTGACTTTATGCCACTCCTGGTGCAAAAATTCAAGCAGCTCGGCTTTGTTTGATGGCTTGTGGCCATCCTCTTTATCACATTCCAGAGGTTTTCATTGGGGTTCAGGATTGGAGATTGGGCTGGCCCTGACAGGGTCTTGATCTGGTGGTCCTCCATCCACACCTTGATTGACCTGGCTGTGTGACATGGAGCACTGTCCTGCTGGAAAAACCAATCCTCAGAGTTGGGGAACATTGTCAGAGCAGAAGGAATCAAGTTTTCTTTCAGGATAACCTTGTACGTGGCTTGATTCATGCATCCTTCACAAAGACGAATCTGCCCGATTCCAGCCTTGCTGAAGCACCCCCAGATCATCACCAATTCTCCACCATATTTCAGAGTGGGTGCGAGACACTGTGGCTTGAAAGCCTCTCCAGGTCTCTGTCTAATCATTAGACAAACAGGTGGAGGATTGGTGATGATCTGGGGGTGCTTCAGTAAAGCTGGAATCAGGCAGATTCGTCATATATATATGTATGAATACATATATTGAATTATGTTTTGAATTATGTTTATGGGCTTATTCAGCAAATATTGATATATGCGATTGTAACAGGGGGGTTAAAATGGGAAAGGAGGAGGTGGGAACCAGACGAACCATCAAAGTAATATTTTTTTAAAATGTAAACAAAAAGACACAAACATAAACACACACACGGCAGCTGCGTGTGACTCTCTCTCTCTTGAACTGCCACATCCAGCTCGTCTTTATCCCTCTCCTCAGCTTTTTAGCCCTATTGGAGGCCTCCACCCGCATCCAGGTGGCTGGCAGTGACTCCTCCGTCCCCCGGCAGATGGCCGTGGCGGCTCCTTTGGGTGGACAGCAGTGGTGAGGACTCCACGACAGCGCATCCCTCCCCCTTCCCGGGTTTCGGCACCAATGTAACAAGGGGGTTAAAATAGGAAAGGAGGAGGTGGAAACCGGATGAACCATCAAAGTAATATTTCATGTAAAAATTAAAACATAAAGATAAACACGGCAGCTGCGTGTGGCTCTCTCTCTCTCTCGAACTGCCGCATCCGGCTCGTCTTTATCCCTCTCCTCGTCTGATTAGCCCGATTGGGGGCTGGGTGTGCGCACTTACGGCCCGGCCCCACCCTACTCCTCGTCACAGTGATTAATTGAGATAAGTTGGATTAATTAATCAACATCAAACATTTTAATCAATTGACAGCCCTACAACAATTGCATGTGAGCTTCAAGTATTTATCAATTAAGTATCTGATTTTGAATACCATATCCAATTTCCAATTGAAGACATAACTTATTATTTACATACATGACTGTGTTTACAATAACATATCGGCAACAAAACACATTTGACCGTTCACACACAAAGCTGTATTACAGCAGTAGACGAGGCGCGCTGTGTGAGTGATCTTCAGAGGGCATGCGCAAATACGCATGTCAGTGATTTTACGTAATTTAGGTAAATAAGAAAAATACAGTAAACTGTAAGAAAAAAAACAATTACAGTACAGTAAGAAAGACAGTATACTGAGCAAATGTAGACTAGGCCTACTTCTGGAATCCATAGCCATCTTTATGCTCAGATCTAAAATTACTGACAGCTTTGTTCTTCTATGCATAGCTTTTTGATGCTATTTGGTTGCTCATCCCCCTCTATCACTAATCCTTTCCTTGGTATAACATTTAATTGGTAATGAATGGCATGATTCAGCATTATTGACATGTTTATTGTTGACATGGATTAAACTGGTGGGAGCTGTCATAACTGCATGTGACAGAGTGGTAAATTTAGCTCCAGGTAGTTAAGTTCACTGATGCTGTTTTGATCCTTGAGTTTCAAGGCAAAAGTTGATTAGCATGCAGGGAATGCTGTGAACAAAACTTTGAAATGCCATCTTCAGATAGCTTTTCATTGAACTTGTGAAGTGTGCTGAACTGATGTAAAATTAAAATACTGCACTTTCAAAGGGTTTTTGAAAGTCCCTTTCTCTGTCAAAAGTACAATACATTTTGGGATGCAAATGTTGTTTAATTTATTTGTTTGTGATTCAGAGATTTAGTTCAATAAAGCATTATAATTTCAAGTTTAGTCATGGATTACGTCTGAGTTTCCTGCCTGACTACACTGCTTTAATTACCATCTCATGTGTCTTTTTAAAATCCCAAACAATTGTTAGTTAATTAATAAAATGTTACTTATTTATAATTTATATTAATGCATTTGACATTTAAAAGCTCATTTAGTGTGGAATAGAGAGAACGTCACTACCATGAAATGGTGGGTGATTTAATATTGATTCATTACCAATCTTCATTTAACAATGTCGTCAGTCTATTAGAGTAGTCTAAGAGTACAGCAGGGGTTGTTTTATGCCATTAAAAACAGTTACTATATATGCTAAAAATATGCAAGCACTCTAATGATTTCAATGCAATACATTTTACAGTATAAATGAATGTTTTTACTCATCATATATTGCAGATTAAGATTTTATGTTACCTATAATGTTGATATATATACAGTTGCAATTGAAATTATTCAACCCCCCCAAGACAGTAAGGATTTACAACGGTAAGCTTTTCTGATGACCCAGAATTTTTAAACTTTACATCTATATCAGATGAGTGACACATTCAAAGTCATAGTGTGAATATATAATCTAATATTTCTAAATAGCAGGATTTTAAAAAAATACAGCCATGTCATAATTATTCAACCCCTATTGCATGTAGCTGTTTCTTAAATATGTAAGGCTACACAAGTAATTGTTTTAAAAAAAAATTAAGTCATCAATCTGCAATGGCACTTATTTAAGTTTTAAAATGTAAGTTTAGCGTTGTAAGCAAAAATGTATTTCTATGCAAAAAATGCTATTAAATATAAGCTGTCTCAAAAGCTAATAGAGGAGATTATTTCATTACACAAGAAAGGTCATGGCTAAAAGTACATTTCCGAGGCACTTCAATTTCCAATAGACAAAGTTGGCAGCACCATTCACACATTTTTTAAATATGGTACAACAGCAACCTTCTTGGGGTGTGGAAGAAAGCAAAACTTCAAGGGAAATGTTGACTCCAGTTGACTGAATATTCAAGAAGTAATTAGGAAAGACCTGTGGAGTCCTGGAAGAAGGTTTTATAGATGTATGACACTAAACTGAAAATGAGTTTTAGACCCATGGGTCAGCAGTACGTCTGGAGTAAGATGACAAGGTGATGACAAGTACTACACCATCCCCACAGTCAATCGTGGAGGTGGGTCAATCCTGTTATGGGGGTGTTTTGCGGCTGCTGGAAACGGCTATCCTGACTATGTGACTAACACCATGGATTCGTTCAGGTATCAGGCCATTTTGGCATGAAAAATGTGATGCCTTTAGTGTGTAAATTGAAGCTCGGTGATCACTGGACTTTCCAGCAAGACAATAACACCAAGGATACATCCAAGTTGTCCAAAATCTGGTTCAGGGATAGGTCGTGGAATGTCCTTAAATGGCTCTTTCAGTCCATCATTAAAATTCCATTGCAAACCTTTGTTGGGATTTCAAGGAAGCAGTGGCAGCACAGAATCCAAAGAATGTCAATGAGCTGGAAGCTTTTGCTCATGAGAAATGTGTAAAAATTCTAATAGAGAGGTGTCCGAAGCCTGAGAATACTTACCTGAAACATTTTTGCTGTTATTAAGGATAAAGGATGCTCCACAAATGATTGACTTTGGGGGTTGAATATTTTTGACATGACATTTGTGGAGAGTTAGTTATTTTTTTATTTGAAAATTTGGGTAAACGGAACTCTTTGTTCTCAAAATCACTCAAATGTGTATTCAAAACTTACTTTGACTGTTTACTGGGGTTTTAGTTGATGTGTTTTAATTCACATCACCAGAATGTATTGCTTGTCAGGGGGGGTTGAATAATTTTGATTGCAAATGTATATATACACTGGCGGCCAAAAGTTTGGAATAATGTACAGATTTTGCTCTTATGGAAAGAAATTGGTACTTTTATTCACCGAAGTGGCATTCAACTGATCACAAAGTATAGTCAGGACATTACTAATATAAAAAACAGCACCATCGCTATTTGAAAAAATTCAGTTTTGATCAAATCTAGACAGTCCCCATTTCCAGCAGCCATCACTCCAACACCTTATCTTTGAGTAATCATGCTAAATTGCTAATTTGGTACTAGAAATTCTCTTGCCATTATATCAAACACAGCTGAAAGCTATTTGGTTTGTTAAATGAAGCTTAACATTGTCTTTGTGTTTGTTTTTGAGTTGCCACAGTATGCAATAGACTGGCATGTCTTAATGTCAATATTAGGTCAAAAATGGCAAAAAAAGAAACAGCTTTCTCTAGAAACTCATCAGTCAATCATTGTTTTGAGGAATGAAGGCTATATAATGCTTGAAATTGCCAAAAAAACCTGAATATTTTATACAAAGGTGTACACTACAGTCCTCAAAGACAAGGCACAACTGGCTCTAACAAGGACAGAAAGAGAAGTAGAAGGCCAGATGTACAACTAAACAAAAGGATACGTACATCAGAGTCTTTAGTTTGAGAAATAGATGCGTCACATGTCCTCAGATGACAGCTTCATTGAATTCTACCTGCTGAACACCAGTTTCATGTACGACAGTAAAGAGAAGACTCGGGTGCAGGCCGCCCGACAAGTGCTACAGGAAGCGTGGGGTGAAATTTCACCTGAAGTATCTGGACAAACTGACAGCTAGAATGCCAATGATCTGTAAAGCTGTCATTGCTGCACATGGAGGATTTTTTGTTGAGAAATCTTTGAAGAAGTTTTGAATTTTTTTTTTTCAAATTGTAGTAGTAATTTTTCATGTTATTAATGTCCTGGCATTAGATGAATGCCACTTTGGTGAATAAAAGTACCAATTTCTTTCCATAAGTGCAAAATCTGTACATTATTCCAAACATTTGGCCACCAGTGTATATTTATCTCAACGTTATAGGTAACGTACACACACACGCATGTTCTATGTGTTAGTAAATGCATTAAATATAATGAACTAACAATGAACAATGAATTTTGCAGCATTTATTAATGTTGGTTAATGTTAATTTATCAAAGTACTATTGGTAGTTCAAGTTGCTTTAATTAATGTCAACATGTTCAACTTTTAATGTAAAAATGTGTAGAGATTAACATAAATTAAGATGAATAAATGTTGTAAAAGTTTTGTTCAGTCTTAGTGCATGTTAACTAATGCTAATTAATACAACCTTATCATAGTGTGACTGTCATGCAGAGAACTCTCAGAGGCAGAGGGATGGACTCAATCACAGCGTTTGACAAGGGAATGGATGAGGTGAAACAAACAGGTGAAGTAATCCAAACACAGGTATGACATGAACAGCAGGTGAATAAACTCCAAACAGGGTAAATAACAAAGTGCAGATGATCAGAAAACTCACAACAGTCTTTTGGTCTTAGTAGGATTCGTAACACACAATGGGAGAGTCCAATCACTGGAGGAATACACAGAGGATGAAACATACACCAAACTCAGACGATGGGAACAAATATCAAGGTAAATAAACAAGCTGGTAAGTATTGAAGTAGCTAGGGAGTCCGTAGACTTAGGGTGAACATAGATGAGAACAGACAAATGACTGAGTGTGAGAGCAGGGTTTTTATGCAGTCCATGATTAGAGTACTGATGACATGCAGGTGTGTGAAATCAACTCAGGAGAGTGAGCGCTGTGTGGAGTGAGAGAGAGGGAGTCCGGTGGATCAGCGACAGAACGGTGGACCCCCCCCCAAAGGGTGACTCCTGGCGCCCAAAGATGGAGGGCAGGAGGACAAAGATAACAGGGGAGGATCCAGGAGGATGATCAGGAGGAATTGGCGGACAATCCGGTGGCCAGGGAGGAGTCTGTGGATGATCAGGAGACCAGGGAGGTGACCATTGGGCAAGGGCTGGGTCAGGAGGCTTGGGAGATGGCCATAGAGCAGGGACAGGATCAGGAGGCCTGGGAGGCAGCCACAGAGCAGGGACAGGAGACCTCGGAGGCAGCCACAGAGTAGGGACAGGGTCAGGAGGCCTAGGAGGCAGCCACAGAGCACAAACAGGGTCAGGAGGTTTGGGAGGCAGCTCTAGGAAGGGAACGGGGTCTGCCGTTTTGACCGCAGGAGGTGGAAACTTAGGGGGCGGAGCCATAGGCAGATCCAGAGGCAGAGCAGCTGGAGTAGGGACTTGAGATCCCAATGGCTAAGCTGGAGATGGGTCCGTAGATGGAGTGGGCGGAGCAGTCGGAGGAGGAGTCTCAGGATGAAAAGCGGACAGAGCTGCAGGAAGAGCAGGAGTTTTAGAGTTAGGAGGTGGAGCTGCTGGAGGATCAAAAACTGGACACTCAGGAGGAGGAACCGGAATTGGGTCGGGCGGAGCCACAGGAGGATGGAGGATTTGGGTCTTGAGAGGAGGAACCAGAGGTGGAGCAGGTGGAGCCACAGGAGGATCGGGGATTTGAGACTCAGGAGGTGGAGACAGTGGCGGAGCGGGCTGAACCGTAGGAGGTGGAGTTTCAGGGGGGGAGTTCGGAGCCGAGGAAGGCGGAGCCAGGAGATGCCCGAGGGGCGGAGCCATGGAAGGCGGAGCCACGGGCGGCTCGAGGGATGAAGCTGTGGAAGGCTCAAAGGACGAAGCCATGGAAGGCGGAGCCATGGGCGGCTCGAGGGGCGGAGCCATGGTAGGCGGAGCCATGGGAGGCTCGAGGGGCAGAGCTGTGGAAGGTGGATCCATGGGAGGCTCGAAGGGAGGAGCTGTGGAAGGCGGAGCCAGAAGATGCTTGAGGGGCGGAGCCGTGGAAGGCAGAGCCAGGAAATGCCTGAGGGGCGGAGCCGTGGGAGGCCTGGACGAAGGAGCCGTGGGAGGTTTGGACGAAGGAGCCGTTAGTGACTGGGAACTGACCTCCATGATCGTGAGCACTGGAACGACCTCCGTGGTCGTGAGCACTGGCAGCGACTGGGGAATGACCTCCGTGGTCGTGAGCACTGGCAGCGACTGGGGAGTAGGAGCCCTTCTCCTCCTCTTCTTCCGGACAGTTGGGAGCGTTGTTACGGGGACGGTCGAGACTACAGGCATTGGCTCTGGGACGGTCGAGGCTACAGGCATTGGCTCTGGCTCATTAACCGTGGCAGGCATGGGCACTGGCTCGTTAACCGTGGGAGGCATGGGCGTTGATAATCTGTGTGGAATGGTGTTCATGGCCCAACGTACCGACATCAGTGGGGATCATTCACTTTAGAAGATAGTGCAGAAAGGTAAACTCTGTGGTCTTCGAAGCAGGTGGCAGTGGTGGCACGGGGTTCCCCCATAACCCACAGTGTAAGGGGAGAATACTGGGAGAGGAGTTACCTTGGGGGTGATGGGAGTGACCTTCTCTGTCCCGTGTGTCGATAATGGTGAGGGGTAATGGATGTCCAGTGTGGCTCGGACATAATCCACAAAGGAAAGATTCTCCACCTCTGGAAGAGCTGTAGGTCTATGAAAGTTTAGTCCCATTCCATAAATGGTTCTGATTTATGAGTCCGATATAGTGGTTGTAGCAGCGAGTTGGTAAAACTTAGCTGAATATTCCCAGAGAGGAAGATCCTGCCTGAACAGTTCCATGAACGCACCCATCAGCTCCATGTTCTCCATGCTCACCAGACTCAGACGATGGGAAAAAATATCAAGGTAAATAAACAAACTGGTAAGTATTGAAGTAGCTAGGGAGTCCGTAGACTTAAGGTGAACATAGATGAGAACAGACAAATGACTGAGTGTGAGAGCGGGGTTTTTATGCAGTCCATGATTAGAGTACTGATGACGTGCAGGTGCATATAATCAACTCAGGAGAGTGAGCGTTGTGTGGAGTGAGGGAGAGGGAGCAGAGTGTGGCGTGAGAGAGAGAGTCTGGTGGATCCGTGACAGTGACCATAATTTCTTTATTAACTATAAATTTATGCCTTCTAAATGTTCTCATAAACACTTCTTTACCACTTGTCTGCATCAACTGAAATACATCAGTTATGTATGTTAAACAAATTGTTTACTAAAGATCAAAATGTGTTTTCAAACAGCTTACATATGAATCTGTTAACAATAAAAAAATTTACTACTGTAAATATAAATGAATAACATACTATTTGTATGTAATCGAATCAAATCAATTTTTGTTAGCTTTGCATTTGACTGGGATAGTTACCATTCTCTTTCAGACAAAGTGCATGAGATAAATATGCTAAAAGAAACTGGTAACACTTTACAATAAGTTTCCATTTGTTAATATTAGTACATTGGTTAACATTAACTAACAATGAAAAATACCTTTACAGCATTTATTAATCTTAGTTAATGTTCATTAAAACATATACTAATACATTTTTATAAACAAAAGTTGTATTAGGTAACATTAGTTATTGCATAAACTAACATGAACTAACATTGAACAATTGTATTTTAATTAACTAACATTAACAAAGATTGATAAATGCTGTAAAAAATATATTGTTCATGGTTTGTTAATTATACCTACAGTAATAACTAGTGTTAATGAATGGAACCTTATTGTAAAGTCTTACCAATAAATATATATCTAAGTTATTATAAATCATTTCTAAAGAAAAACATCAGAATTGTGTCTTGGTGCTATGTAAACAAGAGGAAAGGGAACAGTCAGACTTTAAGAGAGAGAATCTGGTTGGAGTTGTGGTCTATTTCTCGAATGCACATGTGCCAGATATGTTGAGTTGAGGTGTTCACTTGGGAAATGCAGGTTTTAGTCTTGCCTGTATTGTGTCCTGAATGCTGATCACATTCATCCTATCTCTCTCCTCAATGTTTCCTCTTTCCTATTCACTGTATCTGTCTAACAGAAGTGGCAAAAAGCTCAAAATGTGAAAAAAGACAGTGAAAATTGTTCCTCTTCAGCACCGGATGTCTCATCTTGGATGTCTCATCTCGGTCTCATCTTTATTGCACAGTGCCAGTGTGCTGCAATTCTAGATATGAGCCAGAGCTGGAACAACTTACACTGGCAACCAAAAGTTTGGAATAATGTACAGATTTTGCTCATGGAAAGAAATTGGTACTTTTATTCACCAAAGTGGCATTCAACTGATCATAATGTATAGTCAGGACATTAATAACGTGAAAACGTCAAATTACAATTTGAATTTTTTTTTCAAAACTTCTTAAACTACTTCAAAGAGTTCTCAACAAAAAATCCTCCATGTGCAGCAATGACAGCTTTGCAGATCCTTGGCATTCTAGCTGTCAGTTTGTCCAGATACTCAGGTGACATTTCAACCCACACATCCTGTAGCATTTGCCATAGATGTGGCTGTCTTGTTGGGCACTTCTCACGCACCTTACAGTCTAGCTGATCCCACAAAACTCAATGGGTTAAGATCCATAACACTCTTTTCCAATTATCTGTTGTCCAATGTCTGTGTTTCTTTGCCCACTCTCACCTTTTCTTTTTGTTTATTGGTTTCAAAAGTGGCTTTTTCGGTCTCGTGGCACCATGCGAGGTTCGGATGTGTGAATGGCGAGCTCTGCGCACTTTGCTAGTTTTAATACTTGTTGTGTCATAATCCGGTGAGATTCGATACACTCAGTTTCATAACTGTTCTATGAAGACAATATGTCAAAGAATTCAAAATCCTCAGGTTCTTTAGACATTAAAAGACACTTACGTACTCAAGCTGAAGCCCCTGAATAACAGGCCGAAAGTCCAGGACTCAATTTGGCCGGTGTGGTGGAAGAGATGCAGCGTCAACTGTCGAACATGACGGCAATGCTGACGAAGGTTATTGCTGACTTGGATGATCTTGCTGTAATACGTCAATCGATCACTGCCATGGAGACAAAATTCACTGAGTTGGTTACAAGAGTGGGGGACATCGAGAAACAGATCAATTATCTGGAGTTATCGGAGAGGGAATTAGCTGCTAACCCGCTAGCAACCAAAGTGAACTTGGAGTGCACTTGGGAAAAGTTGGAAGACCTTGAGAATCATAATCGGCGAAACAATGTCAGAACTGTTGGAATTCCTGAGAACGAAGAAGGCAGAGATATGGTGAAATTCCTAGATGAGCTCTTCCCGAGTCTACACGACATAACAGGCCATAAGCTGGAAATCGAGCGAGCTGACAGAATTCTGGCTCGGAGATCCGCTGAAGGAGACAGGCCCTGATCAATTCTGGCCAAATTTCTGAGATCTTCTGATAAAGATCTATGCAAGTTACGTGAGGCGAGGAGTAAAGGAAGGCTTTCTTGGAAGAACCACAGCATTTTCTTGTTCCCAGCCTTTGCGAATTCGACAAGAGAGAAACATGATCGATTCAAGGAATGCAAGAAACTCTTACATCAACGGAAGGTTGCTTTTGCACTGATGTTCCTGGCCAAATTGAAAATAGATACTAATGGCTGCAAATATTTACATGCCCACAGCAAGCGATGTCCTTTATAAAGTCAGTGGAGTGAGTAAGTCATTGTGTGATGCTCTCGATGCAGCCGAGTGAGCCTGACTCACTGAACATTCTCTTGACTGTCCGAGGAAACTGAGCGCCTATTTTGTTTCTCTTTGTGTTGGTTCTGCCTAGCGGCTGGAGTTTGTTTTGTGGAATAACACTCCTTTGGGACAGTTTGTGGATGAATCTGCACATTTTTTTGTGCTTATGCCTCCTATTGGATGCAGTTTGTTTTGTGGAATATTTCTTGCAATCATTAGAATGATAAGGGCATTTGATGCGCTCCTGTAACAGCCGAGTGGGCCTGACTCACTGAACATTCTCTTGACTGTCTGAGGAAACTAAGCGCCTTTTTTGTTTCTTTTTGTGTTGGTTCCGCCCAGCGGCTGGAGTTTGTTTTGTGGAATATTTCTTGCAAATCATTAGAGGGATTAGGGCATTTTTTTACACTTGTGTAATAGCCGAATGGGCCGGCTCACTGAACATTCGTTTGACTTCCCGAGGAAACTGAAAGTTCTTTTTTTCTTTTATTTGTGCTGGTTCCGCTAGTGGCTGGAGTCTGTTTTGTGGAGGAGCACACCTTCAGGACAGTTATGTGGATGAATCTGCACATTTGTTGTGCTTATTTCGCCTATTGGCTGGAATTTGATTTACTGATTATTTTCTGTTGTGTAATTCTGCCTCACAAAGTTTGTATAGAAGCACCGGACTTGAGCAATCTGATGGCAAAGTTGTCGTGGGGGCTCTCGTAGGCGTACATGGACTGTTTATCTATACATTTTTCTTCATTACATTTATCTATGATTGAGAAGGTTAATGTTATTAAAATAAATTGTATTACAAAATTTAACTACCTGCTGCAGTCTCTCCCTGTAAATGTCCCCCTCTCTTATTTCAAGCAACTGGATAGCATAGCGAAGTCCATCATTTGGAATGGTAAGCGTCCCAGATTACATTTCAATAAGTTACAAAGGCCAATTGACAAAGGTGGGCTAGGCCTACCCAAGATTTTGTTTTATTATTATGCATTCGGTCTCAGACATTTGGCTCATTGGTTGCTTCCACCTGAGAGAGCCCCTCCCTGGTTTTGTATTGAACAGGAAGTTCTTGTCCTTATTTCGCCATTGCAAAGCCTTTCTATCAATCTAACCGGAGAAGTTAAGTTGCACCCTGTTATCTCGCATTTGCACTCGGTATGGACAAAAGTGACCAGAGTGTTTAATTCAGATTTTATTTAAATGTTGCCTCGAGCATATGGCTGAACCCCAAAATATGTTTTAATAAGTCCCCTTTATGCTGGTCAGAGTGGATCGTGAGGGGGGGTTACTATACTCGGTGACCTATATGAAAGTGGAGTGTTGAGATCCTTTGAAAATTTGGTTCAACATTTTGGGATTCCCAGATCTCAGTTCTATAAGTATTTACAGCTGTACCACCTGCTCTGTACTGTTTTTGGGAGTAGTTTGTATAGGCTTGGTCTTAAAGACACACCCACCTGCTGGCGATGTCAATCAGAAAATGGAGACACAACCCATGTCTTTTGGGGGTATGTTAAGATCCAAGAATTTTAGTTGAAGATTCAGAGTTTTATGTGTGAGATATTAGCCACTCAAATTTTATTTAGCCCCAGACGCTGTATTTTTGGTGATTGGGCGGACATCAATATAGAGAATAAACACATACAAATTTGGTCCTAACTAGCGTTATGATCGCCAGACAGATAGTTTTAAGGGGATGGAAGACAGCTGGAACACCACAATTTCAGGAGTGGTGCTCGGAGATGGGCAGGGTAGCAGCTTTTGAAGAAGGGTCATCCAGAAGACTGGGGAATTTAGACTTGTTTTTGGGGAAATGGGGCAAATATCTGGCATTTTTGGAGGGCTCTCAGGGAGGGACAGTGGAGAGAGAGGTGTAGTGGTTAATGTTTGTGATTATTATATATTATTTATTGGGCCTCATGTATTCAGATAGAAGACAAAGGCAGGCCTAACACAGTCGTAAAACCTAACTGAGGCCCACACACTCTGTCATAAACCTTACTGAATAAAACACACCAAAATCAAACAGAGTCCAAAACAGACTACAAATCCCATGAAGCCTTGCTCACTAAAGGATCGAACTCTCAACTCCTATTGAATGAGGCACACGACAGAATGCCCCTCAACCATGAAATCATCAGGAGTAGAAATACCTCTGAGATGCTTCCGGGATTTGCTTCCTGCAACTTTGCTCACCGTGTGTAGACGCAGCTCATCGCTGCTCTCAGGTGTAGCCTCGTGGCACAAGGAAGTAACATCCGACTTGAAACTGTGGCCATACAATCTCCATCTCGCTGGACGAGTTGAGATTACTCTGTGTTCCACCGAACACTCTAACGGATCCAAAAGAGACCGCTGAGCAATCATGAATGAGATCTGCTGTGTTGTAGTCCAACCACATTGGACTGTTGTGTATTTCTGCCATCGCGGGTGAGACTGGCACACTGAGTTTATCCATTAAAGAATCAAAAACCGCGGGATGGTTTACGAGCCATCCACCGCGTCTCTGAGTGATAAACTAACAGCTGCTTTCTCTCTCACGATCGCGAAACCGGCTTTGGTGCCTCCACTTTATACTATCTCTCTCGTACTAACCACACACACACACGCGACCCCTCACAAACATTCTTGCACACACTTTTGGCTAGTAGATAACTTCGTGATAAAGCTCAGCTTTGTCCCTATGTTATCGTACAAGTGGAGACACGTGGTAAACGGGCAGACGCCATTGACCAGCTTCTCTCCGCCCACATTCGCGGCCATATTCTCTGGCCGGAAATCTCGCATGACTGTACTCTCCACGAGAGTCATGTCTGCCATTTTGTCTATCTGGTTATTAGTCCCTGATTCCAGGGTGGTGCCCCAGCGATATTAATCCTTATTAATATTCTATTGATTTTTGATAATTGATAATTATCTTTGATGATTGTTGAATCTGAAGGATCAATAAGCTAGTGTTAATTTTAATCAATGTTTCATCATTGTTAATAATTAGTGATTATCTTTGATAATTGTTGATTTAAAGGATTAAAAAAAAGCTAACATTGATTCTCATCAATGTTCTATTGATTTTAATAATGAATAATTATCATTGCTAATTATTAATTATTGCTAATAACCAAACCCGCTCCTGAACGTGGCACACTACATTTAATGGTGTGCCGTGTGAGGTTTTAATGAGTTAGATTCTATTATTTAATTTAAATATTAATTAATAACTAAAGAAATAATTATTAATTATTTCTGATAGTAACACTGATCTAAACAACCAGTAGAACCTACATATTTTTGTTTTGTTTTGTTCTGTTTTTTTGTTTGTTTGTGTGTCTACAATCATGTGACCACTGGGGTGTTGTTTGGGGGGGGGGGTAATAGTGGGGGTTAAGTATTGATTCTGTTTGTATTTTCTTTGTTTAATAGATGAATCAATAATAATAATAATAATAAAGTTAATCATAAAAAAGTGGCTTTTTCTTTGCAATTCTTCCCACAAGGCCTGCACTCCTGAGTCTTCTCTTTACTGTTGTACATGAAACTGGTGTTGAGCGGGTAGAATTCAATGAAGTTGTCAGCTGAAGACATGTGAGGCGTATATTTCTAGAGACTCTGATGTACTTATCCTCTTGTTTAGATGTATCTGGGCCTTCCACATCTCTTTCTGTCCTTGTTAGAGCCAGTTGTCCTTTGTCTTTGAAGACTGTAGTTTACACTTTTGTATGAAATCTTCAGTTTTTTTTTTCAGCAATTTCAAGCATTGTATAGCCTTCATTCTTCAAAACAATGATTGGCTGACTAGTTTCTAGAGAAAGCTGTTTCTTTTTTGCCATTTTTGACCTAATATTGACATTAAGACATGCCAGTCTATTGCATACTGTGGCAACTCAAAAACAAACACAAAAACAATGTTAAGCTTCATTCAACAAACCAAATAGCTTTCAACTGTGTTTGATATTATGGCAAGTGATTTTCTAGTACCACATTAGCAATTTAGCATGATTACTTAAGGATAAGGTGATGGAGTGATGGCTGCTGGAAATGGGGCCTGTCTAGATTTGATCAAAAATACTTTTTTCGAATAGTGATGGTGCTGTTTTTTACATCAGTAATGTTCTGACTATACTTTGTGATCAGTTGAATGCCACTTTGGTGAATTAAAGTACCAATTTCCTTCCGAAACAGCAACATTTTTACATTATTCCAAACTTTTGGCTGCCAGTGTACATTACTCCAGATTTTGAGCACATGTTAACACACCACCCAGTAGTCCAATCCTGGCCAGAAATAAATGCCTATTTTTGGCTCTATTGTTGTTGTGCTCAAGAATATAACACACCAGCATGTTTCTGCAGTTCTCCCATCACAACTAAGCCCACTATGGTTGGGAAGCCAAACTCTCTGGACCTAGAGACATATGGCCACCTCCTTGATAGAGCCATAAAACAGGCTATTTAGGTCGAAACTAATTATAGTCTAGACAAGTTTCTTCAGTACACCCAGAGAGCTGTGGATATCTGCATGCACATTCTTAGTGACTAGCATTCTTTGGGTTAGTTTAATCCAGACCGCCAGGCAGTGAAGAGATGCTTACTCACTGGGAAACTCATCAAGCCAATAAGAATCAGCTGCATATATAGATTAAAGAGAGCCTTGTACAGGATGTTGGTTTATAGTGAAGGATTGGATAGTTTTAAAAAAGCACTTCAAAGGTGCCTTGCATCAACCAAACTAGACATGACATTCATGCAAGTAGAATAGAAATAATGCTTGTTTTTGTGCAACATTATTATATATACTGTAAGTAAGAGGGCAAAGACAGGGCAACTGGCTTGAGATGTGTGAAATGCTGGGAATAAGGCCTCTGTCACACATAAGCAGAGCATATTTATTTCGGCAACCACTTTTGTCACATGTAGCACACTGAACTCAGCAGAAAATACACTGTAAACATATATAACATCATCCAGACAATAGAAATAGGAAAGCTTGTCTTTATGTTGCTGGATCAATATTTGTTCTTGTTATACATATTTCTCAATATTTTTCTTGGTTATTTTGTGAGTTTCATCAATATTCAAAATCAAAATTCAAAATGATGATAATGATTGGATCATCAACATCGTTGTTAAAAATAATAATTTGTTTTGTTCATTTTTTTGTGGACATTTGTGCATGTAATCATTCAATCATTTATTGTGTGAACTTTATCCATTTCAAGTGCAGATAGTTTGCTACATTTCTGCCTGAAACTACAGTATGTGGAGACTTTAGGCTCTTTTCCACCATGGGGCCAAACTGTTCTTGTTGCGAAACTGTTCTATTCTGTGCCGATCTGGGCCAGCCGGCACGGTTATGGATTTCTTTGCTGAAAACAGACTTTGAATGTAAAAGAACAACAAGAAATATGTCAGTCATTTAAAAGATTAAGGACCGCATGAGAAGTGTGTTTACTTCTCCCAAATAGTGCGTTTGGCCAGCTACAGAGAAAAAACGAGTAACCTTGGCAATTGACAAGTGACCAATCATAAGTTGAGACATCACAACAGGCATTCCACCAGCACATTTGAGCACAGTTGTCTAACCATGCTGAGAATTCTGGGCTGAGAACGGTTTCTAATCATGCCGTGCCGAATCGTGCTCAGGTGGAATAGCCACTGTAACCTTTCGGCCCAATGCTGGAAAAGAGATTTTTGTTTCTGATGGGGCATTTATAACGGTGCTATCTTGGCGTTGGCTGGCTGCTTGCCACTATTTCCTATGGTAATGCTGACATTTTTCATCTAAAATTATTGGTTGTTTTGTAGGATTGAAATCAGAGATTTCTTATTTACATTTTGACAACATTATGTGCAGTATTTAAATTAATTTTGTTATTTGAATTGAACATATTAAATGCTAACATTAGCATTTTAGCATTTCCGATTTGACATCAGCAGATATTGAGAGAGAAAAAACACACCTTATAAATAATTTAAAAATGTCTTGTATGTCTTAACAGGTATGTTTGGATTTTCTTTTGAGTCTGTATATGTTTCAAAAGCGATTTCATTCATTTTAAGCGTATTGGTGGAAGACTGACACTTGTCTTTAAGTACTGCTTTGTCTTCACATTAAAGGTGTTTTACCCTTTAAATGTTGTGTTTTTAATGTCATATATGCTGGTGGATTTGCATTTTCAAATAAGCAGATCTTTTAAAAAATCTCAGTCTTTATTTCACTGGTTTAAAATGGTAAGGAATAAATAAAATCATTATTAACTAGCCATGAATCCATGACTTGTTAATGCATCATCATGTCATGACTTTACTTGGTGGGGCACATCATTATTAACTCATTGTTAACTACTCATGAACTATCATCAACTGATGGCTTGTTAATGAATCATCATGTCATGACTACTTGGTGGGGCACATCATTATGAACTTACTATCAACTACACATGTACTACACTAGTATTCATCCCAGTTAAATCACATATTGTTTAGCATAATTTGGTTTGACAAGGTAAAAGCTGAGATTCAGACATCGCCTGCGTATGGATGACAAGTGGTAGGACAGACAGTGGAAGGGCAAGTATGAAGGGAAAGGAATGGAGAATCACACAGAATGGGTTGAGATAAATTATTATTATTAATAATAATTATTGGTGGCAATCATTAAAGGAAAAGTTCACCCAAAATTAAAAATTCTCTCATCATTTACTCACCCTCATGGCATTCCAAATGCGTATGACTCTCTTTTCTTCTGTAGAACACAAACAAAGATTTTTATAAGAATATCTCAGCTCTCTGGGTCCATTAAATGGTGAATGGTGACCAAAATGTTTAAGCTCCAAAAAGCACATAAATGCAGCATAAAACGAGGCTAATCCATATGACTTCGTTGGTTTAATCCATGTCTTCCAAAGTTGTCCAATCTGTTTTCAGTGAGATCAGACCAAAATATAACTCCTTTTTCACAATAAATTTCCTTGGCCATTATGATTTCAAACTCAATTACACTTCCTTGCACCATCTAGCACTCTGTGCATGAATCAAGCACTAAAAAGTGTAATTGAGCTTGAAATCAAGATTGTGCCTAGAGACTGCAATGGCAAGATGTACAGTGAAAAATTAGTTAGATTACTTTTATGCTGTTTTATGTGCTTTTTGGATCTTCAAAAATGTGGGCCCCATTCACTTTCATCATGCATTGTATGGGCCTACAGAGCTGAGAAATTCTTCTAAAAATCTTCATTTGTGTTCTGCAGACAAAACAAAGTCATACACATCTGGAATGGCATGAGGGCAAGTAAAAGATGGGAGAACTATCCATTTAATGTGTTCAACATTTGATAATGTAAATTATGCAGAATAATCCTGCATCATCCAGTGATGTTTGTGGCGAACCTGAAGACATCAAAAGTTATAACTTTTTTTTTTTAATTATGACCATTTTAAATTATGCACATTTAATTCAAGGTTGAAGTACTTCACATTCTCTCTTATTAAGCCTGTTTGATTTAGTTTATTTCCTAATGGTAATTAATACATTAACTATCAAACATATACTAACATGTAATTAAGGTGACCGTTATTAATGCATGAATTCATATGACTCATGTTGTAGTTAATGTAAGTAACTATTAATTTAGGTATTGATTCATGGTTATATATGTACTGTTATTATAAAGTTTTACATTTCAAGTAAATCTGCAACAAGCCCTGTTCTAGAGTCTGCACAAGGTATGTCAGTCTCATTATAAAGGGTCATTCAGTCCAAATAAATAGTATACCTACACATGAATACACATTTACACAGTACTATAAAATAATTGTTGTTTCGAAACAGGTTTCCCAAACACTCCTACCGATAGCTGCAAGGCAGTAGGTTGCATAATTTGAGGGTGTCCTGCACTAGCTGTGACCATTGAGATTAATGGAAATGCTAACAGTAGCTTTCTGCAGGTATTATAAACATATATGCTTCCTGGAAACAGGTTGTCCCGCCCCAAACTCATGCCATTGGTTGAGCCAGAAGCTGACATTACAGACTACTCAAACAAACATAGTGATGTTTTGAAAGTGCCAGAGAGCTACAGTATGTATGCCTTTTGGGAGGTCAATCTCTAAATGGCTTAGTTATAAGTTGTTTTGGCACATTGAACTCATATACGAGAAAGTATTTTAACTGAAAAATTACACACTTCACCTTTAAAGGGTTACTTCCTTTTCCACGCTACATTTACATTGTGTCAAATTTTAAAAGTATGAAACACATTAAGAAGGTACATAGAGTAAATTATGTATGTGTCTAAGACATTTCTCCCCCATGTTTCATATGCACATGTTAGTGATATAATCTTTAAGAAGACACTAGAATAAATCTGCTTAAAGCCTTCGCCCATTTCTCCAGATGGCTCAGCAACCTCGGCTATGCTTAAAGCGCTGATATATTAGATCAGCCAAGAGCTTTGCGAGGTTCAAATCCATTTAGTCATATATCTTATTCCTTCTGCAAATTAACACCGTCTCTTACGATAGCGGAGATTTATGATGATGTCTTCTTGCTAAATAATTTATCATGCTTTGAGAATAAAGAATGACTACACTGTGGAAGGATGAGAAATGTATCTGTTATGATGAAAACGTGTAATTTGCTTTGTACATTTTAGCTACATTTGATCAGTTTGTCATTTCCCTAAAATGTGTAAAAGGTAAACTACAAATTAGTAAACACTTTTAGTTAGACTTGACAATACAGACCTTTCTTAGACATATACAATTTAAATTAAAACTAGGGGTGTTAGTCGATTAAAATATTTATTTGTGAGTTAATGCATTCAGGACCAATAAAACTAAAAATAGGCTTATTTGTTAGGTTCGGTCATTTGCATGGATGACATTTATAACATGTTTTTATGTAACAGTGCTCTTTACTTGTCTTCAGTGTTTGGGAGTAACAAATTAAAAGTAGCACCGCTAGTAACTTAACTAAATTTTTCAGTAGCGTGACAGTAGCTCAGCTATTTTCACAATAGTGTAGCTTTTCCAGTATCAAGCTACATTTTCCAACATATAGCGATGTAGTATCACAAAGCACTACATTTGTCACAACGTATTGCTAACGAGGCAATGGAACAGAGGGGGTAATCAAATGCTCACCTAAATCCTCATCTCTCATATGTTGTGCTGGGGAATCTAAATAATTTCCGTGAATCAGTTCTGTTGGGCAGTTAATTTAAATGAACTTGTTAAAATCAACGATTCACTTATATTAAACTTTGAGAACTGCATTTTAGTGAGTCGTTGCATTCAGACGGTTCATGTAAATAAACTAGTTCACTTAAATGATTCGCTAAGTCACTTAAGCCTTTGCGCAGCCTTAAAGGAACTTTGTCATAAGTCACTGTTTTCTTTTTTGAAGCAAAATATTTAGCTAATAGCTACTATATCACTATATTTTGACTCAGGTATATAAAATATAGTGTATTTTAGTTTTATTAGTTTATATGTAGTATAAATTTATGTTCAATTAAATGTTGTCACCCTAATTGTGTTGTGCCACCCTAATTAAAGAGTACTTCAGAATTTCTGATTGCAGAAAGAAATAATATCATTTGATTGTAATTGTATATTTAAAAATATTTTCTTTTTTCTATAGCCTAAGTGTAGTTTGCTACTTTTTGTTAGTAGCTTGTAATTTAGCTAAATCAAGCATAGCAGCCAGCCTGATCTCATGACAAGATTTTTGCAATTCAAAATGTATATATAACAAGTTTGGCTGCAGTTTTCCAGTGAAATGTCCAGCTGGGGGCGCCAAGCGTGAGTAAAATGGTGTCATATTCAGATGAGGTTTTAATGTAAATTTTAGATGGATGATTTTATACCCAATAGTATTTTAAAATATAAATGAGATGTGTAAAAAATACATCCTTTCCAAATCAACGCCTAAACCTAACATTAGTGTTTTAAAATATAAATGAGATGTTAAAAAGACATCCATACCTAATTAATGCCTAAACCTAACCAATAGTGTTTTAAAATGCAGAAGAGAAATGAAAATGCAAATTTTCTAAAGCAATCTAAAGCACATTTTTGTGTCGCTTCTATGACTCTGTCGTGACGCACGTCAGTTTTTGTCTGGACTTAAACCACAGTCCTCCAACTCTAAGTCCAATGCTCTTTCAGGTGAGCTACCGTACAAGCTGTTCACTTTTAAATATGTGTATACTGTATATGTAGGTGGGTCCATAATACAATTATTAAAATTTATAATTTTTCAAAAGATGCGTTAGAGTAAAAGTGTGTGGATATCATAAAGCTTCAGGGTCTGAGTAACAGAGTATAAGTCATAATCAACCATTAAAGTCATGATTTGAGTGAAAGTGAATAAAACACAGTCGTTGTAGTGCCTCTAGTGTTCATTTCACCTGGAAACTGCAGGATATTGTACCTGGAGACACGTATAACAAGTTTTGCAAAAATGTATATAGAGTCACGTTTTCACTATAAGACCAGGTTGCTAGCGTCAGTTCAGGCAGGTCACGTGAGTCAAGCTTGCAATCAGCTGATGCTCAGCTGATCATAACATCTACCAATACATTTCAGACGCTTATCAGAGCAGTTCTATTTAAGTCCTCCATTTATTAACTTTCTTAGCCGCCTTTCCATTGCATGGATGCAAACTGTACTTAACACCCTCCTCCATCCCCAGCTCCACATCTTGAATGGCAGCTTTGCTTTTTTTAGTTTTCCCTACATCTGCCTTGTGTTCTGTGCTCTAAGACTACAATTGTTTGCCCTTTTGGAATTCCTATCTTCAGTGTGTTATTGTGCCTTGTTCTTGATTGATCAACTTGATAAACAGTATTTGAAATTCTTTTAAGTATCCGTTTATTCTATTATGCAATGAAGGATTGTACCACACTGCACTGTCAGAATGTTTTAAAAAATGGAACAATGTTGTAATTCTGCTGGATCTGTTCTGTTATTCACTGCACTCCCTGCTCTGTACATGCATGGCTGAATAGATTGGTGGACAGTTTGCCCATAACAGAATCAGATTTAATTGTCTATAAGTGAATAAAGTATTCATTCAAGTATTTAAACCAAGTATTCATTTGACTGAAGTGGTCCTGACTGAACTACTTAAAAAGTAGCTTGACTGTAGTTGAACTACTTTATGTTATGAGTAGCTTGCAGCTTGTACACTGTTTGTGTCACTTGCTCATTTCTGTTTTGCTTCAAAAGAGACAGGAAATGCATTAATTTCAAAAGCTCTATTTAAAACAAATAATTATTTTGGTTTGTTTTTAAGTTATATACTAACAATAGTCTAATACAAAATGCATCTAGGGCCCTGGTTTTCAGTGTTCTTTTGGCAGTCTTGGGCCTGAGGCTTTGGAGGCCCCTGACAGCGTGAGACCCCAGGCACCTGGCTCCACTGGCTAATCAGCCCTGTGAAATAAATAATTTATATAGTTATACAGTATAATTTGTATAGGTATAGCTAAAATGGCAGAGCCTGACACTAACAACACCAAGGTCATGGGTTCAATTCCCAGAGAACACACATGCTGATAAATATACCTTGACTGTACTGTAGGTCATTTTGGATAAAAACATCTGTCATGTGCAAATACAGTTGCAAAAAAATAGTTTCTGAATAACAGCATTAAAATACAGAAACATGATTAGAATATAGATGTTTAATGAACTTGACTCCTATGACCTTGTTGTCATAACAACAGTGTCTTACAAATGTCGGTCACATGAAAAGATTCTAACAGTTGAAAGAACTGTACAAATCCAAAGACTGATTAATACTAATCCTTCATTTGTTAAACAAACAAATTCATTTGTCTCAGAGGACTTCAAAAGTGTAAGAGTGTGTCAAAAGACAAAAATGGCTTTGGAAGATGCAATGGGAGTTTTAGCTAGTTTTGTGCCTCATCACTAATTAGATGAGTTGCTATTATCCTCCCTGAAAGACTTCACCAACAAAAGAAAGAGAGAACACTCATCTCTTAAGAGGATGATAAAAAAAGGTCCTGATGGATGTGCTGTCATGACAAAGAACATCCATCAATCTTTGGACTCCCAAAGAAAGTGTGGAACGCACCATATTACGCAAACTGCAGTTTGATTTGCTTCCTTTTCTATGAGACCCACGTGCTGTCAAGACACCCCTCGGGTCCTCTGATCACCCCAGGGGAACGAAGATGATTACGTTGGAGGCTTCTGATAGCATGTCTTTGAAGAGCTGCTGGTCTTGAGGGATGAGATCCTCATGGGAAAAATGGTCTGTCACACTGCTCTCCCCCCTGCTGTCTCCACAATGCTCACTAATAAGGCATACATCACACATCGAGAGAACTCATTCAGGCTCTGTCACCATTCATGGCCATCACTTCCTTAAAGACAAATGCCTTCAGAAGGTCCCTTTCATCCTATTGTCAGAACTTCACTGTCTCCTTCCCAGTCAGGACCCTGAAGTGGAGGAGTAGCCTGTTAGTGCTAGCTCAGGCCTTGACCCGAGGACCTCTCCACAAGGGGACCCCCCCTTTAGACCACTTTTGTTCCCAAGATTAGTTCCCCAAACTGAGGCAAATCAGACCCCGATCGGCCCTCGGAAGGCGGGAGCCACCAGGAGTGCCATTGTGCTCCCATTCATGCGTTAGACAAACGGAGTAGAGAGCACTGGACATTAGCGGTTCTTGTATGGGACAATGTCCAAGCAGAGTGACAGCTCCTACTGAGAGTGGAATGCAGGCATGTTAAGGTTTATTCTGGGGCTTGTACAAAAGCAAGTGGTATCATTTATTATGCTGCAATGATCAGTATTTTCGATTGTGGACATGTTGGCCATGGCTACCAATATGTGAATATGGACTCAACACCGTCTCGGCAAAGGCTGTGCATCAACTGTCAAAGCAAAGAGCATATTTATATATCAATATTTTGGAGGCAGCTCAACCAAAATGTTTATCAATCCCTTAACTGTATCTGTTTGAGAGTCATGATGCCAGAGTAACGGATAATTTGGACACAACTCTTATTGATCAGTTGAAGCCAAAATCAATGCAACTGATTTTAGATGTTCAGATGAGTTGGGGTGAAGTGTGTGTTAGTATACTTATATGGGGGAAGATGAGCTTTTCAAGATGTAAACATAAGATTTACATCACAATATCTACAATTTGGTTGCTGTTGAAGGAAAAAATAAAAGGAAGAATCACCTCTTATATACAGTGTTCACAAAAGTATTTGGACATGTAAATCACACATTACAGCATCTGAATATTACTGCATTAAAGATCTTGTAAATCTTTTACAGAATTAACTATTATTATTATTATTATTATTATTATTATTATTATTATTATTATTATTGCTTCTAACCAACTGGTCTCAACGTGATTTTTAGTGGATGTATGTAACTGTTTTATGTCTTAAGACTAATGTTTCCCTGCTCCATCTCTTTTTGAAGCCAAATCCAAGTGTCTTCCTATGTGACCTTACCCTATTTCCCCTCATGGTGACCATCTGTAGAGGAAGAGATCCATCAGATCTGATTATTTTCAGGCTACTGTTTGAGTCCTAGGCTGCCAGGTCTCTTTCTCTCATCTCATTCACTTAGCTCTTTAGGGGGCGTCAGAGTGCCTTGTTAGCACTGCTCAGTCAGACCTCACAGGATGAACCCTGGAGGTTACAGAGGGGTACACAGTAACAAGGGCAAGAAGGGGGGCTGATTGATCCCCTCCTGGTGATAACAGCTCTTCTACTGTTCCTGCCATGGCCTCATGAGACACATGGATTACTGAGGAGTGAGTGCATTAGATTGACATCCTTGGTCATTACGTTTAATCCATTTCCCAATTTTGGCAGACAGAGTTGGGGGCTATATTTAATACAATTACAGAATGTTTTAGGGATTAGAGATATGTTAATGTATCACATTGTGATGCCACTTTTTTATCCGTTCAAATACATATGTATCATCTTTATCTCTTGCTCGCCCACGATTTGTTTTTGGCACATGTTCCAATCTGTACAATAAATCGTTTTACTTTCCTGCTCTGTGGATTGGTACAGGAAAAAAAAAAATTTGATCAAAAGAGACAGGAGTGGTTCCAAGAAAAATTAAGTAATTCATCAGAATGCACTGCGGTACGATGAACTGCACTGGAGAAAACTCTCAAAGTGTGGGCCTTTAAAAATGACATCACTTGCTCTGTTTGTAGAAACACTGAGTAATACTGTAATAGAGGAAACCTCTACATAAATGAGCTGTGAATTTAATGCCCTTTTTGAAATCTCGAAATAAAGAAATTGACTCTTGGCCTCAACTTCCTGTCGAGAACCATAGCATTTCCTTTAAAGTCAACATGAAGCAATATGATAACACAGGAAATGAACAAGTTGGTTCCGAAAGTTCATTTAACTTGAAAGAACCCCATTTGACTGAACTACTGACAAGGGGCATTGCCTATCAGACAATTATTATTTTTTTTTTTTGCATCAATTCAAGCTTTCACTTTTCTCTCTAGTGCTACTGATAACGTGTTGTGTGAGCAACCTCCTAGACACTGGTTCTGGTCCATGGAAACCAAGGAAGTAATCAGGTTCACATAAACAATGATGAGCATGATTTAAAGGTTACATTTTCGCTTAAAATTTTTATTTTTACTCCACTGATGGTTAGGTTTAGTGTTGGGGTTTGGGTTGGAGGTATCATTAGGAAAATACTGTATGCATTCCTGTTGACTGTAACTAAAAATACAACTCACTAATAGTGCCACTCTGTGGAAATTTCACCTGGAAACTGGAGCTTACACATGCCCAAATGCTCAACAACACTTCCAGCTTCAGCCACTTGGGTGCAGCGATTCGAATTTTGGTAAGCTTAGACCGATTTCAGGTGCAGATCTTTCGACCTACTGTTGCCAAATTCACAGTGAGATCAGTCTGCATGAGCTCTAAATTTACTTCACTTTTCACTGTTTACTTTCTTAATACATGTTCCTGGTCTTGGTGAACATTATTGCAGAAAAACAAAAAAGATAATTCTATACAAATTTGTCTTTTAAATCATTCATCAAAATTTAATAACTTGTTCTGCCTCTGAAACAACTTTACTTTTTTGCTGATATCACCAAGGCTTATTTTTCAACCCTTCCACTCCAACCACCTGTCATATAGATAAATTCCAGATGGATTAAATTAAGTCCTGTCCTTCAGCTTTTCTCACTGAGCATCATGTTTCACTCAGAAATACATCAGAATACATAAATAAAATGGTCTGTGAATGTCATTTTATTCTGAGTTTAAATAATCACACAGTGAACTGCAATTCCTCATTCAATTCAGAGAATATATTCAACTTTTAAAGTTAAGCACATGCCCTAAAATATGGAAAAATGTAGTCTCTTAGCATTCCTGCATTGGGCTGAGAATTTGAAAGCTGTATATTAGTAACATTTGTTAATTAACTAAGCACCTGCATAACAAAAGGTTTCCGCACCTATACTGCATGATGTGCAGCCTCTTTATCATGTAAGACTAATTATGTATATTTTCACAAAGACACGTGACTGTGTGATATAAGGATACACATCACCAGGTGAAGTTCAATATTTAAGAGGCATAATGCACTTCAGTGCACAAGTGCCTCTGTTATTAGGCTCTCACTGGGGCACCTCCTAACCTTAACCCTCACAAAAAACTTTCTGCATTTTTACATTTAAAAAAAAAAAACATAATTTAGTATTTTTTCGAAGCACTTTGAATTATGGGGACACTAGAAATGTCCTCATAAACCACATTTATTGCATAATACCCTTGTAATTACCAGTTTGTAACCTAAAAATATGTCCTCATAAACCACCCAAACCCACCACACACACACACACACACACATGTATCCATAAGTTTAAAGTAGTTTTAAATGCATGAAGTTAGACATTTTACAGGTCTTGCAGTAAGAGAAAGAGAGCATCTTAAAGCAGATTAAAGGGCTTGTGTATATGTTTTGACCTCTGAAGTTTGAAATCATGAACATTCAAAAACAGACTCTTAGATCATTTAAAAATTCTGTTAATGTAATCTACTCTAGGGGATTTTGTTTTACATGATGCCTTCACAGGGCTTTTTGATGGGAGAATATTAATGGTAGCCAAGCTCTAGGGTCATTGCTAACAGAATTTACAATAAAATGACCAAATAACTGCTATTTTTGAGCCCCACACCTTTTAGACCTTTGAAGCTCTTAAAGTTTTTATAGGAAATAGGGAATAGGGATGATCACTTCTGAATGGAACACACTTTATCATTCAGATGAGTTAGAAAATATATTGCAGCGCAAGCCAGAACTGATTGAGCTAAAAGAAAATTGGCCCCGGGGCACTTGTTAGTCATAATCCGCCCCTGGTCTGGAGGCATGATATATGTGTTAAAGGTGCACTCAGTGATTCCTGAGAAACACTGTTGATATTCGAACTCAATGGCCAAAACAAACACAACCCTCCCTTCAGTGCTCCTTTGTAAGCTCCGCCCTCGTCTTATCATAATCCTTTTTTTTTTTTTTATATATATTCGTCTGACCTTTTTCTCTTGGTCTGTTTCTCAGTCATTTTTATCCTCCTTGGAGTTTAGGAAGTTTGCATCAGCCAGATGTGCCATCGCTCTTCTAATGAATTTCCCTCTTGCTCTGCCCCCACCCCCCATCCTGTGCACGTGCAAGAACCACCCCCAGTTGCTGACTGGCTGGAGTAGTGTTGTGTGGATTGGTCTGATCCACTTTGTTTTTGTCCCATTTACAGAGCCCGGGCTGTGCACAAATACTAGATTTTTTTTTCAGCCCACCCACAGAATGGACAGCTAGCAGGCTGTGAGGAGATATTTGCAGAATTTGACAAAAAGTGTATTGGATTAGAATTACTGAGTGCACCTTTAATTTTTGTAACACATTATTTTTTAAGTAATTGCACTAAATTAACATGTTAAATAGTCACTATGGTTACATGCATGCCTTAAAGTATTTCTTGTTTATATAAACTTTATTCAATCAAGGTGGAAATACGACACAAAACCGCTGTTTAGAATGACATGATGTAGTAAATAATGGTAGAATTTTCCTTTTTCTTTAGGTGCTATATCAACCAAGCTCAACTTGTACATTATGTCACAGGCCATGACAATGTGATATATTTTGTTCTTCTTGAGGTATATAGCATTTCCCCTTGTTGATTTCACCATCAAAATGCCACATCCTTCTCTTCTTTCTCCAACGCCACCTTCCCCTGCATCCTATAGCAGCAGCTGGCGGTATAGCTGTCCATTATTAATGACCCACTGCAGCCACATGTACATGACACATTTAAGGAGTCTGTTGAAGAGCAAAAAATAGCCTGCCCACGGGCTTTTCTTCAGACAGCCTCTTCCTAAGGAAGGAAACTCAGTCCCCCTTCCCTCCAAGTAATGCAGCCCAACTGTTTTCACTACATATAGGGACCAATGGGAGGGAGACAAACTCGAAAGAAATTAATTCCTACTTAGCCAGCACTTATGCCAAGATTTATTGTTTCCTGGTAAGGGAGGCCTGATTAAGCATCGGGTCCAGTGTGGCAAAGCTAATTCTGATAAGCACGGGGAGGATCAGGACAAACAGTATCAGATTAAGACTGAGGCTGTGGCACTGTCAAAGACCCCATCAAAACAAAATCAGTTTTGTGGCACTAACTCAGTACAGTAAGAACTACTAAATTTGTCTAGTGTAGCCATCAGGATGCCTGTTTCAATAACATGCCTTGTGGTATCTATAAGGCGTGTTGTTGAAATAAGGTTCAATAAGTTTCTAATTAGGTTTAGGGGTAGGGTTAGGGGTTAGAATCTATAGTTCGTACAGTATAAAAATAATTATGTCTATTGAGAGTCCTCATAAGGATAGCCGCACCAACGTGTGTGTGTGTGTGTATGTGTATATGTGTATATTATTGTATACTGTATTATGTTGTATATTATTTACATTTAATTATATTTTGTTGGGACTTTCTCAGTAAAAATGTATATATGTGATAAATTGTGATTAGTTAATTTACATGTCATGTAATTAATTTGATTAAAATGTTTTATGATTGACAGCCCCAATAATAACAATAAATATTAAGACTTTCCATTCTCCTTTAAGAATTCATTTTTACTTCTAAACAATATCAGACAGTTCCCACTATTTTCAACCCTCTGTTTATGTAGTCAAAAACTCTCTAAATTTTTTATTTTTTTTTTATTTGTTCTCTTCCCAAATATTTAACAGGAGTTTTGTCTCAAGACCACACAATACCACAATTTTCTGCCATTTTTCAAAACCATAGAGAGATTGACAGCTCTGACATTAGTGATTGAAGGCAAAGAATAACTCGCTAAGTGTGCACCTCATGCCATATGCATGTCAAAAATCTGTCAGCTGTGGTTCCCATTATACTGAACACATCAACTCAATTCTCCCTCAAAATTTTATTGTGAGTCCTGAAAATTTAAAGGAGTCCCTTTGGTTATAGAATGCAGTTATCAGTCTCTTTCATAATCTCTCCAAATAGAAAGGACAACCATATTCTTCTGCTTTGTGAATGTAGTCTCTCTGTAGTAAATTCAACACTACAGTTAATAATGGTCAGTTATTAAGAGTATGACAGTAGATCGTCACAGAGGTGGCACAAATCAACTGTGAGTAACCTTTTAAATATCCATTGACTAATGATTTGCAGAAAGCAAAGTTTTGTTAGATTGCTATTGAGCTTTCATGCTTATCTGACTCTGTGTGGCCTGGGCTGCCTTTTGAAATTCAGCATGAGCTGTTTATCAGCACTAATCTTTTGGGGCAAGCTGATAAACCGCTGCTTCACATATACATAATTTACGTCATGTATGACTAGGAGAAAGTGAAGTGAAACTATCAGATAGTTTTCCTAAATATATGGTAAGGTTATGAATTTTTGTATATGTTGGCAAATGCTTTACATTAGTACTAAGCATATTTTTCATGCTCTATTTAAGGAAATAATAAGATAGCACAGTTCTTTAAATCAAGCTGTGGTTGCTAGATTGTTCTAGACACCTTAATCAAAGGCAGGTAAAACATCAAGAACATCGATAAAAGAGATTTACGAGAAATTAAATCTCTGTTTGCTAGCTCCGGGTGTGGGGGGTTGTGAGGGGTTTTAGGGGGGTTGGGGTGGGACAAAAACTTCTTCCCTCATTCTCCCACCTAGCTGATCCCTCAACGCAATTACTCCCAAGCTGACTTGCCACTTTAACAGAACCAGCTATAGGCTACTGCCTCAGTCTACGCAGAATATTCCAGATTGTTTCATCAATGCATTATGGGAAACACCTAAAATCTAAGCAAAGTTCCTAAAATATTCGTCTTAGCCATTACTGATGCCAACTTTATGTGTTCGATTCTTTGCGAATACCTTAATTGCACACACTTTGGATGAATACGTCTGGCAAATGCAAAAATGTAAGAAGCTTTTGCAGGTGTGTTTACATTAGAGGGGTCATGACATGCCTTATTTATTTCAATATGTTACTTGAGGTTCACTTATAGTATTAGTAAAAAAATTTTTTCACAAAAACAGTCATATATTTGTAAAACATGATAATTTTCCACCCTCATTCTGACCCTCTGTCAGAAATGCTTGGTTTTTGTGCTTCTTCTCCTTTAAGACATGACAGTAAACGCCCACTATTATGATTGGCTTTCTGCTCTTGACTGACCTGCTCTCTCTTTGCCATCTCACTGCTACTGGGTGGGGACAAGGAAGTGATTAATTTGGTGTTGATGTGTTGTTGTGGAGGCGGTCAGATGCAAATGTCTACCACAGTGTGACATCACAATGTGAAGGAAGTAGAGAACGAGTCGTTTTGGCAGCTTAGTTTCAACAAAAGCTGTTTTTTCATTGAGGAAAATTTGATTCCCTTTAAGGAGAACATATATATTATATGACAACATTATTCTTCTGTTACAATGAATTGTAGAGGCTGGCTGTATACTTTGCTGAAATATTATCAAAAATATTTGCCCGACAGAGTGCAATTTGACAGCTTTGTTAATACACAGGGAGTTTTTATATATATATATATATATAGAGAGAGAGAGAGAGAGAGAGAGAGAGAGAGAGAGAGAGAGAGAGAGAGAGAGAGAGAGAGAGAGAGAGAGAGTACAATGGGGCTAAAGGCACACTTTAAGGAAAATTAGCTTCTTTTTTTTTCTGGTCACAAAGTGTATCAAGATTCAAAAAAGACTTTTATTTTACTAAATATTGAAGGAGCAACATCATTTTTGTGAAAAGAAATAACAACAGAAGGTTGATTTAAATAAATTCATTTTTGTAAAAAAAAATAAATAAATAAAAAAAAAAAAAAAAGGTTACCCCACATCTGGGGTAAAAGGCTCCCTCATTTGGAGTAAAAGGCCTCCAGGGCGGTTATACTGATATAGTATAGATATCAGGGCAATAGTTATATGGCACAATTTGTCAACTTATGCAAATACTTTTTAAGACAGCAAGATGCTTTTTCGAGTAACAAATTAAGATGATACTTACTCAAAATAACCAGAAATAAAGAGACAGCTATTTCATTTCATACAGCGTAATTTCTTGTTTATTTCAATCACATCTGACATTTCATTACATCTCAAGTATTCTATAAACAAATGAATCTCCACTGTGATTGGATCAGTCAGTGTAAGCCCACTTTGAACATTTTTCATATCAAATCTATCACCCCCCCCCCCACAGGAGCCTTTAGCCCCAGCAACAGGGGGGCTTTTTACCCCAAATACTATCCTTTCACTCATTGGACAGTTGTTGAATTATATATATATATATATATATATATATATATATATATATATATATATATATATATATATATATATATACATACACACACACACACACACACACATACATACACACACATTACTGTGCAAAAGTTTTAGGCACTTAAGATGTTTCACAAAAACATTTGTCTTAAGATGGTTATTTATATCTTCAGCTTTAGTGTGTCAATAGGAAAAATAAATTTTAGACTCCCAAACATTACCTTTGCAAATAGAAAAGATTAGAATAGAAGAACAGGGTGCCCTGCAAGTGATGTCATGGCCCCCACAAAGCCCCCCACTGAACATCGTGTCAGTCTGGGATTACATGAAGTGACAGAAGCAATCGAGATAGATAGAAGAACTGTGGCGAATTCTCCAAGAAGCTTGGAACATCCTATCTGCCAACAACCAAGAAAAACTGTGTCCAGGTGTACCTAGGAGAATTGGGGCTGTTTTAAAGGCAAAGGTGGCCACACCAAATATTGATTTAGCTTTTTTATGTGTACTGGACTTTGTATGATGTTAACTGATAAATGAAAACTATTTATGGCATTATTTTTGAAGACATCCTCACTATGCAACATTTTTCACAAGTGCCTAAAACCTTTGCACAGTACTGTGTATATATATAATCACCTTAAAAAAACATTTTTGCCTCAAAATAAATGTGATAATTTCCAGAATATTCATTAGCTACTTACTGTACATCTGCAACATTAAAATGTTTTATATATAAGATCAAATTGCCTCAAAATCAGCCTTTAGACATTAAACACAATGATCTCATGGATCAGAATTTTTTTTTGCAGTGTATAGTGACAAACAGGTGTTTAGGAAAGTTCTGTGGGAGTTTTTCTTGCTATTTAGTGTTTTGGGAGAAAATCAAATCAAAGGAGCCATTAGCCCCATTGTAGGCTACCCTAAACATGACATTGACTTCCAAAATGATATCACATTCTTGTCAGTATAATTTGTGCTTTTTGGTGTTTTCTATCTGTTTGTATGTTTCTAGTTTAGTTTTCTCCAAAGCTTAGTGAAAAGCATCTTTTGCGCTAATAAAATATTTAGAATTCACTCTCAACTTTAACCGCATTCAACAGTCTTACGTAAATGACAAACTGAATTTTAATGGCTGTGTTTTCTCCTCTTATCCATGATGTCAAGCTCTGGGTGTCATGGAAATTATTATGTCATTCACCAAGCACTATGAGTGCATGCTATGACCTGGTTTCTAGGGCAACATAACCACGTTGGTAGCTTCCTTCCTGTCTGACTATTCCACCACATTTACTCTTGTAAGGCTGAGCCATTGCTTTCATGAAAAGTCACTGATCTGCTGTCTGATACCTGCCAAGTTTCAAAAGATGACCTTCTGCATGTAAATAAAACAATCTCATGGGGTTTATCTGACCATTTTATTAAGGCAAGGATCACTCACTATTAAATCCTTTTTTCAAAACTCCAAGTATTAACTTTTCTCTTAATATTTGTGATACAGGCATGAATGATACCTCAAATTGTGCAGATTGTGCTTTTTTCATTTCTCTTTTCTAAGTGATCAGATTTACTTTTTTCAACTGGCGGACAATAAAACTAATGATAAGATCCTTTGGACTGACATTAAGGTAGGGTAAGGATCCATATCAATGGGCCATAAAATCATAGATAAATGGCGGCTGACTTTTTTGACTTGGACCAGTAAACAACTACATAACAACCACCCAGAACACCCTAGCATGACATTGACTTTTTTTCTCTTAAATCTAGTTTTTATTACTTTTGGGAACACCTTGGCCTTAACAAACTCTGGAGAATGAGAAACCCATAAGTCGAAAAAATTTGATTGTAGAAGAACACAAATTCTCAATGTCTGGAAAGTAAATCCTAGGAACTGATGGATAAAACTCACACACACAGGACTGCACTGCGAAACTTCTTGTAATTGTTGGCTCATATTTTGGAACAGCTGGTTGTGGCAGTTAATGGAAGTCCAACTTGGCTCATAGTTCAGGTCATCTCTCTTTTACATTGCCAGCTAAGAAGAATTGACCACATGGCTGGGCTTTTCTTCCTCTTACTGTCTCTCTAACTGTTTTTTTTTTTCTTTTTTTTTTTCTTTTTCTAGCTGAATGCAAACACACAAAACAGACCAACAGTATGGGTGACCAGGGGCAGCTGTAACATTTTTTAACTCACAGTCTGACTGCTTTAAATCTACCTGCAATCTTTTAGTATAAGACACATACTTTAAGATAAGGTTCCATTTGTTAATTAACATTAGTTATTGCATTAGATATCCTGAACAAACAATGAACAATACTTTTACAGCATTTAGCAATCTTTGTTAAAGCTAGTTAATAAAAATACAATTGTTCATTGCTTGATTATGTTAGTTCATAGTGCATTAACTAATGTTAATAAATAAAACTTTTGGCTAAAAAAATATATATATATTATTTTATGTTGAAATTAACCTTAACCAAGATTAATAAATGCTGTAAAAGTATTATTCATTGTTAGTTCGGGTTAATTAATGTTAACAATGAAACCTAACTGTAAAGTGTTAGCGAAACATTTCTATGTGCCAGAAGTCAATGTATCATTAATAGAGTTTTAATGAGAAAGACTAGATTATACTATGAAATTTAAAACAAGACATAACAGTTGATGGAAGCAATTGTAACACCACTATATCTAAGATAAGAGCATTCATCAAAGTAATAAAAGCATCACTTTCATGCTTATTCATTTTACAGTGTACTAACAGTTTACTATTCATTTTTCTGTCAGGATTAATGTGTGTTTAAAGCACAAAGCAGACGTCTAAGTGGGATCTATATCGTAATCAACTTGATCACACAGGAAATTGTCAATTTTCAGCATGTTAGTTTAGAATGTTTTTCCACCTAAGGTAAATTCGGAAAATCATTACCATGCAGTGAATGCTCATACTCCGAAACATTTGACGTGAAATCCCTTTTGATCTCTGGCTAGCCAGATTCTATATTTGCACATAAGTAAGTGAAAGAATGCTGTTTTGTTCTGATATGGTTAGGGTTATGTTAAGGCAAGCTTGGGTTAGAAGTAAATTCATGTAATTACTACTCAGATGTTTCCAAAAACTGGGCATGCTGTGCATCCATTGAAATGATTCATTCACATAATGTTTCACATACATGTACAGTAGGCTAGATGCACAATATAATGCATAACTGTAGTTCCAGCTTTGGCCACTGGGGAGCAGTTCGGAAATACGGAAATCATAGACCGATAGACCTAACCCCACCAGCCCTTCACATACGAGTGTGTTACGCTCACAACAACACCTGGCCAGAGCACAGATGACACACAACACACACATACACACACTACATACACAAATGTGTGTACACACACTCATCCATACACTTGTGTTTGAGTACACGCCTTGTTAATAAACATGCAGAAAGAGTGGCACACTCTCGCTCACTGCTTTGGCATCATGCCAGTCCTTGATGCTGCATGATCAGGCTTAAGTGAGTATTGCCATGACAACAGGAATGCCATTGTTGCCAAGGTAGCAGCTGGCACATGGTGGCAGATTAACCCCCAAACAGATTTACTTGCAGAGAGAAAGAGAAAGAGAGAGAGAGAGAGAGAGAGAGAGAGAGAGAGAGAGAGAAAGAAAGAAAGAAAGAAAGAAAGAAAGAAAGAAAGATCTGTCTGCTAGGAAGAGCTACAACAGAAAAAGTAAATGTTTCCATAAAATCTACATGGATGAGGATAGAAGTTCATTTCTGTAGTTCAGATGGTACTGTGCCATGGTACTACCAACTGATACCACCAGTGTAACAGTAACAAATCAATCTTTTTTTCTTTTTTCTTTTCTTTTTTTTTTGTAAAGGGTGTGCTTCATTTCCCATGTTTATTTGATCTTTCCCTGATTTTGTCATCACTCACGTCATGTCTGGTCGTCTGGCTGGCCTCCACAATCCAAGATTCATGGCCCTAGTTGATCTCTCTATTAAAGCAGACAGGCTCCAGCATTTTATATGCACAGCCTGAGAAATGTGTCTATTTCTCCGCAGCCATGGATGGGTCTGCCATATTAAATGGCTGACATTAATTATTCTCATGCCCAATGATTTACATCTGCAGTTTGTCATCACTGCCAGACAGTCCACCACACTGCTGCGATAATGAGCAAATTACTGGCGTCGGTCGAGACATCAAAGAACTGAAACATTTTGACACTACCTTTCGTGTTCTCTGATTGAGGATAAACAGAAGTACCAAGTACTACACATGCTAAATACAAAATCTAACATGAAAGGTCATTCATTAATATGCAGAGGATCTGAAGCAGACAGCAATGCTTTGTCGCCAGAATACTTTGTCCAACTGTAAGTAAGCCATTCGTAGGTTGATTCCCCTAAAAATGTTAAATACTGTGGCTCTTTGCCACTATCAAAACATTGCTGATCAGCCCAACATACCAATATTGGCCAAACCAATGGCATGAGTTTGGCATTATTAGTCGACCAATGGTAGACGGGGGAGTGTTTGGGAAACCCATTTGAAAAGATGCAATGGGGCAATTTTTGTTTATTTATTTATTTTAGAACATTGCATTTGGTGATGCTAGTGGTGCAGAAATGACACACTTTACCTGCACTTCTACAATTTATTCTACAGAGTACTGGCAGTTTTTCTTGTAGTGAATACCACAAATTACAATGCAATTTCTTTATTTAATTGAAAGTGGGCCAATCACTTTTATCTGGCCCTAACTGAATTTGATAAAATCACATCACAGTTTAAACATCTGAGCGCTCTCAGCGTTAAGTTTAACAACACTCAGATGAGCGTGCAACTGCAACAGCGGTCATCAGAGGCGATCCAAGTTCCAGTTCCGGAGCACGCATATTTAAGCTTGTCTGGGTATAGTTCAGTTACACTGCTCTCCAAAACATGAACCTGAAATTTTTAGGTGAGCACATTTTATCACGCCTTATTCAGTCAAATATATTTATGCAAATTGCTGCTGGGTGTAGTCAAAACTTCAGTACATACTTTAAAAAAATACGTCACAGCTGTTTCAGAAGTGATGTCAGCTCATTTGCACAACCAGTTTTATTTGATGATGAAAACTGAACCTTCAAAGAAAATGCATAGAAAAGTTTGATTTTATTTTCAATGCGTGTCATCAGTTTCCGTAGTGCTTGTTGAAAGTGCAAATGTGAAGTGTCACTGAACCTGCCTACATGCATATATTTCAAAGTAAATTTAACCAAAACCTACTTGTTTGTTGAGAGTGTGAGGTCATGCTTGCTCTTCAGACAGATCTTAAAAAGGAATTTATGGCCAGGTCTTAAAAATTTTAACTAAATACCTCTGACTATCATGTAAATAAATGCAGATTATTAACAGTGGTTTGTTTTTCAAATGATTATGTTAGGTACAATAAATGTGTTAGGTTAGATAAATACGTAAAACAGTTTGGCCCACGTTGAGTTTTCATCTGGATAATCTGCCCCCTGGAAGAAAGTAGTTAAAGAGCCCTGCCGTATAGTATAAACCTACTAATTTATGTATTTAGGCCTATTTTTAAATAAACCTATGTTGTGAACAAAAGGCAAAGTCTCATATATAATTTATTTACCAAAATATGGAGTTTAATATTAACAAGGGGAGTACCTGCACTTTTTTCTTCCACTTCAAGCTCTGCCTAAGCTAAATTGGCTAAAGTTTGCTTACAAACATATGCATGGTGAAGATTGTTAGCTCATTTTTCACATGCATATAACGGTGTCATCTTGACAGACTCTACTAGTGTCGGGTTCGAGTCCACTTTAGTCGAGTCTGAGTCAAGTCCGAGTCTATAAGCAATGGAGTCCGAGTTGAGTCCGAGTCCAAAAGGGGCTGAGTCGGACTCAAGACCGAGTCCATAACAGGCCGAGTCCGAGTTGAGTCCGAGTCCGAATGAATCTGTTCATGAATCTGAATTAAAATTGTAACCGTAAACTCAACATCGATATTTTAAGCTTATTTTAAATTTCACAACTAAGAAAAACAGTCAGTCAATATAAATATAACAAAGACACCTCTGTTGCATTTCATATATACATTTTATGATTAGTATACTGCTGAACAGACTTCAAAGTGTTTTCAGAATGAAAGCATATGCTTTAGGTTTATGAAGACAAACCTGTCCTTCGACACAATTCTTATTGTGTACTGTTGACATTTCAATTATTTGTTGTTTTTCCCCTCCACTCAAACATAGACTAAAAAAAGTAAAAGCTGCGTTAGTCATTTCAACCAGAGTTATTATTATTTCGAATTTTAATTTAGTTTTTATTCTACTTCATTTTCAATTTGTCAATTCAATTTAATTTAGTTTAAATTGTTATCTATTCTAAAGAAATAATAGTCTATTTTGAGATTTCTTTCTGAATCTTTCTTCTCTATCTTCTGACTGATTTGGGAAAATACAGTACATACAAATGAGTCAACACAGTAATAATTAGCACTCGCTGAGAAGTTACGTCTCGCGATTTGACTGCAAATACTACATCCTAAAACACTGGAAAAGCCCACTGATAATACTAGGGCCATTTAACACGGACATGATTTTCTACTTAAAATATGCAGAGCAGTTCTGCGTGCTGCTCGTGTACCTAAATCCCTGATGTGTCCGTGTGCGTCTCGCAGCAGCTGCCGCAGAAGATAAAAAAATATATAATAATTTATATTTGCTTGAGTTTCAGAGATGTAGGTTTAAAAAAAGATGTGTATAAGTTACCTGGTGGTTTACAATAAAAAGTAAATAAAATAAAATAAACATTTAAAATAAAAACGTCATAACCAACTAAATTAATCTCGTAACATGAAGTTTAGCTTCATACACAAACTCTGTCATAGAATAATACATTTATTTTATAGTCTATAATTAAATTATAAACAAAACATTTCACTGCCCAAAAATATCCTAATATTTTATTGTGCATGGTTGAATGTTGTGAATGGTGGACAAATGCTGTAAAAGAATATATTTTAAGCAGCTCGTCAATGCTTTGAAAATAGTCAATCAATAATAAATAGGTGCTGTTTATCTGTTTAGAGTTGCTGTCTGCTTTAGCAATAATGCTTTCCCCCTGACTATTTAAAAAGTTACACAGTTAATTCATCAAGCTATTATGGACCAGCTCAAACTGACAACACTGTGTGGACCACAAGAGACTCCAGATGCCTACATGTGTAGATACATTATGCCTAAAAAGACTTAATATCCAATATGAATACTATTTTTGTGTATTTTTATTTCGATATGCTGTTTTTAGTTAACCACCGTCTTGGCTGCACAAACGGAACACGCAATTTTACCAGTTGTCAGGTCCCGTGTCATGTGAAACTGCCTTCTTTAGTTTCTATTACATTGGATACATGACCGTCTTTATGTTTTCGTTGTGCCAGCCACCTCGGTAGTCGATGTTATACAGTAGTCTCTGTAGTAACATACAAGCGTATTGGTTGACTGATGAGTGTGCCTGTGCACGTGCATATGTGTGTGTGTGTGCGTGTGTTTGCTTAAACACAGTGAAACAACTCTGGCTATGTCTACGACTTCAGGGGCTAATACAGCTGCATGCAGACAGAGATGTGTTCATTAATTTCTGTTTTGTTATTTTATTTTTTTATTTTTTTCATTGCATCACAAATGTCATGGACTCAGCTGGACTCTGAAAAAAAAATCCCAAAGTGTATGACCCAAAGTCTCGAGTCCGAATCATGTACGAGTAAAAATGCATCTGAGTCTGTGACAAGTCGAAGTCCATTCAAATTGGTCCAAACTCGAGTACCCCAACTCTAGACTCTACCTTCATTAAAGCTTTTTATGTGGGCCATTTGTGTGATTTACAGAGTTTTATAGCACCTTCACAAAAAGCATAGGGGACATATACTACTTTCCTAATAGACTTGATTGCAATTTGTAAGTTAATGCAACCACACTAATGGATGGGATGACTTTTGATCTCGGGAGCAGTCTGCTATTTTGCAGTGGAAATATATAATCAAAATCTTGGGGGATGGTGGTTGTTGGTGTAGAAAGTCTAACTAAATTGTGCCCCAAAAAAAAAATGATAAAAATGGCAATTGCCAGTGGGGTGGCCAGGCTTTGGTCCTTGGCCACCCCCTAGCTCCACCCCTGACTGTACATCACTTACAACATCAGTGTTTCGCTGCACATATAGAGTATTTGTTTGTATTATATTATGGATTTTTTTTTTTTTTATTATTATTTATTTTTTTATTTTAGGGGCTTAACAGCTAGTGGTACAAAATTCCACATTCACTTTCACTGTATGGAAGAGAGCAGTGCAAAAATTCTTCAGAAATTCTCCATTTGTGTCCCATAGAGGAAATAAAGTAAATAATGAAAGAATTTTCATATTTTTCAACTCAAAAATGTTTTCATATTTGGGTGAAATATTCCTTTAACATTGATCTAAGGTACTACTCCTCGTCCCATGAGACTGAATTTAATGAAGATAATTCTGTGAAGATGTAAACAAAGATCATTAATAAGGCTTAGATCCCTCTGCAGTGTCCTGCTATAGAGAGGACATGTTAGGACAAGCCAGAGGAAGAGACTCCTTTCATCCAATGAGAAGATGTGGCCAAGGGTGACTGCACATCTCATGGACTCTTTGTTTGTGTGTGTGTCTTTCTGTCTTTGTACAAAGACCATGAAACTCTATTCAAATGTAATTTGCTGTTATGCAACAATATTCTTTAGTTTAAATATAAAATATGCTGTTTATTTCCCAATTCATAATTAAATTAAAATAGATTCTAATAAAACAGAATGAAGTGTTAAGGGGAAAATTATTTCATTGAAAACTTTAAATTCTGTCACCATTTACTCACTTGCATAAAGTTCTAAACCCATATGACATTCTTTCTTCTGTGGCACACAAAAGGAGATGTTGGAATAAAAATGCAATGAAAGTAAATGGTAACTTAGGCTAAATATTCTGCCTAACATCTCAATTTGTGTTCTAAAGTAGAAATAAAGTAATTTGGGTTTGGAACAACATGAGGATAACTAAATGATGGCAGAATATTCATTTTGGGTGAACTATCCCTTTAAATTTCATAGTATTTATATATTTTTTATTTTATTTTTTTTTATTATTTTTTTAACTCAGCAAGGTAGCAGCAAACCTTGAATTGAACATTAACAATCAGAAGCTTAAATTAAATTGAGTTGCTATGGATTCTGGGCTATGGTAGGGCATTGTGAATACAGACTGACCCTTGACATGTCTCTAACCCTGTGCCCTGTCATTACCCCTTCAGTGTGGCAAAGAGATCACCCACAGCTGTTCCAGATAATGTTTACTTTAGAGGTGTCATCATCTTGACTGAGAAAGCAATTAACCCGTATCACAACCTTTCACTAATGGCACGCCATTCTACCCTTTCTAAAAGCGGAGGGGTAATTTACTTCCTTCTCAGTTCATTTTGTCGCATACATACCGTGGTCGTGACCTCTGTGGTTAGACTGGGACATATCCGCCACCTCTGGATCTTTTCACTTTTTTGGGAACTATAAATCATTATTTACAGGAAGAGTGTATGTCTGGACCAACAAAGTAGATAGCAAGGGGAATTCAGCACTTTTTGAATGTTGATGTCGTCATTCTCAACTGTTTGCGCCGAAATCAGATTTTTTCATTGTTTCCAGCATGCTATTTCAGCCAACTTCTCAGTTTTTATATTAGGAATAGGTCACACAAAGAAAAAAAATCACCAATTACTCCCATTCATGCCGTAATGAACCAGTAAGTTGTTATTTTTTTTTTCTGTGGAACACAGAACACACAGCTCTTTTTCATGCAATGACAGTTCAAAGAGACTTTGACTGTCAAGCTCAAAACAGAAAAAAAAAAAAAAAAAAAAAAAAAACACCATTAAAGGGATAGTTCACCCAAAAATGAAAATTGTCATGATTCATTCACCCTCCTGGCATCCCAGATGTGTATGACTTTCTTTCTTCTGCAGAACTTAATTAAGATTTTTAGAAGAATATTTCAGCTCTGTAGGTCTTCACAATGCAAGTGAATGGGTGCCAACATTTTGAAGCTCCAAAATCCACATAAAGGCAGCATAAAAGTAAGCCATAAGACTCCAGTGGTTAAATCGATACCTTCTGAAGTGATATGATAGGTGTGGGTGAGAAACAGATAATTTTTATCATAAATTTTCCTCACTGCCCAGGAGGGGGTGAAATGCACGAATAATGTGAATCACCAAAAACAGAAGAACAAGAATGTGGAAGTGAAACTGAAGTGGAGATTGACTGTGCAGTGAGTAGAATTAATAGTAAATAAATATATAAATATTGATCTGTTTCTCACCCACACCTATCATATCACTTTTTAAGATATCGAATTAACCACTGGCATTATCTGGAGTACTTTTATGAGCTTCACAATTTTGTCACCCATTCTTCTAAAAATCTTTGTTTGATTTCAGCAGATGAAAGAAACTCATCTTGGATGGCATGAGGGTGAGTAAATGATGAGAGATTTTTAATTTTTGGGTGAACTAACCCTTTAAAGCACCATAAAAGTAGTGCATGTGACTTGATCACTAAATTCCAAGTCTTCTGTAGTCATATAATAGGTTTAAAAAAAAAAAAAAAACAGACTGAAATTTAAGTTGTTATTTGCATTACACAACAGTTAGTTCTGGTCCTTGAATCTGATTGGACGAGCGGCTTACCAAGAGTGCTGATACAGTCCAACAGCACTGGGACTCTTCACCATTCATATCACTCTGCTTCTCTCTATTTGCGACTTTCTAAATAATGGTAGCGATTCTGATTAATCATTTATTTTTATTTTAATCACTGATTCGTTCAGTGACCATTTCTGGAGATTGCATACTTACTCTAGTAGGTGGCGACAAAGTAGCATATTTAATGTTATGAGTGAGTCATTCAGTCATTGACTCAACTGATTTGTTAAAAACACAGAGTGGTTCCTAACCGAAACAATGGAAGGGAATGAGAATGAAAACACTGATTTAGGAACAAAACACCACCAGTTTGAAACAAGATGACAGCAGTGCAGAGCAGGAGTAGTGCTTGATACTTTGGCTTCCTTTGAAAATATTTTCACTGGCCGAGAATAAATGCACAAACCAATTTGCCAATTTTTGTGCGAAATATATTTTATTTAATATTCTTTTCTTGTTTGTTGTAACTGTTTTAACTGAGGACTATGCTAAACAATAATGCAATTTAATTCAAATTATTGATAGCAAATAAGATGTACACAAAATCAGTGCTTATTTTACACAATATTCAATTCACACACACACAAAAAAAAAAAACTTTAAAGCAGAAAATATGCACTATCCATTTACAAGGCAGTCAACAGATTTTGGAACTGACACTGAGTGGAAAGACCACTTTTTTTGCCAAAATGGACACAGTTATCATCCAGTGCTGATAATCTCAAAATGTCCAAGAATCAGCCGATTAATTGGCCTGGACGATATATGACACACACACACACACACACACACACACACACACACACACACACACATACATACATACATACATACATACATATATATATATATATATATATATATATATATATATATATATATATATATATATATATATATATATATATATACTCTGTAGTTACTCACTAAAACACAGCAAATACTGCCTATTTCTCTTCTGCTTGTGGCCAAATGAACATGAATAAAGAGTAACTTGTTCAGTGTGAGAAAAAGACCTAAATCTTTAAATGTCAAAAAATCTGACTCCATCCTGGCTACTCCGTGACCTACACCGAGGACAGCTTCTACCTACCATATATTATAGCAATGATTTAAAACCCAACTAAATGAAAGGGGCATTTTTCTGGCACATTTAACATGCAAGGCAAGCAGTACCAATGTTATTTCTGTACATTGGGCTGATGGCTGGAACTTGTGTCTAGTGGGAGGATTGGCCTAGGCTCAACTATGCCGTAAGGCTGGAAATCATTTCTGGCGGTCTGTTGGTGAATGGCTGGGGCTGCCATGTTGTGGCGTTTTCATTAACCCCACTGTGGCTCAAAGAGAAACTCGCAGGAGGAGAGCAATTTGTCTGTGAAGCTCTGTCACTGTGGAATGGGAGTAGAAGCAAGATAAATGGAGGCGAGTGATTTAGAATACAGAATGTCTTTGTGTGAGGTCACAAGGCTTCAAGGCTTCCTGAGATTATAATTGCGGCGATTATCAACCGTCTGCTTTATCTTTAGAATAATTTAATCTCTGAAGAGACTACAAAAGTCCCGTCGCTTGTTTTCCTTGTAAATGATTCCCATGTTACAAATAAATTAACTTATCTTTCAAAGACTCAGCTGATAGATAGAGTGAAGCCAATATTTCCTTTAATGTTTTTTTTTTTTAATGCACCGTAAAAAGTAGCAAAGAAAGGAAAGTTATGTCCTTTTCTAAGGGCAGAAATGGTGGGAGTTGTGTTCTTTCTCTTTTTATAGCGTTTTGGGCTGTACGGTTTCTGCCCAAACTGTACTGGGGTTTGTAAATTAATAGCTTATAATTTCTTTCTGTGGAGCTGAGGTCTGAATCTGCCTCTGTTTCAATGGAAGTGAGTTATATAATCTTACTGAAGGCCTTTGCCATTTGTTGGCGTGTGTCCCTAAGTGTGGCTGGGCCGGATTGGCAGATTTCCAGTCTAAACTGAAAACACTCTGTCATCCAACCTTGTTCTTGGCACCAGCTGTTCAGCTGGATACTTCAGCAGCTGAGACCTTTGTTTCACTGTTTTTCCTTCTTTTTCCTCTTTTTCTCCCTTTTTCCCCTTCTGTTTTTAGAAAAGAGATTTTTAAAGGTCCACTTCAGTCTGTGCAGTTAAAACCATCTCATATCCTGTTCTTTCTCTCTTTTAAACATTTTATGAACTCTCAAATTTTACAAACTTGAGTCTGACATTATGTCCCAACCAGGAACATTGAAAAGGTTTCCAGCATCAAGTAATTTGTCTGTGCACACTGAAACTATTTTGAACATATTATATATTTGATATACTACTATGTTAAGCAGGATTTTGGACCAATGAGAGGACAGACAAAATATCACGGTTGTGGACAATTATAGGACACATTTTTTCTAAATTGCTTTATCACATTACAGTTAGGACATGATGTGACTGCCTATTTGTTGGCCAGTTGTATCTTATTGCCTTTCTGAAATGCATGTTGTTAAGTACATTTAATGCGGAGTCAGCCGGTCATTATCGCAAAACTAACCCAGACAGGGTTATGAGATCAGGTATCATCATATAGGGGTATATTTTGTGATAATGACCGGCTGAATGTACATTTTCCCAGGTATTATATGACTACTAAGTACTACTAAATAAATGAAAGAAATATTGATTTTAGTTTAACTTACTTGATTATGTGAGTAGAAAGAAACTATTGAGTGCCACAGATGTTAAACAATAACACAACTATGTGGGAAATTGGTCAAATATACAGTTTAGCTGTCATTATACAAAAATATTCGACCACAGAAATTGGGGATTGACTAATCAGAATCAAATATTCTAGGGAGCCATGTAATAACACTTGTTTTAATTCCCTTGGTCCAACTTGGACTCCCATTTTCCCCACTCTTTTTCTTTTTCATCTGTCTCCTGTGTGTGTCCTACAGCACTCCTCTGCACCCAGTCTGCTGCTACTGTAGCCTGATCGGAGAAAGTTGTTCCACCTGTTCCAGCTCTCCACCAGCAGCACCTGCCTGTTTCCACTTTCCTTTTTTTCTCCCCCCGTCGCTGTTATCCTGTAAGCTCCTGGCCTTGTGTAAACAGATGACGCAAATCCTTAACGGCTGCTGTTTCAGCATAATGACCTGCTCCTAAAATCATTTGCCTTTTGTGACTTTCGTTTGTAATCCAAATCCCTTCCGTTGAAATGGCAGGTCAGTCCCTTAGTCTGCAGTTATTGGGCAATTAGTTAGGCATTAAACGGTAAAAGCTGTCACTATGCCAATATACAGACAGCTGCAGAGTAAAAGTCTTAATGATGAGCTCTTTATTTCAGAGCAGCTGTACTTTCAGATTTCATAATTACACTTAGATACCCAAATTCACTAAGAAACATGCACATTTTTGACACAGATCTTACCATACTTCTGTTGCTGGGTGAGTACTTAGTTTTTGCAGAATGCCATAAGGAAAACACATCAGAAATATTGATGCAGAAGTAGCTGTTTGGACATTTTTTCAACAAAAGCCTATTTCAAATTGCATACATAAGCATGTCATATTTATTTCTGTTACAGCATTGCTGCAAACCATATAGAACAAGAGCAGCTTTTGCTAAATCCTCGTAAATTTCAATGCAGTGCCTATTTTTGACATGTGTAGCATGCTGAACTCATTGAAAATTCACTGTTAACCTATTTACCATCACAATCTTTTGCAATGTAGACTTTTGTGAAGCAACATGAAATAATGGAGCAAACTACTCACCTATTGTTTGAAAAAAAAAAAAAAAAAAGTCTGACACACAAACAACACTTTCTGTAGAATAAATCTGACTGAATCCAGATGATTAAGCAGTTACTAGATACACTTTGGGGTTTAGGTTCCGTTTAGATGTACAGTACATGTGGTCCTCCTCTTCGCAATAATTACAATTCACAGTGGTTAAGTTCTAATAGCAAACTTCTGATAACCTTTTTTTTTTTATAATTTATGACCAATATTAAAATGCATACTCAGTGTAGGAACCCAGAAATCACAGATTGCGAGGCTGACACAACAGAGACATAGCTGTTGCAGTTATGCTGCTGCGTTGCTTACAAGCTTCTTATGAATGCAGTGTGAAACAGGCCCAATTGCTATGCTATGAGCACCATACTCAAGCACAGTCATGATCAATTTATCCTCTGTTGGGTGTGTTGCTAATTGATGGATCTCATTACCTCTCTGTTGTGTCAGAAAGAGTGACATTCCTCACCTGTCTCTCATGCTGTCATTGCCCTGAATGACAGATAAGCAAGCCACAGTGACTGTTCAACAACTGGAACTCACAAAACACAGTCAAAGAGGCAAAAAAAATAAATAATAGAATATATATATATATATATATAGTATATTTTACCATCAAAAATGTCTAGGTGGTATAACTGTCATGAAATTTTAATTAAGAAAAAGTCTCAATAAAAAGCTGGAATTATTCTTTTTGGCATTATGTTTTATTTCTTAAATTATTTCTTTTCAGTTTTGTTTTAAAATACACAATTTTTTTTAATCGCCAAATTAAGTCAGGGGAGTTAACTGTAACCAACATGCAGGGAGCCAATTTGCTGTCATATTACAAGTAAACCATAAAAAAGAAATGATATCACCACACGTGTCAATGTCAGTAATTAAAAAAAAAAAAAAAAATCTGATAATTTGACCTTTTTAAATAGGGCAATGTTAGTTCAGATTTTCAAATGTAAAATGGAAAAACCTCAAGAAAACTTAATGATATGTATTATATTTGTAATTCATTATATATTGTAAAATAAATGTCACTTTGAAAAATATGTTTAAAAATGTTTTTTGAAAATAATTTTAAAAGAGTTGTGTATGTTGTGTAAGAGTTGTTTATACTCTTGTGTATCCAAGGTGTAAGGAAAATAATTTAGAAATTTTTATTTTTGGTTTTTGGAGTCATTAGATCATTTAAAAAAACAAATGGTACATAAGTTTTTCAAAAAATGTATGAAACCAACATGAATACCAATATTAATTCCAAAAACTTGGAGCATGTGTTTTAACCCCTTACACGGGTTTCCACTAAAATTGCATAACCAAAAGTAAGAGCTTATAACTAAAAATAAATTCCAAAGAACATCAATTGCATGGTATACATTTTTATAAAACCTTTCAAAATGTAAGAAAATATGTTTGGATCCTGCTCAGAGACTCTTATGCTACATCACTGCTGACAAAACACACAAAATACTAAAGTGCTAAAAATAAACTTTTTAGTTATTATTCAGTTTGAGATTATACCTTTTAGACAGGAAGTATGGATGGTCAAAAAAAATTGACTTTGGTGTTGTTTTCTAACATGTCAACTACACCAGGGAAACATTTTTTGTTGATAAGACATAGCAATCCGAAGTTATTTCATGTGGAACCATGGTTCCCAAAGTGAAATTTTATTTATCAAAGTGTCCAAAAAACCCCTCCAAACCATAATTCATGTGTTTCATTGAACATTAAAACATCTCCGGTTACACATGTAACCTCGGTTCTCTGAGATGAAGGGAACGAGACATTGCTGTAATTACTATGGGGAGTGTCCTACACACTTGTTGAAACTCTTATACAATCACAGCAATCCTCTGAGGCGCTCAGTCGGCCTATATAAGCGTGCGCTCAGTCACCATTTCTTCAGAATTTTCTGACTGAGGGACAAGAGTGAGTCACTTGTATTATCAAACTCTGAAGTAGTTGTGCGGCCAGCTTTCGCAATGTCTCTTTCTCTTCATCTCAGGGAACCAAGGTTATATGTGTAACTGGAGACGTTCCCTTTCGATTCAGTTCACTCGGCATTAAGCACTATGGGGAACGATATCCCATCACGCCGCACTACGTGACATTACACTCCCAGAGTTATAACACTAAATAGAGATATTCATAAGAATTCACAGGCCACAGGTCGATGACTTATAAGTTATATTAAAGTGTATATGAATAGTCCCACATGGCAGACGCCAGATGGAAATTAATGTAGTCTGGGATCTGTATGAACCATACAGATATACACAGTATGGATTATTAATCCTCTCACAACAAGGTTGGGAAAGTAGGTTTTATTCCTTATGGGTGTGCTTATGACTTTTAAAGAAGCAGTTCAACAGCATATAATTAGGTGGTTGTGTTGATTATAGTCGGTAGCCCACCCGTCCTGTAAGGATACACCGTTTGTCCACGCCCATGAAGAGGACACCAATAGGGCAATTCGCGCCCTTGGATTCGTAAGCGAAGACGATCGCATCAACGATCCAATGAGAGAGCCTTTGTTTGGAGATGGACATTTCTTTTGTGCATCCACCATAACAAATAAAGTGCTGATCCGACAGCCTAAACTGACAGGTGCTCTCAACATTATGTTGAAAGTTTTCAACTTTATGTATGCAATGCCCTCACTGGGCATAACATATGCATAGATTGCTCTTTATCTGAATTAAATGGTGGGGGAAAGAAGGCTTGCAAACAAACCATCTGAGCCCTGAAGGGCATTGATAAAATCTTAGGCATGTAGCCTTTTCTAGGTTTACTGGTGGCTTTTGACAGATCTGGACCAAACAACAGGCATGAGCTGTCAATCGACAACACCTGCATGTCACCCACACATTTAAATGATCCAATAGGAGTGCAGTCTTTAAGGAAAGCACCCGCAGCTCAACAGATTCCAATGGCTCGAATGGGGAGTTTGTGAGTGCCTTCAGCACCAGATTTAAGTCAGAAATTGGCACCATAGCAGGGCGAGGGGGGTTCAAATGCCTCGCTCCCCTAAGGAACTTTATGACAAGATTATGTTTGCCTATCGACGACCCAGCCTCCAGGATATGGTATGCTGAGAGAGTCACTACATAAACCTTGAGCGTTGATGGGGTAAGACTAGCGTCCAGCCGCTCTTGAAGGAATGTCAAAATCTCAGCTATGGGGCAATTCACTGGGTCTTTACCACGTGAAGAGCGCCAATTTGCAAACAAGCGACATTTAAGTGCATAGAGGCATCTCATGGACAATGCTCTAGCCTGTAAAATGGTGTTCATCACCGACTGAGCCAATTTTGGCTCATCCGATGTGCTCCGTTCAGGGGCCACACATGTAGGTTCCACAGCTCTGGCTGGAGATGCCAAATCTTGCCTTGTGCTTGAGAGAGAAGGTCTCTCTTCAGCAGTATTTCCCATGGAGGGCGTCTAGTATTTCTATCATCTCCAGAAACCAAGACTGACTGGGCCATTTCGGTGCAATTAACAGAACTGTTTCCATGTCCTCTCGGACTCGTGACAGAATGAAAGAGGTGCACCGGGGGAAATGCATACTTGCGTTTTGCCAGCCATTTGTGAGCCAGCGTGTCCACACCCAGCGGGGCTTGGGACATGGAGTACCAAAGGGGACAGTGGGAGTTCTCCGTGGAGGCGAATAGTTCGACTTTTCAAGACCTTTCCAAAGATATATTACACATGGCTGTGTGATATTTTTCATCTTTTTACAGCGTTTTTTTATATGATTGTTTTGATCACAATTTTGCGATTCTTAAAAAAATGGAACAGTTCTAATTTATCATCAAATTTAAAAGCAGTATTTTAGAATTGGTCAGATCAAAGATAAGAGTCTAAACTTTAAAACAACACCTATTTTGTGCAGATCAAGCAAGTGGTTGAGTAATACAGTTATATATATATATATATATATATATATATATATATATATATATATATATATATATATATATATATAAAATGTATTTCTTTTTTTGGGTGATCAGCGCCCCCTAGTGTCCCAGTACTGGGTCACACCAGGTTTAAGAGGTTAACTAGATTTAAAAACGATATCTCCTTTAATCATCTCAAAAATCATGTCATTGGCCCTTAGATATTTTTGGGAAAATTACTAATTCACTAGCTTTGGATTAGAGTGCATTAATAGCTTTTTAAGAAAGTTTGATGATTCAGTGGATATAAATGCATTTTCTCCTCATACGTAGCTAATTTGTCTCTCTGTGGAAAAAGCTTTGAATTCCCCTCCACGTGACCCCTTGAAATTGTATATGGGAGCAGTGAGGGGCTCTCAGATACCCTGTTCCGGTGAGCTGTTAGATCCTGCTGTTTTATGTGGCCATTAAAAAGCTGTCAGAAAGATGGGCTAACCAGTCTCCCCTTGAGACAAAGAGATGGATGAGAGATGGAGTATAGAGAACGCTGAATGACGAAAGGTCCACCGTTCATTTCCTTGATGATTTTGTGATTTCCTAGAGTACATGCCAAAGCTTAAGCGTTTCCTGTCAATAGAAGTCAGCTTGTCTGATCCCACATTGATTTACACATCCGGGTCTATCACAACCTGTCAGGCAAGTGAAGTTCATGTAAATTAATGTTTTGATATTGAAAACACCAAATTCAAAAATGTTTTCTTGCTGTTACTACTCAGCATTTGTAGTGTTTTTCCATGTTATAGCAGGACCATAATAGAGCTGTTCAATTTGTAGTCATGAAACCTGGGGGAAAAATGTTTAATTTTCGAACAATGGGTTCCCTAAGGAATCTCCAATGGATTTTTAATAACAACATGATCACACGGGACGTCGAGAAGACGGGTGCCCATATGCCCAACAACTTTAGCCACTGGGGATAGTGTTTTGAATTTTGGTAAGCACAGACCGATTTTAGCTAAAGAAAAGTCAACATACTGTTTCCGATTTTATTGTGAGATCAGTCTGAAAAAGTGGTTTGAGTGAGTTGATAGCTTGCTAACAATTTGCTAAATAAGCACTACAACTACCACAAGGATTAGAATGTACGTACTTGACGAATCAGAGAATGGTTGTAGTCCTCATGTAGCAACTTGTTAGCTTAGTTTTTTGGTTTTCAAAATTACATTTTAAGGTATTACTATGTGTAGTTGTGTTGTAGAACAAAACACTGAAGACACTTCAAGTAAACCACAGACATATTTTACTAAATTTTAAATAAAAAAAAACCACTATAGTAAACACCAGTGGTAAAGGGAACCCATGACGAACTAGCCTTCTAGGGTGTCCTACAAACTGACATGATGACTGAACAGCTCTATAGCATTCTAATGAATTCCTCACTGATGGGAATACATTTCCATGTCCTCATGCATCTGGCAGTCATTTACCATCTCCATTTACTGTGCACCAATCAACTCAAATCAGAAACTATCAGCAATAAATAGTAGGTTGGCTTTTCTTTAGCAAAAATCGGTCTGTGTGTACTGAAATTCAAAACCAAAGCAGTAAGTGTTGTTGAGCATCTGCACGTGTGAGCTAGGGTTGCTACCTTGGCAGATCAATGAATGACCAAAAAATATATTGGTGGCCATTGTACAAGAAATAAAACACATTATTTATCTTGTCTTGTTTGATATGGAAAGTATTGCACATAGAGCAAATAATTCAATAAAACAATAACATCAGTACACTCACAAAAATAGCCTATTTTAAAGATACACATTTAAATTTCGAAACAAAATTCCTTAAAAATAAATAATTTTTAACAAAATTAAAATAATAAAAATGTAAATATTTAGTTTTTTATTATTATTTTGTTAAAGATTACTCAATTTAATTTGATGGAATTGTGTTACACAAATTACACAATTTGTTTCTACTCAATTCAATTTCATAACAATTTTCCATCAAATTGAATTGAGTAATCTTTAACAAATATAAAAAATAAAAAATAAATAAAATCTTATTTTAAGTTTTACTAATAAAATTTTGTTAAATATCACACAATTGAAAAGTTAAGAAATCTTAAAAAAAAAAAAAAACATTTTTTTTTTTTTTTTTTTGGTTGGCGATGCGTTGGCCAAGTGTTGGCCATGAAGAACATAAGAGATCTTACAGTAAAAAGAAGGACATTCCTATTTTGGACATGTTTTCCAGAACATCAAAACATTATAGTAAGTATGGGAAAAGTTAAATGGATCGGCAACCCTAGTGTGAGCTGCAGTTTCCATGTGTAATGTCCACTGAGGGATGCCAAAAACGAGTTGTGAAGCGAGTTGTTTTCAGCTGTACTGGTTGTAATACAGCGAAGAGCAATGCATATTTAATAAACTGTACCCAAATTCAAACCCCAAACCTAAACCTAACCATCAGTGGAGTAAAAATGTAATGTTAGAGGGAAAATGCAACCTCTGAATAGCACTCATCACTGATTTTGCATAATTGATTATGTCATATCTCCCATGCTGCTGACGCAACTCGCTTCCGGTCGTGCCACAAAGGAAGGTAAACATGCTGGAGCCGATGCAAACATGTATGATAGGAGATGCCGCTTGTCAGTGAGCTGGCATAATTTGGCCGATCCTCGGGCACTGGAAGTATTGGAAATAACATGCTGAAATTCCATGTGATCATGTTCTTCTGGCAAGTTAAATATGCCACTATGAAGAAGTTTACATTTTACTGATTACATTTAGATTTAGTTTACTCTGAATGAGAAAATAAGAAAACCCCAGTCTTCTTATTTTCATGGCATTCCGGAGTGGAATATAACAGCCAAAGAAGAAGAAAAAAAGCCTTTCCATAGAACAATCTGTTTCTCATTATTGTACACTAAACCTAACGGCCTCTTCGTTAGTCTTCTTAAAAGGCCTCCAAAAATAGATTCTACTGGTGATATCCTCATTAAAAGACCAAAGACAGAGCTGACCCAGACAAAAGAGTGTTTTACTTTTGGAATGCAGCCAGCATGAAGCCCTGTCTTTAGTGGGAGTTCACACAACATGGTCGACTGTGCCTGGCCAGACATTTTCGTTAGCTTGCTGAGCCAGTGAGGGCAAAGCTATGCTTCATTCTTACAAGAAAATCTTTTAAAGGGGTCATGAAATGCAATTTTTTTAAATAATTGTATTATCTTCCCTGAGGTTCACTGATAATGTCAGTAAAGATTTTGCATGAAAACTGTCATGATTTAGTAATAAATGATTATTTTCCAACCTGTCTCTGGCCCTCTGATTGAAACACTTGGTTTTGGCATCAGGGTCTCCTTAAACTTCAATGTAAATGCCCACTGTTCTGATTGGCTAACATTCAAATTCAGAAATATTTTAAACTTAATCGGAAGAGAATAAACAATCTCCACAACATTATAAAACTAAATTTCAGGGTTTACACACAACGCACATCAAAAACATTGCATCTGAATATTTTAAACTCTTCACTCAAGCACATCAGCACCATAACTATCAACCAGTCTTGATATTTGAAATATTCATGAATTAAACTTTACTCACGGTTTTGCTGTTAAGTCCAAGTGTTTTTAACTGCCCCATTCTTCAATAACAGTTTCTTTACAAAGCTTGAATCGTATTATGATTGGTTCACAAGCAGTCCAGCTGAAATTAGCTGCACACTCACAGTCCATAGCACATAAAAACATAACGCACACACTTAGTGCACTGAGGTGCAGATCGACAGAAACGTATCCAAATGGTCAAAGATGTCCAGCTAGTGCTTGTTTACATACACCAACAATTATAAATAGTGCAGATGGGCGCAAGAACAGCAAGATGCAGAGCAGCTGAATGAAGCAAAACGGAGTTTCATTTTCTGAGTTGTAACTGACAATGCGTCTTTTAAAAGCGGTGCGATAAACATGACAACGGTCAGAGATGTCTGTGTAATGCATGTTATATGCACAAAAAAATTCAAATCAGCCCAGATGGGTCCGCTTTTTGTGTTCAAGAATAGTTTGTCACACTAGGAATGTCTCTCTTCCTCTCTATTTATGATATGAACTGACAGGGTTGGGGAGTAATGGAATATATGTAACGGGATTACGTATTTAAAATACTAAATATAAGTAACTGTATTCCACTACAGTTACAATTAAAATCATTGGTAATAAGAATACAGTTACATTCAAAAAGTATTTTGATTACTGAAGAGATTACTTTGCATTTTATTGTCATTTGTTTCATTTAATATTTAGTCCTTTCAGATGGAAAACATTTATACATATAAATGATGCGATTAAAGTGCATTTGAACAGCGGTGAAACACTTTCTTACGATGTGTTACATTCATACGAGCAGACAGAGAAGTACATTTGAAGTAAGTTTGGAGCAGAAGAAATAGAAATAAACCTTATGTAAATTGTCAGCTTTACGTTAAGCTAAAATGCTATTTCTAGCCATTTTTCATGCACGTTACCAGTCACGATCATATTTTTTTATCAAGAAAATTCACATTAGATCATAAATTCTTTTTTTCTAGAAAGACCTTTGATATTAGGGCAAAAATCGTATTCTTGATAATAATTTTTGTATTGTTTTCCTGTAAAAATATTTAAAAAAATCCTTAAAACAAGATCAATTAGATTTATCTTGTTTTAGAAACAACACTGCATAAGATATTTAGGTTTTTCAGAAAATGTATTTTTAACATGTGTATTTTGTCTTACTGTACTGGTAGAGTTTTTATAGTCAAAACAAGTGAAAAAATCTACCAGTGCTGAAGAAGTAATCCAAAGTATTTAGAATACGTTACTGACTTTGAGTAATCTAACATAATATGATACAAATTACATTTTACAGCATGTATTCTGTAATCTGTAGTGGAATACATTTTAAAAGTAACCCTCCAAACCCTGTGAACTGAGCGCCAGTGAGCGGGACCAAGGATGCGCTGACATGTTGTGGAGCGTGTAAATACAACTGAGCAATGTCTCGTGACGTCACGAATACACAGTTTTGAAAATTAGACGTTTCAGCAGGGTGGAAACTATAAATGCTCTTTTTAGACTGGGGAGGAAGTTTTGAGTTCTGAAATGTACAGTATGTTTTATTGTACAGTTACCTCTTATATGTCTAAATATCAAGGAAAATTTTATTTTCCATTTCATGAACACTTTAAATATTTATAAATCAGAAATAAGAGAAAATCTTGGTGTGGTTTGCTTAAAATTTATGGCAAAACAGTAAAACCATTGGTAGGTGATCAGGTGACTGATATTTCCCTTGAAGTTTCTAAGAATTTGCCATGTCATCTTGTGTTCAGATGATCAGACTTTCATGTACATATATCTCATGTGCTTTGCAGGAGACTCTTCTTCAAACTTGCAATATTGGTGGTTTGAAGAGCAGGAATTATCAACAATATAACACAGAAACCTACCACTGTCAGCTTATTTTGGTTTCAAAATTAAGACTGAGTAGAGGGAAAACAAGACTTGCTGGGGATCTTGAATAAAGTATTGAAAGAAATACAGTTTTGTAAAAGAGTGTGACAGAGGCTAAGAAGTGAATTTCTGTGAATTAAGTTACTTTATATACAATCAGCTATGCGGAAAGTAAAGATGAGAATACAGAGTGATACATTTGTCAAATATGTAAATGGTGGCTCTGTCTGTCCCAGCTCTCTGAATCAAACACAATTGAAGAATGGGATTGCTATGGTGCTCAATGTGTCAACACTAGTCTCATGTACCCAGACTTTTGACTATTGGCATTAGGTCTGATCCACCTTGCAGCTTATTCTGGCAAGACAAGACAATGATTTCGCCCTGTTAACGCAGGTTTTTGCACTGAAATACCACTTGCAAAAATGCTGCAACTGTTCTGTGAATTTGCCCCTTAGTGTCAAAGACTGGATGCCACTAACTTAGCAAATTTAGCAAATCCAGGGATTCTACTTTAAAACGTTCATTATATCAACCCAGTATCTTGTAAACACAACTTTGTTTTAAGGTGGACTGATAAAAAAATTAAAAAAAACACTCCACTGTTCACTGACTGTTTCAGTCAGTGCTTGACATTTTCTATACAAAATGTATCACAATACATAATGCAGCACAAAATAAAGTTTAATTGGGATAAATAATCAAATATACACATTCTCATACACACTCTGAACATACAACATTTATGTTTAAAAGTTGTAGAGGTCACATGGACAGTTAGCTCAAAGCTGTGTTTGCTCGGTCACTGCTACGGCAGAGAAAAGTGTCGATATGTGAAGAGAATCAATACAGGTGTGATTATTTGGGCATGCATCATACACCTGAATAATATTCAGTGTTTGTATTACAGACTACACTCTGGCAGATGAGAGTAATCAAAACTAGTGTGCTTGACCGGTGTGTGTAAATTAATGACCCCACAACAACTGATGTGACTTTTGCTCCAGACAGACATTTAATCATCTGCACACAGAGCGCCGTCTGCACCAGCTCATTTCAAAATCAATTTCACAAACAATTTGATTATATTTGAAGGGAAATGTCATTAAAAGGTCACAATATGAAGAACACAGGAACTAGATTCAGGTCGAGAGGGTCAATTGGCTTGATGGCGATTCACCTGTTGATGCCGAGCTTACGTGATGCGTTCTGAAGTTGTCCGTGTTCAATCAAGCCTGGCTGGTTTCCATGGTAACTGATGTGGCGTGTAGGGAAAGAGAGAAGAGGAAAAAGTGAGTCATCTGATCCAATAAAAACACAAATAAACAGGAGTATACGTCAGGCAGGGACATGACCCATCATACTAAATGTCAAAAGCATTGTTTCCCTAGCAGCAGAAAGAGAGAGCGGGAGAAAGAGAGAGTGGGTCTGATGCGATGAAGTATTGGGCTGTACTGCATACGTGGCATCCATGAGTGCTGGGTCTTTATTAAACACCTGAGGAACATGATCCTTATGACTCAGGAAGTGAATAATAACAAAGACCCACAACATACACAAAAATATTTACTGCAAAAAAAAAAAAAAAAAATCATGTTCTTAATCAATATTTTTGTCTTGCTTTCCAGTAAAAATACCTTAACATCCTTAAAATACTGTGGTGCCGAGGCCAGTCACCCCTTTTTATAGTGTGTGTGACACCCCCACCAAGCACTTTATTAGGAACACTATGGTCCTAATAAAATGCCCAACGTGGTCTTCTGCTGTAGTAGCCCATCCACCTCAAGGTTTGACATGTTGTGCATTCTGAGATGCTATTACTCATGCTCACTACAATTGTACAGAGGGGTTATCTGAGTTACCGTAGCCTTTCTGTCAGCTCGAACCAGTCTGGGCTGCATTTCTCAAAAGCATCGCAAGCTTAAATTGATCATAGAGACCATTGGCGCCAATCGTTTCTATAATCTTCTTAGGCTTACAATGCTTTTGGGAAACGCAGCCCTGGCCATTCTCCGTTGACCTTTCATCAACAATGCGTTTCCGTCCACAGAACTGATGCCCACTGGATGTTTTTTTGGTTTTTGGCACCATTTGGAGTAAACTCTTGAGACTGTTGTGATGAAAACCGCAGGAGATCAGCAGTTAAAGAAATACTCAAACCAGCCCATCTGGCACCAACAATCATGCCATGGTCGAAATCACTGAGATCACATTTTTTTCCCCATTCTGATGGCTGGTGTGAACATTAACTCAAGCTTCTGACCCATATCTGTGTGATTTTATACATTGCACTGCTGCCACACAATTGGCTGATTAGATAATCGCATGAATAAGTAGGTGTACAGGTGTTCTTAATAAAGTGCTTGGAGATTGGACAGTGTTAATAATGGGATGGGTTTAAGCAGAGTAGAGTGTGTATTCAGCGGAAGAGTTGCGTGTGAGCAGCTTATGCCAAGATTTCAGCTGTTAACAGTGTAGAAGCTAGTGTTTTATTGTTTTTGGGGAATTAGGACACCTCCTGATACCCACTGGTTAGCCTGTAAAATTATAGGCAATAAAAATGATCCGTTTGGTGCTTGTGAACTGGACTCTTTGCCTTCTGCCTCTTTTCTGGAAAAAGTCACAACGCTTCAATACATTTACTTGAGAAGGACAATTACATGACATATTAAGTCTTGCTTTCAGAGAAATCTAACACAATTTTGAGAAGTTTATGCTGAAAAATGAAAAAGAACAATGGGGTTAAGAAAAAAAAATTCTATTTGAATAAGCCATCTTGGTTAAAAGTATTTTTGGAAGTTAATTTTTTTCCATTGGGGTTTCATAAAATCCTACATAAAAGAGTTCTAAGCCATGAACCAAACCAACCAGCTCCGAAGTTAATCACATTTCAGAAAGTATTTGAAAATCGGACTGAGACAAAGGTTCGAGATTGTGTACTTAACATAATTTAATTAGGGCACGAACTACAATCCCATGAATCATTGTGAATGATGTAATTGAATTAAAAATGATGAAAATAAAATAAAACTAATAATTTGAAGTTGTTTATAATATGAATAGAAACAATATATTGCAAATATATATATCACAATTTTATTGCAAAAAACTTATTGTTACTAGAAAACTGGAATTGTTACTTATTGTTCTGATTAAGAAAAATATTTTTTTGCAGACTTAAAACAAATCAGTTTCTAAATGTCTTTGATTGGTTCTTTATACTGTATAATACATATAATGGAATGTGTGTTTTTTTTTATTATAATTTTACTTTCATTTATTTTATCTGCATTAGAAAGAAACATCGGAGGGTGACAGTAAAATTAAAAGGGACATCTCACTGTTTTCTCTCTCTTTCATCCTCTTTCTTACATTCTCTATGTAAGGAACTAGCTGATTTTCATATTTTGAAGTTAGCTAAACAGTTTTCTCAGTAAATTTAGAAAACACATGAATGAAGTTTTACGATTTAAAAAATATTTTCAGGTAAAAACTTTTCCTTAAAGGTATAGCTCAAGCAAAAATGAAAGTTCTGTCATTGTTTACTCACCCTCATGTTGTTCCAAACCAAAACAAATTTCTTTCTCCAGTGTAACACAAACGAAAATCATTTAATGAATGTCTTGTTCACTGAATTCATTAAAATGGCAGTACATACACTCACATGAATGCTTAATGAAGCACCCAAAAGTGTCATAAAATTAGTCCATGTGACTTGTGTGTCATATTCCAAGTCTTCCAAGTCATGTCATCACACTGAAGGATGAACAGATCCAAATTTAGGTCGTTATTCACTTTCAAATCAAATCAGATCATAAATATTGCAATATATGCAATTTTCATTTGAACAATACTGATATTGTTTCTATAAATCCCCAAATCAGTCTTTTACTGTATGTGAGTAAAAAAAAAAAAAATATTTTTTTGGTTTCAGGGTACCATCATACCATCAAGCCGATACAATGTAAACATTTAGCCTTCTCTAAAAGTCACTTATGTAGCAGTGATTAACAGTTTAAAGACACCAAACAATGCACTTTTTAGAAAATGAAAGAAAAGAAAAAGGTTATTGTTCTTAGTCTTTTTTTACCTAGTGCATATGTACACACACACACACACACATTCACACACAAACGTACACACACATGCACGCACACACACACACACAAAGTCTTCTCTGTCTGAGTGGACTGTAGTCATTGCAATTAAACCCCATTAATAACTGTACTTTTCTCTCTCTCTCTCTCTCTCTCTCTCTCTCTCTCTCTCTCTCTCTCTCTCTCTCTCTCTCTCTCTCTCTCTCTCTCTCTCTCTCTCTCTTTCTCGCTATTACTTACTAACGCTCTCTCTTTTTCTCTCTCACTTTAATCTACTTCAATAAAAGGGAACAAAGAGTGTTGCATGGCCCACCCAAAGAGAAGGCAGGTTTTGACTGCAGTGCTAGCCCATCATTAATTATTAACCAAGGTCAAATTTAATGCTTGGCTGGCTCATTTTGTCATACATTATTGATGGAGAAGGTTTAGGGATCTGCAGTGGGCTCCGGCTGCAGGAGGAGAACTGGACACTGAGGACAGTCTCAGTCTCTGTCAAATCCTCTATGAAACCATATTTTCAATTTATTATTCATGATGCGCAGGGATGGATTGAGAAGCTGAGGAAAGGACCATGCTGAAATGGAGACAAGAAACCAAGCCGATTCAGTGAGAGGGAATAAAAGAATGATGGATAGATGAAAGTGGAAGAAAAATGAGAAAAAGTGAACATGAGAAAAAGAAAGGAGAAACATTCATTTCTGCTTGTCATGAAACTTTGAAAAAGGTATCCAATCACACAAAACAAAAATCCTCTTGTCATTACAATTCATCCAGTTTATTTGAGCTGAGCAGATTGGTTCAAATCCATGAGTGTGGCCATGCTAAAACAACAGCACTAACAAAAAGTGAGTGAATCAATAAAAACAACATCAAATAGGCATACAGTCCAGTTCAACTCACAAAAAAGTTTTTTGTTAACTATGATTGTGGATTGACAGTAGGAAGTTACTTACTTTTGGAGATTTAAACCTTCAAAGCATGTCATTTTTCAATCCTCCAGGAACTCTGGTGTTCCCTGAATTAACATGTGTTTACTCACTTATTTGTCTCCCTGTTAGGGATGTTTTTTGTTTGTCAGACAACTTGAGCAAACAAGCAGGCACGCACAAACACCCAGACACACAAAGTGCATGTCCTGTAACGTTAAACTTTGGGCTTTTGCAGCTGTTGATTTCTCCAAGGCAAGTCCAGCCTGAGATGTAGTATTTATCCTTTCATCCTCTTTGAACATAAATCAAAGGCAACCTGAGTAAACACAAAATACAGTTTTCATATATATATATATATATATATATATATATATATATATATATATTTTTTTTTTTTATTGAAGCAAAAAATGTATCCAACAATTATATCACCCATTTGAAAAACGAACTGCCCCCTTAAACTTAATAGCTGGTTGTGCCACCTTTAGCAGCAACAACTGCATGCAAATGCTTCCGATAACTGAAGATCAGTCTTTCACAATGCTGTGGTGGAATTTTGGCCCACTCTCCTTTGCAGAACTGCTTTAGTTTAGCCACATTGGAGGGTTTTCGAGCATTAACTTCCCGTTTAAGGTCCTACCACAGTATCTCAATCAGGTTCAAGTCAGGACTTTGACTAGGCCACTCCAAAACTTGAATTTAGCTTCTTTTGAGCCATTCAGAGGTAGACTTACTCCTATGCTTTGGATTATTGTCTTGCTGCATAATCCAGTTGTGCTTGAGCTTCAACTCACGGACTGATGACCGGACATTCTCCTTTAGGATTTTCTGGTGGAGAGCAGAATTCATGTTTCCCTCAATTATTGAAAGTCGCCCTGGCCCCGAAGCAGCAAAGCATCCCCACACCATCACACTATCACAACCATGCTTGACTGTAGGTATGATGTTCTTTTTGTGGAATTCTGTGTTTGATTAACGCCAGATGTAACAGGACCCCTGTCTTCCAAACAGTTCTACTTTCGACTCATCATTCCACAGAACATTCTCCCAAAAGGTCTGAGGATCAAAGGTGTGTTTTGGCAGAATCCTTAATGTACTTCTGGGTAGAGGTCTGCAACCCGACCCGGGCCCGATGGGACCCGAGAACAAGATGGGTTTCGGGCTGGGTTCGGGTCGGGTTTGGGTTTGTAATTAATGAAAAAATAAACAGGCTTACCGAACTTGTTTCATGCACGCGCTCTCACTCACAGACACGCGCAAATGGTTGAGTTAGGGGCCGTTCACACTGAATGTGTTTTTGAGTGCGTCTGCTCTGTTTTCCCATTGTTTAAAAACATGCTGGATGAATGTCTTTGACATTTGCACCACGTCTCGCTTTTTCTTCAGCGTCTCGCACAGAACTGGCATATTTTAAACACCATGTCAAGTTAAAAAGAACTTAAAATGGTCAAAAATGCATGTTGAGACACCTGCGCTCTGTTTCATTCTTTGCACTCCATCTAGATTGTTTTTAGCACAGTTGTCACAAAGATTCAACAATCTGAACAAGTTCAGGCTGCATAGAGGTTATTGTTGCAGTGTTTCATATTATTCCAGATTGTTCTGCAGCAAGTGAAGCTTCAGCGCATAAACGGTGAGGCAATGCTTTTTTCCCCGTCTGCTCTAGTGTACTAAGGGGCTGCTGTGCCTTGTTAAAACTGTGTATGCTTACTGTTTCAGTACTGTTACGAATGTTGCCTATAGGCTAAAATAAAATATAGCCTATTGCAATAGTACTTACTAGGAGAAGAAATTAGATAGTAAGCAATTTTCTGTTCGGGCTTCAAATCTGACAGTATCATTCAGGCCGGGTAGGGTTGGGCCACACAGTCTCGGGTTTCATTTTAAGGCCTGTGTAGACTTCTACTTCTGGGTTAGCAGTGGTTTTCACCTCGCCACACTTCCATGGATGGCATTTTTGGCCAGTATCTTTCTGATAGTGGAGACTTTGTTGATGAGAGGCCTGCAGTTCCTTGGATATTGTCCATGGCTTTTTGTGACTTCTTGGATGAGTCATCACTGTGCTCTTGGAAGAATTTTGGAAGGTTGGCCACTTCTGGGAAGGTTCACTAATGTGCCAAGATTTCTCCATTTGGAGATAATGGCTCTCACTGTGGTTCTTTGGAGTCCCAGAGCCTTTGAAATAGCTTTGTAACCCTTCCCAGACTGATGTATTTCAATCACCATTTTCCTCATCATTTCTGGAATTTCTTATGACCTTGGCTACTGGGTGAGACCTTTTAGCCAACTTCATGCTGCTGAAAAAGTTCTATTTAGGTGTTGTTTTGATTGAACAGGGCTGAGAGTTATCAGGCCTGGGTGTGTCTAGTCCAGCTGAACCCCATTATGAATGCAGTTTCATAGATTTGGGGATTTAGTTACTAAGGGGGCAAATACTTTTTCACACAGGCCCAGTTGGTATTGGATAACTTTTTTTTGCTTCAATAAATAACATTATTATTTAAAAACTGTATTTTGTGTTTACTCAGATTCCCTTTGTTTTATGTTAGATTTTGTTTGAATTTTTGAAAAAATTATACACAAAAACAAATAGACTGTATAGAGCTGGTTTCACAGACCTAGATTCAAACAAGTTTTAACCTACTAAGCTAAATCCTTAGAGAGTTAGGCCTACCTGTTGTTCACAACTATGCTTTTCAATGTCAGATAAACTGTCCCATTTTTACAAGCTTTAATTATTTAAACAGATAGTTCACAAACAAATAAAAAAATAATAATAATTCTGCCATAATTTACTCACACTCATGTAATTCCAAACCAGTATGACTTTTTTGGTTGTGGGCAAATGTTTTCTAAATATATAAAATATACTGTGTCATCCTTTTTATGTCAAATACTTCAGTGTGATCAGTTTGTTAACTTAAATTCTCAATCTGAAATATTAGATCTTATATACAGTGTTATGCAAAAAATATGTATTCCTAGACCAGAGGTGGGTAGTAACACGCTACGTTTACTCCGTAACATTTACTTGAGTTAATTTTTGGAGAAAATTTACTTTTAAGAGTAGGTTTAATAGTGGGTACTTTTTACTCTTACTCAAGTAAATTTCTAATGATTTTTTTATTTTATCTTACTTCATTAAAATGGGCAAATCTCCTTTCGTTACATTACTGGTTTTGATTAAATAAGTTTTAATAAATGTGTAATTTATTGAGAGATTTTTGAATGGGACTTTTACCACAGCAGAACTTTACATTTGCGCTTTGTCACTCGAGTCGAGTTCATGGCTGCAGCAGCAGCAGCAATCGCTCAAAACAAACACTTTCGTCAAAAAATGTACACCAAGACAAGCAGATATTTCAAGATTAGAATTGCAGCTCAAACTTAAGAAAACTCGTTGCGGTGAATTTTGGTAACTGTGATAACGTGAGTTTGTCTGTGTTGTGGTGATGGTCATTTTTAGGGTGATATTGTATTTATGGGCTCTTATGACATCAGTTTCTAAGTACACATTTTTATATCAGTGATGAAATATATTAGTGCCTACTGTATAAATCCATGAAAACATCCTCGTTAAGTGTAAATGCATTTGGCTCTGCCTATCGCGTGCATGCGTGACTACTAGGGTGCATCTCTGCGTGTGCACAATGCACAGCAACTTTGCATTTAACAGATGCGACACATATATCTCATGGACAACAGAGAACAAGCTCTGAATTAAATAAGCCTAACACGCTTCCAAATACAGAGATAATGTGCAATTTACTCTTACTGAACAGAACTAATCATCTAAATTCTTTCTACACTGAAAATACTGTAACTGAACTAAGAACCCATTCAGGACTTTAAAAAGTTGTGAAATTAATAATGCATGATCTTGTTTTGTTTTATTCAGCATTATATATGATTGGGCCTGTGGAATATTGTTCTCGTTTTTCACCTTAATAATTACTAGAAACTGGTTTCCAAACTTCTCTTCTAATTGACAGATTCGTCCAAATCTTACAAGCATCCTTAAAGTGACAGTTCAGCCATAAATTAATATTCTGTCATAATTTCCCTGCCCTCCAGACATGTTGTTCCAAACCTGTGTGACTTTCTGTATTTTATGGAACCCAAAAGATGTTAGACAGAATGTTAGAGACTGACAGTCTCGGTCACGATTCCCTTTTAAAATATGGAGGAAAAAAACATGCAGTAAAAGTAAATGGTGACTGAGGATAACATTCTGTCTGACATCTCCTTAGTTGTGTTGCGTTGAAGAAAGAAAGTCATATAGGTTTGGAACAACGGGAGTGTGTTATTATTATTATTATTATTAAATTATTATTATTCTGTAATACATGTCAAATGTGTATTATGGAATGGAATTTTGGAGATTAAACATCCATTATTTTACATATGAAAGTAAATACTTACTCGCTGCTTGAATATTCTTTTAATTGGATACTTTTTTACTTTTACTCAAGTAATATTAACATCAATACTTTTACTTCTACTTAATTGTAATTGTTTTTTCAAATTGTATTTTCACTTGAGTACAGTTTTTGGCTATTCTACCCACCTCAGACCTAGATCTAGAATAGAATATTAAGAAAAATATCAAATGTTAAAAATAAAACTTTTGGACTTTGGACCCAAAGTTGAATTTTGTGGCAATTTGTCACTTTTGGTGGTATTTTCGCCCTGAGTCCCTGTTCATTTTATCCGTTTAAGTCGCTATTCACTGAAAATCTTGCCCTCCGCTGTAGGTCTTAAATCTCATATCGATAGATCTCTCTATAGATCTATTTTGCATTGTGCATCTTCAAACTTCAAACTGACCAATCGCGATGCACCAGGTTTAAATATGCGCAAAAGCAAATGAGATTTGAGAGCTTCGGCAAAGGGCATGATTTTTGGTAAATCATTACAGAATTTTTGCTCTGTTTCATTTAAGTATACTTTACAATTATTTGGCCACAGGTGCTATAGTATCATACAACTCATGTGGAGCATCCACACGGATGCATTCTACCATAAATTCACCCACCAAGCATTTCTTGACGACTATCCGAGATCAAGTTCTATGTTTCCCTCTCATGTAAGGTCAAGGTTGTGACCTGTGTCCGTACTTGCTCACTTTGTTTAGAGGGCCCCCGGGGTCAGTATCATGGCACATGTGTCCCTGAGCAATGCAGCAAATGCCTTGCAGGATAAATAAGAGAGGTGAAGGATGGGGCAAACCTAGGCAGACTGTGTGTTCTGTCTCTCTCTCTCTCTCTCTCTCTCTCTCTCACACACACACACACACACACACACACACACAAACACACACACACACACACACACACACACACACGACTCACAAACATACACAAACACACTCACGCACACACACACACACACACACACTCAAACTCACATACACACACACAGTTGGCCACTTGAAACATTCACAGATAATGACACTTGAGTTATTCAGTACACATTTGTGTGAGACAGCAAACAAATAATTTTATTTAGTAGGTTGAAGCAATTTCATTTGAAAGAAAATGAAATGCAGAGGATGTTCACCTCTTGATCTCTGTTCAAGGCTGTAATCACCATCTCTACATCCCAATTGCCCTTCAAGAGCTTTTTACCTGCAGAGTAAATGGACTGACTGAAATTGCTTACTCAGTTGAAGAGATTTTAGACACACCAGCAAACTTTTAACAGATTTTATTGCCATTAAACTACTTGTAACAGAATTACATGATTTTATGTCTGTTTTGAAATTGAGGGAAAATACTGAGGGAACATAACCTAAAAATATTCATATGTCAAGCAATGCTTACAAGGCATCACATAAACTATATAAATACCTATTTAAAGGAATAGTTCTTTCATCATGGTCATCATTCTTTCATTATTTACTCTTAACACGTCTTCTGTGGGATACAGAAGAAGAAATTATAAAGAGTTTTCATGCTGCTATGTTTCGCACAATGAAATCATACAGTGACCAGGGACTAAACTACAAAAAGGACAAAAATAACTATAAAAGTAATCCATACAACATGTGCACTACATTTCAATTCTTCTGTAGCCATATGATATCTTTGTGTGAGGACAAACAGACCACAATTTAAGCCATTATTCAATACTAATCTTCCCTTCCACTGCAACTCTAAACTTTCAGACATACTTCTACATACTGAAACTTAGCATTTTTTGTTTGGTTACAAGTCCCGCAAGAACCAATGGCATTTGGTGTCATTAACATCAAACCTTGTATATCTTGATCGATATGAATATGTGCATATGTGCATCTACGATTTGAGAGATACAACAGAAAAGATTATCAGTGAATAATGACTTATATTAATAATGAATATTTCTTAATAATGAAATAGTTCACCTAAATGCATGAGAGATGCTCTTTCACATGTTCATGTGTTCACGCGAGAACTGGCATTGTTCACATGAGAAATTGCATTGCTAAGGCTAGAACTTTCATTGTTCACACGAGAACTTGCGTTGTTTTTGCCTTTGCAAAGTTTACAGTAAGTGCAAGCCATTGTGAACAAGCATCTCTTATGCACTCATGAATGTGCAAATGAGAGCTATGTTGGAAGTCAGAATTTCACTGTAAAATACTGTAACTAAAATTTCAGTTTGTTTCTCAGCAAAACCTATAATATGGAATACACTTTTGGGTTCTATTTTAAACTTTAAAGTGAGTCACAATCAGTACTGAAATCAACAAACAAAATTCTTCTTTTTGTGTTCCACAGAAGACAGAAAGTCATATGGGTTTGGAATGAAATAAGGATGAGTAAAAGATGACAGAATTTTTATTTTTGGGTGAATTATTCCTCTAAATTTTGTTGCATTTCATAAAGTTCATCACACAATGCTATCATATGGCTTCATCTGCATCATAAAATTGATGACATTTATAATGCTCTTATGATGCTTTGAATTTTATTATTTTTGAATTTTTTGGTGCATGACAGCCCCTTGTCACTGTCTTCTTACATTATATGGAATATACCTTAAAAGAGGTGTGTTCCTCAAAAGAAAGAAAGACACACTGTTTGGAGCAAAATAAGAGTAAATAATGACAAAATGCTCATTTTTGGGTGAACTATTCCTTTAAAAAAAGTTTATCTTGCTGTGGCTGAGTGAAGATCTGAAATGGGTTGAGCAGTGTGGGATTGTGGAGATCAGAGTGAAAACAATGTGTTTAACACCCTGCTCTGCCTCCAGTGCTCTGTGCTCTTGCTGTGTTGTGAAATTCACTTTAGCGACCCTGAAATCGCTTCTGTGAGAACTCCAGCAGCTGCACTGATCCACAGACCGGCCTAAATGCCCTGCATCCAGCGCTCAGAATCTCGCCTTTCTAACAGACAGATTGAATCAATTCTGGGCTCAAAATTAGTTTCACACAGGGCCATGTAGGTTTGGATTTTGTTTTCCCTTAATAATAACAACCTTCATTTAAAAACTGCATTTTGTGTTTACTTGTGTTATCTTTGACTAATATTTAAACTTGTTTGATGATCTGAAACATTTAAGTGTGACAAACGTGCAAAAAAATAAGAAATCAGGAAGGGGCAAACACTTTTTCACACCACTGTACTTGTTTTAAGAAATCTTGTATTTTGTTCCCTATCTGTCACTCACTCGACGTTGCGTTGATATAGTGACACTAGGGGTCACTCTTGGGAGCCCCAAACACCTCTGCTTTTTGAAAAAAGGCCAATGGGAATTTGCGAGTGAAATTAGCATGCCACTCCCCTGGACATACAGTATAAAAGGAGCTGGTATGCAACCATTCATTCACATTTTCTCTTCGGAGCCGAGCGGTTGCATTCAGTGCACTGAATTCAATTTCTCCCTACTGTTCACCTCGAACTGCTGGATTTGCCGTTTGTGTGTTATTCTTGATTGCAGTCGTTATCTCTCTGCTTCTGATGGCCACGATCGCTGTCTTACGTGTCTGGGTGCTGCCCACGTGGAGACATCATTTGTGGATAGGTCTCGTCCTCATTGCGAGAACATGACCATGGCAACGTTGCGGGGAGCCGCTGGGGTGGCTTGCTTTCTTACGAAGGCAAGCCGTGAGGCTTCGGTCCTTCTACCTACGGGTATGAGGCCATGTCGGTTAGCACTGTGGGCGATTTGGGGACTTCAATGGGAGCACCTCTGCCGGGTATGGTCTCCCAGTCTCAGGCCAATGCGGAGATGACGGACATGCTTTCCCAGGCAGCCTCGAGCGTCGGGCTAGAGTGGAACCCTCCACTCTCCCATGAACCCTCGTGTCTCGATGATTGGTTCCTGGGCCCAGAGCGCCGCTCACAGCCGCTCCCCGCCCTGGTCTCTTTCTTCCCGGAAGCTGACAATATCATGGGGGGCACCTTTTACTACCCGATCCCGAAATTTCAGCTCCACCGCTCTCACTACCCTCGATGGTGGGGCGGCCAAGGGGTATTCGGTTATCCCCCAGGTGGATAAGGCACTCGCGGTGCACTTGTGCCCACAGAGCACCGCCACCTGGCGCAGGCGCCCGAAGCTCCCGTCCAGGGCCTGTAGGTTTACGTTGATGGCTAAGGCCTACGGTGCAGCTGGACAAGCCGCCTCCACCCTGCACGCCATGGCTCTCCTGCAGGTACACCAAGCCAAGGCACTAAAAGAGCTGCACGAGGGTAGTTCTGACCTGGGATTGATGCAGGAACTGCACTCGGCGACCGACCTCGCTCTCCGGGTGATGAAGGTCACGGTGCGGTCACTCAGACAGGCGATGTCCACCCTGGTGGTCCAGGAGCACCACCTTTGGCTCAACCTGGTCGAGATGAGAGAGGCTGACAAGGCACAGTTCCTTGACACCCCCATTTCCCAGGTTGGCCTGTTCGGCGACAATCGTCAAGGACTTTGCCCAGCAGTTCTTGGCGGTGAAGCAGCAGACGGAGGCTATTCAACACATCCTGCCCCGGCGTGGCTCAAGACCCCGCACCCCGTCTGCTCATCGCCAAGGGTGTCCTCCTGCAGCATCAGCACTGGCTCCGCTGCAGCCCGCCCCCGTGGCCCGGCCCCGGCATGAAGCCCACCGCAGGAAGCAGATGCCACCCGTCTCAAGGCCGGCCGCCAAGAACCCAAGGAAGGCTTCAAAGTGCCCCTGAGACGGGCGACCCAGGTACGAGGAGACCCGGTTCCATGGAGCTGGTAGACAGACCACTCCATCCCCAGGTGGAGGGCTGGGAGGAGAATCATTTGTTTAATTTTTTGCTGCATGCCCAAGAGGCTGTGGTACCCAAAACTTCAACAAAAGAGTGGTTTTCTTGTTTCTTGGGTCACATGTCAGGTGCGCACGGCCGTCGTCATGACCGCTGTCCACCATCCCATTTTGGCAGGTTTGGCGCTCCAGTGGCAGACCCTCCGCCCCTGTGTGCCCAGCTGTGGCACAAACATGCCCACACCAGGTTGGTTCCGATGGACTGCGGGGACAATATTCCTCCTCCCCCCTTCTCGACCAATCTTATGGTGGGCATCAGGAGCCAGGTAAGTGCTTCGATGTCTCTGGACTCAGCACGGCCACGGTGTTCGAGCCCCCTCAACGTGGCGCCTCAGGCTCCGCCCCACCGTGAGGCCCCACCCGCTGGTACATCTGACGCGATTGTCCCCTTGGTCCCCCTCACCCGGAGTTTGGACGCATGGCTCGCGCTTTCCAACCCGTTGCGATGGCTGATCCGGACCGTCCGACTCGGCTACGCGATTCAGTTCAGTTCAGCGGCGCCCGCTTCACCTCGGTGAAGGGCAAGAATGCTGCTACCTTGCGTGCGGAGATCACTACCCTTTTACAGAAGGGTGCGATAGAGCCTGTCCCTCCGGCCAAGATGTAGAAGGGGTTTTACAGCCCCTACTTCATCGTACCGAAGAAAGGTGATGGGTGCGGCCAATCTTGAACCTGCGAGTACTGAACCGGGCCTTGCACAAACTCCCGTTCAAGATGCTGATGCAAAAACGCATTTTAGCGAGCGTCGGCATCAAGATTGGTTCGCGGCGGTAGACCTGAAGGACGCGTACTTCCATGTCTCGGTCTTACCTCGACACAGACCCTTCCTGCGGTTTGCTTTCGAGGGCCGGGCATACCAGTACAAGGTCCTCCCCTTCGGCCTGTCCTTGTCCCCTCGCATCTTCACGAAGGTCGCAGAGGCAGCCCTTACCCCACTAAGGGAAGTGGGCGTCCGAATCCTCAATTATCTCGATGACTGGCTAATCCTAGCTCACTCTTGGGATGTGTTGTGTGAGCACAGGGACCTGGTGCTCACGCACCTCAGCCAACTGGGGCTTCCAGTCAACTGGGAAAAGAGCAAGCTCTCCCCGGTTCAGAGCATCTCTTTTCTCAGCTTGGATTTGGACTCAGTATCGATGATGGTGCGCCTCACGAACGAGTGCACACAGTCGGTGCTGAACTGTCTGAAGGCATTCAGACAGAAGACAGCGGTTCCACTGAAACTTTTTCAGAGGCTCCTGGGGCATATTTCATCCTCAGCGGTGGCCACTCCGCTCGGGTTGATGCATATGAGACCGCTTCAGCACTGGCTTCAGACTTGAGTCTCGAGATGGGCATGGCGCCATGGGACACATCATGTGGTTGTCATGGCGATCTGTCGCTGCCTCTTCAGCCCTTGGACCAACTTGCATTTCTACGGGCAGGGGTTCCCCTAGAGCAGGTCTCCAGGCACGTTGTGGTTACGACGGATGCCTCCAAAATGGGCTAGGGCACCATATGCAACGGGCATATAGTCGCTGGCTCCTGGACTGGCCCGCAGCTGCGTTGGCACATCAACTGCCTCGAGTTGTTGGCATTACTGCTCGCCCTGTGGAGGTTATGGCCGTCGATCCAGGGCAAGCACGTGTTAGTCCGGATGGACAACACGGTGATGGTAGCGTACATCAACTGTCAAGGTGGTCTACGCTTCCGTTGCATGTCACAACTCGCCCGCCGTCTCCTCCTCTGGAGTCAGCAGTGCCTCAAGTCACTGTGAGCCACTCATATCCCGGGTGACCTCAACACCGCAGCGGACCTGCTGTCATGACAGGTTACAGGTTACTCAGTGTGGTCCAGCTGATTTGGAGTCGATTCGGTCGAGCACAGGTAGACCTGTTTGCTTCCCGGGAATCTTCCCACTGCCCACTTTGGTACGCCCTGACCGAGGCACCCCTTGGTATAGATGTGCTGGCACACAGCGGGCCCCCTGGACTATGCAAATACGCATTTCCCCCAGTGAGCCTACTTGCACAGACCCTGTGCAATGTCAGGGAGGATGAGGAGCAGGTCATCCTAGTAGCACCCTACTGGCCCACCCAGACATGGTTCTCAGACCTCATGCTCCTCGTGACAGCCACACACCCCCCCCCCCCCCCGGCGAATTCCCCTGAGGAAGGACCATCTTTCTCAGGGACAGGGCACCATCTGGCACCCGTGACCAGACCTCTGGAATCTCCATGTCTGGCCCTTGGATGGGATGCAGAAGACCTAAGTGGCCTACTACCCGTGGTGGTAGACACGATCACTCAGGCTAGGGCTCCCTCTACGAGGCACCTGTATGCCTTGAAGTGGCGTCTGTTCACTAAGTGGTTTTCTTCCTGATGCAAAGAGAGGTGTGCAGTCGGATCAGTGCTTTCCTTCCTGCAGGAGAGGCTGGAGTGGCAGCTGTCCCCCTCCACCTTGAAGGTGTATGTAGCCGCCATTTCGGCACATCACGATGCAGTGGATGGTAAGTATTTGGGGAAGCACGACTTGATCATCAGTTTCCTGAGAGGCGCTAGGAGGTTGAATCCCTCCAGGCTGCGCCTCATCCCCTCGTGGGACCTCTCTGTAGTCCTTCAGGGTCTACGGGGAGCTCTCTTTGAGCCCCTGGAGTCAGTTGAGCTTAAGGCACTCTCTTTGAAGACTGCCCTCCTGACTGCACTCACTTCCATCAAGAGGGTAGGAGATATGCAGGCGTTCTCTGTCAGCGAATCGTGCCTGGAGTTCGGTCCGGGTTAATCTCATGTGATCCTGAGACCCCGACCGGGCTATGTGCTCCAAGGTTCCCACGACCCCTTTTAGGGATCAGTTGGTGAACCTGCAAGCCCTGCCCCAAGAGAAGGTAGACCCAGCCTTGGCATTGCTGTGTCCGATGCATGCTTTACGCATCTATTTGGATTGCACGGAGAGCTTTAGAAGCTTCGAGAAGCTCTTTGTCTGCTTTGGTAGACAGCGGAAAGGAAGCGCTGTCTCCAAACAGAGGATTGCCCACTGGGTCATTGACACCATCGTGATGGCATATCACGCTCTGGACGTGCCGCCCCCCATGGTGTTATGAGCCCACTCTACTAGGAGTGTAGCGGCATCCTGGGCCCTGACCAGTGGTGCCTCTTCGGCAGACATCTGCAGATCAGCAGGCTGGGCAACACCCAACACTACAATCTCCGGGTTGAGCCAGTTTCATCCCGTGTGTTGTCAGGTACGAGCAGGTAAGTTCAGGGACAGCTGGCTGGGTGTACCGCTTGCGCATAGTGCCTTTCCCCTCCCTTGAGATGAAGACGTGTGCTATTGACTCCCAGTCATGTTCACAAGCTGTGATCCCTGGATGACTTTCCTCCTTAGCCCTGTGGCAGACGAGTTTGCGGAGAAACTCGCTGCTGGCCCAGTATGTGTGCTAATTAGGCCCTGTACTGGGGTAGGTGCTCCACATGTGCTGGTTCCCCGTAGGTGACCCCACGTGATATCTTCCGCTAAATCGTTTCCCTGTCGGTAAACTGTGTCTTCCTTGGGCAGAGGCCCCTCTGCCCCCGGTCACCATGTTTGTAGAAACTCCTCCCCCCTCGGGTAGGACCTACCATGCGACTTCTCCACATGACATACTTCCGACAAGACTTGGTAAGACCATGTGATGTATTTCCACTCAAAATATCCCTTCTCTGGGTGGGGTGTAGTCTTCGCGGTGTCTTCCCCTTGGGAGTGACACCCCCCCCCAACGTAGACATTTATGACCCCCAGTCGGTTAACAAATTCCTCTCTTTTTGGGGAGAAAAAAGAGGAAAAGAGGCCACGGCTGGGCTAGCCAGTCCCTATTTGTTGTGCACCCAAAGGACCATTCGGCGCTCATAAGAGTGTTGGGGGAGGTTACGTGACGGCCTGGTGCGCTGGCTAAGAGGCACACCGCCAGTCCATGTAACACAGTTCAGTTAGTTGTGGCGTTTTGTATAGGGACTCCTAGTGTCACTACATCGACACAACATCGAGTGAGTGACAGATAGGGAACATCATGGTTACTTTCGTAACCTCCGTTCCCTGATGGAGGGAATGAGATGTTGTGTCCCTCTTGCCACAACACTGAACTACCTGCTGAAATGGCCGGGACCTTGTCTCGGCTCCTCAGCACAAAACCTGAATGAGTGGTTGCACACCAGCTCCTTTTATACCCGTATGTCCGGGGGAGTGGCATGCAAATTCCACTCGCCAATTCCCATTGGCCTTTTTTCAAAAAGCAGAGGTGTTTGGGGCTCCCAAGAGTGACCCCTAGTGTCACTACATCAACACAACATTCTCGTTCCCTCCATCAGGGAATGGAGGTTACGAAAATAACCAGGACGTTGTGTTGTATTACACTTTTTTAAGCATAAGCATCACTCATTTGTTATTTGTATTTTATTCTTGGTAACACTTTACAATAAGGTATCATTTGTAAACATATTAGTAAATGCATTAGATATCATGTCAATTACTGTAATAATTAACAATAATTTGTTACTGCATTTAGGCCTGGGTAAATGTTAATTAAAAATGTCATTGTTAATTATGATGTATAGTATTCATTAACTAATGTAAACATTTATAACTTTTATTGTATTGCATTGTTCATGGTTAGTTCATGTTAACTAAGGTTGTTAACTAATGTTAACAAACACAATAATTGTTTACCTTTTTCTTATTTTGTAAAAGGAATGTTTTTGCAGTGTAGATGTAGTGTATGTGTGAAACACTATATCATTGTTACTACACTGTATTGTCATTGTAATGTTCAGAAATAAAAGTGCTGAGGCTGACACTGAACACAGCTTGTAAAGGACTGTATAACTACTGAAAGATTTATGTGCTTTCATATATATTTAGTTCCACAGTTTAAATTAGTCTCTCTCTCTCTCTCTCTCTCTCTCTCTCTCTCTCTCTCTCTCTCTCTCTTTCTCCCTCTCTCCCTGTCCGCCTAGCTCTGTCTCATCCTCTTCCTTTTCCTCTGTCTCATCCTCGTTCTTTTTTTTTTTTAGCTTGAATATATTTAGGAGCCATATAAGTGTCACATACTAGCATAAATCTCTTTGTTTTTGTGTTTAAAACAGGGCCCATTCTTTATTTTCAAGGCAAAATAAAAATCAGCACTGATACCCTTAAAAATAAACTGACCATTGGACCCGTGCTGCAGAGTGGACACTTGCCAGTTATCTTTGAAAAGTCCACTGATGTCAGTCACTGTATGTAGTGACAGGTGCAGTTCCATGACTTCAGGCTAGATAGTGTGTATGCAAGAGGATTATCAGGATTCTCTGATGTCATTGCATCTGGCAGTAAAATTTCACCTGGTCATGACCCCTTTAATTTGCTCTGAATCCTCCCGGTTCAGTGTCAATTTCAACACCAATTTCAAGCACATTTTATCATAAATTTTATGGAACAGCTTGAAAATGTGTACACTGGTTGTATAGCTCAGTTCACAAACTATACAGCTAGTCAAATGTTTTGACACATTTTGGACTGAATTTATGTGTAACATGACCTTAAAACCTTTTGATCTAAAAGCTTATGCTGTAATTATTTAAATTAGTTTTGTAGAAAAATATAAATTGTGCCAACATATGAATTTCTTTACAAATGCAAAATTATTTATTTATTTTTTACTATTAATCAATCAATCAATCAATCAATCAATCAATCAATTAATTAATTAATTTATTTATTTATTATTATTATTATTATTATTATTATTATTATTATTATTATTATTTTATTTCTTATTTTTATTTTTATTTGGATGACTTGGTCCAGATAATGAAGGAAAATCAGCCAAGTGCCCAGCATACATGGGAACTCCAGTACTGTTTAAATAGTATCCTATGTGGATATTTCACATAGTTGGTTGAGAGAATGCCCAGATTTAGAGCTGTAATTAAGGAAAAGGCTGGATACTTTGAAGAAGCTAAAATACAAAATAGATTTGATCTGTTCTGGTTACAACATAATTCTTCTTTTTGAGTTATTTAATAGTTTTGATGAAACCACTATTATTCACAAATGTGGAAAAAAGTATTAATAAAGAATGAGAAGCTGTGTCCAAACCTTTGACTGGTAGTGTAAGTCAAGAGAGTTAATTTAAACATACTAATCAGTTGTTAATTGTACAATGGCTGGATTAATCCTTTATGTGTTTCATTTTTTATGATAGCATCCATTCCCCTCAAATCTTGTTCCTTGAAACTAGAGTGTGCCATATGGGCTTAAAGTCGCACATGAAGCGGATGATGCCATTTGTTGAGGAAGGGTGAATGGCAGATGGCTCAGCCCTTGCCAGACTGTAAAAACCGGGCATCTTGAATGGAATTTACACTCTCTTTGAAGGCTATTGTCACTATCAGATGCTCGATGCAGCAATGCATCTCTAAAGTACCAATGCACAAAGATTAAGGGACATCAATCAGTTCAGATAGTTTAAAGGTGCAATATGTAACAATTTTTGCCTTTTCTTTGCCAATGTGTGAATGGCTTGTAACGCAACTTAAAAAAATTAGCCCTTCCCGGACTTCCTAGGTTGCCTATTAAAGCCTATTTCATGCGAAGGGAGTGGGTCGCTTTTGCCGGGAAAATCCAAAGGATGTGACGTTTGTGCACGCTCCCGAGAGCCTTGCCTCAGTGCTTCTCTTCCGCTATTCAACAGCGACAACAAACTGCAACACAAGGTAACGTTATCTTAGAGATGGAATCCAGCAAACGTCCGGTTCCCAGCACAACACCGACTCCTACACAAACTCCGAGTATTCCAAAAATCATTTATCTACTGAATCCCGTCTGGCTAAGCGGGAATGTGTTCGTGGTCGAGCGAAAACTAGAGTGAACATCGGCAGGGCATTTGATTCCTGGAGGGACCTTCGTTCGGTTTTGGGGATCAAAACTGACCCTGAATTGGCGTTCTTCTTATTGGACAGGTAAGCTTACATAATTGCAAAGCATGTGCATTATAGTGCCATAAAGACTGATCTGTGTAATTTTAGCTAACTTGATCTTGCCTGCTAATGCTGATGAATTGCAAGCTACCTTGCTTCATAACTTTCAAATAATTTCAATGCTCTTCTCTTTATACTAAAAGTCAGGTATGCTGATTCACAGTAACTGACATCATGCTAATCTGTAATTATTCAGCAAGGTAAACTATGATAACACATGAAATGAATGCTAGACAATGTTCAAGATAATGCAAAAGACCCATTCATTAGTGTTACGTAACTTGGTAATACAGAAAATATATACATTCTATTATTATAAAACAATAGTGCATCGATATATCAAAATGACAGTTGTGATGGAATCACATCAATACTGAATTGTGTCAACATATTTATAAAGTACAGTCTATTTTATAAACCGCTACTGTCATCATCCACCAAATTTAGCTAACAGCTATTGATAAAGCTGGCTAGCTAGATAACGCCGACATATATAAATGCAGTCAATGTATCATGCAAAGAAAACTGATTACTTCAAACTACAGTCTCGCATAGCCAGACCTATATTCACACTTTGTTTTAGCCCTGATCCAGCACTGGAGAGTCAAATATAATATACAGTCTCAAAGTTTGTAGTAAAACAATCATAACTGTGTAATTTTAATTATGCTACCTCTCATCTGTCAGCATGATGCCGGTGAATCACGTTCAGCCTCTTTGTACGTTACGTCATTGTTTTGGTCGATGCTCACTCGCTTGCGTCCCTATGGAGTGTGTGCACAAGCAACAGGTAGCTAGCTGCAGTTCACGTAACGGCCACAGGTATCATTGATAACTCTATAAATAATTCTTAAACAAAACTTCAGATTATTGACAGGTCTCTATGTTGAAGGTCTATTGGCAACTGTCTTCTGTCACGGTAGGCAGGGGTAGACTGGGAAGAGAAAAGTCCCGGTTCTCCCTATGAAACACTAACATTTTAGATAAAAGATAAAATCAAAGGAATTCACTAAGAGGAGACTTTTCCTCATATCTTAAATATCAGGGACATTTTAGTAACTATTAGTGTCATTTATAGGCTGATTATTTTCTTATCCTGATACAGACACAATGTTGATTCCATTACCACTTATGTGTGTGTTTAGCACTAAACATGCATAAAACATAATTTCTGCAACACTATAGACTTTCTGATCCATAATTACGATTGTAAGCAATAAAAACAATAAAAACTCCATTAGTCAATAACTTCTGGCTAAATCTTCTTAAAGCTTACACAGACATGCTTTACAATGGATCATATAGCCTTTGTCTACACTGGATTTTGGGTGCTTCATTCACAGCCTAATTGAGCTGTACTAAAGGCTGAGCTGGACTACAACTCAAATTGCTTGGAAATTGCCCAAAACTCAGATGTCCATATTCATGAATCTGCTTAAATTGGGTCTGTCTTTTTGCAGAATATTTAGTTGGCTTTTGTCATGAATATGTTCCTATATGTTACAGCATCTGTCATTTTATACCTTGCTGTCGGGCTTTGCACTCACAGATGGCAGACATAAACATATTGTGCATTGTTTTGGAACATTTCACACTCAATGCTTGCTAGTCCCAGTGCCAAGATCAATGTAGTCCAGTTTTAAAGGAATTTTAATTTTCCTGTTCAGTTCCTCCGACAAAGGAGAGTCATGGGTCAGAGCTATTCCATCTGTTTGGGAAATTTACTTTATTATCAAAACTCTAAAAGGAACTCTAATTTACCATATACAGTGAATCGAAAAAGTATTTGGACAATTATTTGGCCATGTTTAAAAATGTGTGTATGTCTTTGTTTTATAAAACAATTGAAAAATAATATATTTTACAGAAAGATAGCACAAGAACAATGTTCATGTAAAACGATTCACGAAAATAATTTTGTTCAAAATTAAGAATTTTGACACTTTTTTGCTGAGAAACATCTCGGTTATGTGAAATCTAACCCTGGTTCCCTGAGTGGGAACAAGACGCTGCATAATCGCATTGGAACACGCCCTGAGTGTCACATGGTCTGAAGCCCTTGTACAATCACACCAATTTATTGGCTGGTGGTGCTTAAGCGATGGTCCTAGAAAGCTATGTCACGGGCTCCATAAAAGTGCTCGCTTTGGCGCCATCGAGTCACATTTTCTGCAGGAAGGCACAAGCCTATGCAGCTGCAAGAGAGAATTGTCAGCTTACGCAGCATCTCATTCCCACTCAGGGAACCAGGGTTGTGTTTAACGTAACCAAGACGTTCCCTTTTGTAGGAACTCGAGCTGCGTAATCGCATTGGGAAGGATATACATTCACGCCATGCAGACAGTAGCTGCCAACTGTCTACGTCTGTGTGGCAAGCATATAGTGGTGCACAAGCAAGCTAAAGCATCAGAATAAAAGAGAAAAAATTATGAGTTTACTCCTGTTCCAACAAAGAGAACCTGGGAAGCAGGAGTCAAACCCTCATCCAGATTATAAAATCTAACAAATGTATAAGGAGAGGACCACCCTGCCGCCTTACAAATGTCCTCCAAGAATTCATCTCTAGACAAAGCCCATGAGGATGCCATGCTCCTCGTAGAATGGGCTCGAATACCCGAAGGCGAAGGTAAATGGCGCGTTTTGTAAGCACTTGAAATTGCATCACTAAAGCCAATAAAACAGCCTTTGCTTGGACACCAAAACCTCCTGTTGTGACCACCAAAGCACACAAACAACTTTTCTGACTTACACCACTGGCTAGTATGGTCAACATAAACTTGCAGTGCCCGAACTTGGCAAAGCATATGCAATCTTTCATGCTCATCCGACTCAAATTGGGGAGGATAGAAAGCCTGAAAATGAATAGTCTGTGAGTTAAATTATGTAGAAATGACCTTAGGCAAATAGCCCAAACGAGGTCTTAACACCAGTCTTAAAAACCCTGGCGCAAAATCCATACATGAGGGATTGATCGACAGGGCATGCAAATCACTAACCGTTTTAAACTATGCCAATGCTACTAGCAGGGCTGTTTTAAAAGTCAGAAACTTATAGCGACTGTTGCCAAGTGCTCAAATGGAGCACCCAAGAGTGCCTCTAGAACAACAGATAAACCCCATAAGGGAATGCGGACGGGACGAAAAAGTCTAAGCCTGCATACCCGGCGCGTAAAACAAGCAAAAATACGCCACTTGAACATATAAAGCTTCCTAGTTTATGGAACTCTAGCATTCAGAATGGTATCAACCACAATGGGGGATAACCCATTATTCAAAAGAGCACCCCATTGAGGGGCCATACCCATAACTTCCTCAAGTCCGGCAGGGAGTGCCAAATGCTGCCCCCGATCCTGAGACTTTATGTCTGTTCTGACTGGATTCTCCCAAGGCATTTCCTCCATGGGAGAGACCAGAGTCAAAAACCATACTTGAGATGGCCAAAATGGTGCCACTAACAGAAGCCGAACCAGATCCTCCTGAACTCTCTGCAGAACTGCATGCAGCAGACTGATCTGTGGGAATGCATTAAGCCCACAGAAGAATGTGACGTGCTAGTCTCAGTATGGCATGAGAACACACTCCTCGCTGGTGATTGATGTAGGACACCACCATCCTGTTGTCCAAACTGGATGAGGACATGGCTGCCCTGAATCTCCGGGAGGAAAATCTTTAACACCAGCATCACCGTGAACATCTCCAGACAGTTTATGTGCCAATATTGCCACTGGCCCATCCAAACCCCGTAGGCTGGATGACCCTCGTATACAGCGCCCCAACCTGTGGAGGAGGCGTCTGTCGTTATAACTTTGCAGCGACACAACTGTCCTAGCGGAACGTCCGACATCAAAAGGCAGGTCCGTGTCCATTAATTGAATTACTTTACATAACCAGCTGCTGCCAAGCCGACAGATGGGCAGACAGAGGGTTTAATGCATGGCTCTTGCCTGCAGCACGATCTTTAACCACTAGATGGCATGCTTGGCTTACTTTTGGCGACTCATGGTTTACCAGCATTACTCCTCATGACAGTGGAGTTGAAATACTGGATAACTACACAAACAAGGTTAGTTAGTGATTTTATCACATTAGAGTCATGTTTCCATGCATTATGCTTAAGTATTATGGCTATACTTTTGAAAAACAGTGTGTATTTTAAATTTTGTTTATTGGACCAGTTTACTTTCATTATGTGCCTTATTGAATGCAATTGTTTTCTTTATAAGATGAGGGATGAGTCTATGAGATTATTTTCTGTGGTAATCAACATTATTCCACAAATGCTGTCAATAGAGACTAACTTGTACTAAACCCAAAACACTTCTTGTAAGAATTAATATCTATGAATTAATGTAAAGTCTCAATAGCAGTGCTGGTTTTTATTGTAATGTCTGCTCAGAGTGCTGTTTTCAATTCATTCTCAAAAGTTTTAACAAAATATAAATTTTTTTTTTTGCAGATTTGCAAACTGTTCTATCGTCTTCACTCTTCACATTTTTGTCCCATGATTGATGTACAGCAAAGTTCCCCGAAACTCATTTGTTGTCATCTCCACTCATAATATGATGTTCAGCCATCTCTTTTGTGTGTGTTTTGGAAGTAGCTCTTGGTAGCTCCCTCCTGTCCTCCCCCCTTCCATCCCCTGTATCCTCCCATATTTTTACATTTGTTCACGGCCATTTCATTAGTTTTTTTTTTTTTTTTTTTTTTTTTTTGTGACACTTTAAAAACATTGCTAAGTGAAGTTCTGAGAAAAAGGTCTAGCATTATTTATTTGCAGATGTCACAATTCAGACAAAATCCAGTAAGTGAAACTCATCAATATCACTAAGCATTCAGGTGATCAAATGGTCTATTTTGCAATCAGACTCCTGTAACTGTCCATCCAAGTTCTGTGCTGTCCACTGTGGGTCACTGCAACACTGGACATCAACATCTAAAATAGCACAGTGTAAACAGAGCCAAGGAGAGGTCAAGAAGGGCCTCATCACACAGCTGAGAGTCACACACGCATATCGATTCTCCATTACCTAATGTCTCCTGTCATTACTGGCTCAGCCCCAAGGACATGACTGATGGAATCTGTATGCAATGAGAATATGAGTTTGAATTATGTCAAACATTTGTGATTTTGATTTGAGCATAAATTATCCATATGGATAAAGTACAACATACAAGATATTTACATTTTATGAAGACAACATGAGGGGTGCTTGCCATGCAAAACTGCCAATTGCTTAGCAATGTGGTTGCAATGTGTTTGCTTAGGCCCAAGTACATGTAAAAAGAGACCACCCCAAAGTCCCTATGAAATTCTGGTCCCTAGATATGGTGAGAATTATTTATCTATTTGCCTATTTTATCGTCTATCAGACGAAAATTCTGACTTAAGTATGACTGCTTAGAAAAGTGACAGCACACCTCCCCTCAACAAGCTATATCATATCCATAGCACAAACGGTGCATGACAAGTTACATGCTAAATTGTGATACTTAGGGTTAGGGATTTTAAATATATATATATATATATATATATAAAATTAAATAATAATTTCATAAATATTATTTTTGCAAATTTCATTTAAAAAATCACCTTAATGAAATGTACTGTCGTTTAATTTAACTTTATATAAGCAAGAAATTAATGTAGGTGGCTTACAACAAACAAAACGTGCTTTGACCTAGAGCAAGAAAATTATTGTTTTCTGAGGGAATATTGGGTGATTAGCACAAGGTGGTATACTGTTTGCTGATTGGATTTTTTCAGTGTCATGCATGGAAACAAACAAGGGTACATGTGATGTTACATAACTACACATGAATGTAAATCTAGTTAGGAATTTTTGTAAATGTATGCATGTATGCATGCTATGTGTGTGAGATGAGTGTCTGTGTGTTTTATTATGTGTTATGCAGTATTTCCAAATCTATTTCAGCATACAAACCACCCCAGGTCGGATTGTGTGCATGCCTCTCTGTCATATGATTTAACTACCTGAGTGTGTGAAAGTGTGTATGCATATGCATGCATTAGCTAACTATCCTCAGTAGCACCATTCATAGCTCTGGCCTCTGGAAACGCTTGTGTGGAATCCTCGGAATGTGCCACATCTCTTTCGCTCTCCCCTCCCCTTTCTCTCCCGCTGAAGTGTGGACTTATTAACCTTGTGGAACTGGCAGACCCAAAGGCCCGGCTCCTGAGGGCTCATTCCCAAGTTCAAGGGTTCCAAGAAAGCAGCATGTCAACAGCTGAATTCACATGAATCATATACATGTGACTGTGTGAGATGGCAAAGGTCAAACATGAGGACTCTGAGTGCTTTCTCTTTAAAACTGGAGGGATATTTCCCCAAACATGCAGAGATAAATTAGTTCTTACTGTACATTCATCCACACAACAATTTGCTCTCACAAGGTTTCCTTCAGCAAGATATTTGTGACGCTTGTACACATTATAAGAGCTTTAAGAAGAAGTTGATCCTCCAAAGCATCAACAGGGCAAGGTTTTGACCTTTTGAGTTACCAGAGAGTATTTCATTGTGTATAGCATAATGGTTTTACGTCCTATCTTCAGAACATAACCTACCAGGTATTTTGGAAAGGGTCTACACCAACTACTCACTGGAGTTCCACAGGGTTCAGTCCTTGGACCATTTTTATTGTCCCATTACACAAAATCATCAATGTTGGAGTGTAACTAACTATAGCATCGTTGCTACTAAAGCATTTTTGAGTAGCATGACAATAGTTCAACTTTTTTCATAATAGTCTAAGCTTCTACAGTAATAACTTTCCAAACAAGTAGCGGTGAAGCATGACAAAACCCAATATTCCTGTTTGGAAAGATGCAAAATGTAAGAATTTAGTGAACTGAAGCAATAATCAAACACACTTTCCTAGAATGTACTCTCTCACTCATATGTAGCATTGGGAAGGTCAGTTCATCTGAGTGAATCAGTTCATTCAGCCAGTTCATGTAAATGAACCAGTTCAAACAACTATCCACAGATTAAATTTCACTGTGGCATTTTATGTCTTTTTGCCTTCTTTCCTGGGCAGAATTATTTAGTTAAATTCTGCTGATCATCACTTTTTCTCTCAGCTATATAAATTTAAGTGTTTCAAGTTGTATTTTGTGCAAGGGTGGAAAGAGTACTAAAAAATCATACTCAAGTAAAAGTACTGTTACTTCCCAAAAATTGTAGTGTGAGTAGAGTAAAAGTACTTGTCCTAAAAACTACTCAAGTATGAGTAAAAGATAAGCTAATTTAAAAGTACTCATGAGTAGTAAGTATTGTGTTCCGAATGCAATGACCCTTTATAATAAACACTGTATGCTGCAGTTTCATAATGTAGCATACATACTGTAATTCACATTCCCTTTTATAGATGTTTGCCAGAAAGAATGAAAAATATATGTATCCTCCAACAATTTTATTTTAACTACCAACTTTTAAAATTCATCACTTATCTATGATAAACACTACATGAATCTGATTAAAAAAAAATAACAGGGAGACATAATTACAGAGATGAAAAGATGAAAAAGTTATTTTCAATACACTGATCACCATTTTAAATAGTAATGTATGAAACAATAACATTAAAATCAGTTTATGTGTAGGGACTAAATTTACCTTAATGCCAATGAAGCAAGTTATTATTGCGTATAAAACATAATGCAAAAAAAAAATTAAAAAATTAAATAAATGCAAAAAAAGTAAAAAGGCTGTCACTTGGCATGTCACATCTCGCACAACAGAGGTGGTACAGAGCAGGGGAAGGCAAGGTGTCGCAGAAACCCAGACTCGATGATGGTGTTGAAGCCGAAGGCAGGTATTTATTGACACAAAATGCAAACAGAGAAAAACAGGAGAGTAGTAAATAAGCAGATCTGTGTAGATGTGAAGAACTGAATCCTGAGGATGGTTCGTGTTGATGTAGGTAGTGATAATCCTTGGGGTGACAAACACACAATGGGAAGTAGACATAGGAGTGGAGGCTTGGAGAGATCGTTGGAGTTGCAGTAGAGAGGAATCGAGGAGAGATCGCAGGAATGACGTTTGATGAGTCAGGTAAGTCGCAGGTAAGTGAGTCTGTATTCTGAGTTGAGACCAGACAATGAGTGAAGGGAGAATGAGGTTTAAGTAGAGGAGCTGACTGACATGGTGATGAAAGGCAGGTGCAGGTGATCAGTATTCAGGAGAGAGGGAGGGTTGTGTGTATGTGTCAGGAGGTTCAGGTGGATCCATGACATTACCCCCCCACGGACTGCTCCAGAGGGACGTGCTTCCCAATGCCATGGCCGACCCCATCCACGAGGAGCTGGTCGGCTTGGGTTAATGTCGTGGAAGTTGGAGAGTAGGGTCGTGTCCAGGATGTCATCTCGAGGTATCCATGATCTTTCCTCGGGGCTGTAGCCTTCCCAGTCTACAAGGTACTCGAGACAAATTCTGCGGTGTCAGGAGTCCAGGATGTCTCGGACTGCGTAGACCGGTCCATCTTCGAGGATTAGCGGCTGGGGGGGTCATCAGCCGGATCAGGTTCTGAGGAGTGAGGAGAGAGAGATGGGTGGTAAGGTTTCTAAAGGGAGACATGGAAAGTAGGGTGAATGTGATATTCAGGGGGGATTTGGAGTTGGTAAGTGACAGAGTTAATTTGTCTGGTGATAATGAAGGGACCAATGTAACGGGGACTTAGTTTTTTGCAAGGGAGGTGCAACCTGATGTCCCTCATGGAGAGCCACACCTTCTGCCCGGGCTGGTAAATGGGAGTTGAAGATCTCCGGGCATCGGCATGGCTCTTCTGGTGGTGCACTGCCCGCTGCAGGTGGTGGTGAGCCAAGTCCCAGACCCTCTTGCTCTCTCTAAACCAATGGTTGACAGCTGGGATGTCTGATGGATCTCCAGACCAGGCGAAGAGAGGAGGTTGATAGCTGAGTATGCACTGGAAGGGTGTGAGGTTGGTGGAAGGCTGATGCAGGGAGTTCTGTGCATACTCGGCCCAGGGCAGGAAATGACTCCAACCGTTCTGGTGGCGATGACAGAAGGTTCTGAGTAAACGGCTTATCTCCTGGATCTTCCTTTCCATCTACCCATTACTCTGCGGATGGTACCCAGAAGAGAGGCTGATGGTCACTCCCATAATAGAAAAGGCCCTCCAGACTCTAGAGATGAACTGGGAGCCTCAGTCGGAGACGATGTCTTTGGGAATCCCATAATTTCAGAACACGTGGTTAAAGATGGCTTCTGCGGTTTCTAGGATGGTGGGAAGTCCCTCGAGGGGATCAGCTTGCAGGCTTTGGAGAAACGGTCCACGGCCACCAAAACGTAGATGAATCCCTCGGAGGATGGCAGATCCGTGATAAAATCAACCCCTAGGTGTGACCAGGGTCGACGCAGGACGGGCAGAGGAAGTAGTTTGCCAGCCGGTAGTTGTCGCGGGGTTCGAGATATAACACATTCCGGACATCCCTGGATGAACCTTCTGACATCTCTGTCCATGCTTGGCCACCAGGACTGGTCCTGGATGAGCGAGAGGGTCCTATTGCTCCCAGGGTGGCCAGTGCACAAGGAGGAGTGTACAGAGTCAGATGTTTGCAAGAGGGTACGTAAGTTTTGTTGGCCAGGCAGCCCAGCGGAGCAGGTTCAGTGGCAGCGGCACAGCCGCAATGCTATCGTCCAGGAACCATTGGATGGGGCTTACAATGACGTGAGAAGGAAGTATTATGTCAGGGTCCTCTGGGTTTTCCTCGGGAGCATAGAGACGGGAAAGGTCATCCGCCTAGATGTTCTTGTTGCCTGGACGATAGGAGTTGGTGAAGCTGAAGCACGTGAAGAGGGCCCATCGTGCCTGGCGAAGATTGAGACGATGAGCTTCCTGAAGATACTCGAGATTTTTGTGGTCTGTCAACACCAGGAAGGGATGTTGGGCCCCCTCTAGCCAATGCCGCTACTCTTTCAGGGCCAATTTGATAGCCAAAAGCTCCCGTTTTCTGATGTCATAATTTTGCTCCACTGGGGAGAGCTTTCTGGAGAAGAAGGCACATGGATGGAGTCTAGATGGTCTCCCCTGTATCTGAGAAAGGATGGCTCCTATGCCGTTAAGAGGCATCTACCCCCACCACAAAAGGTCTGCTTGGATCAGGGTTGACGAGGAGTGGAGCAGTGGTGAAGGCATCCTTGAGATGTTGGAAGGCGTAGGAGGCCTTGGGGGTCCAGGACAGAGACTTGGGCTTGGATTTGAGAAGGGAGGTTAATGGTGCAGTGAGGGAGCTGTAGTTCCTGATGACCCGGTGGTAGAAGCTGGCGAATCCCAAGAATTGCTGAGTTCATTGATGGTGGTAGGAGTGGGCCAGGATCACACAGCTTCTACCTTCCCCTCATCCATCTGAATGCCTTCAGGGCTGATGTTGTAACCTATGAACTGGAGGGACGTCTGATGAAAAGAACATTTCTCAGCCTTGAGGTACAGGTGGTATTCCCTCAGCTCTTCCAACACAAGCGCGACATGCTGATGATGGTCGGTCTCGTTCTGGTAGTACACCAGAATGTTGTCGATGCAGACGAGGACGAATCGATGGAGGAACTCGTGGAACACCTCATTCATGGAACATGGAGGGGGCATTAACCAGGCCATACGGCATCACCCGGTACTCGTTGTGGCCGGTAGGAGTCACAAAGGTGGTCTTTCATTCGTCTCCCCTTCGGATCCGAATGAGGTTGTATGCACTGCGAAGGTCCAGCTTGGTGAAAAATGTAGATTCTCTCAACAGTTCCAAGGCAGCCAGGATGAGGGGAACCGGATATTGGAACTTGACTGTGATCTTGTTGAGGGAGCGGTAATTGATGCAGGGCTGCAGGCCTCTGTCCTTCTTCACCACGAAGAAAAAGCTCGAAGCAGCAGGGGATGTGGATGGCCGGATGTAGCCCTGGCTAAGGGCCTCCTTGATATAGGGCTTTTTGCTCTGGGATGGAGAGAGGGTATATCATGCCATGGTGCACTGGCTCACGAGGGAGAAGGTCTATTGCGCTGTCCCATGGTCGATGTGGAGGTAGTTGTGAGGCACGTAGGGGGCAGAAGACGTCCTGAAAGGTGGAGTAGCAGGATGGGATCTCCACAAAGGTGGAACTAGCAGGGCTCTCAATGGTGGTAGTGTTGAGTCGGAGAGGAGGAAATTTCTTGACAGAAGCCTAGGGTTTTGGAGTGGGATGATTGGGGAAACAAGAAGGAAAGCACTGGGGTCCCCACCTCAGGACGTCACCGGTAGACCAGGAGATGACGGGGGAATGTCGTATGAGCCATGGGTGTCTCAATACAATGTCAGCGGTGGAGCTCTCCAGAACCAGTAGGATGATGTCTTCGCTGTGCAAACATCCAACTTGAAGTTTCACTGGGCCCACATAGTGACGAATAATACCTCTGCCAAAGGGCTTGCTGATTATGGAGTGTATCTTAAGGTTGGGGTCACATGGTCGCCTTTGGAGCTGGAGGCAGAGCGCGTCAGAGTTGAAGTTGCCGGCTGACCCAGAGTTGAGGAGTGCGGGTACTGTGAGAGAAAAACCATAAGCAGTAAGCGTCACACTGGTTAACAATGGAGAGGAACAGACATTTGAAGTGTTAACGTGACTCACCAGTGGGAGAACGAATGGGACACGCCGAGATGACGTGTCCCTTACCACCACAGTACAGGCACATCCGCTGGGTCAGCCAACGTTGGCGGTCTGCCGAGGACAGCCAAAAAGCATCCATTTGCATGGGCTCGCCAATTGGTTCTGGAGAGTGGACAGAGGATTGCTGCTGAGGAACAGGCAGAGACTGCCAGACAGACAGCTCATCGAGGCAAGCCTTCATTCAGTTGGCGACGTGGATGGAAAGTTGGATGAAGCGCTCTAGAAAGTTAAGAGATGCAGCCGCAGCCTCAGTTCGAGCCCCAGACGGTAGGTGGTGAGGAGAGCGGGCTCATTCCATCCACTAGAGGCAGCTAGAGTGCGAAACTTTAGGGCGTAATCATTGATGGAACTTTTGCCTTGAGATAATAGAGTTGTTCACAAATGGAAGAATCTCCCACTGGGCATCTGAATAATTCCCTGAAGTGTTGGGTGAAGCTCTCGAGTGACTTAGTTACAGGGCTGTTTTGCTCCCAGAGTGATTGTGCCCACTGCAGCGCTCATCCAGCTAACAAGGAGATGATGTAAGTTATTTTCACCCGCTCCATGGGGAATCGATGCGGCTGCATCTCTAGGGTGAGCAAACATTGGAGCAAGAAGCCGAAGCAGTTCTCTGCCGATCCAGAGTATGCCGCTGGATTGACCACAGGACTGCCAGAATAGACCGATGAAGAAATTGGGGAAGTGCTGTTCGAGATCAGAGGTGCAGAAGGGTTAGCCGATGGGGTAAGTGCTCGACGGAGAGCGTCAACCAGCTCCTGGAAGGGGTCCGGACCTGCTGGATTCATGGTTTTGGTAGGTCTGGTCTTCTGTCACAGAATCCCAGATTCGATGATGGTTTTGAACCCGAAGGCAGGTATTTATTGACACAAAACACAAAAAGTGAAAAACAGGTAAGCAGTAAATAAGCAGATCTGTGCAGATGTGAAGAACTGAAACCTGAGAATGGTTCATGTTGAACCTTGGGGTGACAAACACACAATGGGAAGTAGACGTAGGAGTGGAGGCTTGGAGAGATCGTTGGAGTTGCGGTGGAGAGGAATCGAGGAGAGATCGCAGGAATGACGTTTGAAAAGTCGCAGGTAAGTGAGTCTGTATTCTGAATTGAGACCAGACAACGAGTGAAGGGAGAATGGGGTTTAAGTAGAGGAGCTGATTGATGTGGTGATGAGAGGCAGGTGCAGGTGATCAGTATTCAGGAGAGAGGGAGGCTTGTGTGTATGTGGCAGGAGGGTCAGGTGGATCCGTGACACAAGGGGGGACTTGATAAAGGCTGAGCATAATTATAAATTGTTTCATCATCTCTACTTCCCTGGTAATTTATTATTCAAATTAACACACTCTCTACACCAGGGGTCGGTATTATTAAAAAATTTACAATAATAAAAATATTACTAAGAATGTCACTGTTTTATTAACTTTTTAAGTGAATATCTTTAGTAGCTTTCAAAGTATTAATGCAATATAATAAAACATATTACATTAATACTTTTAAAGCTACTAAAGTTATTCACCCAAAAGCAGTGAATGGTTTTCTCGTTATTGTTGTTTGATTGATAGCCTTTCAATGACATACAGTATACTAGACAATGGCAGGTCCACCTACATGTCTGCCTATATGGACACTTAAAGTCACATTTTGATACAAATCCACTTTTTGTACCACTGTTTACGTTCACTTTAGACATAACTGACCGTGTTTATTAAATACCTCACCAAGTGTGTTATTAGCGGAGCACACGCGCATGTAAAGAGCAGCACATACACATAAGCCGCCTGTTAGTCAAACAGCACACAGAAGCGAGGAAATAAAAAGTTAATCTTTTACAGTTTATGAAAAATACAATTTACCTCAATATGTTTCTTCAAATTAGAGGTAGAATTAAATGATATCTCGACTGGCTTGAGCAAACTAAACTCACATGCAAAAAGCCATTTCAGGTGCGGCTGTGGATGTTCAGGTGTTAAAGTTACCCTAACGGTAAAAGGCTTCACTGATAGCGGTAGCCTTAAGCCCCGTTGTACCCTATAGGCCTACATTTAAAAATAAAAATAAAATAAAAATATACTTCCCCCCCCTTAATTAGCTTCAATGTGGTTGGATAATTTTTATTATTAGCTTGTAGTTGTTAACAGTATTGGGTTAGTTACTCAAAAAGTAATTCACTATAAGTTAAGTAGAGTTAAGTATAATACATACATTTTACTATAATTTGTTTTTTAAAATAAATTTGATGTAAATAACATTATTTTGGAAATATGTGTAACCCAAGCAATGTAAATAAAATTAATTAAAAAGTCAGTATCTGTAATCTGATTACAAGAAAGTATTATACTACTTTGACTAAAAAAAGCAATTTGATTACAGTAACATTAGTTACTTTGTAATCAGATTACACCCCACACTGGTTGCTAAATACTTTTTCAGAAGGGTAGCTTGACTGTATTTTAATCATTTTAAATTATGAGCAGTTTTTAACTTGGCAAGCTACAGTTTTAAAGTAGCTTCCTCAACACAGCAAGTCACTGAAATTATTAACTCTTATGGTTTCTTCTACCATTCTTTTAAAGATGTACATGATCTGAATGAGTCTCAAGTCCAAAGGCAACTAGAAAATCCATCAAATCCCATATATCTCAGAAGAACAATGGACAAGTATCCGTCCCGGGAGATAATCAGAGATAATTAGAGTGTCATGTTCTAACTATGTTAATCATGTTGTAAACAGGCAAACTTTGGACTATTTTTGTGAAGTTACAGTTATCTGCAAGAATTGGGTGATGCATTCAGGAAGAACATCTTCAGGTTTATTAGTTATATTAGTGACACTACTTAAACGTCTTTTTATTGCGCTCGTAGTCTTCTGAGGAAATTGATGATGGTTTGGAATAGTTGTGTGTGTGTATTTGTGTGTCTGAAAGAACTATACGGCAGCTGTGTGTGTCTGTCAACGAACAGCGACAACTTCCTGCGAAGGAACACAGCAGATTTACAGCAAACTCAGAGCAGGGTGCCCTACAAGGCCTGCCGGAAACTTTTGTGTGAGTGTGTCTGAGTGTGTAAGCGTGCTCTTATCCTAGAAGCTTTTACAATGATGTCATATGTTGACTTGCTACTGTTTCTTTAATGAACAGGCTGTGTGTGTGTGTGTGTGTGTGTGTGTGTGTGTGTGTGTGTGTGTGTGTGTGTGTGTGTGTGTGTGTGTGTCTTAAACTATAGGAGAGGTGACATCAGCCCACATGACTATCAGCTGTTTGATTTCCTGTTTAATACAATGAACAATAAGAAGTGGTGCAGTGATCCCTCTTATCCTAATGTACATGTCAGCTGTAACTGCCACTGTACATAGATCCTGTTGCCCTCCAATGAACTATTCTGCTATTTAATTATTATTTTTTTTAAATAATAAAAAACAAATATATATATATATATATATATATATATATATATATATATATATATATATATATATATATATAGTTTATATTTCATGCTTGCGATATAGTATGTGATATTTTCTGAAACACTTCCTCTGGAATCTTAGAGCCCAGAAACAATGCAAGGTTTATTGTACAATGGTCTTTTTAAGGAATAGTTCACCCAGTTTAACAGTTTTGTTCAACAGTTATGTCATCATTTATTCATCATGTCATTCCAAGCCTATAAGATTTCCTTGGAATGTAGCTGATGAGTTCAGTGGACTACTTTTATCATTCCTCTCGTGTTCCACAGAAGAAAGTAAGTCATACAGGTTTGGAACAACATGAGGGTGAGTTAATGAATACATAATTTAGATTTTTGAGTGAAATATTCTTTTAAGGAAGTATGTCTGATGATTTTGATTATATTTTTTATATCAACAGCAACAACAATCATCTGCATATTAAGTCAACATAGATATACTGTATTTTTAAATGTTCTGCAGTCAGTCGGGTGTGTTGTAGAGCCATTCAAAGATCAAGTAATAAAGACCTTTCCCATAAGGGCCATAATTACAAATACAGTAGGGTATCTGAGAGGTTTGGATATTTCTTACTGTTAAACAGACAAGCTTCTCTTGTTTGCTGTAATGGTGGAAGACCCCCGTCTCCCAATCTTCCCCCTCTCTCCATCCCTCCTTCCTTTCCTCACAGAGCTGCTCTTTCACAGTGAAGAGAGTCACTCATTCAGTCCCTGTTAGTGGCGCGTGATTGTGACCCACAACCTCAATAATCGCTAACTCATGGAAACAAACAAACAAAGACTTAGAAACAAACAAAGACTTAGAACCACTACTGCTGGAGACAAAGACACAATCGTTCAATCTGTTTATTGAAGGAGACTTTTTTTTCATGTTTAAGAAAAGAGGGAACACATGAGCATTGATTCCACCGAGCCAAGCAAAAAACTTGTCGGCAGTAATTTGCTCACAATAAAAGTGAGGTATGGCATTGCATCAGAATATTAAGTGTTTTTTATTATAAATAATATACAATAATTTCATAAATACACACTGCCACAAGACTTAAACATTATATGTGTTAAAATAGGACTAGTGTGATCAAATTGTTTCTAACCATGCAAAGTTATATCCAATCTTTCAACTCCTGTCATGACCATGCAAAGCCATTTTTGTTTATTTCAAATTGTTTATTATGTTTCCAGGATTGTTGGTTATTCATGTTTTTGAGATGTTACAGACATTACAGCTGATTTTCCATAAAGTGTATTGGGAAAAGCACAAATAAAACTATACAAATAAAAATTATTTGACTTCATTTGACTTTTATGTTACAATATGTTTTTCTACTTTCATAACAAAATCTCAATGTTCTCTCTTTGTATTTTCAAACAAATAAGCTAAACATCTTGAGTGGTCCAAACATCATTTGCAGCCTGAAACTGAATTTTTGGTCAGATGTTTTGAGTGAATGCTCTTGGAAGCATAGGAAAGCTATAAAATGCTCCCTTGCTCCCTATTTAGTGAATGACTTGACCGCCAGTGTGTTTTCTGTCTGCATTGGTCTTAGAACTTTTCGAAATGCACCTTATTTTGATGCTAACTCCATATAAAGTCTCTGAAAGCAAAAAATTTTAGCTTTTGGATGAACCCATTGATTCAATGTGATAATGCATAGTAAATATAGGATTTCTGAGGGAAAAATAGCACTTAAGTCCACTTTAGTGGTCATTGTGTTTAACAGCGTGCCATTTCGTATTTAATTGCACAGAATTTTAAAATGGCATACTGGATGAAAGTAGAGAGTCTAATCTTTTGACTCAAATGGGTTTTAATGTAAAAACCCAATTAGGTTTCTTACCAGATGTTGCCATTTCTCCCAAAGACAAACTTCACTGAGATTGGCCATGTTTTTTGTCACATGACTCATTGCATCAAAAGTTTAACCTTTAACTGACAGCCCAGTGTGTCATCATAATCTCCGCTAGAGAGTTCTGTGTCGTCACCAGCTTCATCCACTGGCAGAGTTCAACAGGAGTTTGGAATACTCCTTATTTCCAAGGATGAAACGGCCCGCAGAATGAATGACGCATTTATTAAAGGATTGAGATCAGGTTAGATACTTTACTCATGTACTTGTTCTTGTTCAAATGTACTGATACCTCACATCATACAACTTATTAGAGCTGCTGTTGTGCGAGCAGCTGAACAAAGTTTATTGAGCATGCACAGAAATGCGTGAACCGAGCATAGTCTTCCAGAACATCCTCTGTAGCACTAGGAAGTATACTGTAATAAACTGGTTCATTCTGATATTTCTTTGAAACAAGAAAAATTATACATGGGCTTCCCAGCGCCATTTGAGTGAGGGCATACTGTACTGTAGAAGAGAGTGCTTAAAACACTTGCAGATGCACATCTACAAAATAAAATGAAGCGCAATAATTTTGATCAAATTTCAATTGTATTTGTAACGCAAGTAACAGCAGAAAAGAAGGTATAATTGTATAGCTATAAAGAGTAATTCCTTGAAAAATAAAGAGTAATTCCTTGCATCAATTCATAAAGTGATAAAATGTTATCTGATTCTGATTATTGTGATGGGTCACACCCAACACTTAGTAGCAGATCTATATGCTCTTTGCAGTGCCACTGAATGGACGTCAAAAAGATACAAATGTGAATAAATAAGTATAATATTTTTAAAAGACGCATCACTGTTCCATTATAAGAGTTCTTTGAGTGTGAAATACCCTATCATTTATTTATATGTAGGGCCTACACAAGCATACCATAGAGCACAAATTATGATTAAAACTTAATCATAAGCATACAATATAAAGATTATGCATAGTGGCAATCTAGTAGCTTCTAGCCATTTTTCAAATTATTATAGCGATGCGGCCCGCAGCACCTTATTTTTATCTGCATTTGGCCCCCGACCGAAAAAGTTTGGACACCCCTGACTTTAAAGAACAAAAGAAAAAAAAAAAACTCTTATTAGACATCTGCGCTAATTTTAATTGTTGGTCTGTCTATGTAATAATGTGTAAGACAGGTGCTGTTGGAGCATCTCAAACTAAATGTAGATTTAAGGTTTAAACATTTTTTTTTAGAGATCTCTGCATTCTGCTGTGATACGTTGAACTGTCTCTGAGTGCAAGAGTGCGTCATCTGTGGAAGGCTGAGCTGCCTGCCCTCATTGGTTTGACAAGGCACGTTGCCTGTAGCCTACAGCTGGAGTTGCGCTGACTGCCCCCTTCTGCCAAAGATTTGCTTAAATTGCTCCGATGGCAGCAACATTCCTTATTACAGAATTAATGCACAGATTGGGGGCATGATTAATTGCGTTAACGTTTTTAGCATGTCATTTTTCATATAATTAATCACACTAAATAAATGTGTTAAATCAGCATCCCTAACATTTATTTGAAATAAAGATGCCTTTTCCTTTTGTTTGAAATGTTAAGATGATACAAATGCACTCACTGACCTTTTGGTATTGAATGTGTGTGTGGGTGGGTGTGCATGTGGTTCTGGGTAGCAACATGTTATTTGTGTGAATTTTTGCCACTCTTTCATGGATTGTCAAGTCTAGAACAACAATTCACATTCAAAGAGAGAGATAGAGCGCCAGCAGTTGTGACCAATTTAAGACTGCTTTATGATCTTGGTTTTTCAGTCTTTAGTGAGGAAAGAATAGGAGGCAGAAGTGTTAACGTCACAGACCCTCAGAGCTACATGACTCTGAAGCCACAGGTATTCCACAGCACCACAGAATGGCACATGGGCAGACTGCCGAACACACACAAACACATACTTCTGGCTTCCAAGACCCCTGTTTTTGATTGCGCTTTTACGAGTTTGGAAGTGTTTAGGCATTAAAAGAGTGGCATTAAATAGCTCCATCGTGAATTGTGTTGCTTATAAGTTGCATAAACTTTAGCAACTCTCCTCAAACTAAAGAATCACAAGAAGTAGGCCCTTAAAGTATTTGGACACTTTAGCCACACATAAAAATGTATGAATGTCATTGCATTAGATAACAAAATGTCAGACCAAGTGGCATCTGCAAACAAAAGATACCTTTTTTCAGAACTAATTTTCGCAATTTGCACATGGTTTAATATTTTATTATCTAATGCAATGACATTTTTTCATACATTTTTTAAGAGTGATGTACATGTTAAAACTACTTCCGGAGATGCTTTGTATGCAGGTATACAGTTATACCAGAGAAAAAGAACTCCTGACAAACCGATTAAGTGATACAAATGTCTGTTTGAGGGGTAGAAAAATTTTTTTAGACTTTATTAGAATTTTTGGGAGCCCCCCCCCCCAAGAAAAGTCAAGGTTATTTTGTGAGCAATGTATTCAAATCATTTGCCAGAAATTTCACCCACCCACTTAAAGTTTGGGATTTCCCTGTTAGGTTTGTCTTATTTTTGTGCTACTATCTATGAGGTTCAACTTCCTAAATGATTAAGTCTCAGCCTTTATCAGACCCATCTTATCAGCTGACCTCACAGGAACACTTTTGATTTCCTGCCTCTCAAATGGCTGAAACTAAACACCCATTCCATTTATCAACGTTTCTTAATGTAAATGTAAATGTAATTTAGCTTGAAGGCTTCTTTAATTACCACTTACGTCCAGTTTAACTGTCAGGGTAAGTCCCATAAGGTTAGCTGTTGAACAGACTCAAACCACATCTAGTGTCTCTTTAGACAGGCTCTGATATGTGCAACCCTGCCCAGCAAATATTAGCAGAGTTCTCACTTACAAAAAAAAATCTAATTTCTGAGGCATGAATGCAGTAATTGACAGCAGGGAGAGAAAAGTGACAGTGCAGCCTTTTCCTTTCCCTGCATTATTGTCCAAACTCCTCCTTGTTCACACTTTCTCTGTCTTCCTCACCTCCAAGTGAGCCACATGGGTGTCTGGCTTAGCAAAAATACTGAAGGACAACAGACATGTGAGAACACAGCCCCAGGCTCCTCTTACAAATTCCTCAAAAAGAAGAGCATAACAGATTTTCTATTACTCTAAAAATCTTTTAAATACACCTAGCAACTTGCAATGCAAAAAGTATGGCAAGTGTTAAACTTCACATTGTGAGACTCACAAGTTCAGCACAGTCTGTCACACCTGTAGTGCACTTTATCCACAACACGGTGACAGCATCAAGAACAGTATGAATGTTTTTGATTGACCTTGCGGGATTCTACAGCACAAAGTAAGCCTCCTCTTTAGCTTGTTGGTAGTGTTTGCTAAGGCAAGCATCACTACTAATATTGCTCATACTTAGGGTTAAGGATTTGTACAAATCCATAACCCATGTTTTAAACTTAAGGGCAGAGGTGGGTAGAGTAGCCAAAAACTGTACTCAAGTAAAAGCACAATTACTTTAAGAATAATTACTCAAGTAGAAGTAAAAGTACTAACATAAATAATTACTTGAGTATGAGTAAGAAAGTATCCAATTAAAAGAGTACTCAAGTAGTGAGTAACTCGTTACTTTCACAAATGGCATAATGGACATTAACTCCCCTATATTTCATTACATAATACACATTTAACATGTATTACAGAATTATTATTTTTATTATTATTATTATTATTATTAATGGAAATTCTGTCATCGTTCACCATCATGTTGTTCCAAACGCGTAAGAAGATTTTAAACATTATGTTAGCCTGAGTCACCATTTACTTTCAGTGAATGTGTTTTTTGTTTTTTTTCTCCATATTTTGAAAGTGAATGGTGACTGAGACTGTCAGTCCTTAACATTCAGTCTAACATCTTTTGGGTTTTGCAGAATACAGAAGGTCACATGGGTTTGGAACATGAGGGTAGGGAAATTATGGCTGAGTTATCACTTTAAAGGGATAGTTCACCCAAAAATGAAAATTATCTCATCATTTACTCTCATGCCATCCCAGATATGTATAACTTCCTATCTTCTGCAGAACACAAATTATGATTTTTAGAAGAATATTTCAGCTCTGTATGTCAGTACAATGCAAGTGAATGGGTGCCAAAATTTTGATGCCCCAAAATACACATCAAGAAATCATAAAAGTAATCCATATGACTTAAGTAGTTAAATCCATATCTTCCGAAGTAATATGATAGGTGTGGGTGAGAAACAGATCAATATTTGTCATTTTTTGCTAGACATTTTTCTCCCTGCCCCGCAGGGGGCAATATGCAGAGAAGAATGTGAATCACCAAAATCACAATGTGAAAGTGATCTGTTTCTCACCCACACCTATCACATCGCTTCTGAAGATATTGATTTATCCACTGGAGTCGTATGAATTACTTTTATGCTGACTTATGTGATTTTTTTTTTTTTTTTTTTTTTTAGCTTTAAAATGTTGGCACCCATTCACTTGCATTGAATGGACCAAAGGAGCTGAGAAATTCTTCTAAAAATCTTCATATGAGTTCAGCAGATGAAAGAAAGTCATACACATCTGGCATAAGGGTGAGTAAATGATGAGAGAATTTTCATTTTTGGGTGAACTATCCCTTTAAGGGCTCTTGTCAGATCTGGATGAAGTTGTCAATAAGAAGAGAGGTTTGGAAACATTTCTAGTAATTATTATGGTGAAAACGTGAACAATGTCCCACAGGGACATAATATATATTATTTAATGCTGAAATATAAACCAAAGCAAGATCATGTTTTATTAATGCCTACTTTTGCTATTTCATAGCTTTTAGTTCTTAGTTCAGTGTAGTTACAGTTTTCAGAGTCAGAAGAATTTAGATCATTAGTTCTGTACAGCTGTAACGTTGCTCCCTAAATGCAGATTACGCAGCCTGCGTAGGGCCCGTAACCCCGGTCGCGCAACACTCTCTTCACAATACGATCGCCTCGTGTCCATACATCTCTCACACGTATGACTCGCTGTGCAAGCACAGAAATGCTGTCTGTTCTCGCTCCAGTTGTCAATCACGTGAACGGCAGAGCAAAAGGCATTTACACTTAACTTGGATGTTTACATGGATTTATACAGTTAATCAGCCTGTAGCTGCCATAGGTTCCAGTACCCTCGCGAGGGTGCGGGGTAAATGCGTAAATACTGACATGTGGGACGTGGGACAAAGCGCACTGATATATTTCTGAACTGATTTAAAAATGTACACTTAAAAACTGATGTCATAAGAACCCATATTTATAGAATCACCCTGAAAATGACCATCACCATGTCACAGAAAAGCCTGCGTTATCATTAGAGCCACAACTTACCTCAACGTGATCCTTAAGTTGGAGCTTCAATTTTAATCTTGAAATATCCACTTGTCTTGGTGTTAAATGAAGGCACTGCATGACGAAACTATTCTTTTTCACTGTGAGGAGCGAAGAAAGTGTTTCACTTTGTTTGAAGCGCTTGATGCTGCAGCAGTGATGAACTCGGCTTGAGTGACAGTCTTTGTCAGCGTGCCCAGCTGTGAACTTCCGCTGTCATAAAAGTCCCATTAAGTAATCTCTCAATAAGTTACGCATTAATAGAAATTAAACCTAGTAATGTAACGACAGGAACGCCGCCCATTGCAAAAGTAAAAGTAAATTTTTTTCATTAGAAATTTACTTGAGTGAGAGTAAAAAGTACCTACTTTTAAACCTACTCTAAAAGTAATTTATTTTCCAAAAAGTTACTCAAGTAAAGGTAAATGTAGGACGTTACTACTCACCTCTGCTTAAGGGCACCTACATACTAGAGTTTAGAGTTCAAAGCGGGTGGTGCATTGCAAGGATGTAGACAAAAAGATTTCATAAGATGTAACACAAAAGGTTCTGTTGCTGCAATACACTCTTATGTAGGCAGTTCTGCTTTCTGAAATAAATGTTCCTGTCTCCCACTTGGTTTAAAACTGACCTGACTCTTTTCACACCCTCAAAATAAAAATCTCCTGCATTTCTAGGGATAATAACACACATAACCCCCCAGCAATACCCTAGCAACCCCTCAGCAACCGAATAGTGACACCTTGGCAACCACTCAGAACACCCTGGCAACCACCTAGTGACACCCTAACAACCACTTAGAACACCTTAGCAACCATATAGCAACAACCTGGCAACCACGAGAACACCCAAGAAACACCCTAACAACCAGAGTACCAAAGCAACACTTGGCAACACCCTAGCAACCAACCAGAACACCCAAGTTACACCCTAACAACCAGTCAGAGTACCAAAGAAATCACCTAGCAACACCCAGGCAACACACTATCAACCACTCACACCAAAGCAATCACTTAGCAACAACCTGGCAACCACTCAGAACAACCTTGCAATCACCTAGCAAAACTCAAACAAGCACCCATAGCACTGAAGCAACCACACAACAACACCCTGTCACCCACTCAGAACACCATAGCAACCACCTAGCAACAGCATAGCAACCACTCAAAGTACCAAAGTAACCATATAGTAACAACCAGTCAACCACCTAAAAAACCCTAACAACCACCTAGCAATGCACTCACAACCACCTCAGAGCACCAAAACAACCACATAGTAACAACCTGGCAACCACTCAGAACACCCTAGAAACCACCTAACAACACACTAGCAATCACACAGAGCACTGAAGCAACTACATAGCAACACTCAACTAAATTGTTATGGTGAAAGGTAAGAATGTTTTCCTATAACGTTCATTATGACAGCGGAGCTGAATAAGTCTGTTAGAAAATGAGCTCCACTGTCTTTGTAGTGTTTCATAGAGGGGATGGGATGGATTTTCCACGATGGAGAGCAGTTTGTTCAGTGTCCTTCTGCTCCTCACTGACTCAAACGTCTCCAGGTTTTGACCAATGATAGATCCAGCCTTGCGAATGAGTTTATTAATCCTGCTGGCATCTCTGGCACTGATGCTACACCCCCAACATACCACAGCCCAGTAGGTAGCACTTGAGACCACAGACTGATAGAAGATCTCCAGCATCTTGATGCATACATTGAATGATTTGAGCCTCTGCAAAACATAGAGTCTGCTCATCCCTTTCTTGTACACAGCATCAGTGTTGGTCCTCCAGTCCAGTCTGTTGTTCAAGTAAACACCCAAGTACCAGTAGTGCTCAACAATTTCAATCCCCTCACCCATAATGTCTATGGGCTTGGTTACAGTTCTTTTCCTCCTAAAATCAATCACCATCTCCTTGGTCTTGTTTACATTTAGGAGCAGATGATTCCTGCTGCTCCACTCTACAAAGTTATCCACCAGTTCCCTTTACTCCGACTCCCATTCATCTCTAATACACCCCACCACCGCAGAGTCATCAGAGAACTTTTGCAGGTGACATAATTCAGAGTTATACTGGAAATCTGAGGTGTACAGAGTGAACGGAAATGGAGACAGGACAGTCGCCTGTGGCGCTCCAGTGTTACTAACCACTATATCAGACCAGGAGCTACCCAGCCGCACAAACTGGGGTCTATTCAACAGATAGTCAGCAATCCAGGAGACAGTAGATGCGCTGACACCCATCCCGAGCAGCTTCTCACTCAGTAGAAGTGGTTGGATGGTATTAAAGGCATTGAAGAAATAAAAAAACATGACTCTCACAGTGCCACCGCTACCATTCATGTAAGAGTGAGCACGCTGCAGCAGGTAGATGACAGCATCGTCCACAGGCTGATAAGCAAACTGAAGAGGGTCTAAAGCAGGTTTTATCTGTGGTCCAAGGTAGGCCAGAACCAGTTTTTACAGTACTTTCATGACATGTGATGTTAGGGCAACTGGTCTGAAGTCGTTGAGATCAGATGGAGTAGCTTTCTTAAGTACAGGTACTAAACAAGATGTTTTCCATAGCACCGGTATCCTTGCCTGCATTAGACTCAGGTTTAAGATATATTGCAAGATACCAGACAGCTGGGTAGCACAGGACTTCAGGACCCTGGAACTAATACGATCAGGGCCTGCACCCTTGCCTTGATGAAGCCTCTCCAGCTGTCTCTTAACCTGGCCGATCGTCACAGTCATGCAGGAGGGCAAGGCCATCACTGTGGAGGTTGGAGTCGGGGGGCTGCGATTATGTTTCCTCCTCAGGGGGTGATTGGGGCAAAGCAGAGGTTGATTTGGTGTCTGAGAGTGTGGGAAGGCTGGTCCAGTGTGGGAAGGCCCAGCTGGGGGTCCTGTGCTGAACCTGTTAAAAAGCACATTCAGCTCATTGTCTCTCTCCAGGCTGCCTCCCTGCTGATGGTCCTTGATATTGAAGCCTGTAATTTGCTTCATGCCCCTCCACACATCCCTGGAGTTTATTCTCCAGCTTCTGTCTATAGGAGTCCTTACACTCCCTTAGTCCCACCTTCAGGTCACGCTGTAAACTTTTTAGCTCGTCCTTATCACCAGACCTAAAGGCTCTCTTTTTTTATTCAGCAGATATTTCAGGTCAATGGTGATACAAGGCTTATTATTGGGAAAACAGCGTACAGTCCTGATGGGAATGGTGGTATTCTCGCAGAAGTTAATGTAGTCTGTGAAACAGTCAGTATTGTTATTTATATCATCCCCATGTAGTTTGCAGAGCACTTCCCAATCTGTTTAAAAGCAGTCCTGCAGGGTCTCACTGGCCTCCTGAGTCCACCTCCTCACAGTCCTTGTGGAAACAGGCTTCCTTTGAACTACAGGAACATACTTGGGTGTTAACAAGACGAGGTTGTGGTCTGATCTCCCTAGTGGGGGCAGTGCAGTGGCTCTGTATGCATCTTTAGCATTAGCATACAAAAGGTCCAGTGTTCTATTTTCCTGTGTAGTGCAGTCAACAAACTGATGGAAAGTTGGGAGAATGAAGTCCAGTTTAACATAATAATACCTTGGCAACCTCCCAAAACACCGTAGCAACTTTTGCACAGGCAAGCAACGCTCATGTTTTCATCAGAAAATGCAAAAACCTTGTTTGACATTGTTTATTGCACAACTCAAATTATGTCATTGCTCAACAGCAATGTGAAATGAGTCGATGTTCTGGCAGAGCCCCATTGAAGTCTATCTCCACTTCATATCATAGCCCTGATTACTGATTACATCTGCTTGTGATACAGGCAACTGTGCCTCAGCTGACAGCACGGCTGATGTCCTGATCTGTATACAGCTTTCAAAGTGTGTTTTATCGAGGACATTAAGATGTAGACACACAAACCGCTGCTCTATTTTAGGTGTGACTGAGGCTCACTCTTATAGCTATAGAGCTGTGGATTCTTAGAAACTGACACAGTTACTACACTCACTACACATGCATACACAGTTGCTGAGAGGCACCATGGTAGAAGAGAGCATTGAAACCGCTGTTCTGTGACCGACTGTTGGGTTTACTATAATGAGATGAAAGGTGTGCTGGGTTTATCTTACTGAGAGAAATGTCTGCAGACAGGTTTAGCACAAGGAATCCGATATGCTCTGAAATAGCATTTTTTTTTTTTTTTTTTTTTTTTGGCTAAAGCGAACTTCCTTTACTTTGAGATATGCTCTACTGACATCTGAGAATACAACCACAGGAAGCATTTCTATATTTTTTGCAAGGCTTCTTCATAATTTTGTAGCGGTGAAGTAAAAAAAATGCTTTCCAATGCAGATTGAAATAGGTGCTTGAGGAGAGTATTGTGCTTTCAGTCAGGTGGTGTGTTAAGATTTCTGAAGGGAAGTTTCTGAGTCACATTACTTCATTATTTGCATTGGATCCCTTAACTCATTTAAGTAAAATATTCAAATCGAAAAAAAACATGAGACTGAAAACAACAAAGGTGAGGGTTCATACTGCACATTCACCCATATCCTTAAAGTTGACCTAGTTCACAATTATAAAGCTAACGTATTAGTTATTAAAGGTGTTTACTAAGGTAATCATCACTATTGTTATTGGTCACATGGCACATTATCCGTCCAGCACCATTTGTGGACATGAACATTACCTCAAATTGCACAGCTTGTTGAGAAGAGGTTTGCTATTACTTTTCTAAGCAATCTGACTTTATGATTTTTATCTGGCAGATGAAAAAAAAACAGGAAAAAATCCTTTAGAGGGTGTTCACATCGATCACATTTTGCATCCGTCTACAATTCTTTTTAAATTGTTTTTCTATGTAAACATGCACTAGACAGACGTCTTTGACTGTTGCGCAGTGTCTTCTTCACGATCGGCACATTTTTAAGATGCCGAACTTCAACTTTTAAAAATGTTTCTCAAGACACCTGCATTCTATTTGAATTTTTACTGAAGAATGCATTTGGTCTGAACGGCCCCTTAGACTTACATTAAAAAATGGCAAATACTATATATGGGATCAGAATATCATAGAGACTTCGGGTGGGGTCTTTTGACTTGGACCAGTATGAGGCCACCAAGTGACCACACAGAACACTTGCTGCATAGCAACTCCCTGGCAACCGGCCAAAATATCCTAGCATCATGCTGTGCAAAAGTACCTCTCCGATTTTATTTAGAAAAATAGAGATCTAGGTTATTCTATAGTCAGAATAGTCATAAAAATTTGCTTCTGAAAGTTCATGTACCCTGAAATAAATATGCTGCAGAATAACTGACAAGCAGCATACCCCATTAGGCATTTGTGCATCATTTCACTCATGATTACATTTCCTTCTACTGCAGCTGATGCTGCATTGCTTGAGCAACCTCCGAGACAAGGATTCTGGTACCATGGGAACCAGAAAGAAATCGCATATACATAAACAATTGTGAGTGTGATTTGGAGGTTGCATTTTCACTCTAAAATACAAATTTTACTCCACTGATGGTTAGGTTTAGTGTTGGGGTTTGGTTAAGTCCTATGGTTAATAAAATATGCATTCCTGTAATGTATTACATAATTTACAACTAAAATTCAACTCGCTTTTAGCACCACCCAGTGGATGTTTCACCCGCAAACTCACAGATTTCCATACGTTCAACAACATTTTCAGCTTCGGCCACTGGGGGCAGTGGTTTCGAATTTCAATAAGCACAGACCGATTTGAGCTGCAGAACTTTTGACCTACTGTTACAGAATTCACAGTGTGATCTGTATAATTTTATTTGAATCATAGGAGAATGAATTGCTGCTAAAGACAAATAATTGTCATTTGTCAAGACTCCTGGCACTCTTTCCTTTTACTAAACTAATATTCACACTACCACACCGCACTTGTGTTTTTCAGTTTATCATCTCTCCATCTCGTGTTGTTCTTCCTCTCCTCTCACACTAGTTTTCTGTCAATTGTGCCACAAAAACGACCTCATCTGTTTAAACAGACAAGCTTGTTTGCCCCTCCTGTTGTCTTTAATGATGAAGCATTACACTCTTCTAATGAAATTGGTTGAACGGTGAGAAAAAGAAAGAAAAAGAGAGAAAGTGAAAAAGAGAGAGAAAAACCAGTACACCAGGATGTGGGCTGCCTTTCTTTCCTCCCTTTTCATGTTCTTTCTTTTATTGGGCTTGCAGTTTTCTCTCATCATCCTTTTCTGCTTCATTTCTCCTTTAAACTGTGTAGAGATGATTAACCACAGTCTTATAATCTTATTTATGTTGAAAACAGCTTTTTTTTTTTTCTTTCTGATAACAGACAAAAAAGGGGAATCCAGAGTAACTTTCTTTAATATGCAAAGTGGGACGAAACCAACTGTGAAGAACCAGAGAAAAAACACAGAGAGAGAAAGTCCACACAAAAGTTCCCATCTGCCCACCCACTGAGCTGTGATTGGTTTAAGGTAAAGAAATGTAAAGCAAACATGGTGACAGCAGTTTTCCACTGCTGGTGAAGTTTGGACGTAACTTCAACCTCAAATGAAAACACCAACACCTGAAAATACTGTAAAAGATTTGGTAAATGAAGCTGATCATCTGCTTGTTCCAAATTCAAGCTGCAAAGCCCTCTATATGTTTAATAAGTTAAAATGATAAACAAGCCATGGGTTGTTACTTGTCAAAAGCAGTGGTTAAAGGTGGCTATAGATAGGTGTTCCTCAACTCTAGCAAAGTGTGACATTTTCTATGGTATGAGCACACGTGCCAATAGAAATGTTGTGAACAACAAACATGTCTAATGTAATGACAGTGGAGAAGTGAGTACAATACAACCTACTGTACATTCTATATATACTACTATATATACTTTTTTATTTTTTATTTTTATTGAATAATGTGTATCTATATTGTGCATTTTGTATACTGTACAGTGTATGTTATTATTTATATATTGTTTTGTGTAATTATGTGTATATTAGACTTTAAATTGTGCTGTGGTAATTTGATGTTATTGTAAATTGGTATATGTCTCATCACTGTCACGACTGCTATGTTGATCGGAACTGCACCCAAGAATTTCACACACTATTGCACTTGTGTATATGGCTGTGTGACAATAAAAGTGATTTGATTTGATTTGAGTGGAATTTTACTGTCAGTTCTATCTATTCTTCTATATCTCTGCCCACCCATCTTTTGTGAAGCGTCCTTGAGCTGAGGGAACCATTTTTTTTATCATTAACTCTTACACAGAGGTGGGTAGTAGTGTGCTACATTTACTCCATTACATTTACTTGAGTAACTTTTTGAAAAAATAAAATTACTTTTAGAGTAGGTTTAAAAGTGGGTACTTTTTACTCAAGCACATTTCTAATGAAATTTTTTTACTTTTACTTCTTTACAATGGGTGACGTTCCTGTTGTTACATTACTGGGTTTCATTTTAATTAATGTGTAATTTATTGAGAGATTACTGAATGGGACTTTTACGAGAGCGGAAGTTCACACAGCTGCGCGTGCTGAGCCGCTGTCACAGACTGTCACTCAGTCACTGCTGCAGCATCAAGCTCTTCAAAGTGAAACACTTTCTTCGCTCTGCACAGTGAAAAAAAAAAAGAATAGATTGATCATGCAATGCCTTCATTTAACACCAAGACAAGCTGATATTTCAAAATTAAAATCACAGCTCCAACTTAAGGCAGCACGCTGAGGTAAATTTTGTCTCTAATCCTAAAGTGGGCTTTTCTGTGTAATGAGATGGTCATTTTCAGGGTGATAATGTAACTGGGCTCTTATGACACCAGTTTATAAGTGTACATTTTTAAATCAGTGCAGCAATATATCAGTGTGCTTTGTCCCGCATGTCATGAGCAGTATTTACCCATTTACCCTTGCGGGGGTACTGGAAACTATCGCAGCTACTTTAGGCGTATTAACTTTATAAATCCATGTAAACATCCAAGTTAAGTGTAAATAAATGCCTTTTGCTCTACCATTCGCGTGATCGACAACTGGAGCGTGAACAGACAGCATTTCTGCATGTGCACAGCGAGGTGTGTGGGGAGCGTGTGTGAGAGATGTGCGGGTGCGAGGCAATCGTCTGGTGAAGAGAGTGGCTGTGTCCGAAATCGTTCACTCATTCACTATTTCCTCTATAGTGAATGGCAGTTAGTGCACTATATCTCAGCAGTAAGTGAATGAAATGAGTGAGTAAATTCAGACGCTGACTTATACACCGAGTGTCGGAGTTCTGGGGCTGTTGCAGTAACAATGTCACATATTACATTTTAAAATACTTGGGCCTTACTTGTTATTCTTATTAAATAATATATTAATACAATAAATCTACATTCTGTTTGTCATTTTTAATATATACTGTGTGTTAATACAAAGAGTAAACGCATTTTATCAAATAAAGAGTACATTTTAAAATGTATCTGTATGTTTTGCCTCTCTATATGTTATTATGTTATTTTAATCAAGTAATGATTTGTCAAAAAGTAATTTACAACATTCAGTATGAAATAAAATATTGCAGGAGTGAAGGAAGCTCCCAGCTCCGTCTTCCCTGTGGTGGATTGTGGGCAATTAACCATTGTCGAGTGTACATCAAATGTACACTCGAAATTAGAGTGCATTGTGGGTAATAATGAGTGTACAAAAGTAGGGAATGAGTGGATCACTCAGAATTCAGACACTCCTACAAAATGGCAGACACCCAAAATAGTGCACTATATAGTGGATAGGGGGCGGTATCAGACACAGCGAGTGTTCCACGGGGGTTGGTGCCCTAAGCACTAGGCTGCGTTTATGCTTTTAGCGAGCGGCGGTACTGCTGTACAGAACTAATGATCTAAATACTTACGACACTGAAAACTGTAACTACACTGAAATTAGAATCCACACAGGACATGAAATAGCTAAAGTAGGCATTAATAAAGCATGATCTTGCTTTGGTTTATATTTCAGCATTATATATAATGTCCTTGTGGGACATTTTCATGTTTTCACTGTAATAATTACTAGAAATGTTTCCAAACTTCTCTTAATGACAAATTCATCCAGATCTGACAAGAGCCTTTAAAGGGATAGTTCACCCAAAAATTACAATTCTCATTATTTATTCACCCTCATGCCACCCCAGATGTGTATGACTTTCATCTACTGAACTCTAATGAAGATTCTTAGAAGAATTTCTCAGCTCTTTTGGTCCATACAATGCAAGTGAATGGGTGGCAACATTTTAAAGCTAAACAAAATCACATAAGTCAGCATAAAAATAATCCATAAGACTCCAGTGGTTAAATCAGTATCTTCAGAAGCTATGTGATAGGTGTGGATGAGAAACAGAGAAACAGATCACCTTCACATTCTTCTTCTTGTGTTTTTGGTGATTCACATTCTTCTCTGCATATCGCCCCCTGCTGTCTAGCAAAAAATGACAAATATTGATCTGTTTTTCACCCACACCTATCATATCACTTCTGAAGATATGGATTTAACCACTGGAGTCTTATGGATTACTTTTATGCTGCCTTTATGTGCTTTTTGGAGCTAAAAATTATTTTAAAAATCTTAATTTGTGTTCTGCAGAAGAAAGGAAGTCATACACATCTGGGATGGCATGAGGGTGAGTAAATGATGAGAGAATTTTCATTTTTGGTTGAACCATCCATTTAAATGGTTTTACAATCACTGAATCAACATGAATACATTAGGTTACACCAGTAAATCTATTTTTATTGGTTAGATCAAGTATAAATAGCTTCTTAAGGTAACAATTGCAGTTTACCACTTTTTACAGTATACAATGCTACACTGCAGGACATTTCAACTTCTCAAAAGTATTTAATGGCAACTACATATTTAGTGAATTTTTAGCATCTCATTGAGCTGCTAACCAAGCAATGCATTTGAAATGAAGCAATATTGATACAGCCACACATCTTCTGTAACAACACCTGTGTTATTAATCTGTGTAATTCAAGTGAAGCGTTTCAGCTGGAGATGTTGAACAGGAAGGATAGGGAAAGGTTAACAGAGAGGAGCATAGAGAGGAAACCATGCGTGATTCCTGGAGGGTTTCTCAAATAGTGGTGGATCCGTAGGAACACGACGAGCAGGTATCTGCCTGTTCAGCTGGCATGGAGAAGAGATTCAGGAATCTTGGAACGCTCTCTATGCCAAGTGGGATGGCTGGTTCATCCAACACCATTTTTAGCAGCTGCCGGCTCCATGAATTGGCGGTCAACCAGGGCACAACACGGTCATTGAGGTCAACAACTTCACCTCGGGGCAGCTTTGAGGAACTGCCAGAACAGAGTGATTTTTAAAAAAAATGAGAAACAGCGCATTTAAATCGCAAACTTTGTATTTCAAATATGAGTCAGACATTCATTTTATTTGCTTTTATTGATGGACAAGGGAAGAGGAACTTTAATCATTCTCTAATCTTAACACATACAAACACAGCTCAGACCTAGAGCACTGCCAGGAATTAGCCTATCAGATAACAAGATTAAATGAGCGATATTCTGTCCTGCAACAGTAATTGACAATTAGCTGATAAAGATATATTAAGGCTTAATGGGCCGGTGCTATTTATACCGCACCATTGACGACTAGACAAGAGCCACTGTTAGCAAACTGAGATCTCAGTGGGAGATTTGTGCTGACTTACAACATCACTCTTTTAATAATCACTCAATTATTAACAGTGTTGGGAAAGTTACTCTAAAAAAGGAATTAATTACTAACTACTAATTACATCTGCTACAGTGTAATTAGATTACTGTACTAATTACTCTGTCTGAAAAGTATTTGAATTACTTATTACTAATTAATTTCTAAAACCCTTATCAACCTTGACCAGATAAAAATACAAGGATAGACATGAAATTGTTTTTTTAATTCTTTCAAATAAATCATATAAAATCAAATAAATTATTATTTGAATGAATTTAAGGGGGCTGCATTAAATTAGAAAATATACATTTTAACCATAGATGTTACATTTCAATTTGAAATTCACTATTGTTTTATATAGAATTGTTCTATAGTCTATACAGTATTTAACACAATTACATAAGAAGTAACTGTAATTAAATTACTGAAAAATTAAGAGTAATCCCTTACTTTACTTTTTTCAATGAAAAAGTAATTTTATTACAGCAATTAATTACTTAGTAATGCATTACATCCAACACTGATTATTATTCAAAATATACTCCATTATTCATCTGAACAAATTCTGAATTCTTTCTTTTTCTTTCTGAATGGAATTGCAAAAATAATGATTGCAAAAAATTAACTGTTTTCAAACTGATTTCCATGTCTTCCATTGGTCAAGCAAGCAGACAAGCCCCGCCCCAAATGCACGCCATTGGTTGAGCCAATGTAGCAATGTCGGGCTGGTTAGGATGCTCAAACAAACAGAGCAAAAGTATTTTAACTTTAAAAAATACTGCATGCTCTACTTCAGCTTCAACATGCGCTCGAGCAGAAATTGCTTGAGAACAAAAGACAACAGTGTTTTTTAACAATGGCCTTCTCTTCCTCTTTTTTTTATACTTCCTGACAGTTATCACTTACTGTGCTACTATTGGGTGGCTTGTGTGTTGTGTAGTTTCAAATCTCTTTACACAAGGGTAAGTCGGGTTACCAGTGGCCTCAACTTGCTGCCACATCTTGGTTAAGGATTAGTCAAACCGATACTATTGAAATTAGTTGTTGAGGTTTTTGCGATTTGGCACCCCAGGAATGTGTATTTTGACACCCACGTCCATTCAGAATGCAAGTGTCTGAATGAATCAGACATGTGACGTCCATATATAGTTTCTACAATCCCGGAATGCCAATCAAACTCTTTACAAAATGTGTTGGTTTAAACATACAGAAGTATTAAAAGTCCCTAAATTAATTTATTAAAGAGCACCTATTATGGTTTTTAAATGTGACTAATTTTGTTTTAAAGGTCTCACAATAGATTTACATGCATCCAAGGTCAAAAAACACTTTAATTTGCTCATAATTTAAATTGCAGCATTACCTTTTTTCCCCAGTGTCAAAAACGACTCGTTCAATGATCCGTTCTAAAGGATTCATTCTAAACTCCTCCTTTCAGAGAGCCTTCTCTGCTCTGATTGGTCAGATGTCCCAGTCTGTTGTGATTGGTCTACCGCTTAGTGTAGTGTTTGAGGGCGGGTCAAAGCTGTTCGTGAGCAACCAATGAAGACCAGAGGCGGGTTTTTTGTTACCGAATTACGTAGGTTAGTACAGGAAGTAAGTCTGGAATTACTAACAACTCGTTTCAGGTGTTCAGAATCGGTTCTTTCTTTTGGGAGTCAATAACTCCATTTGTCGTGCACTTTGATTTGTGAAACTTTGCAGACTTTTTTACATTCACAAACAGCTATATAACTCACTACATGAAAGGTAATATTTGAAAAACCATAAGAGGTGCTCTTTAAGAAATGCAATTTTAGTTTGTGCTCACTTCTAGTGAAGTTTGAAATGCAGTAAATATGTTATAACTCAGCATAGTGACTTTTTTTTAATTTTTTTTTTTTACTTTATGCCTGTTCTAAAGTGCCTTTATTATGTTCTGGCCATAATTCACTTGCATTGTGAGAACCAACAGAGCTGAAATATTCTTCTGAAAGTCATACACATCTGGGATGGCATGAGGGTGAGTAAATGATGAGAGAATTTTTATTTTTGGGTGACCTATCCCTCTAAGTAAACTTAAATCCTGACAGATTACCCCACTCGCCACCTAAGGATTGATTTGCAAAATCTGTCACCAAGCAACCCTGTAGTGTGGGCTGTATGCATGGTCTGCATTCTTCTTTACAAGAGATTTGTGAATGAAAATTCCTTCTGCAGAGGCTCTGCTAATGAGGAACTGAGATCTGTGCTCAGTGTGTTAAAGGTGACAAGTGAGTTGGATATTTGTACAAACCACACCCTCTAAAGTTTATCATACAGATGTAATGCTGTGGTGTGCAGCCAAAATGTTTATATAAATTAAATCTTGTGCGAAACCTAGTGAGCCCCATCGTGCTCATTGGGCATGTTGCCCTGAAAGTGCATTTATGATGGTTTCATCTTCATATGACATAAATAATCATACATCATTATAATCAATTACAAAAGACAAATACATTAAAAAAAGCAATAAATGATCAAATAATTCATTTTAATGTCCTGAGTAAAATTTCAGGACAGAAAAAAATTAAATAATTCCCCATATGTTTTTGTTTAAACATGATGTATGAGAAGAGGAGAAATTTTAATCAGAGACCACACATTTAAGTTATGTGAGTGATTCATCAAATGGTGTTCCCTGCATTAATTTTTACTATTAAAATCCTCTTATTCATTTTAAATTTTTATTTGCATTTCTCAAGTCTCATTCACTCACCATGCATACACACTTATTTGTGCATAAAACATCTGCGTAAACAAATTTTACACAGAAATCATGATTCATCAACAAGTTTGCACTTACATTTTTTTTCTACATTAAGGATACAATTTAAAACCAACTCAAGCCACTCCTGGTGACCTTAGATACATGGAATATGTTACTTTAAGTCAAAATGTTTTTACACAGTATAGACAATGTATTATTAGAAATTGGGTACCAAGTGACAATAAGTCTTGCTTATATCAGAGTAACAAAAATCATGTGCATTATAGCTCGATCTGATGGGTACTGTATAAAAAATTATGAACAGTTGACTAATGAGAGGTTATAAACACTATCATGAGTAGTCTAGGCATATATAAAGGGTGCTTATTGTCTTTCAACAGGTTTTGAGAATGGCACACTTTGCTTTACTCAAAGATCTTGCCATGTTTACACAGCTCAAGGATACATTTGCAGATTAATTGCTGTCCAGGTGAGTTTGTGCAGAAAGCTCTTACTGTATATGGAAATGCTTTAGGCATGTGTTATGCTGTTAACTAACTGCGGGCATGAACCTCAATATGTAATATTTGTTCTACCATGAACACTTTATAAAGTTGCATGTCTTCTGTTTATCCAAGGACAGCTTCAATTCATAAACAAATAATCAGCTCAACAGGACCAAGGATCTGCTGTACTCCAGTTTTGCAGTATTTTCCTTATGGAGTCTATAAGGGATTAGCCAGATTCTTTCGAATAGGCATGTGGATTCTACCTTTTATCTTATAAACAATGTGGGCACACAAAGTTTTGATTCCTTGTTCAAGATGGCTGTCACAACACATCTGTTGAGAGTCAAGGGGTTAATCAAATTAATAAAAAATATTTTATTTTATTTAATGCTCCTAATTATTTTCACTCATCCTCCATTTACATCAAAACTGTCATGATAAGTAAATTGAGTTGCAGTGTAAATCTTTGGCACAGAATGCCTCCCGAATACTAATATTATGAAAGTTTTTTATTTTTTTTAAACAAATGGATGGGGGTATATTTGAAACACAGACATATTATCAGTAGGGCCTTTCATAAGACATTTACTTGATCACACTGAATTCAATCATGTTGTCAATAAACAGGGACATTTTCTTTTCATATACAGGATCAAAGCTGTATCTGATATCCGGTTGCTGTATATCAACATGCTTGTTTAAGATATAGAGAAATACCTGAGTAAATAGCACATGTTCCTGGTCTGAATCTGGGCATTGTTACTTGAAAGTTAAGACTCTAATAAGTCTCCCATGATCAATGATAACTGTGAGCTCTTTTCTCATTTTAAATCCAAGAGCGTACGAAGGGACTGATTGTAAACTCATTGCCTATTTCTGCTTGTCATATAGTTATACATTACAGCAGGTCACACTTCCACACACAAGAACATTGACCTTGACACTGCTGACCCCAACAGACTTCAAACACACCGCCACAGGGCCTCAGATCTGAGGAAAAACAAGGGGGGAAGTGTGGCACAAGCAAACAACACAAGTTAACTAGGAAAGAAAGGCTGATGATGAACTTTATTCATAAATCTTTGTTTCCATCAACTTTACTCGTTACAGTAATGTTGGTAATTACTACTTCATTTGATGGGTTAATTTAGGAATTTAATCTACACAATTTTCTTCATCAATAAGTAAATTCTTTTTTTATTTTATTTTTTTATCCCCTTTTCTCCCCAGTTTGGAATGCCCAATTCCCACTACTTAGTAGATCCTCGTGGTTGCGTGGTTACTCACCTCAATCCGGATGGCGGAGGACAAGTCTCAGTTGCCTCCGCTTCTGAGACAGTCAATCCGCACATCTTATCACGTGGCTCGGTCATGACACCGCGGAGACTCCCAGCACGTGGAGGCTCATGCTACTCTCTGCGATCCACACACAAATTACCAAGTGCCCCATTGAGTGCGAGAACCACTAATCGCAAACACGAGGAGGTTACCCCATGTGACTCTACCCTCCCTAGCAACCAGGCCAATTTGGCTGGTTAGGAGACCTGGCTGGAGTAACTCAGCACACCCTGGATTCGAACTCCAGGGGTGATAGTCAGCATCAATACTCGCTGAGCTACCCAGGCCCTCCAATAAGTAAATTCTTAAATACATTTTCCAGGTTCAATACAAGTTCAGCTAAATCCACAGCATTTGTGGCATAATATTCATTACCACAAAAAAATAATTTTGACTTGTGTTTATTTTTAAAAATCAAAAATCACCGGCACCTACAATGGAAGTGAATTGGGCAATCCATAAACTTTGAAATACACACTGTTTCAAAAATATAGCCATAAGACATAAACAATATGCATGTACACATGATTTTATTGTAAAAAAACAAAACAAAATCAGGAATTTATCAGAGTAACAGCAGTGCGATAAATTATATATAAAAATAACATAATTAATCATGTCCCAGGACCGTATAAGGGATATTCCTAAGTTTCAAACTACATTAAACTTCACACAGCAACCTAAAAACGGTATGTTTTTGATGCGAAGCAGCCAAAGTGAGATGCTCCAAAAGCATCCATCTGACACAGGTGTATTTTGATGCGTACTTAAACAAGCCCTTATAATAAATCTCTCTCAGACAGATTTATGAATTCACTTGCAAAATGTATCGCTGTGGACTGTAGGCCAATGATTGGCTTATCATGGTGAATATGGTGAAAAAACAATATATTAAATTCTAAAGCCAATTTTTATGTTGTCTTATCAATGCTTTACTCATTTACCACAATAACGTAATTGATTTTAATTATCAGAATTATTTTTTTTTAATATATATATATATATATATATATATATATACAATTATTTAATCATTATATATTGAATTATTGCTATTTGAGTGGCTTTCTAAGCAAATATTTATATATGTGATTAATTGTGATTAATTCGATTAATTAATCGGCATACCATGTGTGGTGATGTTGCCGTGGCCAAGTGACGTCTGTGGAGAGCGAGGCTGGGAGAGGAAGAATGGTAAGGATTGACACCTGTGGGAAAACAGCTGTTTGTGTTTAAAGTGAGAGCTGGAGAGAGATAAAGGAGCAGCCAGAGCCGCAGTAGGGGGAGAGAGTGTGATTCTGATTGTGCTGAAAAGCCATTCGTGTTTGTGTTACACTGAAAGAGTGTTGTAAATAAAAAGACTCATGTTGGATTGTTTATGCGGCTCCCATTTCCTCCTTAATAAAGAGAGCAAGAGATCTGTCACAGTGGTGCCGAAACCTGGGATTGTTTGGAGGAAGGAAATGTCGTCATGGAGACATCGCCACTGGCCGAAGTCGTCAAGACCCTCGCCAGCATCCACTAGGCTCAACATCAGGCCCTGCTTGAGCTACGCATGGAACAGGAGCAGTGGTTCCAGTCACTGGTCCAGGGTCATGCAGAGGACCGGCAGGTGTTACGGAGCTTAGTACCCCAGGAGGGGTCTTCTACCACGAACCCAGCCATGACTACAGCCACTCTCCCAGCCACGCTCACTAAGATGGGACCGCAAGATGACCCTGAGGCCTACATCGAGCTGCTTGAGTGGATAGCCGAAGCGTGAAAGTTGCCAATCACCCAGTGGGTGGTCCGCCTATTGCCGCTGCTGACTGGGGAAGCCCAACACACGGCCCATTAACTTCTGGTCGACAACCTCCTGGTGTATGAGGATTTGAAGAGAGCTATCTTGCAGCAGGTCGGCCGCAGCCCAGAGCAGCATCACCAGCACTTCCATTCATTGATGCTTGTAGAGCATGTCCGCCCATTCGCCTTCTCCCAACAGCTCTGTGACACCTGCCGGAGGTGGCTTCTGGATGGACAATGCGACGTCGAGGCTGTAATAGATCTGGTGGTACTGGAACAGTTCATCACCCGCCTACCGAAAGGGACAGCGGAGTGGGTCCAATGCCACTGTCCAGCGTCACTGGATGAGGTGGTCCAGTTGGCTGAGGACCATATGGCGGCATATTCGAGGGCCTCTCTCTCTCCTCCCTCCCCCTCTCCTTCCCCTTGTCCTGTTCCTATTACCCAGAAACAAGGAATTCCTACCCCAAAACAGGTTCCCCGGTCCAGTGGGCCGTTCAACTCACCAGTTTTCCCTAACCCTCTCCGCTCTCCCCCACAGGTTGGTGAATTCGCTGCCGCAGGTGTGGGAGTGAAGTCTGGGCTGGTCTGTTGGAGCTGCGGGGAACCTGGGCATTTCCAGAAATGATGCCCCGCGATGGAGGTGGAGACATTGGTCCGGATCCCCGATGCGCCTGATCGAGCAAGAGCACACCAGATACCTGTGAGTATTAAGGGGGTACATACCAAGACTTGGTGGATTCAGGTTGTAATCAAACCTCCATTCACCAAAGCTTGGTTCAGTCCGAGGCTTTGGATAAAAACTGGCAGGAGGAAGGTATGGTGTGTGCACAGTGATATACAAGATTACCCTTTAGTGACGGTCATTATTCAATTTCAGGGACAAAAATCCTGTTGAGGCTGCGGTTAGTCCCTGCCTCTCCCATCCACTAATTTTGGGTATGAATTGGCTGGAATTTACAACTTTATTGAGGGGGATTTGTGTGGATGGTTCCTGTAACAAAGTGTATCGGTGTGCAATGTGCGATTTGCTGGCTGGGGAGGCAGTGCCAGGGCCGTCTACGTTGGCTCCACATCAGGATGATGTAAGGAAGGGGGAAGCCATGCCCTTAGAGGATTCCCTGCTGGGGATTTCCCTCTGGAGCAGACGTGAGACGAGACCCTTAGGCATGCCTTTGACCAAGTGAAAGTGATTGATGTTCAACGCCTCCAGCCAGACATTGCACTCTCATACCCGTATTTTTCTGTTATTAAGGATCGGTTGTATTGAGTGATGCAGGACACTCAGACAAAGGAGGATACAACCCAACTGTTAATACCAAAGAGCCGTCGGGAAATGCTATTCCAGATGGCTCATCATAATCTGATGGCGAGTCACTTAGGGCATGAAAAAACACTAAACCGTCTGATGGCCCATTTCCATTGGCCGAGCATTCACAGGGATATTCGCAAGTGGTGTTCGGCATGCTATGAATGTCAGCTGGTGAATCCGGTAATCACCCCAAAAGCACCACTGTGCCCCCTTCCATTGATTGAGGTCCCCTTCAAAAGAACTGGCATGGACCTGAGAGCAAAACTCCACATAGTGGAGCAATTAACACAAGAGAATTTGCTCCAGGCTCAAGAACGTCAAAGCCAGCTGTATAATAGGGGTTCTCAACTATGGGAATTTACACCGGGAGATAAAGTCCTTGTATTGCTCCCCACATTGAGCTCTAAATTACTCGCCAAGTGGCAAGGACCCTTTAAGTTCACATGACGAGTTGGGGAAGTCGATTATGAGGTTAAAGAAATGGATAGAGGTGGAGCATGTCAGATTTACCACCTCAATCTCCTTAAACCATGGAGAGAGGTGGTTCCCATGACTTTGGTGACTGTGGTTCTGGAGAGGGAGGAGCTTGAACTTAAAAGTTAACTTCAGTGAACTTAAAAGCCACTGATCAAGTCACTCTGGTCACTTGTGGAGACCACCTCTTACCGTCACAAGCCACGGAGGTTGCCAGGTTGCAAGGAGAATTCTCCGACATGTTCTCACCTCCTGGTCGTTCGAATCTCATAGAACACCATATCGAAATGACCCCGGGTAGTGGTATGCAGTCGTCCCTACCGATTACCCGAGCACAAAAAAGAAGTGGTTCGGGAAGAATTAAAGGCCATGCTATATATGGGGTATAGAGAAGAATCCCACAGTGACTGGGCCAGCCTGGTGGTGCTGGTTCTGAAGAGCGACAGCTCGGTCCAGTTCTGTGTGGATTAAAGAAAAGTCAATGCGGTGTCTAAATTTGATACGTACCCAATGCCTCGGACTGATGAAATGCTCGATCGATTAGGCGCGGCTCACTTTTATTCAACACTGGATTTAACTAAGGGATACTGGCAGATCTCCCATGTCCCGTGAAAAGACGGCATTTTCCACACCGTTCGGATTACACCTATTTGTGATGCTTCCATTCGGTTTGTTTGGGGCCCCGGCTACGTTTCAGCGGCTCATGGACCAAATCCTCAGACTGCACACTGCTTACTATCTGGATGATATCATTATTTACAGTAATGATTGGCAGCGGCACCTGCAGCATCTGAGGGCTGTCCTGAGGTCATTGAGATGAGTGGGACTCACAGCAAACCCAAAGAAGAGCACAATTTGGCAGGTGGAAGGTATCTGGGCTTTCACTTGGGTCACGGGCAGGTGCAGCCCCAAATTGATAAAACCACAGCGATTGCAGCCTGCCCGAGACCTAAGACCAAAAAGGAGGTGAGACAGTTCCTGGGGCTGGCTGGCTATTATCGTAGGTTTGTGCCTAATTATTCGACCGTCACCAGCCCGCTGACTGATATCACTAAAAAGGAGGCACCAGATCCGGTCCAGTGGAAGGAGCCGTGTCAGCAGGTGTTCATAAGGGTGAAAGCTGCACTTTGCAGCGGGCCGTTATTGCACTCTCCTGACTACACTCTCCCTTTTATCTTGCAGATGGACGCGTTGGACAGGGTTGGGAGCGGTACTGTCCCAGATGGTGGAGGGGCAAGATCGCCCCGTGCTGTATATTAGTTGAAAACTCTCTCTAAGGGAGACTACGTACAGCACGATAGAGAAAACCCTCTGTTTGGACCACACTCTGCTCCAGTGGCTCCATCGCATGAAGGATGCCAATGCGTGGATCACCCATTGGTATCTAGCTCTCCAGCCTTTTAAGTTTGAGGTGGTCCACAGGTCGGGGGCACAGATAGCTGTGGCGGATTTCCTCTCTAGAAACCTGGGGGGAGTATGCCTGAGTCAGGCGATGGGGGTATGTGGTGATGTGGGCGTGGCCGAGTGACATCTGTGGAGAGCGAGGCCAGGAAAGGAAGAAAGGTAAGGTTTGACACCTGTGGGAAATTATCTCTAACAGCTTTTTGTGTTTACAGTAAGAGCTGGAGAGAGATAAAGGAGCAGCCAGAGTCAAAGGAGGGGGAGAGAGATGCACAAAGTTGACTGTGTGTGATTCTGATTGTGCTGAAAAGCCATTGTGTGTTACACTGAAAGAGTGTCACGTTGGATTGTTATCTGGCTCCCGCTTCCTCCTTAATAAAGAGAGCAAGAGATCTGTCACACCATGTAATTAATTAAATAAAAAAATATAATCAATTTACAGCCCTAGTTTACACGCATAATGTTTAAATCTTGAGGCTATATTTTTGAAACATATTTTATTGCTTATGATCTTTTCCCATTCACTTCCATTGTAAGTACCTTAATGGAATCACAAGTTTTGCTTTTTTAAATAAGCAAGGGACAGTTCGAATAATTTTTTTTTATTACCACAAAGTCTGTTGATTGAGTTTAATTTGTATTGAACCTGGATACATATGGTCAGATACAATGCAATTAACTTTTGAAGAATGTTCATGTTTCTAATCTGATTAGTACTTATTTAAGGGTGCTTTTTTGTCCTTTTAGGAACATCACATTGTGAACATTATTCAAAATAAATCTTCAAAGAAAATTTTCATTCTTTTACAGTTTTATCTAAAATTGTGTAAACATTTGAAAGTAAATTTAAAGTACATGGTTATCTCATCAGTTTAAAGAAATCATTTGTTTCATTTGCAAGGTTGTCATGGTGAAATTCACCTACCTGGCTAGGTTCTCAGAAGATAATTTTTTGGGTTCAGTAATCTTGTAAACTTTGGCTGAGTGTTAACTTTTGTCAGCAGTCCAGCACGGCTTCTTCCTTTAATCCTTAAGCTACCTTAAAGAGTTTGAAGGGAAGAGAGAGAGAGAGAGAGAGAGAGAGAGAGAGTGGTGTCAAAGTGTAAACCTACAATCACTGCAACACCTGTTTTATGTCACTGCTGTGTGTGTGAGGGCAGCAAGGATTGAGTGCAGATTTAATTTTCTCCTGGCCCGGATCAGGGTTACTAAGACAAAGGAGACTACTTGGTAGTTCTCCATGACTGACTCACTTTTTCAGCCGTTTTCAAACAAATCAAGACCATGAGGTTGACTGAACATTCCACTTATTACATTTCCATTAGGCTGACAGAACCCATATTGCTGCATCTGAACAGCTTTGCTCAAGCATATAATGGGACAGGTGTTTAATGCAAAGCCACCCCCAGATGCTATGACCCCACTGACTGAAACATGGCCTGAACATAAGACAACATTGACTTCCCACCACAAATCACTTCATGTGTTCATGTGTGACAAACATGTCTGGATCGGCATGACCAATTATTAGGATTGAAGATCTGTAACCCTAACAGTGATCTTTTAGTACTGACTCTGAGTTGATGACTGTGTTCTGCCTTTAGTAGGGGAGTGATTTGTGAAATTGTATTGATTTTATTAGGTATTTGGCAGAAGCTTTAAATACAACTTACAATGCATCCAGGGTACACATTTCATCAGAATGTATTCCATGGAAATTGGACACATAACACTGGCATTGCAAGTGGCATGCTTTACCAGTTGTGCTACATTAAAAATGTAAAACAGGTCAGGATCTGAAAACCTGTCAGATTTTCAGAAAACAAAAAACAAAACAAAGAAACAGAAAAACTGTAATATTGTTTATCAAGTATTTCACTCATAAAAAGTTTCTTTTTAAGATTTAGGCATTTCAGTTGTATGATATATTTTGACAACCGTATTGAGCAATCTTTAAATAATGTGCATATTATGAATTCAGAATAAATGTGAAGTAATTTAATTCAAAGAAAAGAGGAGTATGCACTTTAAATGCTTGTCTTTAAAGAAAAAAGAAAAAAAAATCATACATTTTAAACAAAACAGTTCTGTCTTTTAAGTTTTTTGCTGTTGTTTCCACTATAGGGGAATTCCATGAGAATAATTAACATATCTCATGTGACAACACTTTTAAATTCACCCAAAAATGAAAATTCTGTCATCATTTACTCACCCCATTGTGTTCCAATTGTTCCAATTCCATTGTGTAGATGGTAGGCAGAATGTTAGCCTAGATTAAATGATAGAGAATGGTGACCAGTGGCTAACTTTCAGCCTAACATCTACTTCTGAGGTTTGGAACAACATGGGGGTGATTAAATGACTATAGGATTTTCATTTTTGGCTGAACTATCTTTTAAGGAAGCAAAAAGTAAGCACAATCTGACCATCCATGGTGTATGTGAAAAGACATTGGGAAAGACAAGGATCCAGATTGGGTGTAGAAAGTGCCCCTGTTTGTAATCACAGCACACTTTACTGTATTTTAAAATGTCAGAGTTATGCATATTACAAGTTACTAACATTAATCACTGAATAATAACAATATTAATACGTAATTGCAAGCAGCTCCATAAAATAGTGCCTGTTAACAAGTTAACATTACTGGAGAATCCATTTCAAATTCTGAAGATGAGAAGCATTATAAAATACAGAAAACTCATGAAGCACAATCAAGTTTCTTAAGTCTACTCAAACCTTAAGTTTACAGAAGCAGTGTACCATAGCACACTGCATACTAACTAGCAGTTCATTTTACATCCTGAAACAGGTTTAACCTGCATGACTCATTCCATAAACGGTCTCCATAGAGCAACCGTTCAAACAGGAAACATAACAGAACTTCTCAGCATCTCCATTCTTATCTTCCCACTTCACTCCTTTTCCTACACCTTCTCCCATGAACTGCTTCCAATGTCCCCATGTGAGAAGTTCATCATATTGTGCACACATAAGATTAGGCTACATAATGAGGGAAGTATATGCATAGAACGCTTCTTTGTGGTTATAAAGCATTAATAACAAGATACATTAGTGTATATTACACCTGTATAACACAAGATCATGCCAGCATTAGAAGTAAGGCCATTTTGTTTCTGATTTTGAAATTATGGTACATTAAAGTGAAGAGAAACATTTGATTACAAAAAATAAATACAATTAAAATTGAAGATTGTTTGAGCTAAACACAATAACATTTACATAATATTGTTATATTTGGTCAAATCTAAAACATCCAACAGCCCTGTAGGGAAGCTGACATATAAAATGCCCATATATATTTTTTTTATAAAAATACTACTAATAAACTACTACTACAAATAACAATAATAATGTACATCAATGTACAGCAGAATATAGTGCAGATGGATAGCAGTTTTTCACCATTTTAATCTGTTTTAATAATTTAAAACAGTCCTACGGTATGACAAATGAATTTTTAATAGTGCAAATATTCCATGTAGTCTTTCAATTAATATTAAGTCATACAATTTGCATGTTTAAGCTGAAACTTGAACTTGAAAAAGTTCTGTGTGAGTGAGTGTGTCTAATCAACAATCAAATTCACAATAACGTTAAATGCAGGGAATTTTTTTGGCTTTTCTATCTTTTGTGGTCAGTTTCAATTCATTTTATTTCCAGTGGCTTGGGACATCCCCCAGACTAACACAGCAGGCGGCTGTCAACTCACATAGACACATACTGTATAGTTTGAGTAATCATCAGTCAAATGGAGAAGAAGGGGAGAGCCCTGCTTGTTACAGATTACAGAGAAGTTGCTCAGAGAACATACAAGATTCAAGTGGGAATCTGTATGAGTCTTCACAATGTTCACTGCTCTACTTTCCGTTTACAGAGTCTTATTTTTACAGAGCAAATGTTTTCTAAGATTTTCGCACTATGACTGTTGTTTCCTGCAATGCAAGCATTTCTGATTAAATGTATAGCTCTAGATAGTGCCAGTAATATGGAGTATCTATAGACACTGCCTCTGAATTGATTGTATAAGCAAGCAGTGTTAGTTGTCTCTTTATGCAAGTTACCTCTCTCTACCTTTTCTCTAGAGTAGCTCTTTTCCATATAAGGACAAAAGTGTTCAACAAAAGACAAGTCATGAGAAAGGGTTTGAAATGACATAGGTGTGATTAAATGATGACAGAATTAAAATGTTTTGGGTGAACTGCACCTTTAAGTGCTTTGCTCAAAGGCACAATAACGATGTCTTGTTCACTGCTGGGATGAAACCTGCAAACTTACCAGCCTTAAGCTTTATCCACTAGGCATGTTCATCTTCACCTGTGTGTGTATGTGTGTTTATATTATGTGTGGAATTTGGATCGCACGTTCAAGCGCTCGGTGGTCTATACAATCCTCCAAACAGTAAGGATGGTGTGCAGGGGTTGGTGGGAAAGTCAGTCACCCGGTTCCACCCTCCTTATCAGGTAGACAGGTTACTCTTGAGTGGCCATCACTCACTTACCCATATCTTTATGCCCTGATATTATCTCTCTCTCTTACACACACACACACACACGCATGCTTGCACACATTCCATCTGAACCACAGCATACACAGTACACACACTGCAACCTGCTTCTGCGTGGGAGGGATGTTTTTTATAATGCTGGGTATAGATTTTATTTTACCAGAGGGAGTGAAAGTGAAAGAGAGATGTGAGTAGAATAAATAAATATACAAAATAACAAAACAAGACAAAGACAAGGCTAAATTGGCATACACAGTGTGAGAAGCATGAGAGAAAGGGAAACACAAACTAAGTGATCTGAGCAAAAACATTTTGCGGACATGTCTGCGGCAGGTAGAGCAACAGTCAAGATTTTTCTTGACCACAGGAACTACACTTTAGGGGTAATTTAAATTGGTCCTGTGGTCAGAAACAAGTAATGAATTACATGGCAGTCATGTTACTGGATCTTCTTTGCACAAGTACTCTGACAAACTAAGGAGGGCAGTGTCCTTCCATGTCATTTTAGTGGTGGCGATAGTGGGATTTTAATTTGTGTCCTGTTGAGTTTAAAATGCCACATAATTTTATTGTGCTTCTATTACCCTTTTGGCCCACATGTCGACATGCATTTCAGGACTCATATCCCGAACTGCCGCGATACGTACAATAAGCCATGTAAAAACCTTTTGGCAAAAATTTAGGTATAATAACATGATTATGATGCATTTAAAAGAGCAAATACTTCCCTCATTAGTGAGTATGAGAAGATCTGAAGAAGAGATAATGAAGGTCTTTGCGGCTAATAGAAAAACATCACACGGACAGACCAAATTCCTGTCACAGAAATTAACTATTTATTTAATCATTTTTACATTTTACTAAATCCACAAGAACTCATTTTGTGCATGATTCACAGATGTGGGAGTCATTCGAAGAAAATTCACACACTGATAGTGACTGACATGTGTGGTATGCAAAGCACACGAAAGGATGCAGAAAAATAGTTTTTGTCATCATTCTTGGAGGGCTAGCCATGCTACTGCAAACACAAACGTACGCACGCGCACACACACACATACACACAGGCAACAACAAATACACACACTCACATAATCTTCCAGTAAACCTGTGATTATGCAACCCATATCCTCTTTTTTACATCCTTGTGTTGCTCTAAGATGTAGCTTTTTTAGCATTAACTGGAAAATAAGATTGTATTTCTCAACAAACTTGAGACTGTTCTGTTAAAGTAAAAGTTTCAGACAAAGCAAAAACAAAAACAAAATTTTTTAAGCAAATGGCAAAAGACTAAAAGACACAAGATGTTTTTTGTTTTTTTAAATATATTTATGAATATATACACTGGCGGCCAAAAGTTTGGAATAATATACAGATTTTGCTCTTATGGAAAGAAATTGTTACTTTTATTCACCAAAGTGGCATTCAACTGATCACAGTGTATAGTCAGGACATTAATAACATGAAAAATTACTATTACAATTTGAAATTTTTTTTCAGAACTTCTTAAACTACTTCAAAGAGTTCTCATCAAAAAATCCTCCACGTGCACCAATGACAGCTTTGCAGATCCTTGGCATTCTAACTGCCAGTTTGTCCAGATACTCAGGTGACATTTCACCCCACGCTTCCTGTAGCGCTTGCCATAGATATGGTCTTGTCAGGCACTTCTCACGCACCTTACAGTCGAGCTTGTCCAATGTCTGTGTTTCTTTGCCCACTCTAAACTTTTCTTTTTTTTTCTGTTTCAAAAGTGTCTTTTTCTTTGCAATTCTTCCCATAAGGCCTGCATCCCGAGTCTTCTCTTTACTGTTGTACATGAAACTGGTGTTGAGCGGGTAGAATTCAATGAAGCTGTCAGCTTGAGACTCTGATGTACTTATCCTCTTGTTTAGTTGTACATCTGGCCTTCCACATCTCTTTCTGTCCTTGTTAGAGCCAGTTGTCCTTTGTCTTTGAAGACTGTAGTGTACACCTTTGTATGAAATCTTTAGTTTTTTGGCAATTTCAAGCATTGTATAGCCTTCATTCCTCAAACCACTGATCGACTGACAAGTTTCTAGAGAAAACTGTTTCTTTTTTACCATTTTTGACCTAATATTGACCTTAAGACATGCCAGTCTATTGCATATTGTGGCAACACAAAAACAAACACAAAGACAATGTTAAGCTTCATTTAACGAACCAAATAGCTTTCAACTGTGCTTGATATAATGGCAAGTGATTTTCTAGTACCAAATTAGCAATTTAGCATGATTACTCAAGGATAAGGTGTTGGAGTGATGGCTGCTGGAAATGGGGCCTGTCTAGATTTGATCAAAAATGACTTTTTCAAATAGTGATGTTGCAGTCTTTTACATCAGTAATGTTCTGACTATACTTTGTGATCAACTGAATGCCACTTTGGTGAATTAAAGTACCAATTTCCTTCCGAAACAGCAAAATATGTACATTATTCCAAACTTTTGGCCTCCAGTGTATATGTTTTCATTATGTCTTTATTGTGTTTTAATTCTGTTGTAGCCAAACCCATAGCCAGGTTAATTTGAAAATTCTCCCCTGTGAAAAAAGTCTTAATGAGTTAAGAGATCATGTTTTGTAATCACATTGCTGCATTTTTGCCAGATTGGTTTTAGAGCAGTTCCTTAGCGACATGTTTGGTATGTCCCCTTTTTTGCTATATTGACAGCATGCACTTGAGCTGAAAGACTTTTGGACCAAACTGTTTGTATAATGATTCACTTTCTCAATTACTTTCACTTAGTCTCTCACATGCTTATGGCTTAGTTTTTGATTGGTTATAAATCATTGGTAATGCCTTGATCATAGTTTATTGGTCATTTGCTACTTTATAAATTGCTGATCCTAAACTACAAAAGGTATGTCATGAATTATTGACCTTAGATGTCTTAGTATCAGCATTATTTGTAAGAAATGAACATTTTGTTGACATGTGCAATACTAGACATTTTTAAACTACAGCCTTGAGATCTGACTGTTCTCAAAGGGAAAGGGAGTGGTTGGGTCTCCTCCACAACAGCAGGACAGTCAGACACACAATTAAAGGGGATGTGAAACAATACATGAACAGAAATACAAATATCCTTGCGGTGGCATTTTCTTATGATTCCCTTGCCCAATTCGGTGTTAAAGGAATAGTTAAAAAAAAAATTTTTTTTTAAACTTGTCATCTTTTACTCACCCACTCAACTCATGTTGTCTTTTGTGGAACACAAAAGGCGATGTTAGGCAGAATGTTGACATCAGTCACCTTCCTTTTCGAACTGTTGCCCTCTGGCCAGTGCTACAGAGCACTGAGCACCTGACAGCCAGGCACAGGAACAGTTTTTTCCCTCAGGCTATCCTTCTCATGAACAGTTAAAACTGCCCCCAAATACTTTCCTTTTTGTCGATACAACCATGTGCAATATTCAATCCATCCATTCATACTTACATCTATATTTCATTTATATTTTTGTTACATATTCAACCTATTCTTCAAAACATTACATCACCTGCACATAACTGTATATCTGTATATAAAATATTCAAACAACATTATTGCTCTACTGTACACCGATCAGCCACAATATTAAAACCACATGCCTAATATTGTGTAGGTCCCCCTCGTCCCGCCAAAACAGCGCCAACCCGCATCTCAGAACAGCATTCTGAGATGCTATTCTTCTCACCACAGTTGTACAGAGCGGTTATCTGAGTTACCATAGACTTTGTCATTTTGAACCAGTCTGGCCATTCTCTGTTGACCTCTCTCATCAACAAGGCATTTACATCCACAGAACTGCCCCTCATTGGATGTTTTTTGTTTATGGCACCATTCCGAGTAAACTTTAAAGCTGCCTTTTCACTGTCTCCGACATTTGCATACGACTGTCGTATTTCTCCCCCTGGTGGCAGTCATGATGAATCGTCATTTTGTTCATAGAAGGAGTAGCTACCAATGGTTTACCTCAGAATGACATTTCTGTGTGTGATTTTGTTGAGCAGATGAATTAATTCAATAAAATTCAGGATTAATATTCACACAGTATTTATTATTAATAGTATAATTTATCATTATTACTGTTTTTATAGTTAATATTATGATAATTAACAGCAACAACAACCCTAATTCAGCAAATATGAATCAGAAATTCATAGATGTAATTTGAAATATGTAGGTTTTGTGTGTGCAGAAATAAATGACGCATGTACACATTTAATCACGTTTACTGTAATTCCAAAAGCTTTTTGTGATATCTGCAATGTAAATAATCATTTCTGACTTCTACATTATTAATTGTCCAAAATAAAAGTAGCAGGCGTTTAGAAAAAAGTTTAGGAAAAAATCTATTGATATTTCTCACTTCGCGTTGATAGTTTTGCATGAATACATCACTTCCGGTCAGGCGGTCGCATACAGTCTAGTCGTCTGTTGGTTGTCAGATGCAGTGAAAAGGTGGCTTAAAGACTGTTGTTCGTGAATATCCCAGGAGATCAGCAGTTACAGAAATACTCAAACCAGCCCGTCTGGCACCAACAATCATGCCACAGTCCAAATCACTGAGATCACATTTTTTCCCCATTCTGATGGTTGATTTGAACATTAACTGAAGCTCCTGACCCATATCTGCATGATTTTATGCACTGCACTGCTGCCACATGATTGGCTGATTAGATAATCACATAGATGATTGTTTGTGCCAGATAGGCTGGTGTGAGAATTTCTGTAACTGCTGATCTCCTGTGATTTTCACGCACAACAGTGTCTTGAATTTACTCTGAATGGTGCCAAAAACAGAAAACATCCAATGAGGGGCAGTTCTGTGGATGGAAATGCCTTGTTGATGAGAGAGGTCAGCAGAGAATGGCCAGACTGGTTTGAACTGACAAAGTCTACAGTAACTCAGATAACCAGACCTACACAATGTTAGGCAGGTGGTTTTAATGTTGTGGCTGATCGGTGTGTATTTCTAATTTTATTTATCTGTTATATCTTATTTATTATTTTTAGGTCACTATATGTATATTTAAATGTATATGTTTTTTGTATGTATATATGGTTGCATTCTCTTTGCACTGGAAGCTTCTGTCACCATGGCAAATTCCTTGTGTGTGTAAGCATACTTGGCAATAAAGCTCATTATGATTATGATTCTGATTCATTCACTTTCATTGTATGGGGAAAAAAGTGCAATGAATGTGAATGGTGACTGAGACTGTCAGTCCCTCACATTGTGGCTAACATACACTACAGGTGCATCTCAATAAATTAGAATGTCGTGGAAAAGTTCATTTATTTCAGTAATTCAACTCAAATTGTGAAACTCATGTATTAAATAAATTCAGTGCACACAGACTGAAGTAGTTTAAGTCTTTGGTTCTTTTAATTGTGATGATTCTGGCTCACATTTAAAAAAAACCTCTCAAAAAATTAGAATATGGTGACATGCCAATCAGCTAATCAACTCAAAACACCTGCAAAGGTATCCCGAGCCTTCAAAATGGTCTCTCAGTTTGGTTCACTAGGCTACACAATCATGGGGAAGACTGCTGATCTGACAGTTGTCCAGAAGACAATCATTGACACCCTTCACAAGGAGGGTAAGCCACAAACATTCATTGCCAAAGAAGCTGGCTGTTCACAGAGTGCTGTATCCAAGCATGTAAACAGAAAGTTGAGTGGAAGGAAAAAGTGTGGAAGAAAAAGATGCACAACCAACCGAGAGAACCGCAGCCTAATGAGGATTGTCAAGCAAAATCGATTCAAGAATTTGGGTGAACTTCACAAGGAATGGACTGAGGCTGGGGTCAAGGCATCAAGAGCCACCACACACAGACGTGTCAAGGAATTTGGCTACAGTTGTCGTATTCCTCTTGTTAAGCCACTCCTGAACCACAGACAATGTCAGAGGCATCTTACCTGGGCTAAGGAGAAGAAGAACTGGACTGTTGCCCAGTGGTCCAAAGTCCTCTTTTCAGATGAGAGCAAGTTTTGTATTTCATTTGGAAACCAAGGTCCTAGAGTCTGGAGGAAGGGTGGAGAAGCTCATAGCCCAAGTTGCTTGAAGTCCAGTGTTAAGTTTCCACAGTCTATGATGATTTGGGGTGCAATGTCATCTGCTGGTGTTGGTCCATTGTGTTTTTTGAAAACCAAAGTCACTGCACCCGTTTACCAAGAAATTTTGGAGCACTTCATGCTTCCTTCTGCTGACCAGCTTTTTAAAGATGCTGATTTCATTTTCCAGCAGGATTTGGCACCTGCCCACACTGCCAAAAACACCAAAAGTTGGTTAAATGACCATGGTGTTGGTGTGCTTGACTGGCCAGTAAACTCACCAGACCTGAACCCCATAGAGAATCTATGGGGTATTGTCAAGAGGAAAATGAGAAACAAGAGACCAAAAAATGCAGATGAGCTGAAGGCCACTGTCAAAGAAACCTGGGCTTCCATACCACCTCAGCAGTGCCACAAACTGATCACCTCCATGCCACGCCGAATTGAGGCAGTAATTAAAGCAAAAGGAGCCCCTACCAAGTATTGAGTACATATACAGTAAATGAACATACTTTCCAGAAGGCCAACAATTCACTAAAATGTTTTTTTTATTGGTCTTATGATGTATTCTAATTTGTTGAGATAGTGAATTGGTGGGTTTTTGTTAAATGTGAGCCAAAATCATCACAATTAAAAGAACCAAAGACTTAAACTACTTCAGTCTGTGTGCATTGAATTTATTTAATACACGAGTTTCACAATTTGAGTTGAATTACTGAAATAAATGAACTTTTCCACGACATTCTAATTTATTGAGATGCACCTGTATATGACCAAAAGTTTGTGGACACCTGAACACCAACATTCATATTAGGGGTGGGCAAAATGACTAAAATCTTGTATCAAGATATAAGTAATTTTATTTCAAGATAACGACATATATCGCGATATAGTATTTTTATTTTATTTTTATTTTTTTGCTGAAAAAAATACATAAAATAAAATAATAATAAAATAGGTAATATATAATAAATATCCATATTGTAATGCCTACAATTGGAAAATCTTGTCAGTGAATTAGATACTTTTTAAATGAAAACTACTTTCTCTTTTATAATTTTCTCTTAATTCAGAACTTAAACTTGTTTTAAATCAATCTTACCATAATACTCAATTTCACATTATTCCACATTTCAGTCTCATATATTGTTAAGCATTATTATTATTATTATTATTATTATTATTATTATAAACTTTCCTCAAGAAACTCAATATCTTGTTAAAGCAATGCAAGAAAGAAAATTATACATAATTTTAGTAAAAAAAAAAAAAAGAAAAGTAAATAACATGTCTTGCAAAAATACATTTCAAATACATTTCTAAACACACACACACACACACACACACACACACACACACACACACAAAGAGGCTGAATTAATGTGGAATGCATCTTTTGGCTTTCATAGTATTCTTTAGCGTGCTTCATTTTGAGGTGGTAATACATATTGCTTGCATTACCACGAGTGATTAACATCGAGCGATGCAGTTTGCGGATAACATTTTTCTGCTTGGCTTTTGTGAACAAACACCACAGATGTCGCACCTGTTTTAATAACAAGCTCCTCTTCATTTTCTTGACTTTTCTATCAATCGCATCAGCAATAATTCATCAATTGAGGAGGTACAGATGTGCGGTGTGGTCAAGCGCACTTTTGTCATGTTAAGTGATGATCCAAGTGTCTGGATCACAGTGACGCTGTCTCGAGTGTGTCAGTCAGGGTGGACTGCTGCATCCTCCACTGTATTTATAGTACTCAGAATTGGCCCGCAAAATCAGAATTGCGCATGCAAATTGCATTAAGCAACGAATTTGTTGGCGAGTTTGCGTCCTTGCCTGATTGCATAATTCCTTTAGTGAATTGGGTGCTAAACCAACGTGTGCAAATAACTGCCACTTTTACCAGCCACAATTAATTCCCCCATCAGTCTCACGTGAAGCCACTGATGAATACGCTCACACAGCGCACATTGATATTTACATCTTGTGATATAGCAAAATCTCAATCAATTGACACTTTATATTGCCGCCATGATATATATCGTCATATTGCCCAGCCCAATTTCATATGTGCTTGTTGAACATTTAATTAAAAAAATACCACTGTATGCTGGAGCATTAATATTCGTCTTCCCTGAAATTAATGGAATGGCCAAACATGTTAATTAAAAGGGGGTGTCCACAAAACTTTGGCCATGGTGTATCTTATTGTGTTCAACAGAAGACAGGAAGTCATACGGGTTTGGAACAACATGAGAGTGAGTATAATGACAGAATATTCATTTTAGGTGAACTACACCTTTAAGAGCTTTTGCATGCAAATAAAACAGAATGATAGCTTATCCACACAAGTACCTCAATCACTAACAAATATAATAAAAAATTCAATATAATTCATATTTTTTATTTTAGGAATACACTGAAAGACAATGACAAAAATCTCAATCAATACGTCACTCTTCACCTATTGTGCACCTATAGTGAATGTCTACCAACATGATATGTTTTGTCTAAACACAGGTGTTGCCATTCAGCTCTTGGGAATCAGCTGCTACTGTCTTTCAACACCCTGGCAGATATCATCAACCGTTCTCATTGCAGTAAGACACACACACACAGAGAGAGAGAGAGAGAGAGAGAGAGAGAGAGAGAGAGAGAGAGAGAGAGAGAGAGAGAGAGAGAGAGAGGGAAAGTTTATCGCAGAAATTACTGCTCAGACAAACATGTTCTGTCATGAAACTCACTTCAAACCGCTTGAACAGGTAGTTAAGAATCTTGCTTCTGTAACTGTATACATGATACAGCCAATGGAGATAGATTTCTAACACAAGGAAGCTGCGATGTCTGAGACAGATTTGTCCTTATTAGTTTTGTTCATACTATGGCAACCTAATATTAAAGGGATAATTCACCATCAGTTACTCACCCTCATGTTGTTATATACCCACATGACTTTGCAAAAATGAGATTTAAGAGATTTTTCTTTTTTGGGAACACTATTTATTTAATATTTAAGAGAAGCAAGGCAGTTACAGTGCAAGACTAATGGTTTGTAATGTAAAATTTCTATTCAATGGTATCACCAAGGGCCGGGCAAAATCTTTTGCCACCTGATCAAACAACGAAAATACAGCTGAACAATAAAACAAACCACTGAACCATAAAACTTCAAACTGTTCAGTATAAGAGAGAAGTGAATGGTGTTCATTTTGTTTTATTACTTTACAACCAAAAGAAATACAATAAGCCTTGTCATCTCACTCATAATCTCCAAGTATATATCGCTGTAACATGGGGGCGAGAAAGTGACTCACTGGTTAAAGGTTTAACCTACATTGTTATATCCCATGCTGTTATCCTCATTCCATTCACAACACTTTCCATTTCTTATGTAGATTTTCAGTCATCCTGGCTAGTTCTCCAAGTCAGTATTTGGAAATGACAACTATATTTACAAAGTTACTAAAACCAGAGTCAGTTTGGCTGCAGAATGCAGTTGTCAGTCTCGTTTATAACCAAATTGTATGAATGTAACCTTATTTAGCACCCTGAAACAGGACTGACAAGCGTATTCTGCTTCTGTGTGAATCTGGCCTTAGAGAGGTGAGAGAATCTGGGCCTGAAGAAGAACAGTACGTCTTGCTCAGTCTCTATTGTTCCTTAAATGGCCTGTAGGATTTAAAAATCGAGTCTCAAGTGACAAAATTCTAATGCTTTTATTTGATCAAAATTGGCCCTGCATGTGTACTGTGTATTATTTCTTGACAAGTCACTCTGTATGCCCTAAGGATATCATGCGCTTCACATTTGATCAATGACTACTCAAGAATGGAATTTACTTTACAGATCTCTGCACTTATTTGAGCAATCCCCCAACACATATTTATGCTTACAATGCAATTTCACAAGTTATACACCCTAACAATATAACCATGTGAGGTGCTGAAGAGTGTGAAAGTATTGCCACCGCTGGAGATATACTGTTGCAGAGGCATGCTAGCTGTGGGATACTCTTGGGATGGTGATGAGGTTTTGGCAGGAATGTGTAAGAAGTGGAGGGTTTAAAAAGGACCAGCCTGACATGTTCACACGCACACACATTCGATATCTTTTGCCAATACCCTCATTTTATGAGAGCTGGTGATTGAGAATTACCCACTATAAGTTGTTGGTTTGATTTAAAGGGATAGTTCGTCTAAGTATGAAACTTCTGTCATCATTTGCTCAACCTCATGTTGTTCCAAACCTGTGTGGAACACAAAAGGAGCCTCAATCACCATTCACTTTCATTGTATGGACAAAAAGCAATGAAAGTGAAAGGTGACTGAAACTAACAAAAATTAAGTCTTCCTTTTTGAAAGCACATAAAGCACAATTATTTTTAATTTGCCATTTATTTATTGTTTTTTCCAGTTATTATTAATTATTAATAATCTATTTTTCAGTTGGTATTGTTTAGAATCAAACTACATTACAAAAGCAATCAATTACTGAATCAAATGCTGAACTGTTAACCTGGGCAGTAATCATTACAAATCTATAATTATTATTTTTTTTATTTTATTTTTTTTTATTTTTTTTTTGTGGCTAAATTTAAATTCGTAAATCTTAAAATAATAATATAAAAAGACATTATGGCATACAATACAATTAAATTGCAGTAGGAAGCATGTTTTTTTAGTCTAAATTTAGCTATATCTAAATATTGAACTGCTAATAATATGCAATGTACCTTAATACCCTGGTGTTTTTTGTGGCAGTTATCATACTGTGAAAATCTCATATGGTTACACCTCTAGGCCATGTACTGCAATATACTGAGCTATGTGAAACTCATTGTTTAGGAATCCCATTTAACCTGTTGGAGCTGTGCTGCAGAGGTAAGTGCATGTGCTCCTGACATGTTGCGTCATGGTGCTTGTGCAACTTCTCAAGATTCAAATCCAACCTGCATAGCGTCTTGGTCCAATTTCCTGTTACTGTCCAAATTGTCTGTCTACTCCTTTCATCTCATTTGCAGGACTTTTTACTATATTATTTAGTATGTTTCTAAAAAGAAAGTTCAATTTACATTGAAAGAAAAGGTACTTAAACTTCTAATACCTCATCTGTTACAGACTATAAAAAGTGATTCACTCTTGCTGTCAAAAGTACATTCCCACTATGGCATGTCAGAGTACATGATTCATAATGTGTTACTCTGGAATGAAACACAAGTGTTCCTGGATAGATGGTGCACGAACCCTGCTCGAAAATTCCAAGTAAACTTGACCACAGGAAAAAGGATCTGTGATGAGGAGGAGGGCATGGCCAGGCCGTGAGGGTGCATGGTCGGCGCCGAGTCACCTAATCAGCGGGAGTGAGAGATAAAGGGGTGCCGGAGACGCCAGTGAGAGAGAGACACACAGAGTTATGTTTGTGTGTGTCTTTTATGTTATGTTGAAGTTCATTTGTATCATTAAAACTTTTTGTTGACTGCTCAGCCGAGTCCCAGCTTCTTCCTTTCCTGACTGAACAGAGGTCTTTTACATTTGGTGCCAAAACCCGGGAAGATGTAAGAGCACGCTGTCCGGGAGAACTCGCCACTGCTGTCCGCCAGGGGATGGAGAAGCCGCTGCCGTCCACCAGAGGGCAGAGTAGCCATTGCTGGCCACCAGTGGACGGAGGACCTGCTGCCGTCTGCCGGGTTGCGGACGAACCGCTGCCGTCTGCCAGGGGGTGGAGCGGCTGAGGACCAGTGGACGGCGTGTTCAGGACCAGCGAGCCAGCTTTTTTTTTTCTCTCTCTCTCGCTCTCTCTCTCTCTCCCCCTTGCTCTTTCCCTCTCCCCTCTCCCTCCCCTTGTCTCTCCCAGTGTCCAAGGAGACGGGGAAGACCTGCCGGCAGAAGGATGGCTGGAAAGGCAACACCTCCCCTCCACGAAGGGAGGGGAATACGCCAAGCTGGAGGTTTCCCTGGCCTGAATCAGGCGGTGGAGTAATGTGAAGAAGAGGAGGGCGTGGCCAGGCCGTGAGGGTGCACGGCTGGTGCCGAGTCACCTAATCAGCGCGAGAGAGAGATAAAGGGGAGCCGGAGATGCCAGTGAGAGAGAGAGAGAGACACACACATGGAGTTATGTTTATGTGTGTCTTTTATATTATGTTGAAGTTAATTTGTATCATTAAAACTTTGTTGACTGCTCAGCCAGGTCCCAGCTTCCTCCTTTCCCGACTGAACAGAGGTCTTTTACAGGATCATATTCTGCTTATATTAAGGTATTATATGGTATTTTTAGACTGTACATACATACTGTTATTATCTTAATGGCAAGCATTTTAAGTTATACCATAGCTTTAGGTCAAAAACAAATAAAAAAATTCAGTCCTTATTCATTAAAAAGCTTAACTTTCACCCAGCTCTTCTATGCGCGTTGAGGATGCTCATTCTTGATGCATCCGTGTTTGCAAGTTCACGCTAGAATTGACCCTAAATGCACCCAAAGCTATTGTATCGCTTCTGATGTCATGGGTTAAACCATTTGAGTCTCGAGACCCTTATGCTGCCTTTATGTCCTTTTGAAGCTTGAAACATTTGTACCCCATTGACTTACATTATATAAACAAAATCAGCTTAGATTTTTTTCAAAATATCTTTTGTGTTCTGTTGAAGAAAGAAAGTTATAATAGTTTGAGAAGGCATTAAGGTAAGTAAATGACAGGATTTCCATTTCTGGGTGAACCATTCATTTAAGAAAACACAATATCTATATACATACATTTTTAAATACTCTTACAATCCCCATATCAAATTTTTATATCTTTATATCTTTTATATCTCAATCATTCATTTGCATACTTGGAAATTGTTTCCATGAAGATCTGTTGACTTAAGACTACAAATCTAGAGTGGAACTGCAGTGTAATAAACTTCTCCGTTCTCTGTGGTTCGGCAAGCCAAGACTGGTTCTGCCAGGTCAGCATCAAAGCTGTATAAACCATACTATTTATGGAGCAGGCTGCAAAGGGAGTCAAGAATATTTTAACTTCTCTCATTCCTTATTGCAGGGGGTTTTGTGAAAGACAAGCAAAGAGCTATGTGGTGTATGTGTGTATGCATGCATATGCAGTGGTCGATTTGTACAAAAATTTCAAGGGGGATGGTGTTGTCAAACTTTTTATTTTTTTATTTTGTTTGTTTCTTGAAAAACCTTGAAAAAAAAAAAAACACTTTTAAATTGTCATGTGGTGTAACCATCAAGTTCCTTTTCATAAAAATGTCAAAATAAATATCAGATTCACACTCAGTCTTGAGGGTCTAAAGGTGTTATGCTCTGTTTTATGGTTTTTATGGTCAACATAAACAACACAATGGCTACCTGCATGTTGGTTACACCAAATGACTTTGATTTGGTGGTCAAAAGTGCTTTTAAATATGAATCATTTCAGTTGTTTCACTGCTCCTTTTTAAAAAAAAAATAATAACAATAAAAGATAATTCTGCACTAGTATTGCCAACATTAATTTTTTCAGGAATTTCAGCTTTTAATGAGACTTTTGCTCTTTTTTATTTTTACTGTCTCTTGACACCACATGACATTTTTTACTTTTTTCAACATGACTGAAAAAGCAGTATGCTCATCATAGTCAGAAGAGGTGTATTCAAGTGAATGGTTTGTCAATTGCATTTTTTTAATTTATTTTTTTAATGATGTTTTAATGTAATAGATCTGGACAAAAATGAGCATCATTTCACTGACCCTTACACATTGCCATAATATGCACCTGTTACCCTCTGTTATTGTATTCAGTCACAGACACATTTTTACTCCAATAACAGAACTAATGGAAGTTTGGGCTGTTTATATGAAGGGTGCTTAAATAGTGGTGTAAAAAAGTTGTTCAACACACAAAAGTTTACCCTGAAAATTCTTTAAGTTAAAAACATGTACATGTTGTGTACACTTGTCACTGCAATATCTTCCCTTCTGTTCTCTCTTTTTTCTTTTCTTTTTTTAAGAAAGACAAAAGTTTTCCTTGAACTGTTCTCTTTGCCATTTTTGAAAGTGCGTGAAACTTTTGAAAACGTGCATTACCTTCAGTGGCGTAAGTTTCATGTGAACACACACAAGAACATGTCAACTCATAGCTAAACTCTGACATACTTGTTTGCCTGTGTTTTCAGAAAACCTGTCTGTTCACAGTGGAGAGAGAGATTGTGCATTCAAGGTTACCAGATTGTATGACTAAAGTGTCACACTGGCAGAATATTTTCAAACTGTGCAAGTGTCAAGATTTGATTAGAGGATTTCACTTATAGAAATCTGGCAACCTCACACATGTCGGAATCTAATTCTGACTGGCTAATCGCAGTTATTTAAAGTCTGTTATTTATCAAATGTAGAGAATTAATTATTTTACTTGCATGATTAGCTCTAAGTAATACATGACACAATTGTTCTAAAGAGGGTGGTAAAGGGGGATGGTTGCTTAACAAGTGGGATGCTTTTTGGTATTTCTTGCAACAAGGGGGATGGTATCCCCTCACATCCCCCGTCAAATCCAGCCCCGTGCATATGTGTGTAGGTGAAAAGTGGCCTGCATTGATCCAACATGAAACCGTTCTGTAAAAAAGCAACAAGCTGCTTGTTGAATCATCTTTCATCAAATGCCCCTTGCTGAAACGTGATAGGACATGAATGTGCGCCAGTCTGTCCCATCCAATTAGGAATGGCCAAATGTAATGGAGCACCATCAATGATGAGCAGGTCTCATACATCGACTCTCTGCTTGTTCACCCCTGACTCATATGGACCACAGGCAACTCAAACATGGTTAAAGACACAACTTCACAGTAACAAAGTAAGTTATGTACAGAAAAACTCAGACACGACATACATAGTTTTGGTCTGAACCATTTACACATCAGCTTTGAGAGCAGATCTCTGTCCAAGATCACCCTTACAAAAAATGACCATGATAACCATGGTAAGTTTCCATCAAAATAGCATAGTTGGCCTACTGAGGTTTTTGTCCCAACTGTAAACCCTTAAAAATTTTATATTGGATCTCACTGAAGTTGCTTAAGAAGCTTTCTGTCAATTTAATTTGCTTTATTTTGTTTTAAAGGAATATTCTGGGTTTAATACAAGTTAAGCTCAATCAACAGCATTTGTGGCATTATGTTGATTACCACAAAATTAATTTCGACTCATCCCTCCTTTTCATTAAAAAAATAGCAAAAATCGAGGTTAGAGTGAGGGACTTACAACGGAAGTGAATGTGGCCAATATTTTGAAGGGTTTAAAAGGCAGAAATTTCTGTTACAATTTGTGTACTATTTTTATTTTGTTGTACAAATGGATATAACTTTACACAGAAAATGTTAGTAAGCAATTTTATCACACTAAAATCATGTTAACATATTTTTTATGTCCTGTGGCTGTTGTCTACTTTTGAAACGGTGAATATTTTTACATTTACAGACTGGCCCCATGGATTTCCATTGTAAGTGCCTCAATGTAAACAAGATTTTTGCTTTTTATTTTTAAAAAAGAAAAGGAGGGACAACTAAATTTGTGTGTGTGTGTGTTAATCAACATTATGCCACACATGCTGTCGATTGGGCTTAACTTGTATTCAACCCTGAATATTTCTTTAATGTTCAGTACATGAATAGAAATAGAAACAGTGGGATGCACTGGCTGCGCAGCTAAGTTCAGTTGAGTTCAGACTAACTCAGAGACATCAAACTTCACAGCATTCTTACCCTCTTCCACATCTTTACGCCCACTGCGTAAAAGCCAGCTTTCTGCAGGCAACAGCAGATCCCCATCACTGCACAGCAGACCAGCATGGTTCACTTTGATGGCATGGAGCTGTTGGCTCACGGGAGGCAAAACACATAGGTCTTTTCCTGAAAAGTTTGGCATTCATGTGGCTCCAGTTTCCGGCATCCAACAAGAGAAAGACAGGCTGACTAGCAGCTGTCCTGAAGTTCTGTGAGGAAGTGAAGGAAGCAAGTCATGAGTTGATGAAGACAAATGGCAATGACTAAGTGATACTAAAACAGAGTTTGCCCACTAATTAGGTTTCTCGAATTTCTACTGTGCATTAGGGGGAGGAACCTCTAATAGTGTCTTTTGTACAGATCACTTAGGCTTGTAGGCTGAAGAAACCTATACTTTTCCAGATGCAAATTGAAGTATTGAAAGCTTTTGTTTCTAAAATTACCCCACAGCTGTTCCAGCTGAGACATTTTACTTGCAGTTTTATTCATAACTCGAGGTGAATTCCATGCACTTATGTTTTTTTTTTCTTTTGTATGAAATGTTCCCACTACCATTTGGACATTTTTACTTGGATGGGTCATGATCATCATCCAACAACCAACTTGTCAATTAATGAGGTTGACAAGTTTATTTCGATTCTTTATATTTTATATTTGTAGCCGCAGTGCTTGAATTAGCATGTCTGACAGCGTGCTGTACTTTGGCTGTGAGTTTGCACGGAAAACCTTCTTGGAGAAGTTGCGCCTTTCTATCCATCCCCTTCAAAGTCCCTCAACTACAGCCAAACCCATTCAGTTGGACATCTTTGGCCGTTGCGTCATGTAACAGTGTGTCAAGTTTTAATTAACTCTACTTTTAAAAATGCGTTTTACATCCCTGCATTCTGTTCTATTAAGTTCCACTAGCCTGAAAAGCTGTTTTTAAAGGGTGTCCTTTAAACAACCCCTAAGAAACAAAGGTAGTCTCATGAGAACTTGGCGAAATCGTAAGATATCATGCGACTTGGCTCATACAAAAAGGTAACACTTTAGACCAACCAATCAACAAACAGAATTTAAAATCAACACTGTACAGGCATCAAATTTTAACTAACCTCCTCCAAAACTTTAAAAAATGAAACATCTGTGAAAACATTTGATTACTCTTTCAATTTATTTAGGCTACGCATTAAAAAATGAATGATGTGAATAACTTGTAATACTCTTCCCTCGTCTCGTTCCAAACCATCTCGTTTTCTTTCTTCCATAGTACACCAAAGTCAGTTTGCTAAAATGATGGTTAGGATTAGTCTTTGGATAAGAGGGTAGGCTTTATAGTTAGGATAAGGTTTAAGTTTGGGGTTAAATTTGTGAAAAATCGTAATAACATTGTTCGTTAGTTATTTTATTTTTCTCAATGGGAGTGAAAGTTGTATGTTTTTGTATGAGCCAACGCATACGATTTCTCATGATTTTGCCATCTCGTACTATTATAACAAACTTTCATAAGACTGGGTTGTAAGAAACCGGATCAAGTGAAGCCAAGACCAGCATAATTATACAGAACTTCCATAAGACTGATTATTTGACTAGTCATTTTTGAAAATATGTTGTTTCAAGTACATTATGCCATGTTCACTCCAACTCTGTTTACTCAGTCAGGAGGGAGAGCTACAGTAATGTGAGGTTCCATTTAATGTTTAATCTGTTTTCCTGTAAGAACTCTGACTTGAAGCATTTCCTTGATGTTTGACTGCACTGTTTGAACAGGTTTGTCAAGACTTCAAAACTCAAAGTGCATTAAACCGCATTATCATGTATTTAAGTTGTTTAAGATGTCAAGACAGGCATGTGAACAAGCCCAAGGAGATGTAGCAGAAACTGCCTCACTAAGCCTCAGCTCACTAAAGATGAGAAATAAGAACATATTCTTGGGAAACAGCATGTAATTTACCATGACAGCTTTTAAGAGCTAGTTAAACTTCAATTAAACATACAGTGAGTAAGCCTGACATCTTTGTCTTGGAATTCTGCAACAGGTCAATACATGCAGCTATTGTGGTTAGAAAGGCACAATAAATGGACTTATCAACTTTTAAAAGCATGCACTTCAATATCACAACATTTTAATGTTTTATATGGCTTTTGTTTGTGAACAGTTTTGGGACTGTGTCACCACTTGATGTCTAATGTAAAATCTGGGTTCTAAAGCAAAACCAGTTAGCCACAATTAATGTGGCAATCTGTAAACTGTGACTATGCTCTGTAAAAAATAATCACAGGGCGAACAGTCTGGTTGTAATCACTCATAAGGTGAGTTGTCCTAGTTTCGTGTGCTGTGCTCTCAGCTGTGTGCCGACTACTGGGACTATACACCTGCTCTGACTTAAAAATGGGGACTCATATATGCAGCTGCAGGCCATAAATTAGTGGCGTTAAACTTTAACACTTAGACTGGCATGTCACACAACAGGTGTACTGCCTGAATTGAGCTGGGTTGTTCAGAGATGACTAGGAGAAGATTTTATCTACAGTAGTATTAAGATGTTTTGGGTTTAGATTTTGTAGCAGAGAAGCGTGTATTCTGCTGCAGCATCTGATTATGTAATCATCCCTATAGATTATAGAGCAACAGTTATGAGTCAAGACACTGTAATGGGCATAATGGTTTAAATGGTTACTAGAGGGACTGGAGAAGAATTGCTGACTAGATTTTTTCATTTTCTCAAGAAAATGTGAAAGGTACCAGTGTCCACTGCCACAAGGGTGTAGTAGGTGGTTGCCAGGGTGGTTGCTAAGGTGTTCTGCATGGTTTTTAGTTTGCTTAGCTATGTGTTTCTTAGTGGTTTCTTAGTGGTTTATTTTAGTGAGAAGGGTCAAAGGAACCCATCCCTAAGTAACTATATTTTGGTCCCTCGATATGGCTTAGGTCCCTCCTCTGTTCAAATCCCTAATCTTAAGTGTGAGCTGTAGCAATAGTGATGTAACAGTGAACCACTTATTGATAATTAAATTATTTGACATGGATGGGGTTTGAATGGGCTGTCCTAAAGAACAAATTATGTTGAGGCATTAATGAAACCCTGCGCTACTGGAATGTTTAAAATAAAAAATAAAAAAATAATAAAAAAAAGACTTCTGCAGCTAGGTGTTGAGTGGTGGTGGTGTAGTGGGCTAAAGCACAGAACTGGTAAGCAGAAGATTGCTGGTTCGATCCCCACAGCCACCACCATTGTGTCCTTGAGCAAGGCACTTAACTCCAGGTTGCTCCTTGGGGGATTGTCCCTGTAATAAGTGCACTGTATGTCGCTTTGGATAAAAGTGTCTTCAAATGCATAAAGTGTAGTTGTGTCTACAGTCCTCACAGTAAAATGTAAATTAGTACTGTCTACGATATATCAAGTGTACAGTGGTAGTGTCTACAGTACTTACAGTAAAATGTACAATAGTAATGGCTGCAGTGGTACTGTCTTCAATAATGCTGTCTTCAATACATTCAGTACTTTAAATAGTAAAATGTACAATACATTAGCTTTCTGATTTTCTTAACAGATGAGATGACAGAGGATCAATTGTTAATGTTTTTCTGCCTTAATGTTGTGTTTTAAATACAACTGCAATAAAGAAATGTTTCTAAAATGTACATTAGCAGTAACTACAGTACTAACACAAAAATGTATGGTTTACTGACTACAGTTCATAGTGTACAATAGTAGGGTCTACAGTGTATGATAATATTAGTAGTGTATCATAACAGTAATTTCTTTACCTGTTTTGAAAGTTCAGGAGAATCTAGCTTAGTAGAAACTATAGGTGAAGATCTAATGACTTGTGTTGATACAGGAAGCCAGTTCAACACTAATAGCAAGAGCTGTTTGAGAGAACAAAGGATGGCATTCAGAAATCATTCTGACAATCACATCCGCATCCTCTCTTTAATGAATGTATTGTGGATGTAATGACACAGGGGCTTGTGATGTAGCCTGGAGGAGTGATATCAAAGAATAACCTCATTGTCTAAAGAATCTCTTAGAGGTGATTCAGGATCCACAGGACATGTCTCTCTTGTCCATCGGTCCTCTAATTATTTGTCACTTAAGTTCATTTAATTTCTTCTTGTCTGATGCAAATCAACTGAGCAAGAGACAGTGGCTTGTATGACACTATTGTCATCATTTAATAACTTGAATAACATAAATTGAATAGAAAAAAAAGAACAGAAAGAAGGAAGAAGAGAGTATGAACATCTTCATTTGTTGTCAGTCATCAGCCATGACCTCTACCTAATAATGATAACACAAAATGAACTACAGGTGCATCTCAATAAATTAGAATGTCGTGGAAAAGTTCATTTATTTCAGTAATTCAACTCAAATTGTGAAACTTGTGTATTAAATAAATTCAATGCACACAGACTGAAGTAGTTTAAGTCTTTGGTTCTTTTAATTGTGATGATTTTGGCTCACATTTAACAAAAACCCACCAATTCACTATCTCAAAAAATTAGAATACATCATAAGACCAATAAAAAAAACATTTTTAGTGAATTGTTGACCTTCTGGAAAGTATGTTCATTTACTGTATATGTACTCAATACTTGATAGGGGCTCCTTTTGCTTTAATTACTGCCTCAATTCGGCGTGGCATGGAGGTGATCAGTTTGTGGCACTGCTGAGGTGGTATGGAAGCCCAGGTTTCTTTGACAGTGGCCTTCAGCTCATCTGCATTTTTGGTCTCTTGTTTCTCATTTTCCTCTTGACAATACCCCATAGATTCTCTATGGGGTTCAGGTCTGGTGAGTTTGCTGGCCAGTCAAGCACACCAACACCATGGTCATTTAACCAACTTTTGGTGCTTTTGGCAGTGTGGGCAGGTGCCAAATCCTGCTGGAAAATGAAATCAGCATCTTTAAAAAGCTGGTCAGCAGAAGGAAGCATGAAGTGCTCCAAAATTTCTTGGTAAACGGGTGCAGTGACTTTGGTTTTCAAAAAACACAATGGACCAACACCAGCAGATGACATTGCACCCCAAATCATCACAGACTGTGGAAACTTAACACTGGACTTCAAGCAACTTGGGCTATGAGCTTCTCCACCCTTCCTCCAGACTCTAGGACCTTGGTTTCCAAATGAAATACAAAACTTGCTCTCATCTGAAAAGAGGACTTTGGACCACTGGGCAACAGTCCAGTTCTTCTTCTCCTTAGCCCAGGTAAGACGTCTCTGACGTTGTCTGTGGTTCAGGAGTGGCTTAATAAGAGCAATACGACAACTGTAGCCAAATTCCTTGACACGTCTGTGTGTGATGGCTCTTGATGCCTTGACCCCAGCCTCAGTCCATTCCTTGTGAAGTTCACCCAAATTCTTGAATCGATTTTGCTTGACAATCCTCATAAGGCTGCGGTTCTCTCGGTTGGTTGTGCATCTTTTTCTTCCACACTTTTTCCTTCCACTCAACTTTCTGTTAACATGCTTGGATACAGCACTCTGTGAACAGCCAGCTTCTTTGGCAATGAATGTTTGTGGCTTACCCTCCTTGTGAAGGGTGTCAATTATTGATCTGTCAGATCAGCAGTCTTCCTCATGATTGTGTAGCCTAGAGAACCAAACTGAGAGACCATTTTGAAGGCTCAGGAAACCTTTGCAGGTGTTTTGAGTTGATTAGCTGATTGGCATGTCACAATATTCTAATTTTTTGAGATAGTGAATTGGTGGGTTTTTGTTAAATGTGAGCCAAAATCATCACAATTAAAAGAACCAAAGACTTAAACTACTTCAGTCTGTGTGCACTGAATTTATTTAATACACAAGTTTCACAATTTGAGTTGAATTACTGAAATAAATGAACTTTTCCACGACATTCTAATTTATTGAGATGCACCTGTATAATCCTATCTCAGTGAGTAATTTCACTATTGAGCCTTGCTGATTTATGCAATTTATATGTTGGCACAGTGTTTTGAGCAGTTTACTCTTTAATTTGGAGCTCTGCCAAGGATGTGACAAGCCAATGTGATACATTCCAAACATCTTCCTCTGCGACTTGCAGGTGAGTTGGTAAATGTTTAGTTTTAAATGTTTCAGAATGTAATGTTCCAGGTAAATTTTCACCCCACTGCCTCCTGACAGGATGGTCTGAGGACACAAGCCCTCTGACATCAAAGATAAAACTTCTAGATTAAACTCTCAGACTTGCCTCACGCAACACATCTGGCGCCATATTAGAGTTGTACTAGAGGGGAGAATTTTCAGTGAATAAAGACTTAAATTTCAGTCTTTTGTCACAGAAGAGCTATCGTGTAGATTCTGAAGGATTAAAATATAGCACACTAGGTGTTTTTTTGGAGCTTGATAGATTTGAAAAAAATTTTACTGAAAAGAAAAGTACGAAGATCTTTTTAAATTTCTACTTAAAATACCAACATAGAGGTGAGTAAATAATGACATTTTTGTTTTTGGGTGAATTATTTATTTAATCCTCTGACAATTAAATTAGACTCAATTATGAGTGTTAGCAGAACTAACTTTAATGATGAGTTATGATGATATGATAATGCATGCTAAATCTACTTGCACTGATTTGTAACTGTAGACACAGATCTAACCAAAATAAATAAATCAACTTTTGCCAGAAAAGAAATGGGAGAGAAAGAAAATGGATGGGCTACTTTACTTCAAGAAAACTCCTAAATGTTTTGTTGAACAATGACAACCAAATACTGCTTGAAATATAGTGAAGCTATGAGAGGGGAGCAGACATCAGGAATGTGGGAATGCTGCTAGCATGTCAATAATGTTTCCAATTCACCACATTGTTCCAGAGAAACAAAAGAATTTGATGGTGTCAGGAAAATCCCAAATCCTGCTTAAATGTTTACTCATCAGCTGATGGAAAAAAACAGCAATGGGTCACTCTCATTTTTCCTTAGTGGAACATTTATACACATTTGCTCTCATATACCACTTTGTTATTCTCATGTTATTCTCTAATACAAAGCACTATTCATGATGGCACCTTAGCTTTTCAACAAACAGTCTTTGACCCTGTGGATCTACATACTCCAAATCTTGAAAGCCAGAGTGATAAACTCATTGGGGAATATTCTGAGTTCAAAACAAGCTAAGCTATATGGTCAGCATCTGTGGTATGCTGTCAATTACCACAGACAATAAAATCCTTCGATTTGTAACAAAACTCATGTCTGCATTGGGCAATGCATTCTGGAGGGTTTAAAAGCAGAAATGTGCAGCTCACAATTTTAATAAAGCATTCATATTAATTGTGCTGTGCCGTGACACTGTCTAAATTTTGTTTTCATGGTAGGGTTACGGTTATGGGTGGATGAACATCCTTACATTACCATTTGAATTCTTTATCATCTTCTTGAAAATATCATGTGAAAGTTTTCAGGTTTACAGGCTTTACATGGTCATGACTGGAGTTGAAAAACTGGATATATTTTTGTAAAAAGTAAATTAACTCATCACTCTAGTCTGCCTTGCACCACAGAGTTCCATTGAAAGTGCATTACTGTAAACCAGGATTTTGTTCATTTTTACAAACTGAGGGACGAATCAAGATTATTAAAGGAAACAACATAAAAAAACAACAGTATTAAGACAGAACATGAGAAAAATAATAATTGAACATTTTTGGGGATGGAGAGGTGTAACACGATGTTGCCATAACAAGACACAATCGTACAGAAACTACTTCCAGTTTCCAGTGTAGTGTTAAAGCACATTGTCTGCACAGAGAGGAGAGGACTTGGAATTCAGAGATGATGACACAAGAAGACCACAGATGCTTTGCTTCACTGTAGTTTTGGGCTGGGCTGGCTCTCAGTGCTCTATTTTAAGTGTGTCCTGACCTCAGAACCTAGTTTGAAAGTGTTTCCAGAATTACTCATCAGACCAATGTCTTTGCACAGCGATACATATTTGATTTCTAACAGATGTTTTGTGATGAACTATGACATGTGATGCAAACTAAAGTTATTACTTGAAGTTATCTGCAATAGCACATAATCCTTCATGTTTCTTTCTTTCTCTTTCACTGAAAAAACTAACAAAAAAAGTTTTGTTGGCTCAACAACCATAACGAATGAAAAAAGAAATCGCTTCTACTTAGAAACGTGCATATTTACAACATAGCTTGAATTAAATTGCATTAACGTGTACAACACAAAATATCAGTTCTAAGGTGAACTTGGAGTGATAAATAAAGTAAAATAATAATTGTGAGTTCCTTGAACTTCTTTGGCTTAAAAATCCATAAAATTAAGATTTTAAGTACTATTACCTCAAACGATAAAGTACAGAACCGAGGTTGTGGGGAATACCCATAAGCCCTTGTGATTGAATAATTTAAGCATGTTTGTTAATTCAAAAGGAACTTATTGGGGCATTTAATTAGTTGTTATTAAGAATTCAAAGAGATTTTAGCTGTGTTTAGTATTATTGATGTTGTCTTACTGTAATTAGTTGCTTTGTGTAAAGTCACCATTACGGTGATAAGTGTTCTATTTGGTGAAGTTGGATTCTGTTCAAAATATCTCCTTGCACATGTGAATATGCATTGCTGAAGCACAGCTTAATCTGCACTTTGGGGGAAGTTTAATGAATGACCACAGTCATTATTTTCTTTTGAGCCAAGTAAATTAAGTAGAAGCTGTAGAAAATGTAAGTGTTCATTTTAAACAACATGCTATTAGTTGTTAAATCATTTTTGTGTTAAATACATACATTTGTGTATATCTAACAAAGGTTTTCTAGCTGCGCTGACAAAAAGATGACCACAAATTGAATTTACTAAAAAGCGTGATGCAAAAATGCAACATATATACAGTATATATACAAGCAAATCCAACACATGATTCCTTCCTTCCTTTCTTCTTCACAGCAAGAAAAGTCATGGTGTGTCGGAAACCGAGAGGTCAACAGATCAACAGGGTCATCAAGGTCCTCAGGATAGTATTTGGTTCACCCCACACAGAGAGAACACACACACACACACACACACACACACACACACACACACACACACACACACTTTTTAAATAAAAAAACAGATATTAAGATCTGGCTGTACTTTCTGAGCCACTACTGGGACTAAAGGGAATTGCAAAACACTAGCCCCGTGTTCCATTAGCCAGACAAACAGACAGACCGGTCTCAAATTCACATCATTGGTTGATGCTAATGTTGCTGGGCTGGAAAGCACCACAGTGTTTACACTCTGCAGGGAAATCAACCAACAAGTGGCTTACTTATACAGTAGTTGTCTCTGCATATTTAGCTGGGATAAGAGAATGTATTTTAAAATAATAAGAAAAAGAGAGATTCGTATTATTTAAAATTTCACATTTTATTTTTTATATTTATATAAATATTTATATATATTTTTATATTTATTTATTAAATACAAATAATTTATTATTTCTTAATACATCTATTATTTGTATAAACTTACTATATTATTAACTGGCTCTGATCCAAGAAATGAGAGCATATTTATCTGGATTTCTGTTTCTTGCACAAATATTTACCACAGTCATTTAATCAGCCCCTCTTTCTCCTCTGAGCTCTCCTGCTTAGAGTCGAGTGGAGAGAATATACTTTTTCATTTCATTCATTTCTCCTGCAGCCTTTGAACACTCCACAAGAGCACTAAATATTTACTCGAGGTGCCTCTGTTTGTTTAAAGTTAGGAGACACACCAGAGAAGCTGACAGGGCCGGTGGGAGGGAACTTTAGACAAAACAGCTCTTGGTTTGTGATGACTGCCAGACCACCAGGTTGGTTTCGCCCATCTTCTATTGAGTGCTACCACCTCTTTGCCTCCTTTTGAGGGCATGAGGGAGTGTAAAGCCGCAGACCTGCACTGACACATCTCTCTCTACAGAGGGAATCCATTCAGACTGGGACTGCTGTTACAATTTCAGTTTTATTTTGTTTTAAAATGGCACTTTTCGCAATCAGTGCTTGGATTTAAAGACTATAAAATATGCATTCCTCTTCACAGTATTACAGCCTGAACAGCTTAAAACAACTCGCTTCACAGCTAGCTTTTGGCGCCCCTCTGTGGACATTTCACCCAGAAAACGGAGCTCACACATGCCCAACAACACTTACCGCTTTGGCAAGTGGGGGTAGCATTTTGAATTTTGGTAAGCACAGACTGATTTCAGATTAAGAAAAGTCAACCTTATGTATCAGATTTTACTGTGAGATCAGTCTGCACCCAACTGAATTCCGTTAAATAATGACACAGGTGTTCCGAATGACACAGGAATTCCGAAAATAATGACACACTTATACACAGGATTCATCAACATTCCCCTTGTTCTCCATTGGTCGTAAAAAACTGATAGTCTCACCCCAAATTCACACCATTGGTTGAACCACTGTTGCTACTGTATGTCAGCTGATTGAGATACTCAAACAAACAGAGCAATGCTTTGATAGTGTCACAATGTTTCTGATTAATGGCTTATCGCATTTTAAATAAAAATATTTATATATATATTTCATCATTGGAAACATTAAACATAGATTTTAAAGGTGTGCTCAGTAAAAAATGTTTTATGTTTTTCGAAGTATGGCTTACACTGACACCTAGTGGCCTGGATGCTGCATCATTCATACACAGTTACAGATGCCATTGTAGAAATTCACTATGCACAGTAATCCAGAATTAATTTAATCCATGAATGAAAGTGTCCAATAATAGGGCAGTTAAGCGAGTAGTATTCAGCTGGTCATGTGATGCTAACATGGCTGCCCCCATGAGGGGACCCTCACCATGTAGAATAAAACAGCTTTTATAAGGTTACTGATATGACTGAACTCTTCATCCCACATAAGTGGTCATGATTTTATACATATGTTTCAAAATTACTATTAATTTCTTTATAAGTAAAACTTTTTAAATGAGGAAAAAAATACTGTGTGCATCTTTAAATAATGTTTAGGCTATTTAAACAAGGTCAATATTTGTCCTCCCACACTGTCTAATATGGCCTCATGGTTCATGGCAATCACGTTCCAGGTTCATGTCTCAATGCTTTCTGTCTGTCTTTATCTAGAAGCTCAGACTTTACCAGTTACATCCGAGATCATCACAGTGGGACTGTTAATCAGGTATCTGCACATATAGTGATTCAGCAGCATAGGAAAACTGCTCCATGACTTACTGCTCTAAAATATTTAACAGGCAGAAAATCAAAATTTTATTAGACAACAAACTGGCAAGCATGAGAAGAACAGAGGACAACTTCCTCAATTATTTCCTAAATGTGAACAGTAATGCACTACTATTTACATTACTGTACCCTTGCAGAAAAGTGGCAGTACAATAGTACATTGATAGTACTTTGATACTTACTGGAATGATTGCCATATTAATAAACATAGTATTTACATGCACCAAGGTACTTGTATATCATGGTTTTATCATGGTATATAAAAAAATAAATAAAAAAGAAACGTGCAATTTTCCTACCATGTTGATACAACCACTATGGTACTTTTTTTTTTTTTTTTTTTTTAGTCTGTGTAATATGCAAACTTTTATTAACTATTCATTTTTATCATGATACAGAGCATTTCAAGGAATTGAAAACTTTATTAGATACAAGGTGATTAGAAGTGTTTGTGACATTTCCAGTAAAGTGTTGAGTGGAAAGCATTTAGTGGAAAATACAATCCATAACTGTAAGTATTAAAAACACATGATATAAAAAAGGCTCCTCTGTAGCAATAATTGCTTTTACAGTGTCTATGGACATGTTGTTTCATGGATCAGCAGTTAATTCAATTTCTGAAGCCATTTTTGAGGAATGCATGACTCAGTGCATTACAGTATTTGGAATGACTTGCTGAAATGACTTCAATAGGACTGGCTTTGCTCTAACACTCCTCACAGCAGCTGACATTAAGTTATTTGCTAAACTAAGTTGTCAAGGTTCAATCTATGTTCACAAACGAATAGAACAATTAACGCTGACAAGCCTTAATAAGACAAAATTTCAGATATGAAAGCCATACAGTTTCCTCTCTCCTTTTTCTCTCCACCCACTCACCTCCTGTTCACTCATGTTCGTAACAAGACACAAAAGTGCACCATTCCATTTCTTTATTATTCCTCACACTTTCGTCCTTGAGCATGATCTCTCTCACACACTGTCCTGCTGAGAAGCTCCAAATGTTTACGTCCCATCAGTCTTTTTTTTTTTTTCTCTCTCTGCCTGCTCTAACCCTGTCGGGGCCCTGCTGAGTGACTTCTGACTTCCCACCTGTTACATCCTGTCTGTGGATTTGAAAAATTGGCTTCGAAAGGTTCAAACTGCAGAAAATGGATGAAATATACAGAATTGTATGTTTTCACAATTAAATTAATATAAACAGTTGGAAACATTGAAACCAACACTTTTACAGCAGATTCTTCATCAGAAATTTAAATCTACAGTGGCCCCAAAAAGTATTTTGACACTTAGGCCACTGAATGAAAATAATTTATTTTAAATGTAGAAAAGGGATAGTTCACCCAAAAATGTAAATTCTTTAATCATTTACTCACCCTCATGCCATCCCAGATGTGTATGACTTTCCTTTGCACAAACAAATATTTTTAGAAGAATATTTCAGCTCTGTAGAATCATTCACTGCAAGTTTGCAAATTCCAAAAAGCATACCAAGGCAGCATAAAAGTAATCCAAATGACTCCTGTGGCTTAATCCATCTACAGAAGTGATATGATAGGTGTGGGTGAGAAACAGATCAATATTTAAGTCCTTTTTACTATAAATCTTAACTCTCACTTTCACATTCTTCTTTGTTTTTGGCAATTTGCATTTGAGCATATCAACACCTACTGGCCACCTACTGGGCAGGGAGGAGAATTTATAAAAAAGAAAAAAAAAAGAAAAAAGAAAAAGAATTAAATATTCATCTGTTTCTCACCCACACCTTTCATATCGCTTCTGAAGATATCTTTTTAACCACTGGAGTCTTATGGATTACTTTTAGGCTGCCTTTATGTGCTTTTTGGAGCTTCAAAGTTCTGACCACCATTCACTTGCATTGAATGGACCTACAGAGCTGAGATATTCTTCTAAAAATCTTCATTTGTGTTCAGCAGAAGAAAGAAAGTCATTCACATCTGGTATGGCATGCTGGTTAGTAAGGAAGATAGTATTTTCATTATTGGGTGAACTATCCCTTTAAGTGCAAAATTACACTCCTTTCATTAAACATTAATAAACATGAAATCAAACAGCAATTTGCTGTTCATCAGTCCCTAAGTGCCAACCCCTAAAACCAACTATTTTGTTATCTAATGCAATGACATTCACATGCACACACATTTTAAGTGTGGCTTCAATACTTTTCTAGGCCACTGTATATGTTGGTTAAATCTAACTGTCGGTTATATGATCATTTACTGAGAACATGTCAAAAGAAAAGACAGGCCATGCATAAAAAAACCTGGCAAAGATATCTAAGAAACCCAGCTCAGGTTTGGAACTGGATTATTGTAAAAGCACCACCAGTCACTCAGTCTCCATAAAAACACTAAACTAAGGTGTGAATTCACAGTTTACATCCATCAGCCCTCCCTGGTTGTTCTATTGTCTTTGCCAAACATCCGCTCTCACTTCCACAATTGTTCCTTAAACATACAAGCAAAAGATTTTCTATGCATTAGTAGTTGCTTGATGTTTGGCAATGTACTGCAGACAACATTTAGGCCTATTTGCTGAAAAGGGGATTTCTTGTGAATCATGGTCAAAACAAAATTATGCTTGCTGCATTTAACACTGGGGAAAAGCTTACATTTCTAATCAGCTTTGGATATTTCATATCAACACTGATTAATAAATCATTGGATTATATGCAGTATTATGAAACACAGTATTGTATAACATCCAGGAGATATATTGTCCCCATGTATATTCTATACGCAGCCCAGGCTTGCCGAAGACTCAATCTTTGTTTACATTGAGTGTGCAGATGTGCTGGTCATGTAAGGATTCAGTCTCCTCTCGGTGAACTCAATACCAACAGGCAGAGAGAGCGAGAGAGAGAAAGAGAGATTTGAGAGAGTTGCTGTGAAAAGGGTTGAGCAGAGTCTGCCCTCAGAGGAGTGGAGATTAGACAGACAGCTCTTCTATACAAGAAAAAAGTAAGAAACAAACAGAATGAGAAAGATGATTCAACAGAGACTCAGTCACTTCCTCCATATGGTGGCCACTCTCCTCAGTGGGACTATAATTAAATGGGTAATGAATCCCTTTGAGGTACACAGAAGAGAGGGGAGCACTGAGTAACCAACTGAAGCCCACAGAAGAAGCACATCAGAATCTGTATCCTCCTATTAAGATGTGAAGCCTCTGGAAGATAGAAAGCACTGAACTCAATCTGCCCGAGATTAGACTATAATCGCATTGAACTTTCAGTAAAGCAAAGGGTATTGAACTTATATTAGAGGAGAACTGTGAAAACAGCTTTGGAGATACATAAATGCCACTTTCGGAATTACCAAATCAATGGCTTTGCTCACGGCGTTTTGTTTTATTAATAAACTATTATTTTTAAACCCTACAAGAGTACTTATGACACTTTTAAGGTTCAACAACAGTTAAGAATTCTCAAAGGGATTGGGACAGACAGGTGTGAGGGCATCAGCGTAAAATTCACAACCACTGAATTAGCAAAACTGTTTATTTTCAAAGCTGACTAGTGGGTGGGTTGTCTAAAAAACTAATCGTCGAGTAGGAATGGGAATCGTAAGGAATTTAACACAATTTTTATTGCTTTGACTGCCCTCAGCAGCCTGATGACAAATGATGAAATCGTTTCCGATTTGGACAGTGCAGATAAAACAAATCAGAAATACATTTTAAACTATTCTTATAAAATGTATATTTACAGACTTTTAAGAGGCATACATTTTATGTTGCTGCCTTATGCTAAAATGCTTTAAATTATTTCTTTATTTTTTTCACATCAATCTACACTCCATAAAGCAAAAACCAGATTTTTGATAACTTTGCAAATTTATTAAAAAGAAAAAACTGAAATATCATATTGACACAAGTATTCAGACCCTTTGCTATGACATATGAAATTTTGCTCAGCTGCATCCCACTTCTCTGGATCATCTTTTTTTTTTTTTTTTTGCTCCCCTTTTCTCCCCAGTTTGGAATGCCCAATTGTCAATGCGCTCTAAGTCCTCGTGGTGGTGTAGTGACTCGCCTCAATCCGGGTGGCGGAGGACAAATCTCAGTTGCCTCCATGTCTGAGACCGCCAATCCGCACATCTTATCACGTGGCTTGTTGAGCATGTTACCACGGAGACATAGCGCATGTGGAGGCTTCACGCTATTCTCCACGGCATCCACGCACAACTCACCACGTGCCCCACTGAGAGCGAGAACCACATTATAGCGAACACAAGGAGCTTACCCCATGTGACTCTACCCACCCTAGCAACCGGGCCAATTTGGTTGCTTAGGAGACCTGGCTGGAACTCTGGATTATCTTTGAGATGTTTCTACACTTTGATTGGAGTCCACCTGTGGCAAATTCCATTGACTGGACATGATTTGGAAAGCACACACCTCTCTATTTAAGGTCTCACAGCTGAAAATGCATATCAGAGCAAAAACCAAACCATGAGGTCAAAGGAACTGCCTGCAGAGCTCAGAGACAAGATTGTGTCGAGGCACAGATCTGGGGAAGGCTACAAAAACATTTCGGCAGCATCGAAGATTCCCAAGAGCACAGTGGCCTCCATAATTCTAAAATGGAAGAAGTTTGGAACAACCAGGACTCTTCCTAGAGCTGGCCGCCAGGCTAAACTGAGCAATCGGGGGAGAAGGGTCTTGGTAAGAGAGGTGACCAAGAACCCAATGGTCACTCTGGTTGAGCTCCAGAGATCATGTGTGGAGATGGGAGAAACTTGCAGAAGGACATCCATCACTGCAACACTCCACCGATCTGGGCTTTATGGGCTATCAGTACAAGACACATGAAAGCCGGCTTGGAATTAGCAAAAAAAAAAAAAAAAAAAAAAAAAACACCTAAAGGACTCTCAGACTGTGAGAAACAAGATTCTCTGGTCTGATGAAACGAAAAAGATCCTGCTCATCAGAGTCATTCCTTCAGGACTCAGACTACACTGGTAAGACTGTATGTTTCACGATGTATATTTAAAAGAACCAGCTCATTAGAGTAATTAGTTCAGGAATCAGACTACACTTGTAGCGCTGTATGTTTCATGCTTTAGATTCAAAAGAACCAGCACATTAGAGTCATTCCTTCAGGAATCAGACTTCACTGGACAAGCTATAGGCTTCAGTAGTGGGGCAGCACTGCCACTGAATAGCGCTTAAGGATACACTGTCTGGGTATTTAGTACAGTGTTCCGTCCACATAAGGGGAAATTGCAATTTTGGGAACCGTTAACAGAACCCAAAGTCATGAAAATCATTAGATTCCAGTTTTTTTTAATAACGGCGCTGGTTCTGAACAAGAACCGGCTCTCAGTTCCCATCCCTATCGACTAGTCTGTTTTAACGGAAACCCTGTTTAATTAGGCTGGTTTTGGGTCATGTCCACCTGACACAGATTAGACACGTCTCTTAAAATAATGGGGCAAAAATTATTGTTATGTTAATGAGTTTATAAAATATGCATTCTTCTTCACTGTATTACATCCTGTACAGCTTAAACCAACTCACTTCACAACTCGCTTTTGGCACACCTCCGTGGACATTTCACCTAGAAAATGGAGCTCACACGTGCCCATTAGCCCAACAACACTTACCGCTTTGGCAACTGGGGGTAGTGTTTCGCATTTCGGTAAGCACAGACCGATTTTAGCTAAAAATGTGTTGCTTTCTGACACTACTCTCAACACACTAAAACTAAGAAAAACCTCTCAGAGAAGTTGCATCTCTAAACGTATCCCCTATAAAGCAAACACACACACACATTCACAATGACTGCAATTCAGCACAGAGCTGACCATAGACAGGTGTGAGGGGTCCCTCCCATTACACACACACTCACACTCACACACACACACACACACACACACACACATTAAACACTAAACAATAAACACATTCAGTTTAACACCCTGATCACCCCGCAAGATCTCTGGTGTAAACTGTGGTAACTCCACTTCCTTTCAGATAGATCCCTATGACTGTGACAGGAGAAAGAGAAAGAAACTGCTGAAGAAAGACTGGCAAGTCAACAATCAGACATTTCCTTATTTACATGCCTTTGTAACGGTCACTGTGGCTTCAGATCAAGTTTCCAATTTTGAATTTCTGATGTCAAGTTCCTAAACAGACGCTATCGGATAACACTGAACAATGAACAAAAATTTAACAAGACTGACAGGTAACACTTTACAAAAAGGCTGTTTATGCAGTAGTGAACACAAACTAACAAAGAACAATACTTTTTCAGCATTTATAAATCTTGGTTAATTTTAATTGGTACAAAAAAGAATACATTTTTAGGAATAAACGTATAGGTTAGCATTAGTTTATGCGTTATGAACAAACAACGAACAATAGTATATTGATAAATAACTTATCACCAAGAAAAATGAACACTGTAAAATATTTTGGTAACACTTTACAATAAGGTTCCATTCGTTAATATTAGTTAATGCATTAGGTATCATGAACAAACTATTAACAATGTTTTTTTACAGCATTTATTATTCTTAGTTAATGTTAGTTAATAAACATACAATTGTTCATTGATAGTTCATGTTATCTCAGTGTATTATCTAATGTTAACTGATAAACTTTTAATTTTAAAAATGTATTAGTATATGTTGAAATTAACATTAACTAAGATGAATAAATGCTTTAAAAGTATTATTCATTGTTAGTACATGTTAACTAATGTTATTAAATAAAGTGTTACCAACATTTTCAATTATTAGTTCATGATACCCTAGGATGGATTATGGATTATGATTATGGACTATTTTCATAGTCTACACACTGAGACATTATTAAAAATTAATTCATGCCATTGTCTGTTTTTTTATAGTGACATGACAGTCCCGCCCCCCTGTGAGTGTACATCTGTGCCAGTGTGAAAGATCTCTCCTTCACACCCAAATAAACTAATTAAACTGGTCCACTTAATTAAAACAATGAGCTACATGCTGCCTGGAGGTGTTTGTTCAATTTCCCCTGGTGTTCTCATAGTTAAAGAAATTAATAAAGGTGATTTTAGAGCCTAACCGTTGATAACTACCTGGGCACGGTTAGGTCAGAACCACTAGGAAATGTCACCAATTAGCTTGTTGTTTCAATGTCTACTTTATTTAATAATCTTAAAACAACAATCAAAAGCCTTTTGCGGGAAAAAAAAAAAAAAAACAAAAAAAACATGTCTGATTCGTTTCACAATATACATTTGCATATCTACTGTATTAGTAATGACTTATCACTGTGAGAAAAGTTCACAAATCATCTGCTTCCGTTCCATGTTTCCCAACAATCAAACAATAATCTCAAACAAAAAACACCCACTTTTTCTTTTTTTTTTTAATCTAATCTCTCTTAAAATGGATCAAATGCCCAGATATCCTGTTAAACAGCCTCGCCTCTTTAGTTAAGGGCATGGCAGCGTGGCATCTACGGTACAGTAGGTAGTCGTACAGTTTGGATTTGAAGAACTCTTTCCTTTGATTCTGTGTGTGTATCAGTGTGTAGTTCTTTGTGCGCCTGTGTCTGTTGTCCTGGCATGCAGCGAGTTGGCAGGGAAACAAACACACTGTTTGTAGTAGCAATGACTCACAAATTAACAAAAGCTGGAAAATGTGCAAGTGAGACCAGCCTACAATCTTTCGAAGGCTTTTTCAATCCCTCTCTTTTAAACCACTGCAGCTGCTGACTTTCCGCTCGTGCTGGTTTGACTCATGCTCTGAAGCGGAGTAATACTGAACTCTTAAAGATGTGTGCTGTGTGCCCGTGTGTGCAGAAAGTCTACCTGAGTAGAGCAGGCTATTGATTGCAAAACATTCCATATCTAACCAGTTTGTGTGTCTCTGCCTCACTCTCTTTTATTCCGTCCTTTTCATTCTGTTGACTAGCACCTCTTAGAAATCACTCAGTCCCTTCCTCAACCCTCTCTTTTATGAGAATTTTTCAGTTCATGGTCTCATTTGATCCTCAAACATAGCTCATTGATGGTTGTTATCTGAGGCTTATGAGTTGCAAGAAAAACTTTCAGTAGAACTGCAAGTTATATCACTATGAAACAACCCTTTAATAGGTGCTGGCCAGCCAATCAGAATTAACCTTAGGCTCAATTCCATTAACATGCAGGTGAGACAATGGCATAAAGATATGATGATTAGTATCCAATTCAAACAGGAGAGCAACTTGATTTATTGGTTAGGGAAATGGTTAAGGAAAGTGTGGATGACTGCTTTGTTGCGTTGTATTTTTTTCTACTTTAGTTTACTGTAAGTAGTTTAGTACATTTATAATTGTATTCTCTCGACATTCCAATAATTGTATTGATTAAGGCCATGCCCACACTAACAGAGGTCGACCGATATATTGGTTAAACCGATAGTTGCTTTTTTGGAACTATCGCTTATCGACAAATATTAACGCTGATAGTTGTCGACAGTTTTTTTTTTTTTTTTTTTATTCCGCAAGTTCCTTTGTGGCCAAAAACCCTTCAACTGGTGAACTTATAGGCAATTAAAGGCTTAATTTGGTAAATACTGTAGTTACATATAGAGGATTGTAATGGCACCCAGTTTCCATCACATCACCTTTTATGGAATAAATCATGATTATTAATATGAAATGCTATAAAAAGACACATTTGAATAATAGACATTTTTGAAAGTTTATTTATACAACCTTTATTGATTGTTGAATTCATAATGATTTTGACTGACAGTGTTGTTAGAGAAAGGAAAGACTAAGAAAATGTTTTACATTCAAAAATAATTTTAAAAAACTACTGTTATCAGCCTTTTCCACCAACCTCTACACACTAATATGTTTTTGTTTGAAAACACATTGATTCCTCTACATTTATGACTCACTACACAAGAACAGTTTTCCTCCATCGAAAACAGAGCATTTAGAAAACTCACCATTCCTGCATACGTTGGAAAACTATAACATTAGGAATCTGAAAACTGAGTTTTTAAATGAAAACAGATTTTTATATACAGTATATAATCTGATAACTTCCTATTTATCTTACTATTTTAAAGATGAAATTCAAAGTTACACCATGAAACAAAGTATTCAACACTTAGTACACGCTCTGAGTTTTTTTTTTTTTTTTTGGCTCTTATAAACGGGATTGGTTAAAATTTGGTTAAGTAGTCACATTTGTCCAGAGGTCTCGATCTTCTCTGATATTCACCCCAATGTGTTACAGTTTAATGGCAGCAAGTAAACGAAACCCCTTGTTTAACTTAAGCTCTTAGTTGGCCTTGTATACTTTAATTTCCATATTTCCTGGAATTGGGGATTGCTTGTTGCATGTGTGTGTGTGTGTGTGTGTGTGTGTGTGTGGGTTTGGGTGGTTTACGAGGAAATTTTTTTAGGTTACAAACTGGTAATTACAAGGGTATTATGCTATAAATGTGGTTTATGAGGACATTTCTAGTGTCCCCATAATTCAAATCACTTAAACATACTAAACGATATTTTATTTGAAAATGTAAAAATGTAGAAAGTTTTTTTGTGAGGGTTAGGTTTAGGGGTAGGGTTAAGGTTAGGGGATAGAATCTATAGTTCGTACAGTATAAAAATCATTACGTCTAAGGACAATCCTCATAAGGATAGCCGTACCAACATGTGTGTGTGTGTGTGTGTGTGTGTGTGTGTGTGTGTGTGTGTGTGTGTGTGTGTGTGTGTGTGTGTGTGTTTGAGTCTGTGTTTGAGCAGCTTGCATACTGTCACAAGCGCTAGTCTATATTAAGTCTTTAGCAGCTTACATTCAACAGTCTTCCCTACACTAAGGTACCTATTGCATATACAAACACCCTTTCATTTAAGCCAGAGACAGACGTAAATAGTCTCAGACTACTGACACATCACAGCACACATAGTAGAGAGTGCATAGCCATAATTTAGTCTATAACTCTGAAAACAAGCTAGTTTTTGAAGTATATGCTACAGCAGTGCTTCTCGACTGGTGGGTCATAGGGTCATTTGACGGTTAGATTACAGTCTGAGAAAGATAACTTACGGTTAACCGGTTTTATGATTATTTGCTAATTTTCTTATTATGCAACAGCACTGAGGCAGAAAATGATGTATCACATCACAATTGAATGTGGCAGCAATACAATAAGAAAACTGATATTTACACAACAAATAAATAGGTATATTTATAATAAGAGATGCTATAGAGATGCTGGGTGCAGAATGATGCGCTTCAATGTAACCAGATGCTTGGAGTCACAGAGCGATCTTGGCTGCACATCAAAAGTGCATAACTGTAAGATTATTGTGGGTGCGCAACATGTAGTTCACCGCATCCAACACTTTTTTCTTCTGCATCATTTTATTAAAGCAATCTATTGTCTGTCAGACACCCTACCACTAAGAATGGGCAAAAGACTCATAAAAATTATAGTTCTTTAAACTGTCCACAACTCCTCACAAATAAACCTGTGGACTGTGCATAATAACGGGAACTTTGCTTGACGCAGGCGATTTAAAGTCTGATAAAGACTAAAATTTAAAACATTTTGTTGAACGCAGTGAATTTGTACACAGGCAATGCTTTAAATAAAGAGGATGAATTAAGAAGCAACTTTAGTTGGGGGCCTGGGTAGCTCAGTGAGTAAAGACTCTGACTACCACCCCTGGAGTTCACAAGTTCAAAACCCAGGGCGTGCTGAGTGACTCCAGCCAGGTCTCCTAAGCAACCAAATTGGCCCAGTTGCTAGGGAGGGTAGAGTCACATGGGGTAACCTCCCCATGGTCGCTATAATTTGGTTCGCTCTCGGTGGGGCACGTGGTGAGTTGTGCATGGATGCCGCGGTGGATGGTGTGAAGCCTCCACATTCCAAATGCATTCTAAGTCCTCGTGGTGGCGTAGTGACTCGCCTCAATCCAGGGGGCAGAGGACGAATCTCAGTTGCCTCCACGTCTGAGACCATCAACCCGTGCATCTTATCATGTGGCATACCGCGCTATGTCTCCGCGGTAACGCGCTCAACAAGCCACATGATAAGATGCGTGGGTTGACAGTCTCATACGTGGAGGCAACTGAGACTGGTCCTCCGCCCCCCGGATTGAGGCGAGTCACTACGCCACCACGAGGACTTAAAGTGCATTGATAATTGGGCATTCCAAATTGGGGAGAAAAAGGGGAGAAAAAAAGAAAAAAAGAAGCAACTTTAGTTTGCCATGCAACACAAGTTTACCACGCTAATAGGAACTACATGCAAATGCTCCACATGCTGTCAGCATGCTTAAACATTCAGAGAAGTTGCATCTCTCAGTTCATTCCTTTAAATGCACCAAAGCTAAAAATATTAAACTCACTAGTTGGCTGATGGAAGACTAGTGGAACATTTTGTGTGTTGCCAGTTTCATGTCGAATGAAAGTGCACGTTTAATCCATGATGCCTGGCCAAGCACCATGCGGACACCTTCTGGAACCATAGTAACATCTGCACTAACCACCCAGGCAAAAGCACAAGAGATTTTCACATTTAGGTTTACATGTAATACATGTAATATGTTTTTTTCACATTTATATTAAACATTTGATGGTTTTAACTGTAGATTCTATCTAAATTCTTACAGTTAAATTAACTTTTTCATTGTGGGCCTGCGATGACCTTTGAGTTGGCCCACCTTGACGTATATGACAAAAAAAAGCTATTGACGCAGCTTTTCATTGCATTAATTTAGCAGATTGCAGAGTAATATTTTTATTTATTTATTTATTTTTTTTGTATATGAAATCATAAAGTAGAGGAACCAGGGCAACTTTAATATTTTAATATAATACAGTTTGCAGAGCCTGAAATTCAGTGCAGGTATTGCGCACAATTTTAATAATTAACGCAATTTACACATTCATAATGCGGGAAATTCCCGCACATTTTTATTCACTTTACAGTGCAACTGTGAATTAGTAAACCAATAGATACAGTTGAACAAATCAAATCAATACACTTGTTTTTGTATCAAACTATAATTCCAGTGTAATCACAAGCAGTGAGAGTGCTTTGTCGCATACGTTTCCCATATCCAATATTTTGTTGTTGACATCAAAGGCCACATGTTCAATCAAACTCTACAATATTTTGCCGCAAATTCATCTGTCACTTGGTAGAAGCTGGCAAAATTAGGCAGATGCCAATTTGGACAAGGTGTGTGACTTGCCCTCATCCTTGAAAAACAATGAAAAACTCAAATTCTCATGACAACTCGTAATAATTCGTACAAGATGTCAAAATCATTAGACATAACATACAACTTGGCTTTTAGACCAACCAAACAACAAACCGAATTTCAAATCGATACAATGCAGGCATACATTTTTATCTAGCCACCTATCCAACAATTTCAAGAAAGAAGTCTGTGAACAAATTTGGCTACTCATTCCTATTAACTTATGCCTAAACTTATACCTACCTAATCTGACCAGAATGTTATTTGTACTTTGAATTATTGGCTCAATGAATAAAGTAAATTCCAATAATTCATTTCAATGTTTTAAAGAACAATTTTTGTTACATTTGTGTTGGGTCACCACAAGATGTTCAATGTAAAATCAGAGACCTGAAGCAAAATCAGTTGAGAACCACTGGGCTAAAGATGCGAGTTAAAGAAGATTTTGTATGATTCTTGTTTTGCTGCTGTAAGCGTTTTTGAACATCCTTCCGTCTCTTTCAGCAAGAATAAAAGAAACACAGTATTTCCTCAAAAGCTGTTAAAGAAAACAGAGAGGTGTGCTTTCTAGTACGTATGCGTTTGCATGTTTGTCTTGGGGAGGTCTACTTAAATATTCACAGAGGTGCCTGGCGCTCCCCTGAGCATGCTTCCAGCCGAGCTCCTAAACTTTGGTGGTCTGAACATGTCTCTTAAAAAGTGTGTAAGTCTGGAGGGCCTAGTTTTCCAGCATTTTTCTTTATGCCTAGAATGTACATTGACCGCCAGCTCTCACACTGTTAACACGACAGAGAGAAAGCAGAAAGTTGCTTGGCAGGTTGACAGCATGGGGTCACCAGGGCCAGCCAAAAGACAGCCTCCACCACCACTAACCCTGTGGTCTGATGGAAATAGTAAGGAAAAGGAGAGAGCATTGACAAAGAGAGACAGTGAGAAAGGAGCATGACAACAACTTAAAGAAATAGCTTATCCTAAATTAAAATATAATTTACTTATCCTTATGTCTTTTGAAACTCATTTGACTTTCTTCTGTGGAACACAAAAGGAGTTACTTAATAAGAGATGGCAGTATTTTCATTTTTGTGTGAACAGTCCCTTTAAATGTGGAAGCAATTTGAAGGAGATAGAGGAAGAGAAACAAAAGAGGATGGGAAATCAGTATGTGACTGATGACCAAGAGCAGACAGAGTGTGGTAATATGGTTATAGGCAGGGTGGAGAGTGATGTCAGCAGAAAGTGAAGCAGTGGTTTATAGGGACCAGTATTAGGGGGAGAGAAGTTAAAGAATTAGACAGAGAAGACAAAGACAGACAGGGTCGTGCAGTGTGCTCAGATCTCCACCGCAGTGGGGACCTCCAGTGTAAAATGGGGGGAGAGATTACATAACACATGAAAAACCATTCAAAGAATGAAAACAGGCCTGCCTCTGTGTTGCCAAAGGAGCCTGTTCCACCCTCTCTTGCAGCCTATAACACAGCTGATGGATTTCATTTATTTAAACTGCAGTTCAACAGTTCTTGGAGACAGTGTAGCTAACCACTCTCAGACAGCACAAATGCCAAATGTTTTGCACAGAACACTGTTTAATAGACTTTGTTTCCCTGAAACTGGGGTCTCAATAAAGATCAGAAGTTTTTTTTTTTTTTTAAGTGTGGTACACAAATGTAGATCAGAATAGATTTTCTCTGGGAAATGTAAGTGACTGCCGCCACAAAGCTAGGGAGTTATGGGTGGTTGCCAGGGTGCTGCTATGAGGTTGCTAGGGTGTTCTGGGGTGGTTGCTAGGTGGATGCTTACTGGCTCAAATCAAAAGAGCCCACACCCAGGTCTCTACAAGCACTTTTGCCACCTTCGGGCCGAACGGTTCTATACACTGTGAGGAACGGTTTGAGTAGCATTTCCACTTGAGTACAGTTCGGCACGTAATGATTACAAACTGTCCTTGGCCCGGATTTCTCGGTGTGGTTAGCTAACCGTGCTTAACAGCACCGGTGGAATGGTTTTCGTATGTGGCGACTCATGATCATCAATTTGCCAATACCAAGTTAACTTTTGCCTATTTTAAAGATTTATGAATTTCATTTTCATAATTCCATCAAACTGAATTGTTAATTTTTGTGTAAACTAAATTAAATTAACAAAACATAAAATATCTATGTTTTTGTTTTTTGTTTAAGATTACTCATTTCAATTTGATGGCATTTTGTGTTATTCTTAAAATATTATTAGGTAGATAATAACTTAGTAGCTGGCCAAGTTTGCTAATATTTTGGTGAAATTAATTAAAGTTAATAAAAATGTGTGAATGTTTAGTATAATTTCATGATTTATGTATTTATTTTTTGATGGTTTAACTAGTATAGTACATTATTTTTCTACATGTCTTTTTCATCAGGGAGGTAGATTACGCTGGTTAGCTCTTTAAAACTCATATAATATATCACTCATGTAATATTTTGTCAGTAAATGTCCTTTTTTTTAGCTCATCTGGAAACGTTCACCTTTCTGTGTGTTTATGTCTGGTGGCAAAAACAACCCCTCAGCAAATTATGGTAAATCTCTCACCTTTTCTCTTTGGTTTTCTTTTTGCGACATGTGTCTTTCCTGTGTTTTAGCAGAATAAAAACCAGTGAGAAAAGCAGTCCTACAAACTGGAATATGTGATCATCCTCCACAGTGCTCTCGCTCCAATATTTACCTTTTACGCTGTCATGAAGAGACGTGTTTGTTACGTAGATTCCTAATTTCGAAGCACCACAGTGGAAAACAAAGTACCAATACTGGAACTGTGACAACTGACCAGGATCAGCATGGAACCGCATGGTTTCACAATGAGAACCCTTCGGCCCAATAGTGGAAAAGCGGCTAATGATATTGTGAAGCCTAAATTTGACTCAGGTTCCTTTGTGATTAGTCATGCTTTCAACTTAATTTATGCAAACAAAGCAATCAAATGTGTTTAAAAGAACAAAATCATCACTTCTAGGGAAATTGGCACAAAGCAGAAATGAAAATAGAAGTTGAAGCCACTGTGGCCCTTTTATCAAATGAAATAAAATACCTGAAGTTTAGACTGCACAGACAAAATGCATTCAGCGGCAGATGCCTTATGTCTGGAAGCCAAAGCTTGTCAGACAGTTATGGGTGGTAAATAATAGAAGCAAATCATTTTAATGACAAGCAGAAGTTTACATTTTGGAAAATGTGCACATTTTGGAAACTTTATTCGCATCTTGGTGTTTCCATTCAGCATTTTTTATGCAATATACCAAAATAGTAAAAAAAATAAAAAATAAAAATAAAAACAAATATGTGGATGTTAACTATGCCTTGTGTCTATTTTATGGTCCGCCAGCAAAAATCGCAAATCTGAATGCACTAAAAAGTAATAGCACACTTCCACTCAAGCCACACAGTTTGAAGTATGAGTTACGCATCAAAATGTAATACTTTAAAGTTAGGGATTAGTTCAAAGTATTAGCAATACTAAATTGGCTAACAATTCTCTGTAATTTTTAATCTGCTACAAAAAGTCAACACAGTTTAACAAAGACATGCAGACAAGAAGGTATTCAAACAATGCACCAATGTGCTCCAAGTGTGCCAAATGCAGCAGGTCACAACATAGCCTACATGATTCTGTGATGATGTGGTGGAGTCTATTAAAAGTCCATGCCAACCAGGGAATAGAGAGTATTATATATTGCATATAATATCTATTAAAGCTTACTGGTTCCATTAGTGGGGTGGCCATTATTAATATACAATAGTTTTGCAGTCCTACATCTGAGGTACCCTGACCCTAAATTGATATACCTCTGTCTCAGACTTGAGAGACCTAGAATTTGTATTAGTGTGTGGTCTGCTTCACTCAGTCAGGCATGTGCTGCCATTGCCGTGAGGAAACATGTGACCCTGGAGAAGGATGGGCCAGGGAAACCATGTCTTTTTCTTACTAAGCAACCCACAAATACTTTTGCTTTAATAAAATACTTGTGAAACCAACCCTCAGAGCATAAATTGTAGAAACACATAGAATTCCTCTTGCATGCAGTAGCTGGTGTTTTAATGTAAAACATAGTGCTTTTATACACAGACTAAAATGTGCAGAACCAGTCTGAGCTGTACAAACAAAAATCTGTGCAGACTAGAGGTACCACACCTTAACAGACAACATACACCTGTTAGTCAACCTGAGGAAGTGTCCCATGCATGTCATGTCAATGTAAAGAGAGATTTGAGAGCTGAGGTTTTCTTATCTATGCAAAGATTTAGCAATTCAGCACACCTAAACTGCACAGAATGTGCATGTACGCAGAAGCTGAATTGCTAATTTCTTATCACATACAGTAAGTTGGAAACAGACGCATGCACTTTTAGTTCTTTTCAGAAGCAGACAGAACTAATACTAATACTAAGACTTGTGCTAGAGAAGAAGCATGCCTTTTTCATGTCATATGTGAAATCAAAGTCTATCATTGCAGAATGTTTCTCAACTTTTTCTCGAATCTCAGATACTGTAATATGTATTATCAAGGGACATTTAAGGACCATAAATAGTAGTTAAATCAATGCAGCCTATGAAGTTCCTATGGGAAGAATATTTTAATGCAGCAAACCCTTTTGTAGGGTGTTATGTGTGCAATTTATTTTGCAAAAGACATATAGACAAAAGGAAATTCATTCTGACCAAAAACATGCAGCACTTTTCATAAGAGCACATGGTCAATTTATTCATGTTTTATTATGCAATTGCTGCATTTGTGAATTGTAGCAATCAAAGTATTCTTACATCTGTTTGGTACAAGAGTAAGTCTAACAACCTATAATATAGCAAAAATTATAAATACTGGACTGTAATCTCAGCAAATCATCAGGCATGAGATAACTTTAAAATATAACAAAAACTGGGCTGAGAAAATTATTTTTGGTACAAGAATAATAGCTTTTCTTTTTGATATTTTTTTTTAAATTTTCACAATGAAATTATAATACATTAATCACTAATTTTTCTCTCTATTCTTAAGAGTCTAACATACGTTAAACATATTACATGGCTCATGAACAATTCACTTCTTGTTGCATAATGTAAATAGGGTTTATAAAACCCTAAGGTTAGAATATATATCCATCTTATAGCATGCACACTTGTCCTATTGTCAAAGCATCAATTCTATGCATCAATAATGAGATAAACATATTTGTACTTCTTACACACAAACGCAGATTTATAATGCACTGTAGTGGAATACATTTAAACACCTACCTATTTTGCTTCAGATGTGATTCTTTTGTTACAGGTATTCCATTTCAGGTGTGGAGTTATTCTATGGGCACTTCGTCTCGAGCGCTTTTCCATGTGCTCGGAGCACGCGCTCCACTGCAAGAGCTGCATACAGTCTGATACAGTCGGTGACGTCATAGCGTCCGAACACAGAGGCGTCGGGGACAAATCACAGTAATTGGTCAGTCGGCATAGTATGGAAACAGGTCCATGCAATCCCAGTTTTTGTATTAGATCGTTGCATTCGCATCGATCTCAGCATTGAGCGTTTCAAACTCGCGTGCATGCGTGCAAAGCTATGCTTCTGACGAGCATGGTCCTTGAAGGATGCAGGAATTGTCGTCTACGGAAGCTGGGATGTGCCTCTCGTTTGAATTTACACAAATGTCACCTAGAAATACTGCTACATCATTATAGGCTTTAAAATCGTTGTAGAGTTGATAAGTCAGATACCTCCACAGTCATACCTGCAGATTTGCTTGCTGCACTGATTTCTGAGTGGTTTTGCAGCTCAGTAAACAAACGTGCGTTAGTAGAGCTTTGCAAGGCTAGACTGAGGACTGTGGCATGTGAGTCACCATTTCTGCAATCTGAACGGCTCACTTTATGATGAATCACCTGCTATTAGCTTCTCTTGCTTCTCCCTTTGCTGGGTTTTCAAGCAGCGGTTCTCAAATAAACTTTGTATTTCTCTCAGTTGCGGGCACTGATGTTTATTTGAATGCCAAGTTCAAGAGTTCCATCGGTTTACTACATAATCGGCAACTCAATAAGTAATTTTATCTTGCGTAAGCTTTTGTGCACAATGCTGACTTAATTGTGAGCGTATGCAGTAACAGGTTGTATTTTAGACAGGTGAAAACTAAGCTGGCCTTTATGACTTTATGACTTAGACTGGGAAAATCCCTGAAATGAGTAACATTTGACATTGCAAACAGGGTTGAATTGAGAATGAGATCAGGCAAAGAGGTAAATATCTCATTTTAATCTAATTGAGGTTGCCTAAGCCAACTAAAAAGCTGTATAGTAGGACCTTGTGCAGGTCATCTTTTATGGCATGTGTGTTGTAAGTTAATTGCAAAGAGATCAAAACAAAGAGACCAGAGTCAACTTCAAAAAGAAATGCATTTATAATTAAGAATCGTGAAAACATGGAAAAACCATATAGAGAAACATAATATGGTTGATGAGAACATGTAGCTGATGCAGATCCAAAAATACCTTTCTTAGGAAATATTAATTAATTATATACAAAAACATACAAAACAAATTTACTTTAGGGTTTGTGCGGCCCCATATTTTCTCATTTTATTAATAAAAAATAAATGACTTAAATACAAATTATTTATTTAACCACTTTAAATTTTTAACTGTGGCAGTTTCAAACATGGAAAAAAATTTACAATATTCAAAAGAAAAAAAACAAATGCATTGAACATGCAACATCACAACTATACACAGCAACAGTCTTTAACTTGCATAAAAAAGCAGGGGCAAAGGAAACATTTCTTAAAAGTCTTTTCACTTTGCGACAGATGCATTAATGTGAACTCCGCAGCTGTTGCAGCCTGTGTTTTAACTGTTCACTCTTTCGCCTCAGCTGTTCTTTGATGGACAGCAGCCTCTGTTCATCCATCTGCATGCTGTAGATGCACTCTGTTGCTTTCTTTAGTATCACCACTTTGGCGGCTTTCTCATTATTTGCAACCTCGGGGATCTCATCCCGTAGTGCAAAAAAACTGAGTTTGAGTTCGTTTCTGCGCTGACGCTCCAGCACATTGTGAGTCCTGCGTTTATCGTTGTCCTCCGAATCTGACGTTCGGGGACTTGTGCACTTGCGCTGCTTCCCATGCCTGTTGCTGCCGCTGCTGATAACCATGCTGGACTCCAATCGAAGCCTCTTGACTGCGGGCTGGTCGTGCCGCGTGGAGGGATGGGCAGCATAGTTGTGCTGGTGGGTGGAGACGTGACAGCGCTTTAACACCAGCGGACTCGGGTACCTCGATTCCGACACCTCGGTCTCACTCCTTTTGTGCCGCTTTTCCACAGTCACCACATCGATTTCTTCCTCCTCTTCTTCGTCGTCATCTTCCTCCTCTTCTTCTTCCTCATCCACCTCTTCATCTTCTGCAATCAAATTGAAAAGAAATGGATTAAATTAAAGACCATTTAAATCTCCGAACTACAGATCTGTGGGAATAATGAAATTTGGCAAGTGGCTTTCCACATAGGGTGGAGCGGGATTGGGTGCATTCTAGTCACCACCCACTTTCCTCATCAGCTGATATTTGAATATTGTAGCCTTTCCTACAGTTCTGACTGGTCTAGGTGAGGCAAGTTTATTTATATAGCACATTTCATACACAATGGCAATTCAAAGTGCTTTACATATAAATTTGAATGAAAAAAGAAAAAGCAATTAAGAAAATACATTTGAAAAAATGTAAAATAATTAAAATGAATAATAAGAAAAAAATGTTAAATTAACACCATCTAGTGGCTGGGGGTCAAGCAGTGGGGTGGAGAGAGCTTATGCAACTACCACTTACAGTGATCACCCATTGCAAAATTTCACTCTTTCAATCCATGCCCTGAAGAGGATAAAATCCCATGACCAGCATAGTAAAGGTCGTTGATAGCACTTTAGGGTCCAGTAAATTTAAGGATTTATATTCTGTGGACATGCCTAAACCACTTGTGCATGCAATAACTAACTAAATACACCAAGGTCATGCATTTCATAAAGTAGGTCTAAATTATCAACAGAAAGTTAATGATGCAAATTAGTTCATAACATACCTGAATCACTCCCACTGCTGCTGGAGCTGTTTGGTGGAGTGTCCAATACCAGCATGGGCTGTGTTGGTGCAACCTTGCTGGCTTTGGGAGACTCCATAAGAGGATAAGGGAAGACCACCGATGGATCTATGCATTCTGATGCAGAAGTGCTCAGATCCTGCAAATAACTTGCACTGAGTCGATTCGAGCTGCTATCCGTACTGTCAGCCATCAACTCCTTCCTCGCAGCGTGCAGGGATGCCAGTCTCTCAGAAACCACTTTCTCCAACTTGGCAGCGGCGGAAAAGCCGCTCCACATGCAATCCTGGATGATGATGGACTTGATGAAGGATTGGGAGTAGTCCGCGTCGCAGATGAAGCTCTGGTTGACAACGTCGTCTCCGAGGAACTCGCTGACCATCTCCAGCTGGTCGGCGGTGGAGAGCGACTGTCTTCGGCTAGGCGAGAGCGGCGGTGTGGGCAGCAACTCGAATTTCTTCCAAATGTCCTCGCTGGGCGCAGGAGGCTGAGTCTGTCCCTGCTGCTGCTGGTAGAAATCCTCGTCGTCGTTGTCGAAGTAGAAATAGGGCTGAATGGAGTCGTAGTCGTAATCATAGTTTTTATACGCCAAACTCGCCGGCATTTTGACCCTAGTGAGGAAGTATAAAAAAAAAATTTATAAAAAAAAATAAAATAAAAATATTATAACGAATGTCATGCGTCGTTCTACAAAACACTGACACTTTGACACTAATGAAGACCAAAAATAAATAAAATAAATAATAATAATAATAATATATATTGGATGTCATGCAGCGTTCAACTAAACACTGAAAAACCAATGCATTACCTAACCTCATTACCGAGTGTATATATGTTAATGTTGTGAATAACATGCATTGCGTGAAAATGAGCTGAAATAATTTTAGGGAGCGCCTATAACACTGTCATATAGGCAGACTTGACAACCCAAGCTGCCAACTAGTGACAACATGTGTAAAAATGGGAGCGACTAGACCTAAAAGCCGGTGTGTTCATACCAAACCATTTCAACGCATCCCTGCATCTAGTGCATTCTCTGACTTAACAGTGACTAACCAAAACATTCGCAGACTGTGTGCATGCAAACTTCCAAAAAAACAAAAACGGCAAGTCTTCCATATTTGCACTCAAATGACCACGAATGCACGCTGCATTTATATCTACAACATGCAAAATCATAGACACAATACTGGATGCTTACCGTGTGTAAACAAATGCAGTTCAGAATGGTTGAGTGGGAGACTCAACGCAATGAAAACATGCGAAAAAACTAGGAACAAAAAGTAAAATCCAACAGTTTACTCCGATCTCTTGCAGCATAAGTGGATTAAGAGTCGCGGTCAAATGTAAAGTAATGTAAAGTGATGTAAACTGTAATTCACGCGACGCGCTCGTCCGCCCCTCGGATGCTGAGCAGACTGATCACGCGTGTGCCAGTGGCAGGATGAATAAATTCTGTAGCTCCCGCGAGCTGAAGCAGCGCCCACTGACGTGTGAATGCGCCAGTAATATTTTCCCGCCAAACGAAAACACGGTGGTTTGTGGATTGAATCGCTCGTTCTAACTCGCGAATCTATTATAAAAACTCAACGACTTCTGTGAAAAGACAATTGCTGTTTTATGAATCAGCAGAATCTTTATAATTAATATCTGAATTCAATAATATGGGACTATTTTCTTGCGGAGGGATCAAAATCTCAGTGGAAGCCGAATGGGCGGGGCTAAAATAGTTCTTTGACGTCATTGGAGCGGTGGAGCGTTTTATGGTGTAGTGACAGCATGGGTACTGGAAACAGAAGGAGGTTTAGGGCGCATGGAGAATACACTGGTCAGATATGATGTTATTACAAAATAAGACCAAAAGAGATCTATGTAAATGTAAGTTATCAACTGACACTTGATTTAATTAGCATGCAGACATGCCTAGTAATCAAGATATTGTTAGATGACGATGTTAAACTGTTTTTTAAGCAAATGCTTGTAAGCTGTTGCTGATAAATGAAACAAGAAGCACAAACAGAAGAGTGCGTTCACAATAATGGTGAGTTAGCGCATATGGGAGTAAATAAAGCAAATCATAAAAAGTACATTTGCGACTTTGATGATTTCTATGTTTTTCCATCCCTCTGATTGACATACTGCATGCATGGGAAATTTCAGTTAAATAAATAAATAAATACATACATAAATAAATAAATAAAAATTATTATTATTATTATTATTATTATTATTATTATAAATGGGTGTATTTCAAAATGAAAGCTGTCCGAGCCCATTAATTCATGTGGTCGTTTTGGAAAAAGAAAAATTGTCATGGCAGACGATTTCACTTCTATATTAAAAAAAAAAAAAAAAAAAAAAAAAAAACATATTAATGTTATTGAACCTGAGTTATAGCTCAGTGTTTCAGTGCTTTTCGATTTAAACGTCCACAATTTATTCCTGTGGATATAAATTGGTTTAGACGAATGTTTCGTGGTCTGAGGGAGGGAAAAAAATATCATTGTGGCCATATTTCACTTTAATGGCATGAACTTCTTCATATTCTACATTATTCATTCGCGCATCCAGGTGCAACATAAACTGGTAAAAATTATTATTTTACCCTGTTTTATTCTGAATTATATTTGAAGCTCTGCAAACAGAATTACCAGAAACTAGTGCACTTAAGGAATGATCGTAGGATTCAAGGGAGGACTTCAAAGGATTTCTATGACCCCCCCCCCCCCCCCAAAACAGGACGGGATTTATTATGCAGTGGTATGTGGCGCCCTCTGCTGTTTAATACAGTAATTACTACGTTGACCGGCCGCCTTCAGAATGAAAAAATGAGGTCCTATTAATAAAATAAAGTCAGTTATTTAACTGTTTATTATCGGCCTATTTGTGTAGAATAATATAAAAAAATATAAATAATTAATTTTAAAAAGCAAGTGTAACCAATGTGATTCTGGTCCACACGAATGGAGATGATCTTGAATTTGACAACAAAGATCTAAAAGTTCCAACAAAGGAAATTCTTAAAAACAAACACAATATATTTAGCTTTGCTGGCAATGTGTTTAAAATTTTTTTTTTTTACTTAACTATGAACTAGACTGCCAACTGAGCTGTGCCATATTTGTTCCCAGGGAAAATTGTGTGTAATTCAAACAAAACATAGTAAAATGAACACAGCAATAGCCTACTTAAATTGACCATTACTGTGGTTCTTAAGTTAAGAAAAGACCCAAATATTCTGACTATGGAAAAGAAAAGAGGTGTCATTTTGCTCCCCCTTTTCCCAAGCATATTTAAAAGGAAAAGTGGTCATTATGCTAGCAAATGCGTATGCTGGTCTACAGATGAACATTACGAGAACAAATCCACAGACAGAGAAAACAAAATAGAATTTAGAAATTTGGGTTGTTTCAGCTGTTCTGCCTTTATTGTTTGATAGATGTTATGGTGGGCCTTTTAAGTCTAAAAGGGAACAAATTGAAAATGTATAAACACTTTATCCATTCATTTGGGTGAACATGACTGTGTTAGGATCTCTCCCACAGTTGCTTTTTAATGGAGCTGATGAAGTAATTCAGATGAAATGTTTTCTCTGAGATTTGGTCTTTTAAAATCACAGTGGGTGGTGAAATGCTACGATTTGAGAGACTAATCTGAGAGATGGTCAACTCTTGTTGACAAAAAAAAAAAAAAGTATGAAATCTCACTGATATTGAAATTATATATACACACACACAGTTGTGCTCAAAAGTTTGCATACCCTGGCAGAAATTGTGAAATTTTGGCATTGATTTTGAAAATATGACTGATCATCCAAAAAAAACAAAAAAAACAAAAAACAAAACACGTCTTATTTAAGGATAGTGATCATATGAAGCCATTTATTATCACATAGTTGTTTGGCTCCTTTTTACATCATAATGATAACAGAAATCACCCAAATGGCCCTGATCAAAAGTTTACATACCCTTGAATGTTTGGCCTTGTTACAGACACACAAGGTGACACACACACACACACACACACACACAGGTTTAAATTGCAATTAAAGTTTAATTTCCCACACCTGTGGCTTGTGCTCATTGAGAAAACCACACCGTCTTTTTCCAGAGCAGCCTGTATTTCTCCAGAGGTTACCTGTGGGTTTTTCTTTGTATCCTGAACAATTCTTCTGGCAGTTGTGGCTGAAATCTTTCTTGGTCTGCATGACCTTGGCTTGGTATCAAGAGATCCCCGAATTTTCCACTTCTTAATAAGTGATTGAACAGTACTGACTGGCATTTTCAAGGCTTTGGATATCTTTTGATATCCTTTTCCATCTTTATAAAGTTCCATTACCTTGTTACGCAGGTCTTTTGACAGTTCTTTTCTGCTCCCCATGGGTCAGTATCTAGCCTGCTCAGTGCATCCACGTGAGCGCTAATAAACTCATTGACTATTTATACACAGGCACTAATTGCAATTTAAAAAGCCACAGGTGTGGGAAATTAAACTTTAATTGCCATTTAAACCTGTGTGTGTGTCACCTTGTGTGTCTGTAACAAGGCCAAACATTCAAGGGCATGTAAACTTTTGATCAGGGCCATTTGGGTGATTTCTGTTATCATTATTTAAATATCGTTTTATACCTATTCCCTTTAGCTCCTTTAACATTTTCAATACTTATTCTCAATATAATCTGTTTTTTACTAAACTTAATCCTTTCAGTGTTGAGCTTGTAGAACAACGCCTTTCAATGTCAATAAGTGCTGTTGTTGATTTGACAAATAAACTTTGACATGCATGTAATTTACTAGTTTCAACTGAGTGTAATGCCCACTTATATCCAGTAGAGGTCAGCATAATAAAAAAATAGACACGATATTTTGCATTACAACTTATTACAACATTTCCTATGACATGCCATTTAAATGGTATTTTGCTAGCACACATACTAATATACATTTTTTACCATCCTGATTATTTAAATCCTGTAGAGTGACGTATACAACTGGAGAACGGATTGGTGTTGTGACGCCACGTGTGTTCTGCACGGGAATAAATAACTCAAACATGCGCGCATGCAGCAGACTGTCCTTCGGTCTGTTATTTATACAGTCTGATACCAAAATGCAAAAATGTGCTATATCAGACCTTCGTGTATGTGAGACTTCATTTGCGGATGAATGGCAGGATGATTTCATAGTGAAATGTTTGGGTGACCTGCTTCTGTCTCCTCCTGCACGGAAGCGCTGGGAATGACAGTACAACTGAGATTGTCTTATGTTTTTCCAGTTTGACTTCAGACAGCTGGAAACAGCACAGGCTGGTGGTGCACCGCTTCTCTTCAGTGCAGCTCGACGCGGATGAATGCATTAAAAATAATAATATCTCCATGATGGACTGTCTATCACGCACTGCCTACTGGCCTCTCATTCGATTCCTGGTGCCACTTGCCATTACTAATATAGCTACTGACTTTGGAGAACAGGTAAGAAATGATGATATTATGCATTTGAACTTTTGTCTAATATTTTGCATCGCAAGATGCAACCACATATTTATTGCACGAACCGCAGGTAATGGTGAAATGTGTGTAAAAACAGTGATTGGACTTTTGTTTAGAGGCAAGAAGAGGATCAGGTTTCTCCAATGCTGGCAAAGTGTTAACAAAAACTGTACAGAAATGAATGATTTGTAATTTGTTATGAATTTGACCTCCTAAAGACTTGGCAATCAAAAGGTTACAGGTTCAAATTCCTGGCTACTCCAGATGGACTGTCCCTGCAATAAGTGGGTTGTTGACAAAAAAAACAAAACATGGATATTTACTTTTTTGAACAGCAAATCTTTGGGTTAAAATGTATAAATAATTTAGAAATATAAAAGGGACAGTGTATATTTCAGGTGCTGAAACTGGTCGCCATTTCTTTTAAACTTTTTACCTTATCATCTTTGAGGTCTTTTTTTGCCGTTCTTTAAATAGTCCTACAGTGTAACATGAATTCTGAAGATTAGCTACAAATATTCCTTGTAATATTAATTAATAAGTCAGAAAAGCTGCATGCAGAAAAATTCTAACATAAATGATAAAATGTTGGTATAACATGTTACACGGCAGGACATTTGAAATTTCATGTCAACTACCCAGGTGTATGTAAGTTGCTTATAAAAGTATCAGTTAAATGACCAAAAAGTATTTTAGGACTAATCATTACAATTTGAAGTTACACCGTACCCATCAATCCTTTTTATTTCTAGTGATGCCTTACAAACTGCATGTTCTATGAGTTAGATTTTTATTCAGCCACTTTAAGGATAACCATTTACTTTTAATTAATCATTGAATTTCCCAGAATGGGAATCTCTAAAAGGAATAGTTCACCCTAAAATAAAAATTCCCTCATCATTTTCTCACCCTCATGCCAGCCCAGATGTGTATGACTTACTTTCTTCTGCAAAACACAATGATTATTAGAAGAATATCTCAGCTCTGTAGGTAAATACAATGGACGTGAACGGTGGCTAGAACTTTGAAGCTAAAAAAATCACATAAAGGCAGCATACAAGTAAGACAGAGGCTAATTGTACTAAGTGTAAATAGCAACCAAGGGCATCTGCTTTGCACTAAGTGTAAATAATGTTAGATGCTATTTGCACCCCAGTGCAAATAGTGGAATATACTTTTTGCAACTCTAATTAAATACTAACTTACAGTATAGGGCCATAACTACAGCATGTTTGTTTTTATTTATAGTCCCCCAGACACTCTACACCAACCCCTACCCCAAAACCTAACCCTAACCTTACCTTACAAAAATAATCATGGTTTTACTACAATAACCATAGTATCACCATGGTATTTTGTAGTAAAATCATAGTAACCTCAAAATTAAAACATGGTTACTATAATAACACCATATTACTGTAGTAACTGCATTCAATTTATGGTTTCTGCCCAAAAAAAAAAAAAAAAAAGCATGATTACTACAGTATTATTATAGTAAAACCATGGTTAATTTTACCTGGATCAAACATTTCTCTAAACTCCCTGACCTTAACAGTGATCAAATCACTGCGAGGAAATCAACATTTATATTAATTGTATTTATTATTATAAGTAGTAGGCTATTAAAGGAAATACTAAGAGTGGTGACAGGAAATAGGATGGGAAAAACTGTGGGGCAAAAAGGGGAATCGAACCCAGATGGTCCACATGACAAAAGCATATCCACAGCATCTTTACACACTACGCCATTGAAGCGACACCAGAGAATGCAGTTTGTCTTTATTTTCAGTGTTTCCACCAGACTATTTGAGTGCAAATGGCGGCACTGTGTGGCAGGTGCTATTTGTACCTAGTGCAAATAGTCACTCCGTAAAAGTAATCCATAAGACTCCCGTGGTTAAATCCATGCCTTCAAAAGCAATATGATAGGTGTGGGTGAGAAACAGGTCAATATTTAAGTCCTTTTTTACTATAAATCTCAACTTTCACTTCCACATACTTGCATTCTTTGAGCATATCACCACCTACTGGGCAGGGAGAAACATTTATAGTAAAAAAGGACATCATATCACTTAAGACATGGATTTAACCACTGGACTCATATGGATTACTTTTTTTTGCTACCTTTATGTGCTTTTTGGATCTTCAAAGTTCAGGCCACCATTCACTTGCATTGAATGGACCTACAGAGCTGAGATATTTTCCTAAAAATATTTGTTTGAGTTCAGCAGAAAAAAGAATGTCATACACATCTGGGATGACATGAGGGTGAGTAAATGAGAGAATTTTCATTTTTGGGTGAACTGTTATATAAGTATATGAGTATTTCCCTCACGTAACATGTTACCAACACTGCTTCTCCTTTTAATATGAAAAAGTGCACTGAATTACAGGTTTGCATGTTAAGCTCTTGTTACTGAGTCGAAATGAAATGCACAGCCCAATACCTCTGCTTAGAAAGATTAGATACCAGTTACAGTAGAGATATCCTCAATTAATTATTTGAAGTCAAGGCCAACATATCTTTTGGACAAGTGCTCTTTTTAAATAGATAAACATATTGTATTTAACCCTGAGTGGCAAATCAGAAACAAAACAGCAGCAACAAAAGACATAAAGTGCATTAAAAACCATCCTACACACACATAGTGCAACCTGCAGTGCAATTAGTTGGCAATACTACCAGGTCCATGAATGGCAGAAACTGTGTTTGTGCAATGTCATTACACTTCACTGGAATAAACAGTCCGGAGTTCTGTGCAGGCAGGCATGTTAGGAGCTTGCAAGAGTTTGCGTTAAGTGTTTTATTGATTACGTCTTATATACCTCAACTAGATGCTTTTACACTCTCCTTAATAACTTTGTTGGCATCAGTGCCCTGGTAACTGGGCCAGTGTATAGATTTTCTCTGCTATTTGTAATGAGAGCTTGGGCATACTGGAGAAGCTTGGTGTCAAGAGAGACTGTAAACATTCTCTAAAATGTATTGCTGAAAGATTGCTCCAACAAGTTTGTTTGTCTGCTACTTTTTGATGCACCTTAATCCCTTGGCAGAGACATCATTTCAGGCCATGTCTCGTTTCTCTCTGCTTTAATCCTTGGAACACTGATTTGTGTATAAAGATAATAGAACAAGCCCTAATGCATTTGTTTCTCTTCACATTCAATCATGTGCCTAGGTCTGTGTCCTCTATTGTTACTCTTGTCAAGAGGACAGTGACAGTCTAATTTAGTATGTGTGTGTGTGAGTGCAAGGTAGAGAGGGGTAAGGATTAGTCTTATGTAACTACCATGTTCGTTTATTTATTGCAGCAGTTTTATTGTCTCCCAGTGTCTCACTTGTTCTTACTGTTATAGACATATAGACGAATATGGATAGAAGGAAGACTGGATTCATTCTACATAGTCTGGGCTACACTGTTCTTTTTTTTTTTTATTTCGGTTTTTTTTTCCTGTAGTTATTTCCTGTAGCTCCTTGGTAGAGCACACTTTTAGCAATGCCAGGTTTACGGGTTCCAAGTCACTGGAAGCACATAAACTGATAATGTGTAGGTTATCCCTTAAATGCACTGTAATTTTTTTTAAAGCATCTGCTTAATGCATAAATATAAATAAATGTTTTGTCACAGTTGGAAATCTGTTCATTTTCTTTCCAGTTGTGTGCATGTCTGTGCAGATGTGTGCTGCTTTATTATAGCAACAATGCCTTTGCTTGCATGTTCAAGTTAATTTAAGGAAATATATGAAATTAAATGTATAGTTCACTGTGGTATTTTCCATGGGGATGCTAAAGAGGAACATCATCAGCTAGAGAGGTTGTATAAACCACTTCAAATAGCTTTAGGCTTTTTAAAGTTAGATAGCTTGGTACTGTACAAGTAAGCTCTCATATCAGAATGTGAAACTTCAAAATGTGAAATAAAATGTTATAGTTATATTTTAGAAGTTTTATTAAATGCACATTTATTGGCATTTTGTTGACAGTTTCCTCTGAACAGGGACTTCTGAGTCACACCTGGTTTGCTAAATGTATATTTAATGGTGCTTACTGAGGCAGGCATCACTTTTACTATTGCACATACTTTGGGTTAGGGAGTTATCTGATTAGGGTTAGGTAAGTAGACCTATTAAACTGGTTCATAACTTGCATTTGTGCTTTGGACATGCATTTTATCTTAAAAAGTGTAAACTTTTCTCGAATAAATTGCTTTTTCTTCATGTTTGTGTCAGGCTCTGAACAGAGGTATAGCGACTGTAAAAGAGGATAGAGTTGAGATGTTGGCCAGCTATGGTCTGGCATACTCGCTTATGAAGTTCTTCACTGGACCCATGAGCGACTTCAAGAGTGTGGGTCTCGTGCTTGTCAACAGCAAGAGGGAGAGAGCCAAAGCTGTCCTCTGCATGGCCGTGGCAGGGATCATTGCCATTGTCTTCCACATACTCATAGGTAGGTCTGGCTTTATGTCTCATGCCTAATTTAGTAGAGAAACTTGATATTCCAAACAACTACAGATTTGGGACTTATGATCCCCAAATATTATAATATTATGATTCTATTTTTTTTTCTCCAGCTTACACAGATCTGGGTTACTACATCATAAATAAGCTTCACCATGTGGATGAATCAGTCGGAAACAAGACGAGGAAGGCCTTCCTGTACCTTGCAGTATTTCCCATATTAGATGCAATGGTGAGTGTGAACCTCTATTAATAACCTGAGGGAAGTGAATGCCACAGCGTAAAAATATCTGACCTGAAATTCAAACATCTAACGCCACATCATAATCTTCTGATGATCTAAATGAGTACAACATAATGTATTCTCTTAATTTTAATGTCTGTCTGTCTGTCTGTCTGTCTGTGTGCACTATACATACTTTTAAAAAGTGTGACTAGTATATGCTATTCTGAGCATCTCTGTTGTAGATTAAGGCTTTTTTTTATATATATACTTGTTTGTTATTTCTTTCTTTTTAAATTTGTTTTGATTGTATTTTATTCTAAAGGCATGGATTCATGCAGGCATCCTTCTAAAGCACAAGTACAGCCTGCTGGTGGGCTCTGCCTCCATTTCTGATGTTGTTGCACAGGTAACAATAGCAAGATTCTCGCTGTTAAATCTGTTTTTATATATATATATATATATATATATATATATATATACAGTTCAAGTCAGAAGTTTACATACACCTTAGCCAAATACATTTATACTCAGTGTTTCACAATTCCTGACATTTAATAGTAGAAAACATTCCCTGTCTTAGGTCAGTTAGGATCACTATTTTAAGAATGTGAAATGTCAGAATAATAGTGTAGAGAATTATTTATTTCAGCTTTTATTTCTTTCATCACATTCCGAGAGGGTCAGAAGTTTACATACACTTTGTTAGTATTTGGTAGCATTGCCTTTAAATTGTTTAACTTGGGTCAAACTTTTTGGGTAGCCTTCCACATGCTGGAATTTTTGCCCATTCCTTCATACAGAACTGGTGTAACTGAGTCAGGTTTGTAGGCTTCCTTTCTCGCACACGCTTTTTCAGTTCTGCCCACAAACTTTCTATCAGATTGAGGTCAGGGCTTTGTGATGGCCACTCCAATACCTTGAATTTGTTGTCCTTAAGCCATTTTGCCACATCTTTGGAGGTATGCTTAGGGTCATTGTCCATTTGGAAGACCCATTTGCGACTGAGCTTTAACTTCCTGGCTGATGTCTTGAGATGTTGCATCAATATATCCACATAATTTGCCTTCATGATGCCATCTATTTTGTGAAGTGCACCAGCCCCTCCTGTAGCAAAGCACCCCCACAACATGATTCTGCCACCCCCATGCTTCACGGTTGCGATGGTGTTTTTCAGCTTGCAGGCCTCACCCTTTATTCCTCCAAACGTAACGATGGTCATTATGGCCAGAGGACATTTCTCCAAAAAGTAAGATCTTTGTCCCCATGTGCACTTGCAAACTGTAGTCTGGCTTTTTTATGGCGGTTTTGGAGCAGTGGCTTCTTCCTTGCCAAACAGCCTTTCAGGTTATGGTGATATAGGTCTCGTTTTACTGTGGATATAGATACTTGTCTACCTGTTTCCTCCAGTATCTTCACAAGGTCCTTTGCTGTTGTTCTGGGATTGATTTGCACTTTTCGCACCAAACTACATTCATCTCCAGGAGACAGAATGTGTCTCCTTCCTGAGCGGTATGGCTGCGTGGTCCCATGGTGTTATACTTGCATACTGTTGTTTGTACAGATAAACGTGGTACCTTCAGGCATTTGGAAATTGCTCCCAAGGATGAACCAGACTTGTGGAGGTCCACAATTTTTTTTCTGAGGTCTTTGCTGATTTCTTTTGATCCATGATGTCAAGCAAATAGTTTGAAGGTAGACCTTAAAATACATCCACAGGTACACCTCCAATTGACTCCAATTAGCCTATCAGAAGCTAATTGGCTAATTGCCTAAAGGCTTGATATCCATGTGAGAGCTAACAAACTCATTGACTATTTATACACAGACACTAATTGCAATTTAAAAAGCCACAGGTGTGGGAAATTAACCTTTAATTGCCATTTAATCCTGTGTGTGTCACCTTGTGTGTCTGTAACAAGGCCAAACATTCAAGGGTATGTAAACTTTTGATCAGGGCCATTTGGGTGATTTTCTGTTATCGTTATGATTTAAAAAGGAGCCAAACAACTATGTGATAATAAATGGCTTCATATGATCAATATCCTTAAATAAAAGACAGTTTTTTTTTTTTTTTTGCATGATCAGTCAAATTTTCAAAATCAATGACAAAATGTCACAATTTCTGCCAGGGTATGCAAACTTTTGAGCACAACTGTGTGTGTGTGTGTGTGTGTGTGTGTGTGTGTGTGTGTGTGTGTGTGTGTGTGTGTGTGTGTGTATATATATATATAATATACATACATATACATTAGGGCTGTCAATCAATTACATTTTTTAATCAAATTAATTACATGACATGCTGATTAATTAATCAAATTAATTGCAATCAAACACATCATTATTTGCTAAGAAAGGCCCCAGTATAAAGATAATTCATATAAATAATGCATAGTAATTCAAATATTTATAAATATAATATGCAGGGCCTATTCTAAATATATAATACGGAGTGAAGAGGAGAATCCGTACTTGCGTTAGTTGATTAATTGTGTAATGTTTTTTAACACATTATTTTGTATATAATTAATAGCACTAAATTGACGCATGACAGCCCTAATAATATATGTGTATATATGTGTGTGTATGTATGTATGTGTGTGTGTGTGTGTGTATATATAATATATATATAAAATTAATAATTATATATATTATGTATGTTAGCTGTACTTTTGTGCTAATCTAGTAATTTTTTTAAAACTAAGATAAAATGGCATTTTGAACTCTTGTTTTATGTAGCAAAGAGCTCTTGTTTTGTATAGATGGATAACAGTTACAAATACAGCATATTCCTATTTTTAATTCATTGAACACACACACACATACACACACACACAAACTGTTTAATTTATGTCTCTTTTCCTGCAGATAATATTTGTGGCAATCCTTCTCCAAAGTAACTTGGAATGTTTAGAGCCTCTTCTTATTCCCATTCTCTCTCTGTACATGGGAGCTCTGGTGCGTTTCACTATCGTTGGACTGGGCTACTACCACAAAATCCATGACAACATCCCTGAAACAAGTAGTCTGGATCAGGGGGTATGTTTATCTAGCAATTGTATTACATAATCTAATATCAGAAAAAGATCACAAAGCAAACTATAAATATAAACACAGGTATAAATATATACACATTATCATCCTATGTGCAGGTTTAATTCAATATGATTTCCCTGTTGGGAAAACAAAAAAAACAGGTCATACCATCTCAAGGTAGTTAAGCTAGTTTTTGGAACATGGTACCTGTTGATGGTCCAAGGTCATCCACTATCTCTAACCAGCTTGACCTAGATAGTCTACCAGCTCAGCTATGTCCTAAATAGCTGGTTATCCAGCTGGTCAACCATCTAAACCAGCTTGGATCTTAGGCTGATTTTAACTGGATTTTCTAGCAAGTTTTAAAAGAGCTTGTTTTTCAGTATCCTATATGCCATTTTGTTGTGGTCATGTCAAGGGTGATGCCACTGTAAGGAAGATGCTCAGTTTCTGGTGGCCGCTTGCACTCATTTTGGCCACTCAGCGCATCAGCAGACCCATCGTCAACCTGTTCGTCTCACGGGACCTTAAAGGCAGCACTGCATCAGTTGAAGTGAGTAGTGTTGAGTGCCGCTCTAAAGTCATCAGTAACACAAGGCAGTCTGTCCTGACTGAACTATGTGTCTCTGTTAGGCAGTAGCAGTCCTCACTGCCACATATCCTGTGGGTCACATGCCCTACGGCTGGTTAACAGAACTGCGAGCTGTCTATCCAGCTTTCGATAAGGTAGGTAGTTTTTCGGTTTTTCTTAGACTATTCAAACAGTTCAGAAATGAAACATGGATCATTTACTTAGCAATTCATCCAAGAATAATTTTTAATTGGTAGGCAGCAAAACCTGTTGAGTACCACTCACATTTTTTATTTTTTTTCTAGCTTAGATCACTGTCTTTTGGTGTTTGGAAGAGCTTTTTATTTAAGACTTTTGTTACCTTAATTTTTTAAAACCATATCACAGCAACACGTTTTGGTATTTCCTGAGGCTCTGGAAAGTTCTTTAGTCAACACCCAATGACTAGTGTTTTTGCGCCGTGTTCTTCATGGTTCATCCTTCATGCCTGTAATTACTTACCAGAAAGACATGCAACAGTCAGACAAACATTCAGCAAAGCGCCAGGGGTTTGGGAAATTTTACCCCACTGCCTAAACTTGTTTGGGGTTTGCCAGCTTTTGATTACAGACATAACCAGGGTCACCTCTCTGTGGCAAAGAAAGCCATTATGTTTTAATTGCGGCTGCGTTGGCGAGAGTTTGAGTGAATGGTGTTGTTTAGGGAGAACTTGTTTTGTAACTTTAAGTGCAGCTTTTATAATCACTAGTACGCAATGTTCAAGTAGAGAATAGGAATGACAGCAGCTTGTTTTTGAAGGGTGATGATGCCAGAAAGGTATTTGGGCTGTGACAAACAACACCATGATTGTTTAAGATACTGTAGTTTTATAGATTTATATCAGAAAAGCAAGTTCTCAAACATGGATTAAACATTACATGAGATTTTTCCACACAAGCATGATAGTTTACCTTTGTATTTTAAGATACAAAGGTAAATTTTGTATCTTAAAATAGGATAGTTCACCCAATAATGAAAATTCTCTCTTGTCATCCCAGATGCGTATGACTTGCTTTTTTCTGCAGAACACAAATTATTTTTAGAAGAATATTTCAGCTCTGTAGGTCTATTCAATGCAAGTGAATGGTGAACAAAACTTTGAAGCTCCAAAAAACAATTAAAGCCAGCACAAATGTAATCCATATGACTCCAGGGGTTAAATCCATATCTTCAGAAGCGATAGGTGTGGGTGAGAAACTTATCAATATTCAAGTCCTTTTTTACTAAAAAAAATCTCCACCTTTGGCTAGCCCCGACAAGTAGGTGGCGATATGCACGATGAATGCAAATCACCAAAAAACAAAATAAGCATATGGAAGTGAGAGATTTATAGTAAAAAAAGGACTTGAATAGTGATCTGTTTCTCACACAAACCTATCATATTGCTTTAGAAGAAATGGATTAAACCACTGGAGTCATATGGATTATTTTATGCTGCTTTTATGTGCTTTTTGGAGCTTCAAAGTTCTGGCCACCATTCACTTGCATTGAATGGACCAACAGAGCTGAAATATTCTTCTAAAAATCTCCATTTGTGTTCAGCTGAAGAAAGAAAGTCATACACATCTGGGATGGCATGAGGGTGAGTAAATGATGAGAGAATTTTCATTTTTTGGGTGAACTATTCCTTTAACTGAATCTGTCCTAATTTTTAACAGAATGACCCTTCAAATAAATTAGTTGGTGGTCAGCCGGTCACCAAATCTCACATCAAGAGATTCACTCTCTGCTGCTTGATTCTCTCCTTAGCGGTAAGACTTTTTTAATCAAACATCTACATAGATTTGATTTAAAAATGAGGGTTGTTGACAAATAAAAAGTCTATTAACTTTTAACCATTTTTTTCCCAACAATTTAACCTAAAAATGTGTTGTATGTATACAGGAAAGTGTATATTTTAGGTGCTGTAACTGGTCACCATTTCTTTTACATTTATTTATTTAGCAGACAATGTTTGCTTTTTTCACAATTTTGAATCATTTTGCTTTTTTGCAGTTCACTTAAATAGGCTTGCAGTGTGACACATTTTTAAAAGAACAAATATTCCACGAAGTCGAACTGCATGTTTAATTATTATATATTATACAGTATATGAATTTGAAAAATCTTGTCTTAAGGCATGAATACAATGAAGTATAGCATGTCACACTACAGGAACACTCTGAAAAAGTGAATTTAGGCTACATAATTCTGTGTGTAGCCAGAGGAAATTCACATATGTTTTGAGTTTTGTTTTGGTAAAACATACCAAGGATTGTGGGGCTGACCAAATCACAGGTTCCAAAATAACAAATGGATACTGTCCTACACTTGAATCAAACATGCATTTTTCACATGCTATACATTAAAGAAGCACCGACTTCGGTTCCTACATTGCTACAAACCTATTTGTGATCTGTTGTTTTATGTTGATCTTACCTCAGGGCCCGCAGTCAAACACCGACCGGCCAAAATGAGCCATAATTGATGTTATTATGCAAGTCCAACGGTCTGTCTCAGAAACTTGCTTACGCTTTGGTCACAGATGTTGCACATATGGTTAAGATTTTGTTTAAGGGATGCTACTCAAAAAAAGGATCTTATGCATTACATAAGTTGGCTTTCTAGTGTATTTGTCATCAAAATGAGTTTATGTAACAGGTGTGGAGCAGTTCCAGCATGCCGAGTCGTGTGAAATAAAAAAAGGCCTGTTGCTTGTGAAATGTAATGTATATAAGCAATGCTGTCACCATGCAGAAAACAGACCAAAAGCTTTCTAGTTTGTTTTGTCTTGAATTGCATGACATGTAGATGCATGTTGTGTAATTATTGAATGGAAGGTTAAATCAAATGGAAATTAACAGCACATGTAGGCAGGCAGATTCAGGCACACCCATGTTTCTGAAAGAGGATGTAACACCTGTACCTCCGGTCGAGGCGTCTCTGAAAACAGCCTGAAAATCTTTGGCTGCTGTCCTGGTTCTTGTCTCACAGTGATGACAAAGAAAAAAGAATGAACAAGCTGGCATAGTTGGAATATCTTTGATTTAGACTAACCCAGCAACAAACAGTAACAAATTGCATACGGTGGGTTTTATTTATTTAATTTATTTATTTATTTATTTATTGAGGTCATGAAATAAAACACAAAATGCTGCCAGAAGTATTTACCCCAGAAAGTTCTTCAAAGTTGGTATTCCCATAAAAGATACCATTCTAACTTGGCAACAAAAATACTCTTTGATGTAAAAGCTGCAAACACATATACTTGGTAGTTTGTCTTTATAGCCCAGGTTGAGCATGCATTGATGTGCTTGTCCCATCATACAAGTTTCAAACAGGTTTCATGAACGCTCCTCCGTCTTCCATTGGTCAAACAGATGAGACTATATAGTATATATTTCAGAACTCATGGAATTGGTTGAGCCAATGTTGCTATGTCGGGCTGGTCAGAATGTTCAAAGCGAACAGAGCAATGTTCTGATAGCGCCACAATGGCACAGTGTACACGCTTTGGTGTAATCAACTCACAGTTGGCTTATTTATAGTTGTCTTTGAAAATTAAGCTGTGATTGTGGAATGTATTTTAACATCCCAAAAAGTTTACCCCATCTTTAAAGACTGGCATCTGCATGGCTTTTACAAACAAGGTGTTTGTGGCCAGGACTATTTGAAGGTTGACTTGATCAAATGTGGAGTCTTTCATTGTTAACTTGTGTGTCAAGCCTGTGCCAGACTTGACTACTGTGCCAATTGGAGGAATGCCCGTAGGCAGGGCGTTGAGCAGACATGGCTTGAGACAATTTCAGAATTTGCTCTTGCTGAAATGGAAACACTCTCATAAACAAGAAGGTTTCCGTCAACTTGTCATGAAGGAATGAAAAAAAAAATTGCACAAGACATGCTGTGATATTCTCTGTATTGCGTTGACATGAGTGGTAAATAAAAATGTACATATGACCTAGTATTTGTTAATTTATTTGATTCATTATTTTGACATGATGATGCATGATGTCATTGTGCTTCTATCTTAGCAATGAGTTAAAGAGCTTCATTGTTCTCTGGCTTCTTAGTTATGTTGTTGTGTCTGTTTGCCAGCTTTGTTTCATTGTATTCTGGACCCCTTATGTTTCGGAGCGAATCCTGGTAGACATCATCGGGGTGGACATGGACTTTGCACAACTCTGCATCATTCCTCTGAGAATCTTTTCCTTCTTCCCTCTGCCAGGTACCAGTTGTTTTTTTTTCACCTTTCTGCTTATTGTATGACTTGATTTCCACATTGAAATGCCCATCAAAATTAATGTCATAAGATTGATAATATGATGTTGACAATCCATGTTACTGTATGGATGCATTGCATTACAGCCATGTCATCTTTGTTATATCTGTGTGATATGCAGTAACTGTTCGAGCTCATCTGACGGGCTGGTTAATGACATTGAAGAAAACGTTTGTGCTGGCACCCAGTTCTGTCCTGCGTATAATTGTGCTCATCACAAGCCTTCTGGTGCTGCCTTACATGGGGTTGGTATACACACTGCAACATTTTAAAGAGCTCTGTCACCTACCTCGTGCTTGTATGAGATTAGTACCTGTATTTCCAGTCTTCTGGCATTAGAATCAACAAGTTAGGTGCTAAAATCTAATCGAATATTTAGTTTATATTTTGAATCTTTTAATTCTGCTTTTTTTCTCTCTCTCAAAAACTGCAGTTCTCTCAGCGACTGTCTTAAAAATTGTCCACAGTAACATTGCTTTTAGGCAATGTGAATTTGTTTGTTCACCAAATGCTAGAATTCTTGTTGAGAGACCTACTAATTTCTTGTTTAACCATCTATCAATCGCAATATGAGAGCTTTCATTTTGTCACCATTTCAGTTATGTTTACATGCAGTTAACTGCAGTCTTTGCCTCTGAAGAGATGTACAGTATATCTTGCAAGTTAAAGGGTTAGTTCACCCAAAAATGTAAATTCTCTCATTTACTCACCCTCATGATATCCCAGGTGTGTTTGACTTTCTTTCTTCACCAGAACACATTTGAAGAAAAATAAAAAAATATCTTGGCTCAGTAGGTCCTTAATATCCAAGTGGATGGTGATCCAACTTTTGAAGCTCCAAAAATCATAGACATTCAGCATAAACATCATCCATACAACCCCAGTTAAATGAATGTCTTCTAAAGCGATACGATAGCTTTTGGTGCGGGAATTATTATTATTTTTTTGTATTTGAGTACTGTTTAAATATAAACCAAACACAACCGCAACATTTTTCAATATGAAATTGTTGGTTCAGACAACACTGTTAGGTTAGTTGGGACAACATTTGAGGAATATTGTTGGCCTAATGTGTTTTCATGTAGATGCAAAGTAATTCACATTTAGTAGAACCTGTGAATCAGAAACCCCATAAGCTGGATAAAATTAAAATTTTTACAGCGTTAGGAGTACACACACATCTGGTAAACTGCAGCAACAAAATGCATCAAATTCAAATTACCATATGCTTACAGATTGTTCAGTGTGCTTTTCTGCTCAGTTTGAGATCTGGGAACTAATTAGCTGCCATGCTGCCTCTGAAATTTTAGTGCATCTAAAAATAAGCAGATTAGATTCCCTGTCTTCTGGTTTTGAATGAATAATGACTCAGAGCTCCATAGTTAATGCAAGTTGCTGGAACAGTAAGCTCATCACATTAAATAGAGACCGTTACTTTAATAGGTTCTGTTGATCACAACATCACTGCACTAAAACTAGGCATTTTGACTTTGTCATTAATCTTGTACAGCTGGTTTATGTTTTACTGGTGCCTTAGATTGACTTTGGTAATCTATGCATGTGTTGAAATTGCATTTGATTTTGGTGATGTTTTTGTTGTGCAGGGTGCATGGTGCCACACTGGGAGTGGGATCTTTATTGGCAGGATTCGTGGGGGAGTCCACCATGGTCGCAGTGGCTGCCTGTTATGTATACCGAAATCAGGTGAGGCCCAACCTAGGTTCTGCAGAATTATTAGAGCTAGTGTCCTATATAAAGCAATTCATTTTAAATGGTTGGAGTGTGTAATTTCTTCAGCACTTAAATGAAATTGTGAAATGATCTGTTTTTAAACAGGTTTCCTGTACACTCCCCTTGTCGGTAAATGGTCTGAATGAATGGATTACTTGTAGTTCTCTTGGTTTATTAATCTGGGATAGGAGAAAGTATATTAACATTGAAAAAAAAAAAAAGCCAGCACAAATGTAATCCATATGACTCCAGGAGTCATGTGGCGCCATGCGAGGGTTGGACGTGTGAACGACGTGCTCTGCGCACTTTGCTAGTTTTTAATTCTTTTTGTATCATAAACCAGTGAGATTCGATACATCCTGCTACATAACTGTTCTAAGAAGTCAACGTGTTAAAGAATTCAAAATCCTCAGGCTCTGGAGATATTAAAAGACACTTACGTGCTCAAGCTGATACCTCAGACAGGGCCGCAGACCAGGGACTCGGTTTGGACGGTGCGGCAGGAGAAATTCAGCTGCATCTGGCGAGCATGTCTGTAATGCTGCCGAAAGTCGTAGCGGACCTGGAGGACCTTGCTGTAATACGTCGATCGATTATGTCGATGGGGGTGAAATTCTCTGAGTTGGTTACAAGATTCGGGGACATCGAGAAACGGATCGATTATCTGGAATCATCGTAGAGGGAATTAGCTGCTAATCCGCTAGCGACCAAGATAGACTTTGAATGCGTTTGGGAAAAACTGGAGGATTTGGAGAATCGTAATCGCCAAAACAACGTCCGAATTGTTGGAATTCCTGAGCATGAGAAAGGCCGAGATATGGTGAAATACCTAGATGAGCTCTTCTCGAGTCTGCTCGACATAACAGGTCATAAGTTGGAAATCGAGCGAGCTCACAGAGTCCCGGCTCGGAGATCCACTGAGGAAGACAGGCCCCGATCAATTCTGGCCAAATTTCTGAGATCATCCGATAAAGATCTTGTGTTATGTGAGGCGAGGAGTAAAGGAAGGCTTTCTTGGAAAAACCACAGCATTTTCTTGTTCCCAGACTTTGTGAATTCGACAAGAGAGAAATGTTATCGATTCAAGAAATGCATGAAACTTTTACATCAACAGAAGTTCGCTTTTGCACTGATGTTTCCGGCCAAACTGAGAATAGATACTAAGGATGGGCACAAAATATTGACATGCCCTGCATGTAAAAGCAAAAGCTTATACGCCACACCTCCCACCACCACCCCTGCAAAATCATCTTCCTTTCTTATCGCGGCTGCTAATGGTTCCAAGGCGAGACAGAACAATAATGGGGAAAGAGGGCAACCCTACCGGATGCCCCTATCCAGAGTAAAATAATCTGAAATTAATCCATTCGTTTGTTCCACCGCTACAGGTTGTCTATATGTAACTTAATCCAACCAATAAATGTACTCCTGAACCCATACATTTCCAAAATCTTAAAAATATAATCCCATTCTACCATATCAAACGCCTTTTCGGCGTCAAGTGAGATGGCAGCGACCGGAGACTGATCATTCGCCACTGACCACATGATATTGATGAAATGCGTAATGTTATCAGAAGAGCTGCGGCCCCGAATAAACCCCACCTGATCTATATGTATAAGAGATGTCATAACTTTACTTAATCGGTTAGCCAAAATTTTTGACAAAATGTTACATCTAGATGGATCAGGGAAATTGGACAGTAACTTTTATACTTGCTTGGATCTTTGTCCTTTTTTTAAGAATCAGACTGATCCGGGCTTGTGTCATGTTTGAGAGAAGCTTTCCTTTCTTTAATGATTCCGTTTAAACTTCTAACAAAAGTGGAGCCAATTCTTTAGCATAAGATCTAAAAAATTCAGCGGCAAAACCATCTGGCCCCGGAGCCTTGCCTTTAGGTGAGGCCTTAATTACCTCGTCAAGCTCCTCCAAGGTTATCTCAGAATCTAGAGAATTTTTTTGCTCGGTTATCAATTTAGGGAGTTCTAATGGTTCCACAAATTTTCTAATATCTTCATCAGTAGACAAAAATGTGGAACTATAAAGATCAAGATGGAACTCTTTAAAGGCATTATTAATATCAATGGCCGAGGTAAATCTCCACCAGCAGATTTCACTGAGGGAATGGTAGAAAAAGACACTCTCTGCTTTATATATCTAGCCAAAAGCTTTCCTGCTTTGTCCCCTGACTCAAAGTATGACTGTCTTGCCCTGAATAACCAAAACTCCACTTTCCGCGACAAAGTAGTATTATATCTGTATTTCAATCGGGTCAATTCTCTGGGGCCATCAGACGACATTCGGCGCTTCAGCTCTGCCTCGGCACTTTTAATATTCCCTTCCAACTCCATGAGTTCTCGTGCTTTGGATTTTTTGGTGAATGAGGCATACTGTATGATCCGACCCCTAAGAACTGCCTTAAATGCCTCCCAAGCCACACCCACAGAGGATACTGAGGACCAGTTGGTCTCCATATAAACATTGATTTCAATCTTTAACATTTGTTGGAAATTAGGATTTTGCAAAAGGGATACATTAAAGTGCCAACTATATGATTTCTTTTTCTCCATATGTGGCAACATCTCTAAACTCACCAGGGCATGATCCAAGACTAAGATGTTTCCAATTGAGCAATCCACAACAGATGAAATGAGGGATTTATATATAAAAAAAAAAAAATTCTAGAATAAATCTTATGGACTGATGAAAAAGAAGTATAGTCCCTACCAGATGGGTTCAAAAGTCGCCAAATATCTGCAAGACCAAGATTTTTACACATCCTGTGAAGCGTCACTGTTGCTCTCGGGGGCTTACACACTTTTGCTTCACTATGATCAAGGACTGAGTCCATCAAAAGATTCAAGTCTCCTCCCAATATTATATCATGAGGGGTGCCAGCGGCTTGCAGCATCCCTTCAAGGTCTACAAAAAAGCCCTGATCATCAATGTTAGGTGCGTAAATATTAGCCAAAACCAACCTTTGCCCCTAAATTTCTGCTAAAACAATAATGATTCTCTCTAATTTATCTTTAATCTGTTTGAGAAATTTGAATTGTAGATGCTTGCTTATCAATGTAATGACTCCCCTGCTCTTACTTGTGCCAGCACTAGAGAAAACATGTCCACCCCATATCTTCCCAAATTTTTCAGTTTCCTGCGAGGAAAGATGTGTTTCTTGAAGAAACACTATATCACATTTCTTATACTTAAGAAAAGAAATAACCTTCCTTCTTTTTATGGGGTGCACCAGCCCATTCACATACCACGTGGAGAAAGATAACCCACTCATATTAACATTTGACATTTTGATATAATAAAAAAAATAAATTGTGTGTCAAAAACAAGATTATACAGACCACATTCCAACGTTAATGCAGCAATCAAACCCCAAACTTCCCCCTGAACCAAATCCAACAGAAAAAAGAAAAACGTGCACATTAACCCCGCGCACGACAGCTCAAACCAGCGTCAATCCCTCTAAACTCAAAAGGTCCATGTATGCCTGCGAGAGCCCCCGTGACAACTTTACCATCGGATTGCTCAAGTCCGGTGCTTCTGCACAAATTTTGTAAGGCAAAATTACATAACAGAAAATACTTTGTAAAACAAACCCCAGCCAATAGGCAGAATAAAAACAAAGAATGTGTAGATTCATTCACAGAACTGTCTCGAAGGTTTGTTTCTCCACAAAACAAATTCCAGCCGATATAAAGCCGTTCAGTGTCCTCGGACAGACAGACAAGTTTTCAATGAGCCGGCTGTTTATGAGTGCAGCAGATAATGTAATCATTCCAATGACCTGCAAAAATACTTCACAAAACAATTTCCAGCCAACAGGAGGCAGAAGCACAAAGAATGAACAGATTCATCCACAGCTGTCCCGAAGCAGTGTTATTCCACAAAAAAAAAACTCCAGCCGCTAGGCGGAACCAGCACAAAAAGAAACAAAACAGGCGTTCCGGTTCCTTGGATGGTCTAGAGTGTATTGAGCGAGTCAAATTCACTCAGAGGCCGCATAAAAAAAATACACCATAACTTACTCAGCCCGTCAACTTTATAAAAGACATCCTTTGTAGATATTTTTCGGCCATCCTTAGTATCCATTCTCAATCTGGCCAGGAACTTCAGTGTAAAAGCGATCTTCCGTCGATACAAGAGTTTCTTGAAGGAGTGTTATTCCACAAACCAAACTCCAGCCGCTAAGCGGAACCACCACAAACAGAAATGGCGCCCAGCTTCCTCTTACAGCCGAGAGTAAGTACAGCGAGTTAATCCACTCTGGAGCTACATGAGGAACACCAAATGGCTTACTCACTCCATTGTTTCTATGAAGGACAGTGCTTGCTTGGGACACGTAAATACTTTGCGGCCATCCTTAGCATCTATTCTCAGTCTGGCCGGAAACATCAGTGCAAAAGCGATCTTTCGTTGATGTAAGAGTTTCTTACATTCCTTGAATCGACCGCGTTTCTCTCGTCAAATTCGGGAACAAGAAAATATTGTGATTCTTCCAAGAAAGCTTTCCTTTGCTCCTTGCCTCGCGTTGTGCGAGATCTTTATCGGATGATCTCAGAAATTTGGCCAGAATTGATCGGGGCCTGTTTCCCTCAGCAGATCTGCGAGCCGGGATTCTGTGAGCTCGCTCGATTTCCAGCTTATGGTCTGTTATATCGAGCAGACTCAGGAAGAGCTCGTCTAGGAATTTCACCATATCTCTGCCTTCTTCATGCTCAGGAATTCCAACAATCCGTATGTTATTTCTTTGGCTCCTATTTTCAAGATCTTCCAGTTTTTTCCAAAATGCTTTCCACGTCTATTTTGGTCACGAGCGGATTAGCGGATAATTCCCTTTCCGATGACTCCAGATAATTGATCCGTTTCTCAACATCAGCCAATATTGCAACCAACTCAATCGACGTATTACTGCGAGATCCTCCAAGTCAGCAACTACCTTCGTCAGCATCACAGACATGTTGGGCAGTTGACGCTGGATTTCTCCTGCCACGCCGTTCAAATCGAGTCCCTGGTCCGCAGGCCCATCAGAGGTTTCCGCTTGAGCACGTAAGTGTCTTTTAATGTCTCCAGAGCCCGAGGATTTTGACTTCTTTGCCATGTTTACCTCAAAGAACAAATATGTAGCTGGGTGTGTCGAATCTCACTGTATTATACCATGAAAATAATTTAAAAAAACTAGCAAAGTGCACAGAGCTCGCGGTTTACATGTCTGCTCCTCGCATGGCATCACGTGACCCCCCAGATCAGTCTGATTCTTAAAAATGACAAAGATCCAAGTGAGTGTAAGAGTTACTGTCCAATTTCCCTGATCCAGCTAGACATTTAAAAAATGTCAAACATTTTGGCTAACAAATTAAGTAAAGTTATGACATCTCTTATACATACAGATCAGTTGGGGTTCATTTGGGGAACGCAGCTCTTCTGGTAACATTAGGCATTTCATCAATGTCATGTGGTCAGTGGCGAATGATCAGACTCCAGTCACTGCCATCTCACGTGACGCCGAAAAAGGCGTTTGATATGGTACAATGGGATTATCTTTTTAAGAGTTTGGAAATATATGGGTTCGAGAATACTTTTATTGGATGGATTAAGTTACTTTATAGACACCCGGTAGCGACTGTACAAACAAATGGATTAATTTCAGATTATTTTATTCTGGACAGGGGCACCCAGCAGGGTTGCCCTCTTTCCCCATTATTGTTCTGTCTTGCCCTGGAACCATTAGCAGCCAAGATAAGAAAGGAAGATGATTTTCCAGGGGTGGTTGGTGGGAGGTATGGCACATATGCTTTTGCTTTACGCAGATATTTTATCATTCGTCTCCGACCCCACTAGATCAATGCCTTGCCTCCACAGAATTATTAATTCCTTTTCTAAGTTCTTTTCTCAGGATCAGTCAATTGGTCTAAATCCGAAGCTTTGGCTCTGACAGCGTACTGCCCAGTAACGGCTTTTCAGCTGGGCTCCTTGCTTTAACTACCTGCTACAATCTCTCCCTGTAGATGGCCCCCTCTCTTATTTTAAGCAATTTGATAGCATAGCGAAGTCCTTCATTTGGAATGGTAAGCGTCCCAGATTACATTTCAATAAATTACACAGGCCGATTGACAAAGATGGGCTAGGCCTGCCCAAGATTTTGTTTTATTATTATGCATTTGGTCTCAGACATTTGGCTCATTGGTCGCTTCCACCTGAGAGAGCCCCTCCCTGGTTTTGTATTGAACAGGAAGTTCTTGCCCTTATTTTGCCATTGCAAAGCCTTTCTATCAAACTAACCAGAGAAGTAAGTTACACCCCGTTATCTCGCATTTACACGTGGTATGGACAAAAGTGTCCAGAGTGTTTAATTCGGACATTTATTTAAATGTTGCCTCGAGCATATGGCTGAACCCAAAATTACATATTAATAAATTCCCTTTCTGCTGGTCAGAGTGGATTGTGAGGGAGGTTAACATGCTCAGTGACCTATATGAGAGTGGAGTGTTGAGATCTTTTGAAAATATGGTTCAACATTTTAGGATTCCCAGATCTCAGTTCTTTAGGTATCTACAGCTGCGCCACCTGCTCTGTACTATTTTCAGGAGTAGCATACACCCTCCTAAAGTGGCAGATACTTTGGAAGTGGTGATTAATGCTTTTGGAAAAGGTCATAAGGCATCAGTATATTACTCCCTGTTAATACAGAGTCTGGGGGATGGAACTTCAACTTCTCTCGATATTATGGGAGAAAAATTTAAACTTAGTATTGGAGGAGGGAGTGTGGACTAGGATTCTAAAAAACGTCAAGTCTACATTTAGAGATGCAAGGGTGCGTCTGATTTTGCATTGATTATATTGGACCCCATCTAGATTGTATAGGCTTGGTTTAAAAGACACACCCACCTGTTGGCGATGCCAGTTGGAGGATGGCGATTTAACACATGCTTTCTGGACTCGTGGATTCAGGAGTTTTGGTTGAGAGTCTAGAATTTTGTTTGCGAGGTCCTGGGCACTCAAGTTCTGTTCTGTCCCAGACTTTGTGTGTTGGGTGATGGGGCAGTTATTGATATAGCCGATGGGTATGTAAAGAGGTGGATCCTCACCGGCATGATGATCGGGAGACGGATAATTCTGAGGGGATGGAAATCAGCGAGCACTCCCTCTTTTTATGAATAGTGCACCGAATTGGGCAAGGTAGCATCATTTGAAGAGATGTTGTACAGACGGCTTGGCAGTTCGGTTGCATGACAGGAAATGGGGCAGGTTTTTGGAGGGTGCTCAGTGACAGGCTGTGGAGAGAGACATTTTGTTTTGTTTGGGTATATATTTGTTGAATTAGGTATTTTTTGTTGTTGCTGTTTTTATATATATATATATATATATATATATATATATACACACACACTACCGGTCAAAAGTTTTGAAACACTTACTCATTCTTTATTATATATATATTTTTTTTTTTAGTAGTATTCATCAAAACTATGGAATAACATAAATGGAACTATGGGAATTATGTTGTGACTAAACAAAATCCAAAATAAATCAAAAATGTGTTATATTTTAACAACTTCAAAGTAGTCACCCTTTGCCTAGAATTTGCAGACATGTACTCTTGGCATTTTCTCAACCAACTTCTTGAGGTATCACCCTGGGATGCTTTTTAAACAGTATTGAAGTAGTTCCCATCTATGTTGGACACTTATTGGCTGCTTATTATTATTATTTTTTTTTATTTTTATTAAATTTTAGTTTTATAATGAAATAAATTAATATGGTGGCACAATTATATTTTTGTCTACAAAACCAATTTCAAACATTTAAGCATACGCCTTCAGATCAAAAGATTTTTAAGATCTTGAGAAGTGTTTCAAAACTTTTGACCGGTTGTGTGTGTGTGTGTGTGTAAAAAAATATATATATATATATATATATATATATATATAAACACACACACACATATATATATATATATATATTTATACACACACACACACACACACACACATATATATATATATATATGTGTGTGTGTGTGTGTGTGTGTGTTTCCTCTTGTCTGTTATACCACTGGATGTGTGTAGTGTGTGTGGGGGGTATAAATTGATTCAGTGTGTGTATCTTCTGTTTGTGTAATCCTGTTTTTCGAATCAATAAAAATTAATTTTATATATATATATATATATATATATATATATATATATATCAATAAAAATTTATTTTATATAATATATATATATATAATGCATCACCTTTAAGTCTAACTCATGATTAACTGGAAATAAGGAGTATTTTTGCCTTATCTGCCTTAGAGGTTTAAATACACAAGATACTTATGTGACATGATGGTATCTTACGTGTCCAATATAATATGTGTTCTGTTTTTATTTTATTTTTTATTATTATTATTATTATTATTTTTTGTGATGCTTAATTTTCAGCAGAAACCCCCAGATACAGAGATGGTTGTGGAGGAAGACAACTCTTCCCCAATGAATGAGGTCACCTCCAGGACCCAGTTAGATGGCATTGAAGAGGATGAGAATGAGAGGGTAGAAAGAGAGATCAATGAAGATGAATGAATTTGAGGATGAGAAAAATCACCATGAGGATGGATGATTTATTTATTCAGAGAGGGTAAAGGGGTGGATATCTGTAGCAGTGCAATATCCTGATTGGATCAATGATAATTAAGTGTATGTTGTGTGATTGTTTTGTCCATTTGATAGATTAATATCAAATATTTCTACATTTCAAACAATCCCTTACCCCAAACTCCAATGGAAATGTCCAATCGACAGACCCCAGGATGGGACAGAATGAGCAGATCAGTCAAATACTGGATTTGCATGTCTCCATCAACACACTTATGCACTTACGGAATCTTTTTGCACTGAGGCATATTTACACAAAAGTCTTCCTTAGATCCTTTTCTGCAGCCGCTGAACATTTTTGCCAAAACAGATCGATGCAAGCCACATTTTTATGGTGAGCCCATCCCTCATCACAGGCCCTGGGGCAACGGCCCTGTCCAGGAGAGAGAACTCCCCCTATTGGAATGCATTAAGAACAGGCTTAAAAATATTTTATTGACAGTGTTATCTGCTAAACTTTGACCCCCCCCCCATATTCTAGTGTAATTTGTTTTACTGACTTGGGGTATCGACTTGACATTTTGTTTATGTGTGCCAAATGATCAGTTTTATTTTTGTACACTATATTGATCTTGTCAGATTTTATTTAGGCTTCTTTGCATGTCTATATGTCACTATAGTATGTAGACATTTAAGCCTGAGTACGCACTCTTCTGTATGGACTGTTTATTTTGAGGTTTCGTGAACAAATTCTCTCTGACACATGATTTCTGATCCAGTATTAGCCATATAGCATCTGCTTGTTTCTTTTGGGACCACATTATATAATATATTTACAGTGTCCTTTTCCAGTGGAAGATCTAAGCCATTTATCATTTTTGCCATTATTTTATGAAATCTAATGTTAAGTAGGTCCTGTTTTAACTGTTGTGGGGTGCTTGTGGCCTTAGACAATATGTAAGCACATAAACATGCTTTTATGAATACACCATGAAAGCATTAAATTGTTTAAATGTTGAAACGCACAATAAATGTTTTTCCTAATTAAAAATAATACTGTATGGTAATACAGTAACTGAGTCATAGAATAATCTTTATTCATATTTCCTCAATCTTCTGATCTGTCAGGTCTTGAAAAATGATCATTGCACATAACCAATACTGTATAACTTTTTCTGAATGTTTGGAAATGTTAGTCAATATTAGCCTGTTAGTCATAAATATTAAAAGGTTTGGAGCTAGACTGTACAGACAAATGGCCATACTGTGCATTTGTTCTGGCTTGTGCAAGCAGTTTTTGCTTAATCTTAAAATTTTGTTCAAACTGGAGTTAAAAAATATTTTAAAACTACTCTTTGCATCTGAGGCCTAGTTCAGCTAGCAGTGTGTATTACCAGCTGCCTGCTAACATGATTTAATGATTTATGAAGTTGCTTTCAGCATCTGCTAAGGATGGAGCCCCTTAGGGGACTTGGCAGGAATTTTTTTCTTAAATAGTTTTACATGGCTTAATTGTTCTTTTACTTAATTGTTCTGCGTTCCCTCGCAATAAATTTACCATGGTTTTAATACAGTAACAATATTTTAACCTTGATATTCATAGTAAAATCAGTAATAACAGAAAAATTAAAACTATGGTAATACAAATCATAATTTTGTGGTTATTATGGTTTTACTGCAATTACAAAGGTATTTAAGCTAAAAAAAATTTTTTTTAAGATTGTGTAAAACAATTAAGAAAATGTTTAAAATTGAGGTGTTAAAAAGTATGAAAGAATGGATTGATAGGAACATTGTATATATGTTTGTATAAATGTGTCATGTAAAAATTAAGCAGTTAATGCAAATGCTAAATTTTAGTTTGATTCAAATAATTTATTGCTCTTATTTTTTTCTTTGTATTCTGTTTGTTTTTTTCTTATGAGTTATGAATAGGACTGTAAATGGAAATATTTAAAAAGAGAATATAAAACTTCACATAACTGAGACATTCCCTTTCATAGGAACTCGAACTGCGCAATCGCATTGGGAACAATATACATTCACGCCATGAGAACAGTAGCTGCCAACCGTGTGGTAAGCATATAGCGGCGCACAAGCGAACTAAAGCGTCTGAATAAAACAGAAGGAATTAAAAGTTTCATTTAGTACCCTGCGCATAAAATAAGAGACAACAGGATGTCTACCAACAGAGACTCCATTGATAAGCGCATGCTCAGCCGCTGTAGCGGCAACATAGACTTTAAGCATTGCCGGGGCTTAAAGGGTCGTGTTCACAGGGAGAACACGACCCACTCTGAACATCGCTAGACACTGGCGAAATGACAGAACGCGAACTGGAGACAGACATGCCTGCATCGCTCGCGAATCCAGCTCCACCCCTGGTTGCACACAGCCCTAGATCAAATGGCTGTGAATGACATTTCGATGTTGGGCAGCCAAAGTCTCAGAGTGGGCAAACATCACAAAGAGTGGGCAAACACTTTGTGAAAGTGCATGGTGCCAGTGCAAGTACGAACAGAAGGACGCAAAATTGATACGCTTGCCCCCGAAAGCGAATCTGAGAAAGCACCTGTGCTTCGGCGCAATATGGAAATAAATGTCCTTTAAATCTATTGTCACAAACCAGTCCCTCGGCTGCACTTGTGACATTATTTGTTTCTGCGTCAGCATTCTGAATGTACATTTCATTAGAGCAAAATTGAAACGTCTCAAAATCCAGAATGGGACACAAGCCGGCGTCTTTTTTTGGGACCAGAAAATAACGGCTGTAAAAGCCGCATTCTATCTGAGAAGGGGGAATCCCCACTATTGCCCCTTTTTCTAAGATAGAGTGAATTTCCCAAATCAAAAACGGGGCTTCTAGAACAGAAATGTCTGTCGGAACAACCCCATTGAACACCGGCGGAGCCCGCCTGAATTGAATTAAATAACCATGCTTTATAATTCGAAGTACTCAGTTTGAAATGTCCTACAGCTGCTGCCAAGCCAACAGATGAGCAGACAGAGGGATTAATGCATGGTTCTTGCATGCAGCGTGACCTTTAAGCACTAGATGGCGTACTTGGCTTACTTTTGGCGACTGCCCCAGAACCAGCGACACAGCGGAAGGAAGCCTTTGCTTCTCCAATACTATGGCTGGTTGAAGGGAATTTGATAATGTTTTTGCCTTTAATGTATTTAGGCATAAATTATGAGCACCCTGAAATGTATCTACAGTAGGTACGCTGACAGAATAAACCTTTTCCCTGGTATTTGAATGGGGAACAGTGTATGAACATTGGGGGTAATGTTTACTTGATAAAACTGGTTAGCCACAACAGCCCCAGCATTTTTTATGGGGGGACAACATGTGGTGCTTAAGTTCACTGTGTGTTTTGTGTACATTTGTGCCGGATGAACATCGAATTCTGTTATGCATGTCTTGAAACCTTTGGTCGTGGAGACAGAGGCTGAAATTGGATCAGGCAATTATAAAAAAACGGTCATTCTGAATGTATTTACAGCACAGGACACCAAATAAACCATCTCCCCTAGCACAGAATGGGGAATAATGTGCAAACATAGAGGGGAATTGAGAGCAAGCAGGCTCACCACAATGGCCCCAGCATGCTTATGGGGGGAACAACGTGTGGTGTTTATGTTCACTGTGTGATTTGTGTACACTTGTGCTTGAACATCGAATTCTGTTATGCATTTTGTGAGACTCTTGGTCATAGAGACAAAGGCTGATTTCATAAAGCATTTTTTTTTATGTTCGCTCCCCAGCAAGCTGTGGGGGAATACTGAACCATATTCTGGTTGTCGTACGTTCGAGGCGCATATAACTCATTCCGATACTGACCAAAGGGTAAACAGGAGAGAAACTAATATGTTTATATGATCCAATTTCATTCACTGAGTGGGGGCTCATACTTGGTTACACAGCAAGCCCGTCAAGCTCACATGTAGACCTATTTTTATTGCATATTGAATTATATTATGCATGCCCCGAGATCCTTGGTCATGAAGGCAGAGGCCAAACTCAAGCTGAAAACATTCAATGCTCGTTTCTCCAGCATAAATTACAGGGGAAACTGAGCTAAATAGGTGTACTGAAAAAAGGGTTAGACACTAAACCGATCCCAGCATATAATGGGGGAACAACGTCTAGTGCCCGGATAGCGTGAAACACCCTGGCAAACAAAAGCATCGCCTTGACCAACTCTTTCCCCAGCACGAGCCACTGGGGGGAAACATGAGGGAAATTCCAAACGGAGCCGATATTAGCTCAAAGTATTCCTTAATGCGATGCGCTTGGTTGGACTGCAAAACCATTGTGTGTAGATCCAACAGCTGACTGAAAAGAGCGACATCCATGCCGCCACCGAAAAATTGAGCAGATATAGCAGTGCACATCTCTTGTCTCGCCAGAACGCCCGCGTGGTCCACAAACAGGTGAAAGATAAAAGAAACGAGTTAAAATACCTTGCATCTCCTGATAGAATCCGAAAGAATAATAGCACAGATGAAGCACTGCGCGCGTTGGTTCACCATCACTGTGTTGGGGAATATTCTCTTATTCCAGCCCCCTCGTTCTGCGGCCGGACTCACCGGGCCATGAGTGAGCAGTTCACTTCGAACAGGCAGGGGGAGAGAGTGAAAGGCAGAGGCCTCTCCACAATTGCCTTATTTATGTGCATTCTCCCAAAAAAGACAATAGAGACAAAGGGGCCAATTTGTTCCTTACCTTCCAACGACTAATTCTCACATACAGCGTTTTTTAATGGCGACGGCTCAAGACATGCATGGTAACTTTTTTGCACGCTTTGTCAGAAAATGGCCGCCAAGCTATGCCTTAGATCATGTCAGAGCATGTTCGCACTCCAAACTTCTCAGACACAAAGTCGAAATCCCAAACGGCTCCTGCACACGGAGCTTCAAATCTGGAGGCCGTGGAACTGGAACAAGTGGGGATAACACCTCGTGGTGAGAAATTGCGTGCCTCAGAAAGCGCAGCTGTCCCCGTCGGACCCTTGTAATGTTTGGGAAAAAAATATTAAAATTGCTCTGAAATTTACGCTGTATAAATGATGTCCTTACGTGTTCACCACTCAAAAGGGAGGATTAATAATCCTCGCTTCAATGCGAGTCGCTGGAGCAAACGTGCTTAGACAAAATCACGCAATGAAGAACAGAAATCTGACTCCATGGCGTGAAAGCAAGCACCTTTATGGAGCCCGTGACATAGCTCCCTCCAATAAACTGGCATGATTGTATAAGGGCTTCAGACCACATGACACTCAGGGTGTGTCCCAATGCGATTACGCAGCTTGCGTTCCTACGAAAGGGAACTCCTTGCAAGGGAACACAAAACCATTACAAGGGAATGCAAACTATTGCGAGAGAAGGCAAAACTTATTGCGAGGGCACACAAAACTATGTCAGAAAATATATTCCCGCCCTGTCCTCTTAGGGGCTCCATAGCTAAGAACATAAATGTAAACGTAAAATAACACAATGAATGTGAGTGTATGGCAACACTTTAGAATAAGTTATTCTTACTTTAAACGTCTAACTACTCTTGCCTTTAAGACAATGTTTTGTGTAGAGCGTCATTTGATATTAAATTTCAAATTATACTTTTTAAAAAGCAGTTACAACTAATACAGAGGAAAACTGTCATGGCAATGACACCAGTATGGAAAACTATTCCATAAGATTCTATCAAAATGAGTGTGTTTACATGTACACCAATACGCAGACAACTGCCAAAAATCAGCTCATTCAAAAAGTCTGACAATGCAAGAAAACTTTGTTTACATGGGATTTGAAATCATCAGGTTATTCTCCGCTTTTGACGTCAAAACGTAAACAGGCATGCACACAACACTTGCACAAATTAAATAAGCTGGTAAGAATGCCGGAAAAGGTGTTTACATGCAATGTGAAATCAGGGTAATGGGCAAAAATCTACCAGTGTTGATTGGTTTTTGCTTTAATTATTTATGACCTTATCTGATAATGGAAAGCCATTTAAGGGGTTCACATGATCATATTGTCTTTTTTTTTAATCAGTGTAAGATTGTGCATATCAACATGCTTGTTTGTTTCCCAAAAAAATTAATAAATAAATAAATAAACAAACATTTGCCATTCATATGTAGCAATGCTTAAAAATGACCCAAGATATCTGACAGTCTCAACGTTGGCTAAAAAAGCCACAACCACTGCCAGTGGCATTTTTCGGGCATGTTTTATATTTTGAAACAATATAAATTTGATTGAATCTGCATCAAATGGACTTCAGCAGACAATGTGAATTCAGAATGTGAATACACTCAGAATGAACTAACATTCTTTTGAATCAATATTTTCTAAACTTGTTGTAAACTCTTAGTATTCTTTAACATCAACAAAGAAAATGATCAAATTTCAACTTGTATTCAACAGTGCAAATTAAGAACTTTGCTTCCTGTCTGCACCTATGTTACTCATCACAACTTTTTCTGACAGGCAGTGTGTTAGTGCTGTGATTAATTTTGGAAAAAACCTGAGCACTTCTGCTTGCAAAATGATCTCAGCAGATTGCTTTACATTCCCATCATTAAGCGTTTTCATTCGAATGACCAACAGACTATCAAAAAACAAAACATCGTGCCACCTTTGTTGGTCAGATTTGCTCTCTGAGGTCTGTGTTATCAGGTCATCATGATATCGGCTCTTTGCTGGTGTTGAACGGTCCTCCTGACCGGAACGTTGTAATGGCGATCGTCCTCTGTCACGATGCACACGCAGGGCCACTCCTGCTTGTGGTCATCTGGGTAATGTGTAACAAACTCCTCTGTGTCTGTCATGTACAGACGGAAGGCTTGAATGGTGTGCTGTAAGGCATAGCCCAATAGAAACATCTCTACCTACAATGCACAAAGAAAACATACATTTCACTTTTTGTATTTTGGTGTGATATATTAAAGCAGTAAGCCATGAGAGGCTGTTTGTCAGTGATTTCACCAGAGGTGTTGTTAACAGTAGTAAATATCCAAAGAGGAGGGCCTAGTTTACAGTAGTAAAATCTCTGTAAAGCACAGTCTTGGCTCATATACAACTCTGGCAACAGCAATATGATAAAAGACACACATTTTTAAATATAGTTGCGAGCAGCAATTAACGGGGTTCAAGCGGTTTAAGGCCTTTAAGCACATGCGTAAAATGGTATTATGTTTTATTTAGCAAGCATGTAACCACCTAGATCATAGATGGAATAGACCATTTACAGCCAATACAGGCAATTTACTAAGGAAATACATCGTTTGTAAAGCTTTTTAAATCTCATAGCGCCACCTATGGTCCGATCTCCATAAAAGTCTGCATGCTTTTTTTGAATCATATGTTGCATGTGCTCACCTAATTTCGTGAAATTTTTGTTTAGGAATTATGGGCTTATTTGTACACTTGACCACACCCATTTTCTAAATGACACTGTTATAGCTACCAAAGGGTATCCAATTTCTTTCAAATTTCTCACAGACCTCTAGGGCCAGGAGTCGAACAGGCCCACCGAGTTTTGTGCTGATTGGCCTCCGCTAACCTTGTCTAATAGGTGCTCAAACTTCATTGGCCGATGGTGGCCATGTTTGTTTAGATACGCCAATATCCTCATAAACAGTCATGGCACCTTGGACAAAGACACTGCATGCCAATTTTCAACTCTATCAGACTAACGGTTGCGTAGTTAGAGCTGTTTTCATGTTTTTTTTCCTGTTACAGCGCCAAGTACCAAGTGGCCAAACTCCACGTTTTTTTTACCGTGACCTCAGATATAACTCATACACATGTGTATCTCATTTCGTTTGGGCGTTATAGCCATTTTAGTAAAAATGGCCACCCTTTTTGAACGTTTTGGCACCCCTTAGCGACCGTGATTCGAAATTTCAACTTTTTTTTGATAATTATTGATAATCAGACTCCAGAGTATATTTCAGCACTGGTTTGCTTCCGATCGGGTGAAAAACATAGAACTAGTTTGCAAAAGTAGGTTTTGAACATTATCTGAAATATGTACCGAACCATTTGACAGACTGCTTCTTGAGGCAAAGTTGTTTAGAATGAGAAGCGCTATCAGGTGATATATATTACTTGTGTTTTTTTACAACACTGCATTATATACAACCATTAACACCTACAAACATCATGATAGCACCACCTAGTTTCGATCCGATCAGTCATTGTTAACCTTGTGTAATAACTGCTGAAATTTGATTGGCCGATGGCGGCCATGTTTTTCAACATACGTGAATGTCCATATAGAAAATGATGGCAGCTGAGACAAAGACAATGTATGCAAATTTTGAAGTCAATAGGATTAATGGTTTGATAGTTACAGCCAATTTCATATTTTTTGGTATTATAGCGCCACCATGTGGCAAAACCGCACCAACTTTTCTGGACAACCAAAGATTGACCTCTTACATAAGCATGCCAAGTTTGGTGAAGATATCTCATTTCCTTCAAGAGTTATAGCCAAAATTGGCCACTCCTACTTCCGATGTTTTCACATACCGTAGCTAGCTCGAGTCGAAAGTTAAAACTTTTTTGATAACTTTTGATATCCATAGAATCTATGAGACTCCATAGAGACTCCATAGAATCGTTGGCACTGGTTTGGTCCCGATTGGACGAAAAACCTAGGACTAGTTCGCAAAAGTAGGTTTTATGAAAAATCCAAGATGGCAGAAAATTGTTATAGGCGGAAAAGAAATCAGAGATATACGTTTTGTTTGGTTTGAGCCAAGGACTCCAATGGTATAAAGCACTTGAGTCTATGACAAACGGTCTAGGAATTATGAGCAGTTTCGCGTTTTTTGATCGCTGTAGCGCCCCCATTGACCGATTTGGCCGAGTCTGTGTTTGAGTAGCGAGCAATACTACTACCATCTGACCAAGTTTCATGTCTCTAGGCCTTACGGTTTGCTCTGCCCGATCAGTTTTATGACAGAATAATAATGATAATAAAAATCTTAACAATTACAATAGGGTTTCAGTGCTAAGCGCTTGAACCCCTAATAATAATAATAATAATAATAAAAATCTTAACAATTACAATAGGGTTTCAGTGCTAAGCGCTTGAACCCCTAATAATAATAATAATAATAATAATAAAAATCTTAACAATTACAATAGGGTTTCAGCGCTAAGCGCTTGAACCCCTAATTATAAACGCAATAAAAAGTAAAATAGTTCATAACTGCATAACTGTGCGCTGTTTGCCATGAAACCAAATGATTAAAATTCCTTGTATGAACTGTGTGACTTGGTGCATTAATATGGTTAAATTATGTCAAACTACTCATTTTATGTGGCTTGATTTCATTACAGTTGGTCATTTTGTATTGTTACAAGTAAAAGATCAAATATTTTCTCGCCTTTTTAAACGGTATTAAAGGAATATTCTAGGTTCAATTCAAGTTAAGCTCAATTGACAGCATTTGTGGCATAATGTTGATTACACAAAAAATATTTGACTTGTCTGTCCTTTGCTTTAAAAAAAGCAATAATCGAGGTTACAGTAAGGCACATACAATGGAAGTGAATGTGGCCAATTTTTGGAGGGCTTAAAAGACAGAAATTTGCTTTTTTCTAAGAAAAAGTGGGAAAAGTCACAATACATTTTTGTGGTAATCGACATTATGCAACAAATGCTGTAGATTAAGCTTAACTCGAATTGAACCCGAAATAGTCCTTTAAATATTTGTTTATACACTTCCTATTTGTCCTTTCTGAACTTCAATTAAAGCCAATGGAACTTGAGTCTTATTACTCGCCTGTTCTACTCCTCCGGTGAAGCCAATCTGGCTCAGGTGATTGGTCAGGAGGGTTTGGGGGTTTTCTGATGTGTCACGGGCAAAAAGGAGCCAGCAGAACACAGGCACTTCTTGATCTGACACCATATTGTGATGAAGCTCAACGGCTTTGGCCAGCATCAGAAACTTGAGTGCTTCCAAAAGACCATACTCTTCCTCACCACCCTGAAACACGTGCTCACACACACTCTGCTTCTCTTCTGGGCTCTCAGCGGCTGCTGCTGCCTGCCACTGAATGTACACACACATACAGATGCAGTAAAATATAATAATTCATATAAGAAATTATTGTGATCATCTAATTCTCTCAAATTAAACATAAAAAGTGCTTTGGAAACTGAATTTTAATTAATGCAATAAGTACACTGCTACTTTTTTTAAATGAACAGGCATGAAATATTGATTTTGAGTGTGAGAAAGCCAAGTGATACAAGAGACAGGAAACTAGCACAAAAATGTAGAAAAAAAAAGGACTGGGACAACCATCAGTCAAATAATACAGTTCAGAGATTATCATACAAAAATATGTTAATATAGAATGTTGTGATTAACCAATCAGAATCAAGTATTACAGAGAGCTGAGTAATAACGTCTTACACGAAATATAGGTTATATTAGATAATTGTATTGTGCACTTTTATATTTATATTATCTAGTAGACAAACACTAAATGGTTGTTCTTCAATATGACATTTTTAATAAACAATGGAAAAGAGAGATTCACCTTCTTCTTAAGGAGCTCTAGATAATTTTTCAGCCTTTCTACAGAATCCTGCTTTTCACTTCCCCAGTTGCATTCTAGGGGAAACACCCATTCACCAATCAGATGCTCCCGAGCCTCAATCATCTCTGGCAACTATGAAAATGACCAATCAGCAATAGTTAAAAGACCTTAGTACATAATACATCATTTTTTTTTTTGATTAACATTTTTATTGATTTTTCAAAGCAAAGAAAAACAAAACATATATACAATGAATCAACATTAACTCCCACTACTTCCTCTCCCCAATCAAGAACCCCACCAGACCCCAAACGAACATCCCAGTGGTCTTACATAAGTACACACATATACAGAGAATAAAATAATATATATATATATATATATATTATTTTATTCTCTGATATATATATATATATATATATCAGAGAATAAAATAATATATATATATATATATATATATATATATATATACACACACACACACACACACACACACACAAACATACATATACACATTATTAACATACAACTCTAAAACTATACCTCTCTCTCCACAGACCCACTCCGAGAGCCCCCCAAAAATATCAAATATCTACCCCTTTTCCCAATAAAAGAATCCCATATCCCCAGCCTTCTACACGTTACCTCTTCGAAGGCTGCCACCCTTCCCACTCCCGAATTGAGGGTGCTCCCACTGACTTCCGACCCCTTAAAACAATCTGCCTGCCTATCATCGTACTGGTGAGGACCCAATTGTTTATGTATTTGTCACCTACGTCGATGACCGCCCCATCACCCAAAACACAGAGTCTGAGGCAAAACGACATCCAAATGCCCAACACGTCACACACACTCTGTACCTTCAACCAAAATTCCTGAATCTCAGCACACCACCAAAAAACATGGGCCATGTCTCCATCCTCTGATTGGCATCGCCAGCAGGTGGGTGTGTCTTTAAGACCAAGCCTATACAATTTAGAGGGGGTTCAATAGAACCGATGTAAAATTTTAAATTGTATAAGGCAATCTCTCGATGCAGTTTTTATGTTTTTTAAAATCCTAGCCCATTCTCCCTCCTCCAATTCCAGGTTTAAATCTTTCTCCCACAATCTCTTGAGAGTGGTTGAGACTCCGTCACCCAGACTCTGAATTAATAAGGAGTAATACACTGATGCCTCATGGCCCTTTCCAAAAGCAGAAATCACCTCTTCTAGAGTATATGCTGCTTTAGGGGGTGTATGCTATTACAAAAAATTGTACAGAGCAAGTGGCGTAACAGAAGATACCTAAAAAACTGAGATCTGGGGATCCCAAAATATTGAACCAAATTTTCAAAAGGACCTCATCACACCGCTCTCATAAAGATCACAGAGTGAATTAACCCCCCTCGCAATCCACTCTGACCAACAAAAAGGGGACTTATTAATGCATAGTTTGGGGTTTAGCCATAGGCTCGAGGCAACATTTAGATAAATATCTGAATTAAACACTCTGGACACTTTTGTCCATACTGAGTGCAAATGTGAAATAACGGGGTGTGATTTAACTTCTCTATTTAGTTTGATGGAAAGGCTTTGCAATGGCAAAAAAGGGGCAAGAAGTTCTTGTTCAATGCAGAACCAGGGAGGGGCTCTTTCAGGTGGAAGCGACCAATGAGCCAAATGTCTGAGACTGAATGCATAATAATAAAACAAAATCTTGGCTTGGCCTAGCCCACCTTTGTCAATCGGCCTATGTAACTTATTGAAATGTAATCAGGGGCGCTTACCACTCCAAATGAAAGACTTCGCTATGCTCTCAAATTGCTTGAAATAAGAGAGGGGGACATCTACCGGGAGAGACTGTAGCAAGTAGTTAAATTTTGGAATACAGTTCATTTTAATAACATTAACCTTCCCAATAATCAATAAATGTAATGAAGCCCACCTATTTACATTGCTTGAAAACCTTTTTATTAACGGCTCAAAATTAACTCTGACTAAATCAGACAAATTTGTTGGGAATAAAATGCCCAAATACTTAATGCCCTGTTTGGGCCACTGGAAGGCGCCTGGCTGGAAGGCCGTTACTGGACAGTACGCTGTCAAAGCCAAAGCTTCGGATTTAGACCAGTTGGCTTTGTATCCTGAGAATTTGGAAAAGGAATGAATAATTCTGTGGAGGCAAGGCATAGATTTAGCAGGGTCAGAGACGAATAATAAAATATCATCTGCATAAAGCAGAAGCTTATGCGCCACGCCTCCCGCCGTCACTCCTGGAAAATCATCCTCCTTTCTTATCGCAGCTGCTAATGGTTCCAGGGCAAGACAGAACAATAATGGGGAAAGAGGGCAACCCTGACGGGTGCCCCTATCCAGAGTAAAATAATCTGAAATTAATCCATTTGTTTGTATCGCTGCTACAGGGTGTCTATAAAGTAACTTGATCCAACCAATAAACGTACTCCCGAACCCATACATTTCCAAAATCTTAAAAAGATAATCCAGTTCTACCATATCAAACGCCTTTTGGCATCAAGTGAGATGGCAGCGACCGAAGTCTGATCATTCGCCACTGACCACATGATATTGATGAAATACCTAATATTATCAGAAGAGCTACGACCCCGAATAAACCCCACATGATCTATATGTATAAGAGATGTCATAACTTAATCGGTTAGCCAAAATTTTAGCCAAAATTTTTACATCTAGCTGGATCAAGGAAATTGGACGGTAACTTTTACACTCATTTGGATCTTTGTCTTTTTTAAGAATCAGACTGATCTGGGCTTGTGTCATGGTTGGCGGAAGCTTCCCATTCTTTAATGATTCAGAATAAACTTCTAACAAAAGTGGAGCCATTTCTGTAGCATAAGATCTAAAAAATTCAGCGGCAAAACCATCTGGCTCCGGAGCCTTGCCTGTAGGTAAAGACTTAATTACCTCGTCAAGTTCCTCCAAGTTTATCTCAGAATCAAGAGAGTTTTTTTGCTCATTCGTCAGTTTAGGGAGTTCTAATGGTTCCACAAAGTTTTGAATATCTTCATCAGTAGATGAAGACGTGGAACTATTGAGATCAAGATAGAATTATTTAAAGGTGTTATTAATATCAATGGCTGAGGTAAATATTTCACCACCAGCAGATTTCACTGAGGGAATGGTAGAAAAAGACTCTCTATGCTTTATATATCTAGCCAAAAGCTTCCCTGCTTTTTCCCCTGACTCAAAGTATGACTGTCTTGCCCTGAACAACCAAAACTCCACTTTCTGTGACAAAATAGTATTATATCTGTATTTCAATCGGGTCAATTCTCTGAGACCATCAGACGACATTCGCCGCTTCAGCTCTGCCTCGGCACTTTTAATATTTCCTTCCAACTCCACGAGTTCTCGTGCTTTGGATTTTTTGGTGAATGACGCATACTGTATAATCCTACCCCTAAGAACAGCCTTTATTTCTTTTTTTATATATTTTTTTTTTGGACTCAAGATGTCGCCGAGTATGGCTGCTGCATTGCGAGCTCCAAAACAGCATTGTAGTTTTTTGTTTGTTTTGTTTACAATTCTTATGTTTTTTTGTCTTGGATGTTGTCTGCCTTATTGTCTAGGACAGACAAACACTTTTGTACATTGGTTCTGCAATTACACACCGTAAACCGGACTTCAAATTCCTCAATGCCGACCCGCTGTTTTCAAACACACCAGCGGAGCCCTTTGTCTGGGCCGTGAAAACGCAGAAGGAAAAGGGTAACAGAGCCGGCGTTCTCATCAGAGTAAGACCTCGTGCAAATCGACCCCCGCTACCCAGTATTCTACTGGCAAATGTTCAGTCTCTGGACAACAAGCTCTGCGAGCTGAAAGCGCGGATCTCTTTCCAACGAGAGATGAGGGACTGCTGCATTATCTGCCTTTCAGAAACTTGGATGTCTGCGGAGATTCCAGTCTCAGCCATTGAACCCGCGGGGTTCTCCGTGCACCAAGCAGATAGAGTGAAAGACCTCTCAGGTAAAAGCAGAGGTGGTGGTGTATGTTTTATGGTCAACAAATCCTGGTGTGATCAGAGGAACGTACATTCTATCAAGTTTTTCCGCTCTCCTGATCTGGAATTTCTCATGCTTCTGTGTCGACCATTCTGGCTACTGAAGGAATTCACAGCAGTCATTATCACTGCTGTATACATCCCCCCCCCACAAGCCGACACAGAACAGCAACTCAAGGAACTGTACGGGATTATAAGCAAGCAGGAAACCGTGCACCCTGAGGCCGCGTTCATTGTGACCGGGGACTTTAACAAAGCCAATTTTAAATCAATCGCACCAAAATACCACCAACACATCAGTTTTAACACACGAGGGGACTGGGTTTTGGACCATTGCTACTCTCCCTTCCAGGATGGCTACAAATCCCTCCCCTGCCCACCATTTGGCAAATCGGACCACTCTTCCATTCTGCTTCTGCCCGCTTACAGGCAGAAACTGAAACAGGAAGCACCCACCCTCAGAACGATCCAGTGTTGGTCGGACCACTCAGACTCTGTGCTACAAGACTGTTTTGATCACGCGGACTGGGAGATGTTCCGGTCCGCCTCTGATGACGACATTGAGGTGTACACAGATAGCGTAATGTGTTTCATCAGAAAATGCGTAGAGGATGTTGTTCCGTCCAAAACAATACGGATCTACCCGAACCAGAAACCTTGGATTAATAGCGATGTTCGCGCGGCACTTAATGCACGGACCTCCGCTTTTAATTCCGGGAACGCGGAGAAGCATTAACAAGCCAGTTATGCCCTCCAAAAAACTATCAGAGCAGCAAAATGCCAGTACAGGAACAAGATTGAAGGACAGTTTAACACCACCAACTCTAGAAGCATGTGGCAGGGAATTAATATCATCACGGACTTTAAAGGGAATAAAAACTCCGCCGTGAACACCGCTGCCTCTCTCCCTGATGAGCTAGATACTTTTTACGCACGGTTCGAGGGAAATAACACAGCCCTTGCAGAGAGAGCTCTCGTGGCCGAACCTACAGAGGTTAGTTCACTCTCCGTCTCTGTAGCGGATGTAACCCAATCCATCCGATGGGTGAATATCCGTAAAGCCGGGGGTCCAGATGGCATTCCAGGCCGCGTCAGAGCGTGTGTGAAAAACTGGCTGGTGTTTTTACGGAAATGTTCAACCTTTCCCTCTCTTTGTCTTTAGTCCCCACATGCTTTAAAATGTCCACCATTGTGCCTGTACCAAAGCAATCAAAAATCACTTGCTTAAATGACTGGCGCCCTGTTGCTCTGACCCCCATCATCAACAAATGCTTTGAGAGACTAATCAGAGATTACATCTGCTCTGTGCTGCCTCCATCACTGGAACCATTGCAGTTTGCGTACTGCAACAACTGCTCCACTGATGATGCCATTGCATCTACAATACACACTGCTGTCTCCCACCTGGAAAAAAGGAACACTTATGTGAGAATGCTGTTTGTAGACTACAGCTCAGCATTCAAAACCATTGTGCCCTCCAAGCTTGATGAGAAACTCCGGGCTCTGGGCTTAAACAGCTCACTGTGCAGCTGAATCCTGGACTTCCTGTCAAGCAGACGCCAAGTGGTTAGAATGGGCAGTAACATCTCATCACTGACCCTCAACACTGGAGCCCTGCAGGGCTATGTTCTTAGCCCACTCCTGTATTCCCTGTACACACATGGCTGTGTGGCATCACATAGCTCCAATGCCATCATTAAGTTTGCTGATGATATGACGGTATTAGGTCTGATCACTGACAATGATGAAACAGCCTACAGAGAGGAGGTGCACACTCTGACACGCTGGTGTCAGGAGCACAACCTCTCCCTCAATGTCAGTAAGACAAAGGAGCTTGTGGTGGACTTCAGGAGAAGAGAAAGAGAACACAGCCCCATCACCATCAATGGAGCACCAGTGGAGAGAGTCAGCAGCTTCAAGTTCCTGGGTGTCCACATCACTGAGGATCTCACATGGTCCATCCACACTGAGGCCGTTGTGAAGAAGGCTCATCAGCGCCTCTTCTTCCTGAGACGGCTGAGGAAGTTTGGAATGAACCGCCACATCCTCACACGGTTCTACTCCAGCACTGTAGAGAGCATCCTGACTGGCTGCATCTCCGCCTGGTACGGCAATTGCACCGCCCACAACTACAAAGCCCTGCAAAGGGTGGTGCAAACTGCCAGACACATCATTGGAGGTGAGCTTCCCTCCCTCCAGGACATATACACCAGGCGGTGTGTGAAAAAGCTCAGAGGATCATCAGAGACTCCAGCCACCCGAGCCATGGGCTGCTCTCACTGCTACCATCAGGCAGGTGGTATCGCAGCATCAGGACCCGCACCAGCCGACTTCATGACAGCTTCTTCCCCCAAGCAATCAGACTTTTGTACTCTTGATCTCTCACGATCAATATACATCAGCACTGCACTTTATTAATCTTATTATCTCACACTGGACTGTCAAATTATATTCTCTCTTAACAACACACTGGCAACTGACTATCAACCGACAGCCTGAATGTCAATACAGTACAATACAACCTACTGTACATTTTATATATACTATATAGACAATTTTTTATTGTATAATGTGTATTCTATATTGTGTGTATTGTATAATGTATATTGTATGTTATTATTTGTATATTGTGTTGTGTGTAATTATGTGTATATTAGATTTTAAATTGTGTTGTGTAAATTTGATGTTTATTGTAGATTGGTATATGTCTCATCACTGTCACGACTGCTATGTTGCTCGGAACTGCACCCAAGAATTTCACACACTACTGCACTTGTGTATATGGTTGTGTGACAATAAAAGTGATTTGATTTGAAGTGCCTCCCAAGCCATGCCCACAGAAGATTCTGAGGACCAGTTGGTCTCCATATAGACTTTGATTGCAGTTTTTAACATTTGTTGGAAATCAGGATTTTGCAAAAGGGATACATTAAATCGCCAGCTATATGATTTCTTTTTCTCTGTATGTGGCAACATCTCTAAGTTCACCAGGGCGTGATCTGAGACTAAAATGTTTCCAATCGAGCAATCCACAACAGATGAAATGAGGGACTTAGATATAAAAAATAAAAAAAATCTATTCTAGAGTAAATCTTAAGAACTGATGAAAAAAATGTATAATCCCTACCAGATGGGTTCAAAAGTTGCCGGATATCTGCAAGACCAAGATTTTTACACATCCTGTGAAGTGTCAGTGTTGCTCTAGTGGGCTTGCACACTTTTGCTTCACTATGATCAAGTCCATCAAAAGATTAAAGTCTCCTCCCAATATTATGTCATGAGGGGTGCCAGCAGCTTGCAACATCCCATCAAGATCTATAAAAAAGCCCTGATCATCAGCATTAGGTGCGTAAATATTAGCCAAAATCAACTTTTGCCCCTGAATTTCAGCTAAAACAACAATGACTCTTCCTAATTTATCTTTAATATGTTTGAGACATTTGAATTGTAGATGCTTATTTATCATTGTAATGACTCCCCTGCTCTTACTTGAACCAGCACTAAAGAAAACATGTCCACCCCATATCTTACTAAATTTTTCAGCTTCCTGCGGGTAAAGTGTGTTTCTTGAAGAAACACAATATCATATTTCTTACGTTTAAGAAAAGAAATAACCTTCCTTCTTTTTATAGGGTGCCCCAACCCATTCACATTCCATGGGGAAAGAGACAACTTATTCATATTAACATTTGACATATTGATATAAAAAAAAAATAATTGTGTGTCAAAAACAAGATTACACAGACCACAATCCCCATTAATGCAACAATCAAACCCCAAACTTCCCCCCGAACAAAACAAACAGAAAAAAGAAAAACGTGCGCATTAACCCTGCGCATGACAGCGTGAACTGGCGTCAACACCTCAAAACTCAGAGTCCATGTACGCCTACGAGAACCCCCGTGACAACTTTGCCTTCAACTTATTCAAGTCTGGTGTTTCTGCACAAATTTTGTGAGGCAAAATTACATAACAGAAAATACTTTGTAAAACAGACCCCAGCCAACAGGCAGAATAACAGAAAAAAACATGTAGATTAATTCACAGAACTGTCTCAAAGGTGTGTTTCTCCACAAAACAAACTCCAGCTGATATAAAGCTGTTCAGTTTTCTCGGACAGACAAACAATTGTTCAGTGAGCCGGCTGTTATGAGTGATCACTCCCCTGTCCCTTAAAAATACTTCATAAAAACAAACTCCAGCCAACAGGAGGCATAAGCACAAAGAACGAACAGATTTATCCACAACTGTCCCGAAGTAGTGTAATTCCACAAAACAAGCTCCAGCCACTAGGCGGAGCCAGCACAAAAAACAAAACAGGCATCCCGGTTCCACGGATGATCAAGAGCCAAACTAACTCGGAGGCCGTGAAAAAACAAAAAAACAAAATACACCATAACTTACTCAGCCCGTCAACTTTATAAAAGACTTCCTTATTGTGAGCATGTAGATATTTTGTGGTCATCCATAGTGTCCATTCTCGATCTGCCAACTAAAAAGAAACAAAAATGACACCCAGCTTTCTCAGATAAAAGAGTTCCTCAACCACGAGTCAGTCCACTAATATAAGAAACATCAAATGGCTTACTCCAATGTATTTATGAAGGAGAGTGCCTGTTTTGGACATGTAAATACTTTGTGACCATTCTTCTTTTCTATTCTCAGTTTGGCCGGGAACATCAGTGCAAAAGCTATCTGCTGTTGGTGTAAGAGTTTCTTGCATTCCCTGAACCGATCGCGTTTCTCTCATCGAATTCGCAAAGTCCGGGAACAAGAAAATATTGTGATTCTTCCAAGAAAGCTTTTCTTTGCTCCTCACCTGGCGCAACACGAGATCTTTATCGGATGATTTCAGAAATTTGGTCAGAATCAATTGGGGCCTGTCTCCCTCAGCAGATCTGCGACCCGGGACTCTGTGAGCTCGCTCAATTTCCAGTTATGTCGAGCAGACTCGGGAAGAGCTCGTCCAGGAATTTCACCATATCTCTGCCCTCTTCATGCACAGGAATTCCAACAATTCGTATGTTATTCTTTCAGCTCATATTTTCGAAATAATCCAGTTTTTCCTAAATTAATTCCAAATCTGTTTTGGACGCGGGCGGATTAGCTGGGTCTTTCAACTTCTGTCACTCTTGTAAACAACTCAGAGAATTTTGTTTCCATCGCCGTAATCGATCGACGTATTACAGCGAGATCCTCCAAGTCAGCAACAACCTTCGTCAGCATTACTGAGATGTTGGACAGTTGACACTGAATTTCTTCTCTCGACGTGCCGTCCAAATCGAGTCCCTGGCTCGCAGGGCCATCAGAGGCCTCAGCTTGAACACATAAGTGTCTTTTAATGTCTCCAGAATCTGAGGATTTTGACTTCTTTGCCATATTTACCTCAAAGAGCAAGTATGTGACTGGGTGTATCAAATCTCACTGGATTATAACATGAAAATAATTAAAAAACTAGCAAAGTTCGTAGAGCTCGTTTCTCACACGTCTGCTTCTCGCATGGCGTCACGTGAACTCCCATAATACATAATTTGAGGCAAACAAAAAAAGGCTGTGCGAGACAGAAGTACACTGCCCTGGCTTGCCAAAACGCAGAAACTACGCCGACACTGAAACTGAGAAAAATGGCTTCAAAGTCTAAGTGATAGTCCAGTCAAATGTGGATTCCATCTAATTTTTACAACTGATAAGTTTATGTCCATTGGAAATTTTTAGGAATCTTTTCAATGTTTTATCTGCTGAACAATTGATATAAAGGTAAACACCAGTATGTATAATGAATGGACTGTATCCTTCTATCCCTTATGGGCTCATTTTAGTAAGCATCAAATTAAATATGGTGTCTACCCTGACAAAGGTCTATAAGAGTAAAGAGATATCCTCACCAGTAGAAAGCCTTCATCCTGCAGCCAGGTGGGCATTTTTGTGCTGGTCACCAGCACCTGGTACAGTGTTGCTCGTAGGGCACAGTAGTTATCTCCTCTTACTTGCCTCAGAGCGCTGAAGCTACGAGACATCTCATTGTAGCCCTGAAACAGACACATTAGGGAAACAAGCACAGACCATTCACCTTTCAGTAAAGTGGCCCCACAAAGTATTTGGACACTTAAGCCACACTTAAAAGTTGTGACCAACTTCCGTATTGTGACATATTACCGAGTAAAACAGCTTATCAAACAAGAAAAAATGTAGGGTGAGGATTTGAGTTTATCCATAGGTTGTTGATTGGATTGTGAAAATATGGTCATTGCATAGCGGAACAGAGCCAGATCTGAATGTTAGTTTGCAGTGGACACACAAACCCCTACCACAGTGCTGTGATTCAGAGCCGGTTATTGGTGAAATTTGAGCAGCGATCTCAACAGATTTATGATCAAACTGACAACATAAACGCACAAGTACATTGTGGTCTTTGGTTACAAAGATAACCATATTTTAATGTTTTGAATCACAATACACTAAATATAAAGGGAAAAAAAACACTTACTTGTGCTGTGCATCTCAAGGTAACTGCATTCAAAAATATAAATAAACTACAGAGGCATCCGAAGCATTGTATTCATTAGTGATCACCTCAGCAATTCAGGCGTGAAATTTCTCGAACACAACTGCGAATTCGCCATTATTCCTCCTCATTCGAAATGTAAATTCAAGACAGCTGACCAGTAACCAAGGAAGTTTGGGTTAAGGAATGATAGTTTTGAAGGAAAACAGCAGAAAATACACATTGCCATCTTCACCAACATGCGATTGATGCTTCGTTCAACTCTACGCAAGGTTGTAGTATTTATAAAAAAGGGGCAGGGTTTAAGCAGACTAAATGATTGGAGAAGTCCTGCATACGTCACGAGAGAGAAGTCTGTCTTTTCACCAGAAGATCGTGTTATGACATTTTGATTAAAGATTACGAGGTCAAATAAATTTAAATAAAACATATGCATGGCTGAATTGTTCAAATAAGATCAATAACATGCATTTAGAAAAGAGATAGTGTGAATTTTCATTTCATGCTGACTTTAAAAATGTATGAATGTCACTGCAATTGATCAAACCAAACAGCATTTATTGTGAAGAAAGTTTTCTTTTCAAACAATTCAAAACATTGCCTGCAATGCTTCATTTGTTATAATCAAATGTACACATTTAGATTTCCTCTCACCTTTCTGACCAGGGCACTTTTGGCTGTGTTGCCCTTCCATTCTCGCTCACTGTAGGCCAGTATGTCCACAGCTTGTGCTAAGCTACATCTGGTCTCAACACCAGGAACTAGATGAGAAGAAAAATACAGAAACTGATACAGAAGCAGAAAACTTTGGACAAGTATCTTTTCAAAAATCATTCAGCTGTGTAGGGCTTTACTGGTTGTTTAGATCAGTGTTACTATCAGAAATAATTGGTAATTATTTCTTTAGTTATTAATTAATATTTAAATTAATTAATTTAATCTAACTCATTAAAACCTCATATGGGGCTCCAGTAAATGTAGTGCACTACGTTTAGGAGCGGGTTTGGTTATTAGCAATAATTAATAATTATCAAAGATAATTATTAATTATTAAAATCAATAGGACATTGGTGAGAATCAATGTTAGCTTTTTTAATCCTTTAAATCAACAATTATCAAAGATAATCGTTAATTGTTAACATCGATGAAACATTAATTAAAATTAACACTAGCTTATTGATCATTCAAATTCAACAATCATCAAAGATAATTATCAATTATCAAAAACCAATAGAATATTAATAAGGATTTATATTGACGGGGCACCACCATGGAATCAGGGACTAATAACCAGATAGTATAACTCTCAATATTAGATTGTTTTCTTAGGAAAATCGACATCCGAAGAATATTGATTTTCGGGAAAAAAAACAAATGAATGAAGGCTTGAATCCGAGCACTGACATCCCGTCAGCATGACACAGGTGTATGCAAAACAAACCAAAACACTTCTCTTTGTAATATAACAAAGTTTATTTATGCAGTAATATCATTAATTAATACAATGCAGTCAATAAACTTCTGACTTACAACTACAAACTAAACAGTGATATGATTAGATATGGAAATCAAAATAATCCTATAACACATGAGGGTGTGTGTGTGTGTGTGTAAGGAGGGACGCTCACAAAATGGCGGACGTGACTCTCATGGAGAGTATGTCATGCGAGACTTCCGGCCAGAGAATATGGGTGCGAATGTGGGCGGAGAGAAACCAGTCAATGGCGTCTACCAGTTACCGCGTGTATCCGCTTGTACGATAGCTTAGGGACAAAGTTGAGCTTTATCACAAAGCTATCTACTAGCCAAAAATGTGTGCGAGAATGTTTGTGAGGGGTTGTGTGTGTGTGTTTGGTTAGTACGAGAGAGAGAGAATTAAGTGATGGCCCCAAAGCCGGTTTCGCGATCGTGGGAGAGAAAGCAGCTGTTAGTTTATCACTCAGAAACGCTTGTAAACCGTCCCGCGGTCTTTGATTCTTTAAAGGATAAACTCAGTTTGCCGGTCTCACCTGCGATGGCGGAAATGCACAACAGTCCACTGTGGTTGGACTACAATACAGCAAATCAAATTCGTGATAATTAATACCCTGAGTATTAGCAATGAGTGGACATGGTGGTCCGTAAACTGTACAAGCAATACCCTTGAGACACAAGAACAACACACTATAATATTCTATCTCTGCCCAGACGTAAACCTCTTACTTGAATCGTACGAGGACGTAGAATGTGTGTTCATCCGTCCTTTAACTCCGACCCGGTTCCTCGAGGCTCGGGTGATGACGGGAGGCCGTTTCCTTACTCTGTCGGTGGGTGGTACAGCTGTTGATTCTCGGCGGGCTGGCAGAGAAATCAGCGATGTCGACTTGATTGAAGATGGAAGAGAAATTTTTTCTCTCTTCACTTCTGCAGGCAAACGGATGAAGATGCGGATTGCTCGGCGGTCTCCTTCGGATCCGTTAGAGTGTTCGGTGGAACACAGAGTAATCTCAACTCGTCCAGCGAGATGGAGATTGTATGGCCACAGTTTCAAGTCGGACTTTACTTCCTTGTGCCACGAGGCTACACCTGAGAGCAGCGATGAGCTGCATCTACGCACGGCGAGCAAAGTTGCTGGACGCAAATCCTGGAAGCATTTCAGAGGTATTTCTACTCCTGATGATGTCATGGTTGAGGTGCGTTCTGTCATGTGCCTCATCCAATAGGAGTTGAGAGTTCGATCCTTTAGTGAGCAAGGCTTCATGGGATTTGTAGTCTGTTTTGGACTCCCTTTGTTTGATTTTGGCACGATTTTCATCAGTAAAATGTATGACTTGGTATGTGGGCCTGAGTTAGGTTTCACGACTGTGTTAGGCCTGCCTTTGTCTTCTATCTGAATACATGAGGCCCAACAGCTGACACCCAGAGTTAATAAGTAAGTCACAATTAAACCTTTGAGAGTGACTGGGTGTTAAACAATTGTGCAACTCTGCACTTTAGTAAAGGACTCATTATTTACAGGTTTCCATTGCTTTTTTTGCTGTTGTTGTTGTTACTTTTTCCCAATTAAAGAGAGTGATTTGATTATCTCCAAAACGTTTCTCATAGATCATTTAAAGACCCATTAAATAAAATTGGAATTTTGTGACTTCCAGTCCATGTCTATTAGCTTTGAAGCTATATATACACGTGTATATATATATATATATATATATATATATATATATATATATATATACACACACACACACACACACACACACACACACACACACACACACACACACCATTTTAAGACAGTTTAAGGAAGTGATGTCTTTTTGTTCCTTGAACAATTCCTGCTAGTTTTTTAACTCAGAATTCGTTCCTAATGGCATAAATCACCCTCCGAAGGGCAGTTTGAAGGGATAACAATAATGATAGTCATGTTGTAGGATCACTTCAAACAGAATTTCAAAAATAAAAATTACTTAAAAAGTGAGTTACCAATGACCCTCATTTTTGAGCCCCACACATTTTAGCCTTTCAACGCTCTCAGAGTGGATGGTAAAGTCTTCGTAGGGAATAGGGCATAGGGATGATCACTACGGAATGGAGGGCACCCACAACAGTGGGAGTCGCTTCATTCATAGTGACTTAAACATGATTAACATTACTAACGCCATTGTCACAAAATGTCATTATTAAAATGTGGACCATGTTGTTCGGTGGCTGGATACTCCCTGGATGCCTGGAACGAATGGAAATTAAAGTGTTTACTCCAAAAAAGCAACTGCCAATGGACGCATGAACCGCTTCAATGAAGCGAGATGGCTAGATACAAGCAGCTAACAACTGTAGCACAAGTCTTATCTCTGGTAGGTGAACAACATTTATGTAAAATAATTATAAGTTTGAGAGGTAGAGTTCTAAAAGTGACTATAGATCGCTCTCATTTTAATGAATGAATTTCAGAATTGGTTTCAGAATTTTTAGGATGGCTTGTATTCTGTCATCTGACAGCCGTTTACCATGTTTAGAAATCAAATGGCCCAGGAAGGTTACTTCCTGTTTTAAAAACTGCAATTTAGAGAGACTGGCTTTATGGCCTTGTGCTGCTAAATATTGTAGCAGTGCATCAGTGTCAGTCTCACAGGCCTGTTCATTTTTGGAGCAAAGCAGCAAATCAACAACATACTGAATTAGCGTGCTTCCACATGGCAGGTCAAATCCATCTAAATTCTCACATAGGGCTGCAAATAATACTGTGGGGCTATCTGAAAACCCCTGTGGGTGGCGGATGCAGGTCCATGTCTTATTCTTTTTTCTCCCCAATTTGGAATGTCCAATTCCCAATGCGCTCTAAGTCCTCGTGGTGGCGTAGTGGCTCGCCTCAATCTGGGTGGCGGAGGACAAATCTCATTTGCCTTGGCAAATTATCATTCTCCGCGGCATCCACGCACAACTCACCACACGCCCAACCAAGAGCGAGAACCACACATTATAGCGACAACAAGGAGGTTACCCCATGTGACTCTACTCTCCCTAGCAACTGGGCCAATTTGGTTGCTTAGGAGACCTGGCTGGAGTCACTCAGCATGCCCTGGATTCGAACTCGCGACTCCAGGGGTGGTAGTCAGCGTCAATACTCGCTGAGCTGCCCAGGCCCCGGTCCATGTCTTATTCTTAAATGTAAATGCAAACCAGTATTGTAAATAGGATGCACTGGAATGCTGAAAAATGCAATGGCCAAATCTACTACTGAATAGTACGTACTATCACCAGGTACCTGTGTTAAGATTCGGTGGGGATCTGGGACTACCGGGGCTCATGCATAAACTGCATCATTTACTGCTTTCAGATCTTGGACAAACCTCCAAGCTGTTGGTTGCCCTTCCTGTGAAGCCTTCTTAACTGGAAAGATAGGCATGCGACAAGGGGAGTCTGGGCACTGCACAATCACTCGTTTCTCTACCAGTGACTCAAAAACAGGCATTATGCCCTCATAGCTTCAGGTTTCAGAGGATATTAAGCTTTTCAGGGCCTGTACTCAGATTGTGGAGAGACTATTAATGGAGCTGCCTTGTTTATTAGACCAACATCATATTTGTGCTGGGCCCACAACTCTGGTGGAAATTTTTTTTAGTCTTGGATCTGTCGCTTGCATTGGAGGGGTCAAACTAATATAATTACTGTTTTGGTGCGTCATCAGATGCATGGCATGCATCCCAACGAATGTGCAGGCAAAGGGCTTACTGTAGGCTTTTAATGAGGGTGAGTATTGTACTCCATTTCCCTCTAACACCCAGTCACATGTATGGTTGCAGCTAGTCACCCAATCACCCACTTCTTTCCATGAACTACAATTTGGTTTCACTAGGGACACAAGTGGGTTATATGAGGTTTGCATAAACTTATCTACTTCCCCTGTTCTGAGTACAGACAATGCACAGAATCCATCAATTCCCCAATATAGGTTGGCTCCAACTAATAAAGTGCTCTCATATCCCTGCCTGAACCAATCTCTCAAAATCCAGGTCTGGGCCTGACGTGTACTTGACATAGGATGTACAATGCAGGTCTGCCGGCTGCATGAAGTCTGTTTCCCTCTCGGTGACCAATTTATGAGCCAATTGAATTAGAGTGCAGGAAATCGACCTGGGGCCATCTAATCTGAGGTCCCATAAATACCAATACTTGGGTGGGTCAGGAGAGAACAACACTCCCTGAGTGTTCGGAACCTGCTCAATTTTGAGTCCTTGATCTAAGCAGACTACTACTATGCCAAACTCACACATTAAATCTCTAGCCATTAAATTCACCGGGCAGCATGATGAGACCAGAAATGAGCATTTCCTGCCTTGTTTTACTTTTTCACTATCTATCACAGACAGTAGAGTTGTAATTTCTCTGTCATCAATTTACCACCTGCCCCTTTAATATTTATACTCCATCCACAAAATTTTAGGCTCTCTGGCCATTCGTTTGCTTTTAACACTGAATGAGTAGCTCCTGAGTCCACTAAAAAAACAATTTCTTTTCCTGCCACTATTAATTTTATTACAGGCAACACTTCTGCAGGAAATATTTCTTGCCTAATAATCAGATCTTCTGTCTGGTTTATGATATGTTTATTTACTGGTGTATCCACGTGTGTGTGTGTGTGTGTGTATGTGTGGTTTCTGCTCACCCTCATCCAGTTCTCCTCCTGCCTCCGCCGCTAGTCAATATTCGACTCTGCCACAGCCGCTCCCTGGTCCGCCCCCTGGGTTTGTTACCATCACCACCCCCACACTGAAAACATCCATCTTGCTGGGGATTTCGGCCTCCTCGACCGCTGCCCCTCACTGACCCTCTAGCTGCTTGTTGTTCATAGACTTGCAGCTGAGCCATCTGTATTCTCTCACTTATTTTCTTTTTCTTCTTAGTGGTCTTTTCCTCTGTTTGCAGGATCTGGCTCAAGATGGTGCCGAGTATGGCTGCTGCGTTGTGAGCTCCGACACAACATAGTAGTGTTTTGTTTGTTTTGTTCACAATTCTTATGTTTTTTGTCTTGGATGTTGTCTGCCTTATTGTCTACAACAGACAAACACTTTTGGACATTGGTTCAGCAATTTCACACCGTAAACCGGACTTCAAATTTCTCAGTGCCGACCCACTGTTTACAAATACGCAAGTGGAGCCCTTTGTCTGGGCAGCACAGCCGCGGAAACACAGGAGGAAAAGGGGAAACAGAGCCGGCGTTCTCATCAGAGTAAGACGCCGTGCAAATTGACCCCCGCTACCCACTATTCTACTGGCAAATGTTCAGTCTCTGGATAACAAGCTCTGCAAGCTGAAAGCGCAGATCTCCTTCCAACGAGATACAAGGGACTGCTGCATTATCTGCCTTATGGAAACTTGGATGCCTGCGGAGATTCCAGACTCAGCCATTGAACCTGCGGGGTTCTCTGTGCACCGAGCGGACAGAGCCAAAGACCTCTCAGGTAAAAGCAGAGGAGGTGGTGTATGTTTTATGATCAACAAATCCTGGTGTGATCAGAGGAATGTACATTCTGTCAAGTCTTTCTGCTCTCCTGATCTGGAATTTCTTACGCTTCTGTGTCGACCATTCTGGCTACCGAGGGAATTCACAGCGGTCATTATCACAGTTGTGTACATTCCCCCACAAGCCGACACAGACCGGGCACTCAAGGAACTGTATGGGAGTATAAGTGAGCAGGAAACCGCGCACCCTGAGGCCGCGTTCATTGTGAACGGGGACTTTAATAAAGCCAGTTTAAAATCAGTCGCACCAAAATACCACCAGCACATTAGTTTCAACACACGAGGGGACCGGGTTTTGGACCATTGCTACTCTCCCTTCCGGGATGGCTACAAATCCCTCCCCCGCCCACCATTTGGCAAATCGGACCACTCTTCCATTCTGCTTCTGCCCGCTTACAGGCAGAAATTGAAACAGGAAGCACCCACCCTCAGAATGATCCAGTGCTGGTTGGACCAATCAGATTCCATGCTACAAGACTGTTTTGATCACACGGACTGGGAGATGTTCCGGTCCGCCTCTGATGACGACATCGAGCTTTACGCTGATAGCGTAATGTGTTTCATCAAAAAGTGTGTGGAGGACGTGGTTCCGACCAGAACAATACGGATCTATCCGAATCAGAAACCATGGATAAATAACGATGTTCGCGTGGCACTTAATGTGCGGACCTCCGCTTTTAATTCTGGGAACGCGGAGGAGAATAAACAAGCCAGTTATGCCCTCCGAAATCTATCAGAACCGCAAAACGCCAGTACAGGAGCAAGACTGAAGGACAGTTTAACACCACCAACTCTAGAAGCATGTGGCAGGGAATTAACATCATCACGGACTTTAAAGGGAATAAAAACTCCGCCATGAACACCGCTGCCTCTCTCCCGGATGAGCTAAATACTTTTTATGCTCGTTTTGAGGGAAATAACACCGCCCTCGTGGAAAGAGTTCTCGCGGCTGAAACTACAGAGGTTAGTTCACTCTCCGTCTCAGTAGCGTAACCCGATCCTTCCGACGGGTGAATATCCGTAAAGCCGCGGGCCCAGACGGCATTCCGGGCCGCGTCATCAGAGCGTGTGCGAACCAGCTGGCTGGTGTTTTTACGGACATTTTCAACCTTTCCCTCTCTTTGTCTGTAGTCCCCACATGCTTTAAAACATCCACCATTGTGCCTGTTCCAAAGCAATCAAAAATCACTTGCTTAAATGACTGGTGTCCTGTTGCTCTGACCCCCATCATCAGCAAATGCTTTGAGAGACTAATCAGAGATTACATCTGCTCTGTGCTGCCTCTCTCTCTTGACCCATTGCAGTTTGCTTACCGCAACAACCGCTCCACTGATGATGCCATTGCATCTACAACACACACTGCTCTCTCCCACCTGGAAAAAAAAGAACACTTATGTGAGAATGCTGTTTGTAGACTACAGCTCAGCATTCAACACCATAGTGCCCTCCAAGCTAGATGAGAAACTCCAGGCTCTGGGCTTAAACAGCTCGCTGTGCAGCTGGATCCTGGACTTCCTGTCAAGCAGACGCCAGGTGGTTAGAATAGGCAGCAACATCTCCTCATCACTGACCCTCAACACTGGAGCCCCGCAGGGCTGTGTTCTCAGCCCACTACTGTATTCCTTGTACACATGACTGTGTGGCAACACATAGCTCCCATGCCATCATTAAGTTTGCTGATGACACGACGGTGGTAGGTCTGATCACTGACAATGATGAAACAGCCTACAGAGAGGAAGTGCACACTCTGACACACTGGTGTCAGAAGCACAACCTCTCCCTCAACGTCAGTAAGATGAAGGAGCTTGTGGTGGACTTCAGAAGAAAAGACAGAGAACACAGTCCCATCACCATCAATGGAGCACCAGTGGAGAGAGTCAGCAGCTTCAAGTTCCTGGGTGTCCACATCACTGAGGAACTCACATGGTCCATCCACACTGAAGTCATTGTGAAGAAGGCTCATCAGCGCCTCTTCTTCCTGAGACGGCTGAGGAAGTTTGGAATGAACCGCCACATCCTCACACGGTTCTACACCTGCACTGTAGAGAGCATCCTGACTGGCTGCATCTTGCCTGGTACGGCAATAGCACCGCCCACAACCACAAAGCACTGCAAAGGGTGGTGCGAACTGCCAGACACATCATCGGAGGTGAGCTTCCCTCCCTCCAGGAAATATATACAAGGCGGTGTGTGAAAAAAGCTCGGAGGATCATCAGAGACTCCAGTCACCCGAGCCATGGGCTGTTCTCACTGCTACCATCAGGTAGGCGGTATCGCAGCATCAGGACCCGCACCAGCCGACTCCATGACAGCTTCTTCCCCCAAGCAATCAGACTTCTGAACTCTTGATCTCCCTCGATCAAAATACATCAGCACTGCACTTTATTACCCTTACTCTTATCTCACACCGGACTGTCATAAATTATATTATTATTATAATATATTCTCTCTTAACAAACTGACTATCAACCGACAGCCTGAATGTCAATACAGTACAATACTGTACATTGTATACTATATATAGTTTTTTATATATTTTTATTTTTATTGAATAATGTGTATCTATATAGTGCGTATTGTATACTGTACAGTGTATGTTATTATTTGTATATTGTTGAGTGTAATTATGTGTATATCAGATGTTTAAATTGTGCTGTGTTAATTTGATGTTATTGTAAATTGGTACTGTCTCATCACTGTCAAGACTGCTATGTTGATCGGAACTGCACCCAAGAATTTCACACACCATTGCACTTGTGTATATGGCTGTGTGACAATAAAGTGATTTGATTTGATTTTAACTACCTTTTCAGCATGCCTGGCATGGGCTAGTATGTCAACTAGACGCCCATTGTCCACGTGGATGTCCACATGGTGTTTAATGTCTGGCAAAAGCCCATCCACCAGGCATATTTTAGCTGCTGTTCATAGGGGCTATCACTGCCATCTGTGGGAGGGGTTAGGCCGCTGTGCACATGAAACACATCTGAGAGGCGCAAATGGTAATCAGATACAGCTTCTCCTGGGTTTTGTTTACAGTCTTTAACCTTTCCCCAGTCCATTCTTTTCTCATAATGAGCCCCCAAATGAGTGATTAAATGTCCAACAGCCACCTGATAGTCGGAGCCATTCCTGTCGATCCAGGGTTTATCGTCCTCGGGCCAGGCTTCATCCCCCATGCCTTGAACGTGGCCCCAGCTTAAGCATAATTTGGTGATTAAGAGTCTTTTAATCTCACCAGTCGTGGGTCGATGTTGGCGGATCGGTTCTCAGAATTGGACCCTGAACTCCTTGCCCCCAATCTCACTAGGGCGTGGTATGCCAGCCATTACCTCTCTGAGGTCAGTGTTAGTCCAGGGCCGGTAGACCAGGATAGTGGAGGGGGGGGTCTTCCTCTCCCCCTCGTGGATTCGCCACCTCGACCACTGGCATCTGGGCACATTCGGGCCATGTGAGTTGGTAGGTTGCAGGCTTAATCGAGGACTGGCATTGGTCTCTTCCTGGGGCTCTGCTGTCCAGGGGATTCTATCACCCTCTAGTTCTGCTTGACACCGGCGACATCAGCAGCTGTGGGAGCTCTTGGTACAATGGGAACGGGCCACTGCAACTTCCCTCTTCAGACATGGCCTGAGCTAGTGCATAGGGCGGCGGCCGTAGCAAGTCCCCCGGTGGAGTGCAGTTGAGGTCCCGGTGAACTTTCCCTGTTGCCAATTTAACACATTTTTAATTTCCCCCTATTCCCCACATTTCTTTTTTTGATTATCTCTCAACAATTCTTCTGCTTTCCATTCTCCAAATGCTTTCCAAATCTACTTTCTTTTTCTTTTCATTTTTAGAATCTACATCCTCTAAACGTTTCTTAATCTTTTCTATTTGGTTCAGGCTAAAACTACCATTTTCTGGAAACCCATTTTCTTCCCATAATTTCAACTATGCACATGTCCAATCTCCATGCTTATCACACATCATTTTAGCACATCCTCCGTACTCATTCCTTTTATCTTTACTATTGTTTTTACCGATCCTTACCAGCTATTTCAGCTTTAATTTAAACAACCAGTAATCACATACCCAACACAACCTGTTATATAATTATTATTTCAATCTATGTGGTCCCAGACCACAACTTGAGTATTACTGTCCCAGAAACTCAGTTGGCTTTTACCTTATACTGTCCCAGACAGTCACTCGACCAATGTGTCTCGGACTATCATTGGTAGCTCATCATCTCACGCAAGTTTTTCTTTTCCCTATTGCTGGACTGTGTCCCCACTCATGTCAGAATTCCTTTGTCTCCACTTGATGCCATATCAGGAACCCCAGGACCTACACATTACAGGCGTCCATCCCTACAAACCTCTTTGACTACATCGGGGTGTGGCATGGACTCAGGGACCCAGTCCCTGGCTGCACAGCTTTACCTGTCGTATAGATCAGGGCGAACCTGGGTTAGGCATCCCGGACGATCCCCCAAGTTGTCATGGAAATTCTCCACCTGGAGTGAGCGGTGTTCCAAACACACAGGACACAGTGCAGTCTTTTCTCAGCTTTATTTGTTCTCACGGCCAGCGAAGAAGCTTAAGTGTCTTCCAACCCCCTTACACTTGTGTCAGGCTTATATTGGATGTGCTTATGTAAGCTGGAATGTAAAGTTCCTTATTCTTTGAATAAACAAGTTATTAGAATAGGTCATTTCACAATACCACCCCTCCTCTGAGATTTGACCACAGCAGAATTTTTGTAAAACAGTACCTGTAAGTAAAACAGGTATTATCTTTTTTACTTAAACACAGGATGTGTGATTTGAAAAACATGATGGACATCAGCACAATATATAGCTGTTCTTATACTGCAGTTTCTAGCTCAAAGTTAATAATACATAAATCATAACATTTTAATACACCTATTAAAATTTCTTTCACATTTCAGGAATAGTTGCATTCGAATTCCTTTGTTATTGTTTACATGCTTGAAATGGTCTATATAGATGGTAGTGTACACGTAAAACATGTCAAAATCAAATTTTAGCAGAAGTGCTCATTAAAAATTATAGCTATTCTCTACCGGGAAAACAAAACAAAAATAGTGATGACTCATCTTGCACTACTCAGATTTTTGTCCAATCATATGCTCCCTAGAATGAGAATGTCCCTCCCCCAATACAAAGTGCCTCTAACTAGCAAGTAGCAAATCATGATTCCAGGCTGTGACGTAATCTAAAGCCTATTGGCCATTTAAAAAAAATGGTCCCATAAACTTCCCGTTTCAATAGTAAATACATCACATGAGAAAGAAACTATGCCTGTCAAGAGACCATAGGGTCTTTAATTGTACGGCTCTGGTGTCAGTGGCTCATGAATTCAAGCGTACACTGGAACAATGTACAAAGCAATTCTATGGCAGAGACAAACAGTGACATGAACAAATTAATGTATTAATACTTGTGAGCTCCAGCAGTGGTTTTGATGGCTTGTCTTCACTGGCCCCCATTTCAATCTCCTCAGCTCCCAGATACAGGTCTGTACTCCTATGAAATAAAGGACAGCTATTATGCATGTTGTACAATGTTCATTATGACCAGCAGTCATGCAAAGTCTAGTTGGAAAATTATTACATAAAAGTATGTGTACATATCATTTCCAGATTATAATGACTCATGATGTAGGGCAAGTCCTTCAGTTTCTTTTTAAATCAGTTGTTCACATATATGGAAGTCCCATGTTGACTATTATGAAATGGATATTTCTGGTTCTGGAAGCTGATTGGTCAATACATCGTTGCAGCTGTACTCTAAGCTGTAACTACACTATATAGTAACAGCTATGACTCAAAACACCTGATCATCTCTAACTAACTACTGACCAAGACAGCACATGTACATTATGTAAAAGTCTATTTGATGTGTGGGTTTTCATCTGGATGTCTAATGGATATTCAGCAGATGTCTTTAAGACATTTATGATTCAGAATGTATGTAAATCCGCTCTTTTTAAGATGTTTATCAGATGTCAATTAGAATGTGATGCTTTCCAGGTGAAACGCTCTTAAACAGACATCTTGGATATATAGCCTATATGTGCTATCTGGGTTGTTTATCCCTGCCCAGCATTCACAGAGGCCAACTATTTACCTTGGCTTACATGTCAGGGACTATATTTTCAAGCAGAAGGATGGCATTTTAAAATAGGATGACTTTACTTAAAATAACATTGCAATAGATGTTATTCACTCTAGCGCCATCTTTGATTTTTAATGGGAATGACAACAAGGCAGTGAGGGATAGACTTACAGTCTCTTCAGTGGCACAAATGGTATGAAGCTGTATAAAGCTACAAGATCACATCTGGTTTTCCACAACTCATGTTGTCTGGAGTTCTTTGTATACTGAATGTTCTTGGACAGATATTTTATCAATGTTTTGTCCGCGGAACGATCCAAAAACACTTTAAACTGCAGTACAGCCCATTGAAGAGATGGTAAGTCTATCCCTCACAGCCTCATTTTCATTCCCATTAAAAATCAAAGATGGCACTAGCGTGAATAAGGTCTATGAAAGTCTGTCTCCTTAACATTTTATGCAGTCAAAAGAATTTCATTTATATATAAAATTAATTTACATGTTCTACATTGTGAATACAGTCACAACTGAAGGAGTTGCGTGCCTAACAAAGGCCTTTAGCTGTGACTATATTACCAAATTAGCACAGCCTCTCGTACCTTATTGATTAAATCTGTCACTGTCTGCATTTACACCACTTGCCTTGTTAATCTGCCCAATTAACAATAGCTTCTAGAGCATCTTGTGTCCACATCTGTTATTTTCTATGGTTGGCAATAGTCCACTTCCATGCCTTCCAAACCAACAATATTACTGGAACAACTGAATGAAAGAGTGACACATACTCATCATTCACCTTCGGATCTTCTTCCACACTCCTGTCTCTCTCCCTTATAGGTACCAGCTCCACCTCTACTTTATGACTGCTGAAAAGGACCTCTCCTTTTTGGGTCTCAGAGCTTTCGGTGTCTTCCATTCCTTCATTTTCCTGGGCAACACTAGTTTTCTCTTCCTGCTTTTCCTTATTCTCTTCTGTTTGTTGAGCTTCAGTTTCTGCAGCATCTTCTACGACTTCCTCCAGTGATATCATCTCAGTCAGCACAATAACATTAGCTTTGACCTCTACAGTGTCTTCAGCAGCAACTGAATCACTGTGAATGGGAGAGGGTTGCTGTGGTTATGGGGCAATCTCCAAGAATAGGGTTATGTTTTAGAATTTTTTTTAATTAATCAAATGTTCAATTTTAAACACATCAAATGCCTGTAACTACAAATTATAGTTCTCATTGAATTCCTCAAGATCAATCATGAAAGAAAAATTATCAATAAATATTTTGATCTCTCAAGCTCTACAGCCCATGCCATTCTGGCATTTTTTATTTATTGTTTTATTTACCATTATTCAATTGAAAAAGAAAAAGAAAAACATAATAAAATATGATATACTGTGTATATATATGCACATGGTTGGGGAGTAACGGAATTACGTATTTAAAATACAAAATACAAGTAACTGTATTCCACTACAGCTACAATTAAAATCATTGGTAATTAGAATACAGTTACTTTCAAAATGTATTTTGATTACTGAAGAGATTACTTTGCATTTTATTGTCATTTGTTTCATTTAATATTTAGTCCTTTCAGATGGAAAACATTTACACATATAAGTGATGCGATTAAAGTGCATTTGAACAGCGGTGAAACACTTTCTTATGATGTGTTACATTCATACGAGCAGACAGAGAAGTAAGTCTGGAGTAAGTTTGGGGCAGAAGAAATAGAAATAAACCTTGTGTAAATTGTCAGCTTTATGCTAAGCTAAAATGATATTTCTAGCCATTTTACATGCACGTTACCAGTCACGATCATGTTGGATCATAATTTCTTTTTTTCTAGTAAGACCTTTGATATTATGGCAAAAATTTTATTCTTGATAATAATTTTTGTATTGTTTTCCTGTAAAAATATTTAAAAATCCTTAAAACAAGATCAATTTGATTTATCTTGTTTTAGAAACAACACTGCATAAGATATTTAGGTTTTTTCAGAGAATGTATTTTTCCTGTACTGGCAGTTTTAACTTTAAAAAGTTAAAAATAGTGAAAAAAAAATCTACCAGTGCTGAAGAAGTAATCCAAAGTATTTAGAATATGTTACTGACCTTGAGTAATCTAATGGAATATGTTACAAATAACATTTTACAGCATGCATTCTGTAATCTGTAGTGGAATACAATTCAAAAGTAACCCTCCAAACCCTGTATATATACACTGTGAATATATATATATATATATATATATATATATATATATATATATATATATATATATATATATACACACACACACACACACACACACACACACACATACACACACAGGCAGCCAAAAGTTTGGAATAATGTACAGATTCTGCTGTTTCGGAAGGAAATTGGTACTTTAATTCACCAAAGTGGCATTCAACTGATCACAAAGTATAGTCAGGACATTACTGATGTAAAAAACAGCACCATCACTATTTGAAAAGTCATTTTTGATCAAATCTAAACGGGCCCCATTTCCAGCAGCCATCACTCCAACACCTTATCCTTGAGTAATCATGCTAAATTGCTAATTTGGTACTAGAAAATCACTTGTCATTATATCAAACACCGCTGAAAGATATTTGGTTCATTAAATGAAGCGTAACATTGTCTTTGTGTTTGTTTTTGAGTTGCCACAGTATGCAATAGACTGGCATGTCTTAAGGTCAATATTAGGTCAAAAATAGCAAAAAAGAAACAGCTTTCTCTAGAAACTCGTCAGTCAATCATTGTTTTGAGGAAAGAAGGCTATACTATGCTTGAAATTGCCAAAAAAACTAATTATTTAATATAAAGGTGTACACTACAGTCTTCAAAGACAAAGGACAAATGGCTCTAACAAGGACAGAAAGAGATGTGGAAGGCCAGATGTACAACTAAACAAGAGGATAAGTACATCAGAGTCTCTAGTTTGAGAAATATACGCCTCACATGTCCTCAGCTGACAGCTTCATTGAATTCTACCCGCTCAACACCAGTTTCATGTACAACAGTAAAGAGAAGACTCAGGGGTGCAGGCCTTATGGGAAGAATTGCAAAGAAAAAGCCACTTTTGAAACAGAAAAACAAAAAGAAAAGGTTAGAGTGGGCAAAGAAACACAGACATTGGACAACAGATAATTGGAAAAGAGTGTTATGGATCTTAACCCCATTGAGCTTTTGTGGGATCAGCTAGACTGTAAGGTGTGTGAGAAGTGCCCGAAAATACAGCCACATCTATGGCAAGTGCTACAGGAAGCGTGGGGTGAAATGTCACCTGAGTATCTGGACAAACTGAGAGCTAGAATGCCAAGGATCTGCAAAGCTGTCATTGCTGCACGTGAAGGATTTTTTTTGATGAGATCTCTTTGAAATAGATAAAGAAGTTCTGAAATGTATTTTTTTCAAATTGTAATAGTAATTTTTCACGTTATTAATGTCCTGACAATATTGTATATGACTGACACATTGTGACCAGTTGAATGCCACTAAAATTACCAATTTCTTTCCATAAGAGCAAAATCTTTTAAAAATTATTCCAAACTTTTGGCCGCCAGTGTGTGTGTGTGTGTGTATATATATATATATATATATATATATATATGTACACAGTTGAAGTCAGAAGTTTACATATGTACATCTTAGCCAAATAAGTTTTTCACAATTCCTGACATTTAATCATAGAAAGCATTCCCCGTCTTAGGTCAGTTAGGATGACTACTTTATTTTAAGAATGTGAAATGTCAGAATAATAGTAGAGAATTATTTATTTCAGCTTTTATTTCTTTCATCACATTCCCAGTGGGTCAGAAGTTTACATACACTTAATTGGTATTTGGTAGCATTGCCTTTAAATTGTTTAACTTGGGTCAAACGTTTTGGGTAGCCTTCCACAAGCTTCTCACAATAAGTTGCTGGAATTTTAGCCCATTCCTCCAGACAGAATTGGAGTAACTGTGTCAGGTTTGTAGGCCTCCTTGCTCGCACACGCTTCTTCTGCTCTGACTGACGTCGGGGCTTTGTGATCCAATACCATGACTTTGTTGTCCTTAAGCCATTTTGCCACAACTTTGGAGGTATGCTTGGGGTCATTGTCCATTTGGAAGACCCAATTGCGACGAGCTTTAACTTTCTGACTGATGTTTTGAGATGTTGCTTCAATATATTCACATCATTTTCCTTCCTCATGATGCCATCTATTTTGTGAAGTGCATCAGTCCCTCCTGCAGCAAAGCACCCCCACAACATGATGCTGCCACTCCCATACTTCACAGTTGGGATGGTGTTCTTTGTCTTGCAAGCCTCACCCTTTTCCTCCAAACATAACAATGATCATTATGGCCAAACAGTTACATTTTTGTTTCATCAGACCAGTGGACATTTCTCCAAAAAGTAAGATCTTTGTCCCCATGTGCACTTTCAAACGGTAGTCTGTTTTTGTTTTTTTGGCGGTTTTGGAGCAGTGGCTTCTTGCTGAGCAGCCTTTCAGTTTGTGTCGATATAGGACTCGTTTTACTGTGGATATAGATACTTGTCTACCTGTTTGCTCAAGAGATGTGTGAGACTAGTGAATTAAATGGTTCTGATGCTGCTAGTCGACACTGGAATCACTAGTCGGTTAATATTTTTTCCCATTAAACTGTTCAACATTTTTATACATTTACGTCTGGCTTTATAGTTTATAGAGGCTGCACTTACTGTCATATTAATGATACTCATTTTAAATATAATTAATAATGAAAATATTATTGAAAAAAAAGAGGATATCTGGAGCAGATACAAAGTTGAATTTCACTACAGGCTGCACGTGCTTCTTACCTCTCTCACTCGCAGTGCGCAGGAAAATGTCCTCTTGCTAGACAAGCAAACTCAGTTAAGAAGCTATGAAATCACTTCGGTGGTGGTGTGGGAAGCAGATGGCTTGAAAGTCGGATGTTTTCACATTTGAGTCTTCTTTAAATCTATACGTGCTTATAAGTTAATTCCCCACCGATCAGGCTTTCTCAAGCGCAGAATAGCCGCCTCAGGTGAGTCTTCACCGGACCATGTTGATGTGTTAATTTTGCTCATCAAAACATTTATGCTTTTGAGTAAGTAGCCTAGAAAATGACTGTTTCTGCTGATTAAGAAGGCTATTTTTAACGAGGTGCCGACTGCTCTTTTCTTCTGTGTGCACGTCATGTTTAGAATACAGTAACTGTTATTGGTTAACGTTCTTTACAAAATAGCTGTCATATTAAATCAATGGCCAATGCATGACTGCACGTTGTGAAATACAAACAACTTTTCAGTGCATTTTTTCTCTCTTGTAGATTTGGCTTAGCCTACCTGTTAATTATTTTCAACAATGTCCTGACTGTTTTAATATGTTAAGTAAATTTTACTTGGTGAATTCCATTTAGAACAGACTATTTGGGTTGCGCTATTGGTTCTGCACTATTCATTTAATTGTTTTCAATAAATAAACCTGTTTTTGCTAAAGGTGAATGTGCTATATTTAATGTATAATGATGATAACGCAGGCGAGCACGTCGCAGATAAATGCCCCTTTAGCGGAATTTAGTGTCTGATTTGGGATAGATTAAGTATTTGAAATGGGTCACATAAACTTTTTTTTTTTTTTTTACTGTTTTCTGAAGGTTGGTTTCATTTTAGAATAGTTGATTCCAAAAGTTTCATTTAAATTAAAATTAGTCATTCCACACATCCCTAGTTTCCTCCAGCATCTTCACAAGGTCCTTTGCTGTTGTTCTGGGATTGATTTGGACTTTTCGCACCAAACTACGTTCATCTCTAGGAGATAGAATGTGTCTCCTTCCTGAGCGGAATGATGGCTGCGTGGTCCCATGGTTTTTAAACTATTGTTTGTACAGATGAATGTGGTACCTTCAGGCGTTTGGAAATTGCTCCAGACTTGTAGAGGTCCACAATATTTTTTATTTTTTTTTCTGAGGTCTTGGCTGATTTCTTTTGATTTTCCTATGATGTCAAGCAAAGAGGCACTGAGTTTGAAGGTAGGCCTTAAAATACATCCACAGGTACACCTCCAATTGACTCCAATTAGCCTATCAGAAGCTAATTGGCTAATTGCCGAAAGGCATGACATTATTTTCTGGAATTTTCCTAGCTGCTTTAAGGTACAATTAACTTACTGTATGTAAACTTCTGACCCACTGGAATTGTGATATAGTCAATTAAAAGTGAAACAATCTGTCTGTAAACAACTGCTGGAAAAATTACTCATGTCATGCACAAAGTTGATGTCCTAAACGACTTGCCAAAACTATAGTTTGCTAATATTAAATATGTGGAGTTGTTAAAAAATTAGTTTTAATGACTTCAACCTAAGTGTATGTAAACTTCTGACTTCAACTCTGTGTGTGTGTGTGTGTGTATATATATATATATATATATATATATATATATATATATACTTACTGTATGCATTTCATTAATGTTTGTAAATTGAGAAGTGAATCACAAATTAGGTTTTATTTTTAATTGTATTCAGGCATGTCCCAAATTTTGATAACAGGGTTAAAAAATTAAATGTGAAATAAAACAAGAATAAAGAAAAAACCTCAAGGCCGGCATCTAAATAGAAGAAATATTCAGTCTACATGTAGGCCAAAGGTAACCATATTCTCCCTCAATCATATACAATCAGATTGAAAGGAATGCTGTTCGGGCAGCAACTGTCTTGAGGAATTATTAAAAAAAAAAAAACACCATGTAAACACAGTAAGAATACATTAGAATATTAATGGCATTACTCACAGGAAGCAGACAATCTGGCCATTGTAACTAACGTTGACACAGTATTGTTACACTAAACCTCGTCTTTTGCCTCCCCTTTTGCCAATTTATCATTATGATATTATTACAAGTGTGGTTGTGCTGTTAGTGTGTTGACATGGCAAAGTGACAGCTGCACCTCTCTAAGTACTTACATGAACTTGAGCTGGTAAACTGAGTGTTTTGCTCCACCTAGTGGTAGGGGTGCTCGATTTCGAGTTTTTTGGAGTCGACCACGATTCCGGACTCCAGCAGCTAGAGTCAATGGAATCGACTCTTTGACTCCATTTATTTTCAATCAGGATAGTTTCAAAATTCAGGGCCATCACCAGGGATGGCCATTAGTGGGCAGTGCTTTCCCATGTGACATATTTTCACCCACAAAACTGTTTGTCAGGCATGAGCGGAAAATCAGTGGAATTGTAAAAATCATAGTTTAATTTTCACTCGTATATAGCTCACTCAATCCACTGCTTATTGCGTCCGATTGCCGCTCTGTGACAAAGCTGAAGTTTTTCTGTAACTGCTAGTCAGTTTCTCCTACCCAAATCCAAACGCTAATGTGAGTGGGGCAGGAGAAGCTTGTTTTAGTCTAGATGGCTTCCATGCCGATGGAAAAACAAATCACACATATTTTCTTGCTCGATTCACTTCAATAACTATTAATAGGCATATTATGGAGATGTAATAAAATAAAAACAATCAATTTGGACCGTTGTTTTTAAATAGAACATTCAGTATGGTACGTGAAATCGCTTTTTTATGGAACGTATGGTGAAAATTTTAAAACGGCAGCATTTTAAACTCTACAGTCTCGACCACAACAGATTAAATAGCAGTGTGTTTAATTAAGATATATTGGTGTGGTTATTGCTTTGATAAAATCTCACTAGCTTACCAGTAATTTATTAGCGTTTCCTATTCCATAAGTTCTGGCGATGGCCCTGTGAAGATTGCAGTCTTTAATCGCACAGTCAATTTAGTTTTTATTTTCTCTTAAGAGTTTTTAAAATGTGTGATATGAAGACATAAACTCCTGCTATTATAACAGTGCAATTTTAGCACTGTTCATATTTAAGACATTACATAACTTTACCTTAAAATGACTGGTAACAACGTCATTCCCTAGTTGCTGCTCATATCCAATTTTAAGAGGGAAAATAACAAGAAACAGGCTGGGTCGGAAATCATTTCATTGTCACAGAAATCAGACAAATTGGGAGAATCCACTTCTCCAACCACCGTCGCTTGCATTGATGTAATACTACACAAACTTACGAAAGTTTTAACATCATTCACACCCATACACCTGATTCAAATTACCTGGTTGTCATCAAGCTCTGCAGAAGACTGATAACAACCCATTCATTTGAATCAGGTGTGTTGGAAGAGGGAATCATATAAAACATGCAGGGCAGGGGGTACTCGAGGACCAGGGTTGAAGACCACTGATCTAGATCACCGGATCTAACACTACAAATAACAGGAGTGGAAGACCATGGGTGGGGGAACAACCTTTACCCTCTCACTGGACATACTGTATAATAAAATGTTTTATTGAATGCAATTGGTTGCCTTGTATATTCTGTACTATTGACCAAACTCCTTTCTTGGCTTAAATTGAGCAGTTGCTGGTGTGGCTGCATCGAGTACTATAAATATAAGTATAGTCAATGTAGTAAATTGTAATGTGGGCTAATTAATAAAAGAACGTGTTTAACAAGTCCCATTTACTTAAACAGTCTAACGTTAAATGTAAAGTAAAACAATAGTCTTCAGTAGGCTACAGTACGGTAGCTAACATAGCCATTTCTAGCTCTGCTTCACAATACTGCTGCCTAGTGTTATACGGTAATATAATATAAATAAATGTAAATAATAATAATAAAGTAGCAGACATATAAATGATACACCAGTAACCAATGGACATTATATGTTAATATACAGAAAATTGCTGTAAATCTAGTTGGTGCTGCTATCTGTCCCACCGAAAACCATTCAAACTGGTTGACAGCGCGGATTTGTTTGGAAATATTGAGAGCTACATGAACCACGTGATCACGTGTCGGCGAGATCAAAGAGTGTCGCAACTCTCTTTTTCAATGGCTCAGGGTCAGAGTAATATGGCTGTTAACTGATTGGCTTGAGTAGACAGTGGGTGGAGTCCACCTATTTGTGGATTTGTGTGAACATCTTTCAACTAGAAATGTTTCAGAATCCACAAATGTATGCTGCGATCCACAAATGCACAGGAAGCGATCCACAAATAAATGCACACAATTCACAAATGAATGCTGGGCAGTATTGTGTTTGTGAGTTAAATTTATTTGTAAATCTTTTTTTTATTTTTTATCTGCAAACCTCATTTTATTTATTTGTGAATTCACTTTATTTATTTGTGAATTCACTTTATTTTTGTGAAAAGTCTAACATATATTTGTGGATCTCATTCAATTTATTTGTGAACCAACTTTTTATTTGTAAATCTCTTTCCATTTTTATATTAATATGAAACAAAAATAACCCCATAGTGTCCCACCAACCAATAGGTGTTTGTAGAGGATGTGATTGGTTCTTAAGAACACCAGTTCATTATTTTGAGCCAATCACAATGTCCTGTTCATAAAGTTACTGAGTCGAACAAAAGAATCAATTCCTGTATCAGAGTCGACTCTGACTCTTTCTGGAGTCGACTCCCCATCACTACCTAGTGGTAAGAATGATGGACAGCAGGAAGTACTAACCTCCTTGACTTAGTGGGTCTGGTTTTCTCAATGGGACTTGAGGGCACAGAGGAACATGTGGAGTCAAGGCCATTTTGATTGGGTTCTGTAGCCTCCTGCACCTGGTCTGTAACCTTTTCATTCCTGTCTGTCACAAAATCTTTGACTTCAGATATGTCCTTTTTAACAGTGCTAGTAAAAAAAAAAAAGAAAAAAAAAAAAAGAGTCTTATCCACACCTTCACATATACAATGAAGACGATGACAACCAATTCCAGATCGGTAGGAAAATATCATCCCAAAATGAAAACATTTGGCCCACACAGCCTGCAGAATTTTTTGTTAATAATATTTTGCAACTAAAACAAGTAATAAAACTTTTGTTTTTCTGAAGACATTCAAAGATAATGAATATGGGATGGGAATTGTAAGGAATTTAATGATTCTGTTTCCGATTCCTGATGTATATGTTTTTTGATTTACTAAAAAAGAGTACTCACAAGAGTCATTTGTTCAGGAATCGAACTACACTGGTCACACGTTTATTCAGTAGCATTGATTCAGCAGAGGGTTTGCGCTACTGCTGAATTACACTGCAGGATAGAGGCAGCCAGATATATCAGTTTTACTGATTCATTTGTGCTGATTGTTTTTTGTTTTTTTATTCCTCCATGTTCCTCTGTCACTGCTGCCAGAGGATTCTACAGTTAGAGCGACTTGACTACAGAGCAGCCTCTAGAGGTGAAATAAAAACAGTCATGGGCACCTCATGGGGTTTGCTGTTAAATCTTTCATCAATATTCATTCATTCATTCATAACAATATTCATCCATATATTTTGCCCCCACTTCAATGCATATTGTTATATTGATAAGATAATCAAGTGTTCTAAATTGAAGCGAGGACATGCAAAGAAAAATGCAATTACCAGGAAATGTGCCCCATCATCAGCTCTTACCATCGTGTCTTTGACTTCATATCTTGTGAATTATAATAAACCTTACTTATTTATCCTCATTAAACCTCATCTGGTGAATATATATATATATATATATATATATATATTATATATATATATAGAATATATAAACACAACACTACATCTGGTGAATATACAGGCTATAAAAAGAGTAATTTAACAAATAAATACTTCAGAGCATTGTAATGGAGCCAAGTCTCTGCAGGGTTCATACAGATGCTTCAAATTTAAATTCAAGGACTTTTCAAGCACATTTTTATTAGTTTTAAAGGACTATGCTCGAGATGTCATTATTATTTTTGTTAATTTTAAATAAAATTTTAACCATTCATTTAATTTATTTTTATAAAACACCACTTATTACAAGTACAACAATGAGCATCTTTAACTACATATTCTCATAGTAACAATTCTTGGTTCATTCATGACGAAACTGATTTGCAATTGTAGTGTGCTCCCTTAAAACACACTTCGCTTTCCAACAAAAGTGAATAAGTGGGTCGGTAAACAGTAGTCCATATGACATGTGCTGTGTTTCATGTTTTCTAAAGTCACACAACAGATTTATGTGAGGAACTGACCCAAACTGCAAATGGGTCATTGTCAAGAAATGTTGACTTTACAACTTTTTTTAAATTTTCCATTTAGTTCAGTTTTTACCTATAAACGCTGAGGGTAAACATTTTGTAACATGTTGACATTAATTTTTATTCATAAAGGACAACTTGACTGTTGTTCTTTCTTTTATTATTTAATTTGTTTCACGAACAAAGCAAGTTAACACTTATGAGGGTTAAATGGGTTACAACACCAAATTTTTTGTGTGAAAATATTAGATAAAATGTGAATTAATCACTTTTTAAACATGCTGGGAAAAATCACTATATGCATATTTAAGCAGCCTCTGAAATTTGACCTTAATTATAATTATTTTCCACAACTTTTTTTGTATACATTTTTTTGTTAAACATACAAAAAAGGTTTTAACATTGATAATACCAATGCCATGAAATCAAACACTTTTTTAAAATTATTTAAATTATTAATAATAATTTTGTTTTGCTTTTTTGCACACTTGTTCGGCCTTACACTAATGCAAGCCATTTCATATCATTAAAGGTTAGGTTATAAAATTATAAAAAAAAAAGTTTATTTTTTTTATTTTTTGCTATTTGAAAGCATTTTTATGACTAAAAAGTCAAGGGACATGACTTTGTCAACATATTTTGATACTGACACAAATGTTGTCAGAAATAACCAATTTTGTGAGACACAAAGCTTTCTTTACAGCAGGAGGCACTAGATGGCTCACAAAACTGAATCCGCCATTGATCTGCATTCAAATCATTCAAAACGTTTTACATCTCATCTAATTTTTTCACTCTGGAGTGTAAATTGTAATTAAAACTGATAGTTGCAAGGATTCATACTTGTTAAATCTGCAACAGCAGTATCTATAAAATATATATTTTTTTAATCCTCCAGTAACATTTGATTGTGATTGGCCGATTCTGAATAGCGCTGCCAAAGTAACAGGTGCCACGTGACAGCGCCCTCTATGTGCTGCCTACTTCAGCAGCGGTCTAGCGGTCTGTCATCGTGTTTTTCCGAAAATAAATAAATACATTTCATTTATTAAGTGATTTAAGCAATGTATTTTAAGATTTTCTATAATTCAATAACTTTTTAAGCACCTCTTGGTAAAAATGGCTATATTCAAGGGTTTTCTAGGACTTCAATTTGAAAAAGCCAGTTTCAAGTACTTTAAGCACCTTGTAAGAACCCTGTCTCTGTCATTTCAAAATAAGAGTCCCTGGTGTATTTTGGGCTTGTTTATAGTAAAAAGTCCAGCGCTGTGCACCAAATCTATTTTTTTTTTTTTTTTTTTTGGGTTATTATTGGGATTTTAATTGAATTAAACTACATCTTGGGTTTTATTGATTTTGGACTCTTGTAGCCTCTATGTCTGAGCTTGTCATAGCAATGAAAGGCCAATCATTTTTTTATCTTTGCATAAATCAATAAATAAAAAATAAAAAAAAACTATTGGCCAATTAATCGATCTGCCTTTTCCCACCACCTTAGTTAATGGTATTGGCAAAATCCACTATCGGTCGACCTCTACAGCAGGAAACACTGTCAGAGCATTTAAAGATTGGGAACCATTAACAGAACTGAAAGTCATGAAAATCAAACGATTTCGGCCTGGTATGTTTACAAATTTGCAATCTGTTCTGAACAAGAACCATTTCTCGGTTCCCAAACCTACTAATAATTAAGTCTGAAAGAGTTATCATGACCCCAATATGAAATGGAGGGGTTTTGTATCACCCTCAATGGGTTTATTTTGTGATAATGACCAGCAGACTGTGCATTATCCAGCCATGTAATAAGAAGTGATTGACCAATCAGAATCAAGTATTGCAGAAAGCCATTATTAATGTCAATAATTTCTCTGTTAACTATGATTCCATTTTTTTTAATTACCTGTGAATATGTGTAGAGGTTTCAGATGACAGTTGTTCCTCAATCTCAACATCTAAGAGCTTCTCACTAGGTTTCTGGATTGTATCTTCTTTTTGAGGCACCCCTTTCACAACGGTGACATCAGCAATAAATTCTTTCTCACTTTTTAGATTGCTAGAGTCCTTCACTACACCATTCTCAAAGCCAGAAGAGAATCCATTTGTAATATCTACCACTAGGGAGGATGAATGTTCCTGAGATTCAGAGACTTCAGAGTTTTCTTGCTTCAATTCACACATCTCAGAATGGGAATACCCTAAAAGTTTCTCTTCCACTTCAGTTACTGCCTCCTTAGTGAGCTCTTCTTCTGCGGTCACGTCAGTAACACTTTTCTCAAAAACATCCAACTCATTTGCCTGACCTAAAATGCATGAGTCAGGTTCTGTGCTGTTGTTCTCTACTGCTAAAATATCTCCTGTGTCATTAAGAACTGGGCCAGCCTCATCATGTTTTACATCAATGGTGTCTTTCAGTTCCTCAGTTCGGATCATTTCCTTTTCATCTGAGATCTCCACAAGTGTTTCTGGTTCAGAGGAGTTCTTCTCGGAATCTACCAGAACAACAGGTGCCTCCTTAACAGCTGTTTCCTCAACAGCTACCTCCTCAACAGGTGCAACTGTGGAGTCTGGACTTGTTGCAGTAACACCTGCATCATCTGTCGGCACTGCTGTGATGTCTACTTTTTCAAGCGACTCATGCTGACCCCTGAGGTCTTCTTTCGCTGGTGAGGCAACAGGCTTCACAGGTGCTTCAGTTGTGTCTTGAGGAACCTCTGAGACTTTGGCAGTAATGTTTTCAATCTCTTGTATGACTGCATTCTTTGTTTCTGTCGTTTCTATAGCTGAGCTGCCAGCCTCTATTGATGCCTCTGTCGTTTCTATAGTTAGGATGGCCATCTCTTCTGGTGCCAATATCGTTTTAGGCGGGACATTGTGATTAACTTCAGCAGCAACAGAGGCTTCTGTTTGTAACATTGATATTGTTGTCGAGTAAGAACTCTGTGCTTTAAGAGTTTGAACTTTTAGAGTTGGCTGCTTGGTTACAACCACTACATCCAGCCCTGGTTTTGTTTCTTCTTCATGCCTGTTGAGACATTTGAAATACATTTATGTTAAAGGGATAGTTCACCCAAAAATGAAATTTCTCTCATCACTTACTCACCCTCATGCCACCCCAGATATATGACTTTCTTTCTTCTGCAGATCATAAACGAAGATTTTAAGAAGAAGATCTCAGCTTTTTAGGTCGATACAATGCAAGTAAATGGTGGCCGGATCTTTTGAAGCTCCAGAAAGCATATAAAGGCAGCATAAAGATTTAGTTAATAGTTAAAGATTTATAGTAAAAAGGACTTAAATATGCATATGTTTCTCACTCACACCTATCATCTCACTTCTGAAGGTGTGGATTTAACCACTGGAGTCTTAAGGGTTACTTTTATGCTGCTTTTATGTGATTTTTGGAGCTTCAAAGATCTGGTCACCATTCACTTGCATCGTAAGGACCTACAGAACTGACATATTCTTCTAAAAATCTTCATTTGCGTTCAGCAGAAGAGGGAAAGTTGTACACATCTGGGATGGCATGAGGGTGAGTAAATGATGAGAGAATTTATTTATTTTTTTGGTGAACTATCCCTTTAAAGGCAGCTGTTAAATGGAACAGAGTATATGGAAAACAGAATTTTCCTAGTTTGATATCCTATGTACTGTAATGTACTGTATGGTCATGAACATTTTTTTAACGTCTGCAATAAACCTTGACTAATATTTAAAAGTGAACTTCAGGGAAACAATAATAGTTTACAAGTGTATAACAACATGGAAGATTGTTACAGTAAAAATGAACCAAATAAATAAGATAAATAAGTTACCTTTCCTCCTCTTCTGAGGTTGGACTGATGCCGACTTCTGTTCCGGCCTTGGTTGATGTCTTTGATTCAGAGTTGTGTAGTAAACCCTTAGTCTCATCCTCTGTGTGGTCACATGGGCTTTTTCGTCCACAACAGTCCCAGCTGTTCCCCATGTTGCCACAGGATAGAGTACCTCCCAGGAAATCCACTTTTCTGTGTTTAAGTTCAAAATTAAGTATGTCCAGTTCCCTAGAGCAAGCTGTTTCCACTTCCAGAAAGCTAGTAGTATATGAATATTATTTCCTCAATTAAGATCCTGTGTGTCCCGTACCAATACATTTGAGTAGTGTCTTTAAAAAAAGATTATTTGTAAGAGTCAGCTGCAGGAGCTGACAGTAAACTGCACTGAATAACTGGTCATCTGTTCACACCTGTTGATTAAAAAACAAAGACAAAACTCCTCATGGATATTACATGTAACATTTCTTCATGAGAAAATAGAGCTCAGCAAAAATAATTCAACATTCAGGGGAGAATTAGGTTGGTTGACTTCTTTAAAAAGTACCATGGTAACCATAGTTTCCAGAAAACAACTATTGTTACTACAGTTATTGCTATTATGTCAAACTGTGGTAACTTGGTTTAGCCACCATTACGCTGTTTTTCAATTGTATTTATATGCGTGGTGCCTCGCTCGTGCAGGAGCAACGCGTTTTTTAGACGCCCTGTCAAACGTCAACCTTTAAAACGCGTCTCGAGACACCTGCGTTCTGTTGCGCAGCGTCCAGCTTTTTTTTTTTTTTTTTTTTTTTTTGCGCAAGAACTTGTCCTAAGTCATATTGATTTATTGAGATTTTACAATATTAACAAGAACTGTAGTGACAACGGCACAAACTATGGTTACGCAATGGTAAAGTTTTGTATTTGAATTTAATTTCATTCTTTTAATTTTTTTTTTCATATATTAAAATAACCCAACTAAAAGCAAATAAAAGAGATTACGTTATTATGCAAAAAATAAGACAATCAATATCAGAATATATTAATAATTCCGTTACGTTATGACTGATATTGTGCATCGTGCCAACCAGACCTGCTGCACGAGTCACATTTGCCTGAATAACAACACAAAATATAAAAATGCACTATATATTTAGATATTTCTAGATGAATAAGATTAGCCTGCTTTTTAAACCCTTTAGTACCATTTTCAACATTTCAATGACCAGTTAAACCGGTGATTCAAGTTGCTACTGAGATTCAAACGATGCATGCAGTTTCAAGGAGACGTTCGTGCTATACGTTTAGTTTCATTTTAACGTGCCATGTTTAATACATAATTATCTTTTTATCAGGTTTAGTGGATTAGTCCAGAATTACGCACATGGTGACTGAGGGTGTTTTACGGCGCATGGCACAAGCGTGCACAGCACAGAATGATGACATTTTTTACTGCAGATTCTGTTAAAACACTCTTGCCTGTGTGAAGTAAATTCAACGTACCGTTCTCTTACCAAAACACAGAGTAAAATGTAAATTCTTCAAAGCCGAATGTATTAGACTTCCACGCTCGAAGGTATTTAAAAAGAGACCAAGAACAACCGTAAACATCACCTCATGAATCTGACAGACAAATCAATACTCTATGTTATCAATAAAGTTTATGCATGAGGTATTAAGGTTAAAATGCTTAAATGGCATTATCCCTACCTAAATGTGGATAATTTCCCCTTTGCTTGTCAAGACTGACCACCATTTTCGCCCTCAGGAAGCTTGGCATGTTTTCATGACAGGATATAGTTTCACTTTCCATCTATGAATATCTCGCATAACAATGTTAACTAAACGGTTACTTGGACTGATAATATCGTTTTAACACTGAAATGAACCAAAAGGAAGAGACAATCAAGAAAGGGAACATCCGTATTTTATTCTTTTACTCATTCCAAAACACTTTAAGAGGGGTGTGTATGGCCTCATATTAAAGGAATGTAGTGAAATCTGATTCTAAAGGTCTTCACATCTCTTGCACACGCAGTACACGACTACCTTGGAGTTACATAAACACAGCCTGACTAAATTAAGTCAGGAGATGATCGCTCCAACAGATATTTTTTAAAGGGACACTCAGTAATTTTTTCCTTTTTTCAGTTTTACTTTAAATAAATGAATTGTCATTTTGAAACATACACATACAATCAGATGTAGACTCCAGTCATATCAGTAACCTTATAAAAGTTGTTTTATTCTACATGGTGAGGGTCCCCTAGTTCGGATCACATGAACAGCCGAATATGGCTTAATCTCTGTAACCGCTCTGTTATTAACCATTCTCACTCATGGATTAAATTAATCATGGCTGACTGTGAATAGTGAATTTTTACAATGGCATCGGTGACTAAAAACTACAGTGTCTGAATGATGCTTCATCCACACCCCTAGGTGTCAGTGTAATGGTGTGTTCACACCATGTAGGAATTATTGAAATTGTGAGATTTTGCCTAGAAAAAAGCATTCACGTCTTCGTAAAACTCATAATTAGAAGTTGTAAACTCAGAATTCTATGAAAGCTCTGACTTGACAGTCGTGACGTCACGTTAAAAGAACCAATATGGCAGCGGCCTTAAAAGTTAAAGGTAGTGAACCCATATTTCTGTTTGATATGCCATTTTATTATGCCATTGACACCTGTAGCATTTTTTTTTTCTTAAAGGAGGTCATGACATGAGGAATTACATTTTCCTTGATATTTTGAAAAATATGAATTCAATGTACTTTAAAAACATACAGGTTTCAGAACTCAAAACTCACTGCAAAAACAGCATTTATTGAAACCAAGCTGTCAAAATGACTCGTTCTCCACTTCCTCCCCAATGTGATGTCACACTATGATAGATATTTGCATCTGACCCCTTCCACAACAACACATCAGTGCCTACTTTACCTTATTACTTCTGTAGCTCTGCCCAGTAGCAGTGAGATGGCAAGGAGAGAGCAGGTCAGTCAAGAGCAGAGAGACAATCATAACAGTGGGCGTTTACTGTCAAGTTTCTAACAGAGGGTCAGAATGAGGGTGGAAAATGATCATGTTTTACAAATATTTGAGTGTTTTTGTGCAAAAAAACGTTCCTAATATTATAAGAGAACCTCAAAGAACATATTAAAATAATAAAAAAGGTTCGCCGTGACCCCTTTAAACATTTTGTACGAACATCATCAGTGAATAAATGAATTAATGTAATGATAAACTAGAGTAGCATCTAAGAGTTGCCAACTCGTAATTACAGTAATTCCAACATGATGTCAACACACCATAAGTCCAAGACAACATACAAAAAAAATTACTAAGTGCGCTTCGAAAGCTGCAGAAAAATAAGTGTTTATTCATCAATTTGGTGAAATTTGCTGAGCTAACTTCATCACAACAATGAAAGCACATTACGCAAATAACCAGAAGAGCATAGGCTCCCCCAGTTGAGGCTGGTTGTTCCCATGGTTTTTCTTCACTGCACTACCTAAACATGTAGATTTTTTTTTCCTTGCCATGGTCACTTTTGGCTTGGACACTGGGGTTATTAAGGCACAATCTTTTTTTTTTTTTTTTTTTTTTTTGTAAAGCTGCTTTTAAACAATAGTGTATTGTGAAAAGCGATATACAAATACTATTGACTAGACATTAAAAATAACTCTGTTTAAGTATTAGTGTGTATCTGAATTATTCTCCAAACCAAATTAACTTTTAAAACGGCATGACTTATTAACTTTCGATACGTAGTGTTTACTAAATAGCTAATAATTACTTAAGATAAATAGCTTGAAGTAAGCTTTTGGGTAAATAGCTTTAATTATCAGCAACTTTTTATGTACAGTGGTAGGAACATATGACATGTTAATGTACCATCACAAAATTACACAGTACATGGCAAATCAATCAAAAATATATTTTGAGAAACTAAGTATTTGAGTATTTTTATACATCAGTTCAAATATAATTGAACTGGAACTCTTCTCACAGTGCATTTGGATTCAACAACTGCTGTAGCTCTGGCATTCTTCATATTGTACGGATGAGCAAAAGAATGTAAAATGTCACAGCAATTAAATAAAAACAAACTGCACCTCAAGTATGCTATCTATTTAGGTCAACTAATGAACAGTCTGTTTTCTTTCCAAGAATTTGCTTGTAGCCTGCTTCCTGCCCACACAGGATGTTAATCAGACGCCCATATTCTGCTGCAATGATCACCACAGACAGGCCTGGATCCACTTCATGTGTCTGTGAGCTGCTGAATGTGAAGTTTTAGCACTTCAGGCAGCCCCAATTCTGTTACTAAGTCCAAGCAGCTCTTCAGCAGCTGTTCATAACTCTCTTCTGTAGAGAAAGAACACCTTGATGAGTCTTCACTCATGTCTTTTATGTTACTACAGCACTCATTCACTCCATGTCTCCCACAACAGTCCCCGTTCTTGTTGCAGCAGCCAGATTCTCCACCCCAGTCTCTTTGCTCGACATTTAGGCCCTCCATGTTATCCACCATCTCAGTCACACTGGGTGGAGGCCTTTCCTGGGCTTTTCTCATGGCCTCCACCAGTCTGTCTTCATGTGTTTCCACTCTCTGGAGAAGATCTGTAACAGATGCTAAAGTTGGGCTTCCAGGCAGCTGAGCCTTACACCAGCACCACATAGCACTGCAAAAAAAGCACATTATGTTTGTGATTATAGTCAGATAGAACAGGAGGAATGTCCTGTAAAAACAGGAAAGAAGTTCAGCATTGGGGTCAGGTACAGTGGCCCCAAGAATTAACTGGACACTTAAGCCACACACAAAACTGTACAAATGTCATTGCGTTAGATAACAAAATATCAAACCAAGTGGCATCTGCAAACAAATGATGCTAGATAATTTTCTCAGATCTAGGTTCTCTTTTATACAACATTTTTGCAATTGCTTTTAGGTTCATTGACAAATAAGGTTGTACAAGGTGTTAAAAATAAGAAATATTGTAAAAATCTAGCTTAAAACTGTGTCAAGTTCTTAGAAATTTAATCTGTGTGTTGAATTTAGTATCATAATGTTTTGAAAAACCTTTATAACATTTAAAAAAAAAAAAAAAAAAAAAAAAAAAAAAACACTTTAAAGCAGTGTAACCATCAAGTAAAAACTATTAAAACATTTTACTTGCACCTTGAATACATGACAGTATAAACAACCTAATCATTAATAAAAAAACAAATAAATTCAAACACTTTAAGGTTTTAAAAAAAATGCGTTTTTAAGGTTTTATAATCAGATTGCGTTTCAAATGCCATTAATCACCCTCTGAAGGGCAGTTTGATTGCTTCAAACAGAATTTCAAATATAAATGACTTAAAAAGTGACTTTCATGATTTTTTTAGTCAAGAATATCAATAAGTTTTCTCAGGGTTACACCACATGACCTGAACAAAATGCTCCTTTTCATAAAAATGTCAAAATAACTGATTTTTTAAATATATATTTTTAAATTGAGGGTGTAAAAGTGTCCGCTTTGTTTTTTTTTTTTTTGTCAACAAACAACAAAATGGCTATCTACATGTTGGTTTCACCACATGATTAAATATAGCTGCAAGCAGCAATTAACAGGGATCAAGTGGTTTAAGGCCTTTCAGCACATGTGTGAAAAGGTATTATGTTTTATTTAGCAAGCATGTAAACACCTACATCATAGATGGGTTAGACCATTTACAGCCAATACAGGCAATAAGAGGCAATGGATTGGACTCAAGATGGCGCACTGGACTCAAGATGGCGCTGAGTATGGCTGCTGCGTTGCGAGCTCCGACACAGCATTGCAGTTTTTTGTTTGTTTTGTTTACAATTCTTATGTTTTTGTCTTGGATGTTGTCTGCCTTATTGTCTACGACAGACAAACTTTTTTGGACATTGGTTCTGCAAATGCACACCTGACTTCAAATTCCTCAATGCCGACCCGCTGTTTACAAACACGGCAGCTGAGCCCTTTGTCTGGGCAACCCGGCTGCGGAAATGCAGAAGGAAAAGGGAAGGAGAGCCGGTGTTCTCATCAGAGTACGACGTCATGCAAATCAACCCCAGCTACCCAGTATTCTACTGGCAAATGTTCAGTCTCTGGACAACAAGCTCTGCTAGCTGAGAGCGCGGATCTCTTTCCAACGAGAGACGAGGGACTGCTGCATTATCTGCCTCACAGAAACTTGGATGTCTGCTGAGATTCCAGATTCAGCCATCGAATCCGCGGGGTTCTCCGTGCACCGAGCGGACAGAGCGAATGAAGAGAGTCCTCTGTGATCAGAGGAACGTACATTCTATCAAGTCTTTCTGCTCTCCTGATCTGGAATTTCTCATTTCTCATTCTGGCTACTGAGGGAATTCACAGCGGTCATTATCACTGCTGTGTACATCCCGCCACAAGCCGACACAGACCGGGCACTCAAGGAACTGTACGGGAGTATAAGTGAGCAGGGAACCGCGCACCCTGAGGCCGCGTTCATTTTGACCGGGGACTTTAACAAAGCCAATTTCAAATCAATCGCACCAAGATACCACCAACACATCAGTTTCAACACACGAGGGGACCAGGTTTTGGACCATTGCTACTCCCTTCCGGGATGGCTACAAATCCCTCCCCCGCTCACCATTTGGCAAATCGGACCACTCTTCCATTCTGCTTCTGCCCGCTTACAGGCAGAAACTGAAACGGGAAGCACTCACCCTCAAAACGATCCAGTGCTGGTCGGACCAATCAGATTCTACGCTACAAGACTATTTTGATCACGCGGACTGGGAGATGTTCCGGTCCGCCTCTGATGACGACATCGAGGTCTACGCTGATACCATAACGTGTTTCATCAGAAAGTGCGTAGAGGACATTGTTCTGACCAAAACAATACGGATCTACCCCAACGAGAAGCCATGGATAAATAGTGATGTTCGCACGGTACTTGATGCATGGACCTCCACTTTTAATCTAGTGCCTCTTCTTCCTGAGACGGCTGAGGAAGTTTGGAATGAACCGCCACATCCTCAAACGGTTCTACACCAGCACTGTAGAGAGCATCCTGACTGGCTGCATCACTGCCTGGTACGGCAATAGCACCGCCCACAAATGCAAAAACCTGCAAAGGGTGGTGCAAACTGCCAGACACATCATCGGAGGTGAGCTTCCCTCCCTTCAGGACATATATACTAGGCGGTGTGGGAAAAAAACTCGGAGGATCATCAGAGACTCCAGCCACCCGAGCCATGCACTGCTCTCACTGCTACTATCAGGCAGGTGGTATTGCAGCATCAGGACCCACACCAGCTGACTTCATGACAGCTTCTTCCCCCAAACAATCAGACTTTTGAACTCTTTAAATCTCACGATCAATATACATAAGCACTGCACTTTATTAATCTTATTATCTCACACTGGACTGTCATAAATTATATTCTCTCTTAACAACACACTGGCAACTGACTATCAACCGACAGCCTGAATGTCAATACAGTATAATACAACCTACTGTATATTTTATATATACTATATATACTTTTTTTTATTTTTTATAACGTGTATTCTATATTGTGTGTATGTGTAGTCTATATTGTGTGTATGTATACTGTACATTGTATATTACTATTTGTATATTGTTTTGTGTGTAATTATGTGTATATTAGATATGTAAATTGTGTTGTGTAAATCTGATGTTTATTGTAAACTGGTATATGTCTCATCACTGTCATGACTGCTATGTTGCTCGGAACTGCACCCAAGACTTTCACCCACTATTGCACTTGTGTATATGGTTCTGTGACAATAAAAGTGATTTGATTTGAATTTACTAAGGAAATACATGGTTTTTAAAGCTTTTTAAAGCTCATAGCGCCACCTATGGTCCGACCTCCATAAAAGTCTGCATGCTTGTTTAGAATCATATGTCGCATGTGCTCACCTAATTTCGTTAAGTTCTGAGTTTTTGTTTAGGAATTATGGGCTTATTTGTACACTTGACCATGCCCATTTTCTAAATGACACTGTTATAGCTACCAAAGGGTAAAGTTGAGCGAAAAACCTAGGACTAGTTCACAAAAGTAGTTTTTTTTTTACATAATCGTGAATATTTAATGAACGATTTGATTGACAGCAGTGGTTATTGAGGCAAAGTTGTTCAGAATGAGGAGGTCTGACATATGATATGCATATTGTGTGTATGTGTGAAACTCAGCATGATTACAGAGGCGTAAAACTCTTTAGTGCCACCTGGTGTCCGATTTCTTTCAGATTTCTCACAGACCTCCAGGGCCAGGAATCGAACAGGCCCACCGAGTTTTGTGCCGATCGGCCTCCGTTAACCTTGTCTAATAGGTGCTCAAATTTCATTGGTTGATGGCGGCCATGTTTTTTGAGATACGCCAATGTCCTCATAGACAGTCTTGGCACCTCGGACAAAGACACTGCATGCCGATTTTCAACTCAATCAGACTAACGGTTGCGTAGTTAGAGCTGTTTTCATGATTTTTCCTGTTATAGCGCCACCAAGTGGCCAAACTCTGCGTTTTTTTTTTTTTTTTACTGTGACCTCAAATTGAGCCCATACACATGTGTACGAGTTTGGTGAAAATATCTAATTTCGTTTGGGCGTTATAGCCATTTTAGTAAAAATGGCCTGCCCTTTTTGAACATTTGGGCAGCCCTTAACGACTGTAAGTCGAAATTTCAACTTTTTTTCATAATAATTGATAATCAGACTCCAGAGTATATTTCTACACTGGTTTGGTTCCGATTGGGCAAAAAACTTAGGACTAGTTCGCAAAAGTAGGTTTTTAACATTATCTGAAATATTTACAGAACGGTTTGACAGACACCAATGCTTCTTGAGGCAAAGTTGTTTAGAATGAGAAGAGCTATCAGGTGATATATATTACTTGTGTTTTTTCACAACACTGCATTATATACAACCATTAACACCTACAAAAATCATGATAGCACCACCTAGTGGCCGATTTTTAAAAAACTTTGCACAACCCTCTCAGACCAAGAGTAAAATAGGTCCACTAAGTTTCGTTCTGATCGGTCAGTGTTAACCTTGTGTAATAGCTGCTGAAATTTGACTGGCCGATGGCGGTCATGTTTTTCAACATACGTGAATGTCCTTTTAGACAATGATGGCAGCTGAGACAATGTATGCAAATTTTGATGTCAATAGGATTAACGGTTTCATAGTTACAGCCAATTTCAAGTTTTTTTGGTATTTTACAGCTTTTTAAAGCTCATAGCGCCCCCTATTGACCGATTTGGCCGATTCCGTGTTTCTGAATAACTACTACTGCAATACTACTACCATCTGACCAAGGCCTTACAGTTTGCTCTGCCCAATCAGTTTTATGGCGGAATAAAAATTATAATAATAATAATAATAATAATAATACTACAAATCTTAACAATTACAATAGGGTTTCAGCGCTAAATGCTTGAACCCCTAATAATTAAACATTAATCTGACAAATTCAGAAAATATCTGATTGTGTCAGGCTTTTGGAGCATTTGCTGCCATCTGGTGAAAAAATTAAAACATAACCTAACATGAAATAACACTTATTTCCAGTAGTTGGCTATAGTGATCCATTGATTTACCAATGTTGAAACAAACTTATTTTCGAGATGTATTTCACAAGTTATGAATTTGGATATATACACTGATGGACAAAAGTTTGGAATAATGTTCAGATTTAGCTGTTTTGTAAGGAAATTGGTACTTTAATTCACCAAAGTGGCATTCAATTGATCACAAAGTATAGTCAGGACATTACTGATGTAAAAACTTGCACCATCACTATTTGAAAAAAGTAATTTTTGATAAAATCTAGACAGGCCCCATTTTCAGCAGCCATCACTTCAACACCTTATTCCTTGAGTAATCATGCTAAATTGCTAATTTGGTTCTAGAAAATCACTTGCCATTATATCAAACACAGTTGAAAGCTATTTGGTTCGTTAAATGAAGCTTAACATTGTCTTTGTGTTTGTTTTTGAGTTGCCACATTATGCAATAGACTGGCATGTCTTAAGGTCAATATTAGGTCAAAAACAGCTTTCTCTAGAAACTCGTCAGTCAATCATTGTTTTGAGGAATGAAGGCTATACAATGCTTGAAATTGCCAAAAAACTGAAGATTTCATTCAAAGGTGTACACTACAGTCTTCAAAGACAAAGGACAACTGGCTCTAACAAGGACAGAAAGAGATGTGGAAGGCCAGATGTACAACTAAACAAGAGGATAAGTACATCAGAGTCTCTAGTTTGAGAAACAGACACCTCACATGTCCTCAGCTGACAGCTTCATTGAATTCTACCCGCTCAACACCAGTTTCATGTACAACAGTAAAGAGAAGACTCAGGGGTGCAGGCCTTATGGGAATAATTGCAAAGAAAAAGCCACTTTTGAAACAAAAACAAAAAGTTAGAGTGGGCAAAGGAACACAGACATTGGACAACAGATAATTGGAAAATAATGTTATAGATCTTAACCCCATTGAGATTTTGTGGGATCAGCTATACTGTAAGGTGCGTGAGAAGTGCCCGACAAGACAGCCACATCTATGGCAAGTGCTACAGGAAGCGTGGGGTGAAATGTCACCTGAGTATCTGGACAAACTGACAGCTAGAATGTCAAGGATCTGCAAAGCTGTCATTGCTGCACGTGGAGGATTTTTTTATGAGAACTCTTTGAAGTAGTTTAAGAAGTTCTGAACATTTTATTCAAATTGTAATAGAAAATGTACACCTTATTAATGTCCTGACTATACATTATGATTAGTTGAATGCCACTTTGGTGAATAAAAGTACCAATTTCTTTCCATAAGAGCAAAATCTGTACATTATTCCAAACTTTTGGCCGCCAGTGTACTTAGACATCAAAGACTATTATTTGACAAAGTTGACCTTTTTTTTTTTTTTTTTTTAAACACTTGTTTTGAGGTGTCAGTTCTTGCAATAATGCTACATTATGCTTACAGTCAAACTGGAGGTATTATAAAGAGAAGACAAAGCATTTCGTTATCTATTATTTATCTCAGACATCAAAATTCAATTACAAATTATTAGAAATGTCAGTAAAAAGATATGAACAGCAATGAACAGGGATAATACAATGTGTACAAACAGAAGACTTTGCAATGGCAAACTTGCCATTTTTTGCATACATCATAATTCATATGATATCACTGATGTGAACAGCAATAACGTGGGATCAGATTCTGACTTGGATCTGTATGTGCGTGTGTGTTTGCTGTAGTGTAGTCTAAGGCATACGCTGTATGCCCAATTATCTTTCTTGGGATTTTGCATATGCCCACCTAAAATAAGTAATACATATGGCCGCCAGAACATCGAGTAGGCTTTTGACCTGGAACTTTTTCAGTCTACTAACACGATGCCAGCACTTGAGTGAATAGACCTTTCTTCCACTGACTGTGATGACGTTTCAGCCTTATTTATCAGCGTAAATCTCGCAATTTTTTTATATTATACTTTTTTAAATATTGAGTGTAAATTTATAACACTATGATGTAGGTTCTACTGGTTGTTTAGATCAGTGTTACTATCAGAAATAATTAATAATTATTATTTAGTTATTAATTAATATTTAAATTAAATAATATAATCTAACTCATTAAAACCTCACACAGCACACCACTAAATGTAGTGCGCCACATTCAGGAGCGGGTTTGGTTATTAGCAATAATGAATAGTTATCAAAGATAATTATTAATTATTAAAATCAATAGAACATTGATGAGAATCAATGTTAGCTTTTTTAATCCTTTAAATCAACAATTATCAAAGATAATCGTTAATTATTAAATTATTAAAATTAACACTAGCTTATTGATCCTTCAAATTCAACAGTCATAAAAGATAATTATCAATTATCAAAGATCAATAGAATATTAATAAGGATTAATATTGCCGGGGCACCACCCTGGAATCAGAGACTAATAACCAGATAGTATAACAGTCTCAATATTAGATTGTTCTCTTAGAAAAATCGACATCCGAAGAATATCGACCTTCGAAAAGGAACAATGAAGGCTTGAATCCGAGCACTGACATCCCGTCAGCATGACACAGGTGTATGCAAAACAAACCAAAACACTTCTCTTTATTTATGCAGTAATATCATTAATTAATACAATGCAGTCAATAAACTTCCGACTTACAACTACAAACTAAACAGTGACATCATTAGATATGGTAACTAAAACTAAAATAAGCCTATAACACATGAGAGGAAGGTAGGTGTGGGTGTGTGTGTGTGTGTGTGTGTGTGTAAGGTGTGACGCGCACAAAATGGGGGACGTGACCCTCGTGGAGAGTACGTCACACGAGATTTCCGGCCAGAGAATATGGGTGGAGAGTACGTCACACGAGATTTCCGGCCAGAGAATATGGCCGCGAATGTGGGCGGAGAGAAGCCGGCCAATGGCATCTGCACGTTTACCGCGTGTCTCCACTTGTACGATAACTTGGGGACAAAGCTGAGCTTTATCACGAAGTTATCTACTAGCCAAAAGTGAGTGCTAGAATGTTTGTGAGGGGTCGCGTGTGTGTAGTTAGTACGAGAGAGAGTGAGAGAGAGAGAGAGAGAAAGAGAGAGAGAGAGAGAGAGAGAATAAAGTGGCTGCACCAAAGCCGGTTTCGCGATCGTGGGAGAGAAAGCAGCTGTTAGTTTATCACTCAGAGATGCAGTGGATGGCTTGTAAACCGTCCCGCGGTCTTTGATTCTTTAATGGACAAACTCAGTGTGCCGGTCTCACCCGCGATGGTGGAAATACACAACAGTCCAAGGTGGTAATATCTTGAGTATTATTAGCAGCAATGAGCGGACTCGGCGGTCCGTAAACTGTACAAGCGATAACCTTGATACACAAGAATAACACACTATAAAATTCTATCTCTGCCCAGACGTAAACCTCTTACTTCAATCGTATGAGGACGCAGACGAATGTGTGTTCATCCGTCCTTTAACTCCAACTCTGTTCCTCGAGGCTCGGGTGATGACGGGAGGCCATTTCCTTGCTCTGTCAGCGGGCGGTATGGCTGCTGATTCTCGGCGGGCTGGCGGAGAAATCAGCGACGTCGACTTGATTGAAGATGGAAGAGAAATCTTCTCTTCATTTCTGCAGGCAAACGGATGAAGATGCGGATTGCTCGGCGGTCTCCTTCGGATCCGTTAGAGTGTTCGGTGGAACACAGAGTAATCTCAACTCGTCCAGCGAGATGGACATTGTATGGCCACAGTTTCAAGTTGGATGTTACTTCCTTGTGCCACGAGGCTACACCTGAGAGTAGCGATGAGCTGCTTCTGCACGCGGTGAGCAAAGTTGCTGGAGGAAGCAAAGCCCGGAAGCATCTCAGAGTCATTTCTACTCCCGATGACGTCATGGTTGAGGGCCGTTCTGTTGTGTGCCTCATCCAATAGGAGTTGAGAGTTCGATCCTTTAGTGAGCAAGGCTTCATGGGATTTGTAGTCTGTTTTGGACTCCCTTTGTTTGATTTTGGCACGGTTTTTATCAGTAAGATTTATGACTTTGTGTGTGGGCCTCAGTTAGGTTTTATGACTGATTTAGGCCTGCCTTTGTCTTCTATCTGAATACATGAGGCCCAACAATGCTTACTGTTATATTACCCTGGAATTAGTTTAAAAAATGAATTATCACAGCTGCTGAGAGAGTGACAGTAAATTTGGTATCTTCTCCCATTTTACTGTATTACTCCACCGCTCTCTATTTTTTTTCCTCTTCTGGAAAGTCATTCAAACGTAATAATTGGGGTTTTCATTTGGTCTTGGAGCAAATGGATAAGCGAAAATAATATTTGCTGTGATCTCCATTCACTGCTGTCGAAGTTTACCCTGCAAACGTTCCAAAACCCAGAGTGTGAAAAGGTCTAATGTGTTTTTTTTTTGGTAAAGTGTACAGCAGGGCTAGTCAACTGTCCGGCCTGGCCCGCCAATCATCTTTGTCTGGGCCTCCTTTTTTTTTTTTTTTCGTAATTAACATTTTTTATTGATTCTAAGAAAAAACACAACAGAGAAAAACACAACATATACACACCGAATCAACATTTAACTTTTAACCCTCATTAACATCCCTCCCCAAACACCAACCCCACCCTACCACAAAGAACACCCCTGTGGTCACATAAAATAATACACAGAGACACAAACAATAAAATATAAATAAATAAATAAAAATAAATAAAAAATAAAATATATAGTAAACATGCATAATTAAACTAAACGTCTCCCTCCTCATCCCTTCCCCTAGAGTCCTCCAAAACTGCCAAATACCTACCCCACTTCCTGAAAAAGAAGTTCTCCAGCCCCAGCCTTCCATCTATCATCTTCTCATAAACCGCCACCCTCCCTGTCTCCGCACACCACTCCGGACTTCCATCCCCTTAAAATAATTTGCCTGCCAATCATCACGCCAGTCAGAACCCAATTTTTTACAAATTTGTCCCCCGAATTTATAACTTCCCCATCGCCCAAAATGCAAAGTCTGGGGCAAAGTAAAATTTGAGTGCCCAGAATGTCACGCAAATAATTCTGAATCTTTAACCAACAATCTTGGATCTTAACGCATCCCCAAAAAACATGGGTTGTGTCTCCAACTTCTGATTGGCATCACCAGCAGGTGGGTGTGTTTTTAAAACCAAGCCTATATAATCTAGAGGTTGGTCCAATAAAATCTTAGTAAAATCTTAAATTGCATAAGGCGAATCCTTGCATCTCTAGATGCAGACTTGACATTTTTCAGAATCTTAGTCCACACTCCATCCTCCAATACCAAATTCAAATCTTTCTCCCATAATCTCTTAATAGAAGTTAAAGCTCCATCCCCCATACTCTGAATTAACAGGGAGTAGTACACTGATGCCTCATGACCTTTTCCAAAAGCCGCAATAACCTCTCCCAAAGCATCTGCCTCCTTAGGGGGGGGTGTGTGCTACTCCCAAAAATAGTACAAGGCAGGTGGCGCAATTGTAAATACCTATAAAACTGAGGTCTGGGGATCCCAAAATGTTGGACCAAGTTTTCAAACAATCTCAACACTCCACTTTCATATAGGTCACCGAGTGTAGCAACCCCAGTCAGAATCCAATCTGACCAGCAGAAAGGGGACTTGCCAATACATAATCTTGGGTTCTGCCATATGCTCGAGGAAACATTTAAATAAGTGTCCAATTTGAACAATCTGGACACTTTAGCCATACCGACTGTAAATTCAAAATAACGAGGTGTTACATAACTTTTCTGATTAGTTTGATAGAGATGCTTTGTAATGGTGAAATAGGGGCAAGAACTGCCTGTTCAATAACAAACCAGGGAGGGGCTCTCTCAGGTGGAAGTGACCAATGAGCCAAATGTCTGAGACTGAACGCATAGTAATAAAACAAAATCTTGGGTAGGCCTAGCCCTCCTTTGTCAATCGGCCTATGTAACTTGCAACTTGATTATAAAATGCAATCTGGGACGTTTACCATTCCAAATGAAGGACTTCGCTATGCTATCAAATTGCTTGAAATAAGAGAGGGGGACATCTACAGGGAGAAATTGTAGCAGGTAGTTACATTTTGGAATACAATTCATTTTAATAACATTAACCTTCCCAATCATCGATAAATGTAATGAAGCCCACCTGCCCACATCACTCGAAAATCTTTTTATTAAAGGGTCAAAATTAACACTAACTAAATCAGACAAATTTCCCCAAATACTTAATGCCCTGTTTGGGCCATTGGAAGGCGCCCGGCTGGAAATCCATTACTGGGCAGTACGCTGTCATAGCCAAAGCTTCGGATTTAGACCAATTAACTTTGTATCCTGAGAAACTGGAAAAGGAATTAATAATTCTGTGGAGGCAAGGCATAGATCTAGTAGGTTCAGAGACAAATAATAAAATATCATCTGCATAAAGCAGAAGCTTATGCGCCACACCTCCCGCCACCACCCCTGGAAAATCATCCTCCCCCCTTATCGCGGCTGCTAATGGTTCCAGGGCAAGACAGAACAATAAAGGGGAAAGAGGGCAGCCCTGCCGAGTGCCCCTATTCAGAGTAAAATAATCTGAAATTAATCCATTTGTTTGTACCGCTGCTACAGGGTGTCTACAAAGTAACTTAATCCAACCAATAAATGTATTCCCGAACCCATACATTTCCAAAAGCTTAAAAAGATAATCCCATTCTACCATATCAAATGCCTTTTCGGCGTCAAGTGAGATGGCAGCGACCGGAGATTGATCATTCGCTACTGACCACATGATATTGATGAGATGCCTGATGTTATCAGAAGAGCTACGGCCTCGAATAAATCCCACCTGATCTATATGTCATAACCTTACTTAATCAGTTAGCCAAAATTTTTGACAATATTTTTACATCTAGTTGGATCAGGGAGATTGGACGGTAACTTTTACATTCGCTTGGATCTTTGTCCTTTTTAAGAATCAGACTGATCCAGGCTTGTGTCATGGTTGGAGGAAGCTTTCCATTCTTTAATGATTCAGTATAAACTTCTAACAAAAGTGGAGCCAGTTCTATAGCATAGGAACTAAAAAATTCTGCGGCAAAACCATCTGTCCCTGGAGCCTTGCCAGTAGGTAGGGACTTAATTGCCTCGTCAAGTTCCTCCAAAGTTATCTCAGAATCAAGAGTTTTTTTGCTCAATCGTCAGTTTAGGAAGATCTAATGGTTCCACAAAGTTTCTAATATCTTTATCAGTAGGCGAAGACGTGGAACTATAAAGATCAAGATAGAACTCTTTAAGGCATTATTAATATCAATGGCTGAGGTAAAAATTTCACCACCAGCAGATTTCACTGAGCTCCGACTGATTTTTGATAAAACTGTCTCGCCATCTGAAATACCAGAGCGTTCTCTGTGCAAAACACAAGAGTTCAATGCAGCGAACCTCAGCACTCAGCGGTGAGTTTAACAATGCTCATTGGCCATGTTTTTCAACATACATGAATGTCCATATAGACAATGATGGCAGCTGAGACAAAGACAATGTATGCAAATTTTGAAGTCAATAGGATTAACGGTTTCATAGTTACAGCCAATTTAACGTTTTTTTGGTATTATAGTGCCACCATGTGGCAAAACCGCACCAACTTTTCTGGGCGACCAAAGATTGACCTCTTGCATAAGCATGCCAAGTTTGGTGAAGATATCTCATTTCCTTCAAGAGTTATAGCCATTTGTAAAATTGGCCACTCCTACTTCCGATGTTTTCGCATACCGTAGCTAGCTCAAGTCGAAAGTTCAAACTTTTTTTTTGATAACTTTTGATATTGAGACTCCATAGAATCGTTTGGCACTGGTTTGGTCCAGATCGGACGAAAAACCTAGGACTAGTTCACAAAAGTAGGTTTTATGAAAAATCCAAGATGGCGGAAAATTTAATAGGCGGAAATGAAATCGGAGAAATACGTTTTGTTTGGTCTGAGCCAAGGATTCCAATGGTATAAAGCACTACGAGTCTAGTACTTGACTCTACGACAAATGGTCTAGGAGTTATGAGTAGTTTCGCGTTTTTGATCGCTGTAGCGCCCCCTATTGACCCATTTGGCCGAGTCCTGTGTTTCTGAGTAGTTTCTGAGTAGCATGGTCAGACTACCATCCTTTTCATTTTATATCCATATAAAATCATTATATACCATCCATACTTTTATATCAGTTTATTAGCATGACAATTAGTAAGTATGAGCAGCATTATGTCCCTGTTCTCTGTACATGAATTGTACAGCATACATTTATTATCGATGTACTAAAAGACTGTAAATGTAAGCTTTGCACCCACAAAATACCCTCACATATAATGCAGTCAACTATAGAAATAAAAAAGAAAAAGTATTTCTAATACAAAAAAAAAAAAAAAAAAAAAAGTCTAAAATTATGACAATTAAGGCTAATGCAGCTGCCTACCTCATGATCCCTTTGAGTTGACCGATGACTCTCATTCTTGTGGCTCCTTCTCTGTAACCCATGTTGAAACCAACCTGCAGTGAGGCTTCTTTCCCTGCATCACTTCCATCTCTGAAACCATCCTGACAGAAAACCACATGGCAGTCGTTTCTAGACTGCGCTGCTGTCACTCGCTTTACACACTATGCATTACCCTTGATTGTACTCCCCGCCCCCTTGTTGCATTTCACCGGTGGTTTTAAAGACTCTTACAATACCACTAGACAACGATTTATATCGAAAAGACGACTGGAACGCAAGTAAAATAAATATGAATATTTCAATACAATCATGTTGATAAAATACCTGTTCACATACCTTTGCGCGTTTTTCCATGTTGTATTTCCATTCTTTGCTTTGCAGACTAATATCATCCACATCCTCGTCGAAGACATCCTCGCTGGATACCACTGATTTTACCCACGACATGATGTTTCCAATCCACGAGTCCTTACAATTATTTCCACTGCATGTAAACTACGCGTAAGAGGTGACCGATGAGTAAAAGCTGCTTGTTTCGGCTTTTGACAGGATCCATAACCCATATTAACATCCACATGGTCACGTGACTGACGTCATCAGAATGCGTATTAATGTGTTTTCTTCTTTTGGTCGCGTCTGAGCACATCAGCAAAATCATATTGACACCTGCTGGTCGTCTGCTCACTGCATGTTTTCAATTTATTTCACACTCTGTTGCAATACATGAACCACAGAATGAGTAACATAATATACAGGGTTGGGAGGGTTACTTTTGAAATGTATTCCGCTGCAGATTACACAATACATGCTGTAAAATGTAATTTGTATCATATTCTGTTAGATCACACAAGGTCAGTAACATATTCTAAATACTTTGGATTACTTCTTCAGCACTGGTAGATTTTTTCACTTGTTTTGACTATAAAAACTCTACCAGTACAGTAAGACAAAATACACATGTTAAAAATACATTCTCTGAAAAACCTAAATATCTTATGCAGTATTGTTTCTAAAACAAGATAAATCAAATTGATCTTGTTTTAAGGATTTTTAGATATTTTTACAGGAAAACAATACAAACAGTATTATCAAGAATACGATTTTCTGCCCTAATATCAAAGGTCTTACTAGAAAAAATTATGATCCAATGTGAATTTTCTTGATAAAAAAATGTTATCGTGCCTGGTAACATGTGCATGTAAAATGGCTAGAAATAGCATTAGAGTTTAGCGTAAAGCTGACAATTTACACAAGGTTAATTTCTAACCTTGTTAGAAAGGTTTCTTCTGCCCCAAACTTACTTCAGACTTACTTCTCTGTCTGCTCGTATGAATGTAACACATCGTAAGAAAGTGTTTCACCGCTGTTCAAATGCACTTTAATCGCATCATTTATATGTGTAAATGTTTTCCATCTGAAAGGACTAAATATTAAATGAAATAAATGACAATAAAATGCAAAGTAATCTCTTCAGTAATCAAAATACTTTTTGAATGTAACTGTATTCTAATTACCAATGATTTAAATTGTAACTGTAGTGGAATACAGTTACTTATATTTAGTATTTTAAATACGTAATCCCGTAACATGTATTCCGTTTCTCCCCAACACTGATAATATATTATATTTTATTAATAACAATACCATAGCAGTAAAATTGAGATATATGGCAATAATTAAATGTGTGTATTAACATTTCAACATCCGAAAAAGAACTAGAAGGAATTTTGTTGTTAAAATCGCTCAAACGCTTAAATGAATTATTTAAATGAATAATTTTTGTGTAATCAAATGTATATAATAAAAGTACATTTTATGACAATATTATAATTATTTATTATTTACATTTATTCAGATTTTTTTCAGTAATTTATTTGATTTAATTATATTTGATTTAATTGTTTTATTTTAAATATTCTGGTCCTCCAATGAGAATATATACACTGGAGGCCAAAAGTTTGGAATAATGTACAGATTTTGTTGTTTGGAAGGAAATTGGTACTTTAATTCAGCAAAGTGGCAAAGTTTAGTCAGGACATTACTGATGTAAAAAACAGCACCATCACTATTTGAAAAAAGTCATTTTTGATCAAATCTAGACAGGCCCCATTTTCAGCAGTCATCACTCCAACAACTTATCCTTGAGTAATCATGCTAAATTGCTAATTTGGTACTAGAAAATCACTTGCCATTATATCAAACACAGTTGAAAGCTATTTGGTTCGTTAAATGAAGATTAACATTGTCTTTGTGTTTGTTTTTGAGTTGCCAGAGTATGCAATAGACTGGCATGTCTTAAGGTCAATATTAGGTCAAAAATGGCAAAAAAGAAACAGCTTTCTCTAGAAACTCGTCAGTCAATCATTGTTTTGAGGAATGAAGGCTATACAATGCTTGAAATTGCCAAAAATAAATAAGAATAAAAATAAGATTTAATACAAAGGTTTAAACTACAGTCTTCAAAGACAAATGACAACTGGCTCTAACAAGGACAGAAAGAGATGTGGAAGGCCAGATGTGCAACTAAACAAGAGGATAAGTACATCAGAGTCTCTAGTTTGAGAAATAGATGCGTCACATGTCCTCAGCTGACAGCTTCATTGAATTTTACCTGCTCAACACCAGTTTCATGTACAACAGCAAAGAGAAGTCTCAGGGGTGTAGGCCTTATGGGAAGAATTGCAAAGAAAAAGCCACTTTTGAAACAGAAAAACAAAAAGAAAAGGTCAGAGTGGGACAACAGACATTGGACAACAGATAATTGGAAAAGAGTGTTATGGATCTTAACCCCATTGAGCATTTGTGGGATCAGTTAGACTGTAAGGTGCGTGAGAAGTGCCCGACAAGACAGCCACATCTATGGCAAGTGCTACAGGAAGTGTGGGGTGAAATGTCACCTGAGTATCTGGACAAACTGACAGCTAGAATGTCAAGGATCTGCAAAGCTGTCATTGCTGCACGTGGAGGATTTTTTTTTATGAGAACTCTTTGAAGTAGTTTAAGAAGTTCTTAAGAAGAAATTGTTTTCAAATTGTAATTAATGTCCTGACTATACATTATGATCAGTTGAATGCCACTTTGGTGAATAAAAGTACCAATTTCTTTCCATAAGAGTAAAATCTGTACATTATTCCAAACTTTTGGCCACCAGTGTGTGTGTATATATGTATATTAAATAAATAAATATATACATTTTATTAACATATTAGCTAGTTAATTTACAAATAGTACAACAAATACATCTTAAAACCCTTCTATTGTCTTAGGGTAATTTTTGACCCGGGACAGGATAAGAATACATTATAAATACTGCTACTTCATAAATAGTTTTTGCTACTAGAACCAAACGTAGTGACTTTGTCCAGACCATCAAAACAAGCAAAATGTTATATATATATATATATATATATATATATATATATATATATATATATATATATATATATAATTCTTTAAAAGAAATAACAATTTAAAACAAATTGTTCCTTCCACTGTCTTAACTGGTCAATTTTAGAACCTGTTGTGACCTTTTACGTTCAGACTTTATGGATGTTATACAACTTTAAATATGTTTTTTGCACATACATAAATTAACATTGAACTAAAAATGTTGACCAGTTTTTTTCAAATTTAGCCCCTAGCCCCAGACTGTTCTCTAGCTCCCCCACCTGTTTCACTGAGTACTGCATCTTTCCCACAATTTGCTATTTTCCTGTCAAACACACAAAAAACACGCATTGAGTTTCTTTCTCTATTTTTTTCTGTTTTGAACAAGTAATATTTTAATAAATAAGTTTACTAACATGATTTTATATGATAGAGTACAATGGGGCTAAAGGCCCCCCAATGGTACAAGACCTATTGAATATAATGTTCTCCTAAAACATTAGATGCAAGAAGTATATTTTACGGCACCTTCCTAAACCCCTGTAACACTGCAACAAATTGTTGACATTAGTGGTAATAAATGGATTTGTTGCAATAAGAACCTTTTCTAACTATAGGAGGTATAAGTCCCCTTATGGTCCCCAAGCCACCAGGGAGCCCCACAAAGCAAGAATTTATATATATATATATACTAAAAGCTGCGAGTAAGACTCAGGCAGCTGTTATGGCTTAATCAGACAGTTGTGTATGGGGCCCCCTTGCGGCATGAGAGGGAAGGGAGAATATAAATGCAAGGAGACACATCATGAAGCATACTTACATGTCGGGAGCAGAAAAAAGCAAAAAGAAAAAGGTTGAGAAGGAGAAACGCTGCCAGACCACTGGTAAGAAAGTTAAGATACTTTGTATTTTAAAATGCCAAAAGTGATGGAAATAAACATAAATTGAGGCATCCTTGACCAATGTTTGCCAAGTTTTTAAACCTTTTCTTAGGGAAAATTTTTTTTATTTAAAAATTATGTTTCTCCATTAATATTCAATATAATTATTTATTTTCCCCCTATCATTTTACACTATGGAAGCACATAAAAAAAATAAAAACAATTTTTTTTAAGGGGATCTTTAGTGCCATTGTACACTAACTGAGAATTTATTCATTTTGAATAGTTTTCAACAAGCATCAAAAATGACCTGAAAGAAAAAAGGAGGGTGCAGTTTCTTACGACAACAGAAGGGTTAATCTTATTGAAGTCTTATTGAATATTATACATAATAATGCTACAATTATTTATAGATTTTTTAAATTTATTTACTTACATTTTTAATGTTAAGTACATGTTGGTCCTCAAAACAAAATAGTTAAAGGGATAGTTCACCCAAAAATGTAAATTCTCTCATTATTTACTCACCCTCATGATATCCCAGGTGTGTATGACTTTCTTTCTTCACCAGAACACATTTGAAGAAAAATAGAAAAATATCTTAGCTCAGTAGGTCCTTAAAATTCAAGTGAATGGAGATTTCTCTTTTGAAGCTCCAAAAATCACAGTCAGTCAGCATAAACGTCATCTATGACTCCAGCTGTTAAATTAATGTTTTCTAAAGCAAGACGATCGCTTTTGGTGTGAAAAAGATAAATATTGAAGTACTTTTTTAACTCTAAATCATGCTTCCATTCTGCAGTGGTAGGCACGTGTGACGTAATCGTATTGGCATTTGAAACACACGAGAACTGAGGCAAGTGCATCACAGCCAGAACAGCAGCGCTGTTTACAAGTGAGAAGGAGGAACGCTGTACAACTTGGTTGGTTTTGGTTTAGATCTGTATTATCTGTTTTTTACTCACAATGATGCATTTGTGCGCTCATCCTGGATGTCTCAACCGAGTGGAGAACGTGAGATTACGTCTGTAGCAACATGAATACTTCACACGAGAGACCACATGATCTCCCTCTTCTGTCGCTTACAGGAAGCGATGATTTAGAGTTAAAAAGCACTTCGATATTTATCTTTTTTACAACAAAATTGATCATATTATTTTAGAAGACATTCATTTAACAGCTGGAGTCGTATCAATGATGTTTATGCTGACTGTCTGTGATTTTTGGAGCTTCAAAAGAGAAATCTCCATTCACTTGCATTTTAAGGACCTTCTGAGCTAAGATATTTTTTTTTATTTTACTTCAAATGTGTTCTGGTGAAAAAAGAAAGTCATACACACCTGGGATATTATGGAGGGTGAGTAAATAATGAGAGAATTTTCATTTTTGGGTGAACTATCCCTTTAAATGGAATTTTCTTGCAGTAGTTAATTCTGTTTGTAGTTGCAGTCTATGACCACAAGATGTCACTATATTCACATTAAACGGTGTCTTCTTTCGTACTCATGCTGTCACTAAATGATCATTCACTGAGTCAAGTGATGGATGGCCTTTGAGGAGTGTTATTGTACAGCACTAATATAATTTTACTGGTGTATTTACTAGATACAAATTGTCCAAAATGAAATTTAAAGGGATTCTCATTAGTTTTCTTACTAAAGACTAATAAAAAAATATTTAAGACTAATGAGAATGCTTATTTCCAACAACAATGTCAATAATACTGTCAATATCCTATAATAATATTTAGGGAAAACACTCCACTCAAAAACAGTGATTTCTTTACTCTTGGTAGCTACTCTGGGCTGATTAGAATTAAAAGATGGAACAATTTTCAGATTACCGAAAGTCTGATATGATCAATACGTTAATACACAAGTGTCAACTTAACTTAAGAAACAAAGCTTTATTCCTCAAAATGTACCTTGGTTAATAAGGAGTCTAATTCATTTGGCTGGTGTAATTTGAAATATTAACCTATATAAACATAGAGGAGTATTGTAATCTGATGTGAACGAATCCCCCTCAACAGATATGACCTTTACAAGTATGCTAATTAAAACCTCGCATTTATCTTCACTGTTATTCTGGGACAGAAATAATTTTCAGGTATGCAACTCAAACCGAGTCATTTGTCGTCCTCAGAGATGCCCTGTATGGCGGTGAATAGTGCTTGATCCTGGTTATAAATTATGTGTGGTAATAGGCCCAATTTTATAAACTCGTGTGATGGTCCAGACAGTGAAGTGGCACAGCAGGTGAGAGTTTTATGAAAAAAGAATCATCCTTTATTGCCCAGTGGGTAGAAATGTACCCATTTAGGGTTTTAGCACTGTTAGCTCTTTCAGTGCTGATATCAGTGTGGAAAATCCAAATTCATCACAGGTGCTCAGAACCCTCAGGAATGCATGGTGAAATGTAATTGAAAAACTACCAATACAGTGGTGTAACTGCTCAGATTCAATGGAAAAGTTGAACAGCTAAGCGAGTTTTAGCTTACCTAAGACTTTCATTTTGAATGTATACAAACTCAATTATGTATAGTGGGGTCCAAAAGTCTTAGACCACATTTAAAATCTATTGAAATAATTTTGAAAATTTTGAAACAAAGCAACATTATAACATAAAAATAAATTATTAATTAAGATGAAGGATTCTAGGTCATTAATCAAGTAAAGAACTGACCCTGTTAACTTCAATGAGAAAATCAAAATTTCTGAAATAGTGAATTTACTGAAATGTTTTATTTAACAGTTGGAAATGTGCATATTTTATATCTGCATGTTATAGCACAGTAGGTTTTTGAAATGTTTTTAATCTTGTGCTTGATTTGTAAAAATGTACTACACAAACTTTTTATTGATTTATTTTTATTTTCCAAGATCTGGCACTTCACAATGCTTTTTTAAAGAATGTTATCTTAGTGAGCCAGGTCTTGTTTTTTTGTTTCTTGTACTCAGGTGCTGGAAATACATTACGAGTGATGACAAACACATTACTCTCATCAATATTGCATTTACCCTTTCTTTCCTCGGCACCACAAGAGACAAAGAAAAGAGGTCCCTGCTTTATTTTAAGATGGGTTATTTTTCATCTGGTGCTTTAAGGGAACACACAGGAGAGACACAGCCAGTGGACAAATGCATTTCACCTTGCACAGAATGCATTTGCAGGAGCCGGACAACAATGGCCCAGAGAATACTTCGGAGGGCCGTGGCGAAGCCCTGAAAATGGATTCCGCAGGGCCTGCGGATCCGAGGCTTTCTGCCGCCACACCTTCCTCCGGCACAGCACTCTCCCTTCCTCTCTCGCTCTCCAGGAGAGCAAAACAAGCAGCCGGGGCAATCACATGACACATTTCCATCCAATTTCCACTGCTGAATGTGTTCATTTTCGGCCTTAATGGCATGTCATTTCAGCGGAGCCTTTGGTCAAGAATTAATCCTGGAATCAAAACAGATTTTCCGGAGAGCAATCTTCCATCAACTATTGATTTTTTTACACTCACAGAGCCTGTACTCCCTAATTTAACCTGACAGCACAATGCACAATGGACTAGAGAGCACCTTGGCGACTCGCAGAGGGAACTCTCTGGCATTTTCTCTTTCGCTCTCGCTCCCACTTTTCACCCTCTTTCTCTCCCTCTTCCTCCCTCCCTCTTTCTCCCCCTCTCGCTTTTCAAAAAGTGAGGGAAGAAAGGAGAATTTTGAGGAGAGAGCTTTAAAAACAAAGGACTTAACGATGGGTATGTGTAAGGGTGATAGGGAGATACGGTCTCTGTTTTACCTCTAATTATGCTTTCAAGTGCACTGTGTCTAAGGTGTGTAGAACCAAGAAGGGCTCTAGAAAAAGAGGGAAATTAAGAAAAGGAAGAAATACAGGAAAGAGAGAGAGAGAAAAAGAGAGAGAGAGAGAGAGAGGAAAGGAGAAAGGAGTGTTTTCCAGGTGCTATCAGGTATCATTATGGGCCTGTTGACATCCAGGACTCTCTGTGCAATGCACCTCTAAGATTTCCTCCACCCCCTGCAACCATTTTCTTTTCCTGAGTGGTTGAAAAGGGTTTCATCAGAGCCTGGAGAGGGCAGACAGGAGAGTCTGAATGTTCTGGGTGCGGCTGTCCACTATTAAGTGTAGTGAACCCTCCTGAAGGGACTTCCCAAAGCCTCTACCCTCAACCTGTCTCCAAGGCAGAGGGTCTGGGGCTAATTTTGACAGTGTTATTGTCTCTCATAGAAAAGAGGAAGACAAGCTGTCATCAAAAATCCTAAATGGTGCCAACACGAGAACAAAAACTTGTGTGGGTAATTAAGTATATCATCCAAATATCAGGGAGAAACAACTAACAAAAGCCAATACAGTCACATTTTAACTTGCATAAGAAGATGTAAATGAGTTTTACTTCCTCTAAAGTGTTTTTAGGGCAACTAGGACTTTTTTCTTCTTAAAATGGAGAGAACCGTTTTCTTCACGCCTAAAGAATTTTTTTTTGTAATCTCATGCTTTCTGCAGCACTTCCCAAAGCACTTCCCAGCACTGCAGCACTTCCCAAAGATGTAATTGGTTTGTAGGACGCGTTTCACAGACCTTATGATCAGACTCTTCTAACAGCAGCTCAACACCTCACACTTGGACTCATCCATCCATAATATTTATTTCTAATAATTTAAGACCTAATCTCTAAGTTCTTTTGCCCATTCTTTTTCTTCTTATTTGCCAGTGCTTGTGCCTGTGGCTTTTCCTTTGAAACTGGTCATTGAAACTGCCAGTTTAGGATTTGTGAGGAGTCTGTTTCTCAAACTATACACTGCATAGAATAGCCTTAATCTATAAAAGAAACCATAGACTGATGTTTTTTGTTTTTGTTTTTTAGAGAGAGAAATTTGTTCCTTTTTTGACATTTTTCAAACCAGAATTTGTCTTGAAAGTGTAGTGACTTGCAGGAAATGCAAGTGTACTTCAGCAGTTGGAAAAAAGACTGTATCGACATGTCCAAACTTCATTAAATATCACAACCATTTTTACCTGTTCTAGAAATAAGAAAAGTTTTTTTTATAGTACCAAATTAGCACAGTAGGATGATTTCTCAAGAATGACTTTACATTATTTTACTGGAGTAAAAACAGCTGAAAATGGGTTTTTGCCATCATGGGCAAAAATGTAATTAAAATGATTAAAAATAAAAAACTGATATTTTAAACAATAATTATAATTCTCATCATTGCTAATGGCAGGTTTTTTTATTTTATTTTATTATTATTTAATTTAATGCATCCTTGATGAACAGAGGCATTAATTACTTTAGAGAACAAAAAATGTCTTAGTGATTCCAAACTTTTGAATCAGACATCTACATAATCGTCTCAACTAAAGTTTATAGCAAGCTTAACTTAGGAACATATTTTTTACCGAATTTATCATTAATAATGAACAAAGCTATTTAAATAAAGTGTTTATTAAGTGTTTAACATTTTAATTGTTCGGTAAATGTCAAATAGCTATTTTAAGTTGCAGAGCACACTAGTATAGTAGCTATTCTACATTGCGTTGCATTGACCTGCTGTTGCTGTCAACTCAAAGTTCTCTTTCATTCACCAAATTCATAAAAAACAAAATTTTGTCTCAAGTTTTTGTGTGTGCATGCGTGTGTGTGTGTGTGTGTGTGTGTGTCCAAATGGAAGCACCATAACTTGAACAGCAAAAAGATTAATAAATCAGTCATACAGTGTCATGTTGTAATGAGTCAAATACTGTAAATCCATCATCCATTCATTCAAATGCAACATTTCACAGTACATTGTTAAGTGGTTAAAAGGACATTGCCCCAGCAACCTTTGCTTTAAATGGACTTCTGCATCCCATTGGCGTACTGCTATGAAAGATAATTATAATAATTTTAATTTTCTTTATTCATCACACATTATACCTTTGCACATATACAGTGAAATTCTTCTTTTTCACATATCCCAGCTAGGCTGGGGTCAGAGTGCAGGGTCAGCCATGATACAGTGCCCCTGGAGCAGATAGGGTCAAGGGCCTTGCTCAAGGGCCCTGCTCAAGGGCCCAACAGTGGCATCTTGGCAGTGCTGGGGCTTGAACCCCTGACCTTCTGATCAGTAACCCAGAGCCTTAACCGCTGAGCTACCACTGCCCCTAAAAGAGCTAATGCTTTGACTCATAATATTGTACCACAAAACTCAGTTTTTCATTAATAATAGTGTGATAACACCAACCAGCAAAGCTATTTTATGTTACATTTTCCAGCGTATTTCAATTGGTTGTGAAATAGATATTGTGTACTGTAGAGATGTTCAGTCATGTTGTCAATTTGTGGGCCAATGAAAGGCTAATTCGCCATGGGTTCCCTCGATTTCATAAACTCACATACATGCTTGACAAATGACATGAAATTGGTGGGACAACCGGTGTAGTCCATGTAGCAACTTAGCAGCATACATTATTAAAACACAGCAGCTTCAAAATTAACATTTGAGGTATGACTGTGATAAAGCTGAAGTGTGTAGTTTCTGCTCTAAGTTTTTGAGAAAAATTAACCTACAAATGGCTTACTTATAGTTGTCTCTGCATATTAGAGAAAGAGAAAGTATTTTGTAACAGGGATCAAGGATGGGCACGGAGGAGGCGGGAACCGGCAGAACAGTCAACATAACTTTAGTGACATAAGTCAACTTAAACAAACATAAACGCACAGACACACACACAGCGGCCGCGTGCGTCTCTCTCTCTCTCGAACTGGTGCCTCCAGCTCGTCTTTATCCCCCTCCTGGCTGATTAGGACAATTCAGCGCTGGGTGTGCGTCCTTGCGGCCCGGCCATGCCCTCCTCCTCATCACATATTTTAACACAGAACAAGATACACTCTTCAGCTTTTAATTTATGTTGTAGAACAAAGAGTGAAATTCACTTCAATTGATTTTGAAATAAGAATAAACAAAAAATGCTATTCTAAAAAAACCATTAAATATTCCTGAAGGACACCCATTGCTTGAAAATGCCAATTATCTCCCAGGTTTTAGGATTTTAAACGGAACTGCATTCTGCATTACATTGCACAGACCATGTAGACCTTCCCTCCCCTCAAACTTCTCCAGCAGCACTCACTAGAAATGAATGCTAAAATGCTGTTTTAGCTGCTAAAAATAAATGGAGCAGAGGACAATTGAATCTGTTGTCCCAGTCACATCTCCATCAGCATCAGATGCAGGGGCATTATTTACCCCACTGATAATGGAGAGGGGAGATGGACAGAGGGAGAGGATTGGGATGGGAGCCAGAGACACCTTAGACAGGCTGTGAGCACCGGTAATTGCCCCTCCGGAGGCAACAAGGTGTGCACAAACACCAGAGACGGCTGAGTGGCTATTTATGTGTGTATATGCCTTGGAGTGTATGTGTGTGATGCAAAGGAAGCAGACGGGTAAGAGAGCAAGTATGCGTGTTGTGTTTAAGGTACGGCAGACGCGTTTGAGGCATGCGGCGACAGTTCATTTTCCTAGAACATCGTCCACCCACACGTCCACTGCAGAGGAGATAAGCTGAGAAAGCACCTCCTCGCTGATGGAAAAAGAGAACAATTTAAAACCAGCTGTATCACGTAAACGCACACGTACACAGTCAAATATTCTCTCACTTGACTTTTCATAGTGTCCTGACTGATATTGAACAGTTATTCATTTGAGCAGCTGACATTTCATAATGTTTTCTCCTCTCTTGCCTTCACAATTCTGTCTTTCTCTCTCAGGGCAATTTCTTACACTTGGAAGTTGAACAGAACATGTTCCATTGAATCAAGCGGTGAATATGTGCAGATTCTGCTTTTGAAAAGCAACGTGAAGTCTAGCGTGAGGATAATTATTGCTTTCACTGGCCTGAGCAAATCGATCCAGATATGCTGCATTATCGAGACTTCTGCTGTTAAGAGAAGTTGCTCCACAACCAGGATGCGCTTCTATTTTTCATAACGGATAAGAAAGCCTTAATCTGGAAAAGCAGAATGAAAAAACAAGCACTGGTGAATTGTGCTGCAATACTTACACATTATAAAAAAGCATAGTCACATAGTCACATATTTGTTTCATAAAATGTTTTGACATTAAAAGTCACTGCGGGAGGCTTTAAGTTGTTATTTGCACTTAAAGGATTAAGGTACATCAAGCCTGTGAGTATCAGTATACTCAAAAATGAAATTTCTGTCATTATTTACTCACCATAATATCACTCAAAAACCAGATGACTTTGTTTATTCCTTGGAACTCAAAAGGAAAAAAAAACACCAAAACCAAATGAAAAGCAATCAATATGATTCATGCACTTTCCAAAGTGTTCTGAAACCATACAATCACTTTGTGTGATGAACACAAGTCGTTCTTCACTGTCAAATCGAATCAAATAATTAATGAGGCTCTGAAACCAAATATGGCAGCTTTGTTCATAACACCAAAGACATCATGATATTTGGTCACAATATGCAGTGAGAAACAATAAGATTTGATGTATCAACGTTTCCGCCATATTTGATTTCAACTCTTTGTCTTCACCTTTATCATACCTCTCTTCATCATAAAGGCTATTTTTTTTTTAGTCAAATATCCCTTTTAAAATGCTTTAGAACAACAGGACCAGTGTTGGGTGTAATCTAATTGCAGTAAAAAAGTAATTAATAACTGATCTAATTACTTTTGAATACAAAAAGTAGTGTAGCGCATTACATCTCAAATTCTTGTGAATTACAAACATTACAGTTATTGACTCTTAAAGTTAATTACTTTTAAGTACGTTACTTGGGTTACACAAATTCCTTAAATAACATATGTAGAAAACATGTAAAACATGAACTGCATTAATATGCAAATCTGTTTTCATTTTGTGACAGGGTGTGTACCCTTTAACAAGTCAATGAACAAGAAGGAAATATAGACATTATTTTAAATTTGTTGAGCGGAATAGAAGCTTAAGTGTGAAGTAATTATTAATGTAATTACATTTTTTATTAAGAAATCAGTAAAATCAGTAATCTGATTACTATTTTAGAGAAGTAATTAGTAATTTGTTTTGAATGACTTTTTTTTGTTTGTTTTTTGAGTAACTTACCCAACACAGAACAGGACTTACATCAAACCAAAACAGGAGCTTTTTTCTAGGAACTTGTCAGAAAGTATGTTAGTTATTAGATATTTTACGCAAAGTGTGGTTCTAGCAAACTTACATTTGCTTATGTTTGCTAAGACACAGAAATGTACAATATTGACATATTGACAGCATCTAAAATATAATTATTTAACATATGAACAACTTTATATATGTACAAACATTTACGAAAACATTATTGAATCTATTAGTATTTAATTCGTGGAATTAATCGGTTAACTGTATAGTACTTATAATCTATTATATTGATTCAATGCAGTTTCCTTTCCTTAATTTGACACTGTAATGGTTTCTTTCTGTTTGGTGTGATTTCTGGAGTCATATTTGACTTATTTTAAAGGACTCCTTCAATTTAACCATGACTAAACTTTAAAATGTTAAAACAAACAAAACCAAAAAAACTGTAGGCTAACCGTTTAATCATTTATAAATGATAATAATATGTTGCAGCTCAAAAAAATGACTATAAAATACACCACTAAAGCATCATAATACAATCATAAAAGTAAATAATTGTATTAGTGAGCTATCATCCAATTCTGTAGAAGACATATTACAGCTCTGTGAGGAACAGATAGATTTAAGTCTGTATTTAGTGGTCTTTGTTTCCTTAGGAAACATTAGCAAACATTAATAACTGGGATAAGATTAGCAGCTCAAAAGTATCTATATATTAGTATAGTAAAATTATTGTCATAGTACATTTATCTGCCTGTTACATTTTTATATTGTTGAAAAGTGGTAAGGTTCAGGTGTTGGTGTGGGGTGGGGTTAAGTGATCTAAAATATCTATTAAATAACAAAAATGCAAATCCAAAAAATGCTATAAATATAATATTAATTATTCATAAATATTTAACATTTCTAAAGCTATAAATATGTAAAAACATATAAGATTTAGGTTTTTACAACCATATTGTATATTTCAGCATCTATCCAAAGGTACAAAAAACGTACGTTTGAATGTTACGGACAAATAGCTATGAATAATAATGAGATCAGGCTGCAAAGGGCAACCACAGAGTTTTGGTCAGCATGCATCACTACAGTATATAGTGATATAATTGACAAATACATGTACTACACTTTCTCCCATTGGCCCAGTTGCCAATTACCCAAACTCAACTACAAATCTGACTTTTTTGTCAGAAAAAATCCTTATAATTGCTTCAAAAACGAAGCTGTTGTATACTCTCCATCTCTTCCCCGCTCGGCAAAGTTTTTGAAAGGCTTCAGTCTGAACGGCGAAGACAAAGGTTGCAAAAATAGCACGTCTCTGCACGTTCATTACAGAGCTAATGGAAAATATGATGAAATGGAAAAACAAAACAAAAGAATATCAAATAAGACAACTTTTAGCCTACAACATAAAAATATATCTGGTACTTTTGAAAGGAAGAGTATGATGGGAGAAAAAGGACAGCGCAAACATCTTCAACATCAGTTCTCTGCCTGATATTAATAATTTATGTTGTGTGTGCTTTACGATTAATATTTATTTATTTACCGCTTTATATATTTATTTCAATTTGCCTTCCAGTCAGGCTTTCAAAGGCTTCATGGACAAGAGAAGCTGTCTCAAACTTCAGAGTTTAAAGGCTTTCAGCCAAGAATGTGCTCTCTCAGAGAATCTCTCTCCCTCTTTCTCTCTTACAGATGGCTCATTATTGTTATCTGTTGTAGCAAAGAAATGAAATATTGATGTGAAATAACCCTGGCATGGATTCCTCTCTATTGACCCTATGGAAATCTAAATGAATTGCTGCTGACCCTGGAAGCCCGTGGGCCGTCACTTTGCTTTTAGGTGTGAATTCTGTATTGAAAGCTTGTTCGGGTCTGGAGAAAAAGCATTTCTGTGCAACTCTTCACTTTAAATCAGTGATTACATGAAAAGACATCATATTACATGGATGAAAGACAAGATATTGTTCAGAGGAAGAGACAAATCAATGGGAAATAAAGTGGGTTTAACATGCGGTTAAAACAGTGAGACAATATGTCTTTTAAAGGCTAAGTGTGTGGCATATATCTTTGAAAATGAATTCTTTTGCATTTATACTGGTCTGTTACAGTGGTGGATATTCAGAAAAATGATCAGGGGCATGATTTGATGGAGGATTGTACACTGTAATATAAGTGAATGTGAAATTATTAAAAAAGTTTCCCTTGCTAAACAATTGCACACACAGAAAACTCTACATGGCTATTTCTTCATCACAATGGCTTTGAACATTATATTATTATTGTGATTTTTTTATTTGTATAATTGTGTATACTTGTATTGTTTTTAATTTGTTTTATATTTAAAGAAAGTTGACATTTTGCCATCACACAGAATATAAGTGATATAATGATATAAGTTAAGTTTTTAATGGATTTTTTTCTTCTTCTTTATGTATTTTTTGTATAAATCTAGCTTCGCTCATCTTTAAAACTAGATTCAATTATATTTACATCTGAATTTACTCATTTTAAAGACTCAGTTTTTAAATTATCTTTGTTTTTCTGCCTGTTCTGCTGTGGAAAGTACTATTATTCTTCAGAAAGTAATGCAGTCATTGTGTTTCATGTCAAACAATTGTTTATTATTAATTATTATGGTACAAATTAATGTGACAGCTGTTAAGAAATACACAAAGTGCAGCTTTACTGAAAGAACAGATATTGCTCTATATAATACATACAGTTTTCAGTCTATAAAATTTAAAGCATCCTTAGCAGGTTAATCAGCTTTGGTTTCGAGGTCTTGAGAGTACAACGTTAACATTTCAAACTCGACTTAGTGTGTGTGTTTATATGTGGACTGTATGTATTACAGTGTGTGTTCTTCAATAAATCTCAAAAGGTTTTCCATCATCTTTCAAAAACAATTGAAGCTGAAGTTTCCTTTGTTCCCTATTCATACAGGGCAATTCCAGGCAATAAAACTCAAACACGTACCTTAAATAGAGAGAGAGAGAAACAAACAAAATATGCAGTGTAGAAACCAAACAATAAGAAAGAAAGACAGAAAGAAAGAAAGAAAGAAAGAAAGAAAAAGAAAGACAAGTACATCATGTAACAATGTCTAGAATGCCATATACTGTACATGTGACCCTGGAAAGCACATCATAAAAAATATTTAAAAATAAATAAATAAAATAAACAGATGATAATCAATCTATGCATGGTCATTAAAAACTACTTACAAACATATACATATGTCCCTTTTAATTTCATTGTTAACCTGGAAAAACAAATAAAAGGTACTGTATCATGTTATGACATTGCTCACAACTTACCAGGACAGTGCTGAGGTAAATTTAATGATATACTCCATTTAATCAGTTTTCTTCAAACAGTAACATATTTCAAGATTGTCAGTGACATTTTAGCCATTTCGCTGTACAATGTGCATATAACTATTGAGCTTTGGTCCAGCATTGAAAAGATGAGCAAAGGCAGAACTTCGATTCCCGTCTCTTGGCTTTAATTTGTGTAAATAGCATCTGCCTTTAATTTTTTGGTTACAGCTTTGTTTCGTAAGCCTGTATACCTTAAGATGTACTGTCTCTGCAACCACACACAGATGCTGTGCTTCTGAATTCATGAAAATGAACGACCAGGGGGGATGTGATCTTATACGATTTGAGATACTGTAATTAGACGGTAGACAAATTAAGATGTTAATCAAAATTTCAGTTACATCGATAGATTTTGACTGGTCAAAACCAGCCTTCCTTTGTAACTACAGTTATAGCAAGTCTTCATTCTGATGTACTATAGAAATATATACCTCAAAAGATTTTCTTTGATCTTGACATTATTTACAGTTCAGTGTTGATGGAGAGATTAATTGAATCAAAAATTAAGATTTGCCATTACAAACCAGTAAAATATTAGCCTGCAGTGTCAGTACTTCATAGGAAGGAATATCCACATAGCTGTTACTGCATTGAATTACCTTGAGCGAGTCTTTTTTTAGAGTCCCTTTTTGTTTGTTTGTAAAGTTACTATGCACAGTATTTAAATGCTATACATTTACAGCCAAAAGATCTATATAAAATCCTTAATGTTACAGGAAATCAAAATACTTAAATTATATTTTAATTGTAAAAAAAAGAAAAAAAAATATTAAAAATACTGTAAAATTAACCAAATTATGGGCTCAATGTCACTAGTATGCAGATTGCCACAGTATTTGGGACAATAGTTTCATTAAATTCAGTCAATTGGATCATTTTCTTCTAACACGTCCAAATTATTTTTTTTCTTTAATCTAAAGAAAGTTTTCCCAACTGACAAAATTGAGTTTAGCACAAAGAAAAGTGATTAAAAATATACAAATAACATAAGCACCAAAAACAAAAATAAAACACAGTCAAAAGACAAAAGATTCCTTGCATAACTCATGTGATCGGTATTTAAATTATTAAATTACCAGAATTATTTGAAAATTTTAAATACATTACATTTAGAGTGACAAGTAATGAAACTCTGGGCACACGAAAGAACAAAAATGGTTTGAGAATGCTCAGGCCAAGGTATGACACAGGTCCTTGGGCCAAAAAATGGTGTTCTTTGGCTAGGAGGCTTTGGCAATACCATAAAATAGTTTTTGAACACTGCTGCAACAAATGTGGATATCTATGTTCACTGCAAAATATAGATGTTTGTCCAATAACCCATTCCTCCCAAGTGCAGTCTTTTTAAATTAATGCTTTATGACACAGCAATAGACAACGGTCTTATCTGGAAAGCAGAAATGTAACAATGAAAAAACAAACAATCTTTGAATGAAATAAAAATGTCAAAGATATTTTTGAAACATGTGATTTCAATTTGGTGAAAGAGTACAATACATATTTACATGAAAACCCAAGTGATAAAATAAGACAAAGATTAAATGTCACACCCACCTACCCCACCACACAAATCTTTTTCTTTTTTAATTTTTTTTCCCCCAGTAAAAATATAAAAACACATTTACAATAAAAAATAAATAAATAAATAAATAATAATAAAAAAAAAAACATCAGGAATCCGATGCAACAAACTTTGGTAAGTAGTTTCTTCTTTACATCCTTGATTGAATTATGATCCTTGTTAATTCCAACTTAAGAGAACTCTTTCCCTTCACAAACTGCTTATGCATCAGTCCTCTTTAATATTCATTCTCATACAATTAATTTTTCTTGACTTTTTTGGTGTTTGCATTTGTTTCTCACTTGTGATGATAACACTGAAAATAGTTCATTTTTGCCTTTGTCGACAGTCCATCCAGTTGATGGTACTTTGAAAGTAATCGTCCAGGTCTTTAAGTCCAAAACATCAGAAGTTTCTACATTGTTCTGTATTTCTGTCATCGCTTAGATGTGGTGTCAAGTTAAGGATGCTCTTCCATGTTATCAATCAGAGGGTCCATAGCTGCAACTGGCCCAAGCTCCGGTTGCTTCAGTCGTTTTATAGTGTTTTTCAATGCTTGCCTCTTATTGCAGAACCAGACACGCACCACCTCGCGATCATAGTTTAGTTTCTCCGCGATTTCCGTCATCTCCTGACCGGAGGGATGAGTATTCTTCTCAAAGTGGCTGTTGAGGATTTCCAGGGCCTGTGGCGTGAAAGAGGTCCGGCGTTTGCGCTTCTTGGAGGGCTCGGTGCCGATAAACTCGGTCAGGTTCTGCATACCGGAGCGATGGCGGGCTTCCGCCTCGGCCATCCAGCGCTCCAGCACGGGCTTAATCTTCTGGGCGCTTTTTGGGGTGATGTCCAACTTCTCGAACCTGGCAGGATATAAAAGGCCAGGGTTCAGTTTACCTGTCAGACTGCTAGCTATAGTGTTCTCTTGGGCTTCCTGTGGTAGAAAAAAGTGGCTTCTCAGGATGGTGTGTCTGGGGGAGAATTGAGAGAGAACAAGCTTACTCATGTGCCCTGACTGGGTGAGGGGTTTCCTGTCTGACCCAGTTTCACATGAGGGGACTCTTGGTTCAAGTTGCCAGTGAGACAGAGAGTTTAATGGCCTCTACCGCATCACTTCAATGTTCCTTGAGGAGTTGCTTGCTAAGAAACTTAATTAATGTAAGACCAAAGAGTTACAATGTACAATCCAGTAAGCAATACAACAAATAATCTTATGTGTGTCAATTTTTTGACTCTCTGTTTCCAAGCTGCATTGAACCAAGAGGACTCTTCCATAGGTTGGTGCAAAAACAAGCAAGCTGCTGACTGCTATCATATAAAATAAATTTCATTTATTGGCCTTGCATTGTTCTTCTCTAGCTGATCTATATAATCAAATCCACATATGGTATTAGAAAATATTAGGAATTCTCTTTTTTGTGAATGATTTGAATACATATTTTCCAACTGGATAACACGAACATGCAATAAAAAATTAATAGCATTATTAATTCACAAATGGCTTAAATTATTCACTCAAATGCACACACATTTTAATACACTTCTCCAACTTTTCTCTTTTCCTTATGCGACCGATGCTCATTAAATGTTTAATGCTAATACATTTTCAACTTGACTTTTAAATATGTCTGCATGTTTATAGTCTCCAGGGAGGTAAATCACTGTAATCTTTAGTATTCAGTGTGTTAATTGCAGAAGGAACTAGCATTCAGACATTTTGCTTTCTGTACAAAAACAATAATGGAAAAATACATTTGGACACAGCAAACTGTTTTACACTTGTTTAAACTAAGAACTTAGTTTTGGATTAGTGCAAAATCTCACACAGCAGTTACTTGAACTACAAAAAGAAAAAAGAAAAAAACCTTAATGGTAATGTTTCAGTATGTTATGTGACTTTTTATGTGGGGTTTCACTGAATTATTGGAAATATTTTGAATCATGAGTGGTGAGTGGAAAGTGGAAAATGACCATTATGATGGCGCCGCGGATGGTTGCCTCGGTGTGGAGCTCCTCAGTTTTTTTTTTTTTTTTGTCCTGTGTTTAGTAATCTTTTTCCAATCAGTTTTAACAGAGAAGAACTGCTACACATTCGATAGCATGTACCAGACAATCTTTTCCCGGTTTTCGAATATTCAGATGTTTTGCTAGACATTTTAGTTGGAGGCGCAGCTCTGCTGTTCAAGAGACACAGGCGAGGGAGACGAGCTGATGCGCTGGTCAAACTCCGTTGGCACAGATTTCGAACAGCGCTGCCAAGTATTCACTTAGAGAATCTCCGCTCTCTTCCTAACAAAACGGACGAACTACATCTCCTCACCTACACAAACAAGGACTTTTCAACATCTGCTGCCTTGTGCTTCACAGAAACCTGGCTGAGTGAAGCCATTCCGGACAGCGCGTTACATCTGCCAGGCTTCCAGCTGTTCAGAGCGGATCGCATCGCGGAGTTATTGGGGAAAATGAGAGGTGGTGGAACATGCTTTTATATCAATGAAAGTTGGTGTACAGATGTAACAACGTTAAAGAGGATGTGCTGTCCTAATTTGGAAGCACTCTTTATTAACTGTAAGCCTTTCTACTTGCCGCGGGAGTTTTCCTCATTTATTCTGGTGAGTGTTTATATTGCGCCAAATGCGTTTGAACACAGCGCTGCAACAGCTGGCTGATCAAATCACAGACACGGAACAACAATACCCGGACTCAGTTATTATTATTCTTGGGGATTTTAACAAAGCAAATCTCACACATGAACTGCCCAAATACAAACAGCACATCACATGCCCCACCAGAGACAGAAATATACTGGATCACTGTTACACAACAATAAAGGATGCATATCGCTCTGTCCCTAGAGCAGCTTTGGGACTCTCTGATCACTGTCTGGTTCATCTTACAACCTACAGGCAGAAATTAAAATCAACAAAGCCAGTAGTAAGGACTGTAAAGAGATGGACCAATGAAGCAGAACGGGAACTACAAGCCTGCTTCGATTGAACGGATTGGAGTATTTTTGAGGCTGCAGCCACAGACCTGGATGAGCTCACAGATAGTGTTACATCATATATCAGTTTCTGTGAGGATATGTGCATTCCTACTAGGGCTTATTTAAAGTTCAACAATGACAAACTGTGGTTTACAGCAGAGCTCAGACAGCTTCGTCAGGCCAAAGAGGATGCTTACAGGGTTGGGGATAAAGTCTTGTACAATCAGGCCAGGAACACACTGAACAGGGAAATCAGAGTGGTTAAAAGAAGATACTCTGAGAAGCTGAAAAACAAGTTTTCAGCAAACGACCCTGCATCAGTGTGGAGTGGCAGGGAACCAACAACTGGCTGATGACCTGAATGTGTTCTACTGCAGATTTGAAAGGCCCAATCTCACACTCCACACCCACTCTGACCTTCACTTCACACAAACACCAACACCTCTTGCAACCCCCCTCCTCCCCCCTCCTCAACCTGCACTTAAGATCTGTGAAGATGATGTGAGCCGTGTCTTTCGGAAACAAAAGACGAGGAAGACTTCAGGCCCAGATGACGTCTCACCAGCGTGTCTTCGATCCTGTGCTAACCAGCTAGCCCCCATCTTCAAACAGATCTTCAATAGATCACTGGAGCAGTGTGAAGTCCCATGATGCTTCAAATGTTCAATCATTATTCCTGTCCCAAAGAAACCAAAAATCACAGGACTTATTGACTACAGACCTGTTGCCCTGAGGTCTGTGGTCATGAAATCATTTGAGAGACTGGTGTTGGCCCACCTGAAGAACATCACTGGACCCTTTCTAGATCCCCTTCAATTTGCTTATCGAGCAAACAGGTCTGTGGATGATGCAGTCAACATAGGACTGCATCATATCCTGCAACATCTGGACAGACCAGGGACATATACAAGGATCTTTTTTGCGGACTTCAGTTCAGCTTTCAACACCATCATCCCAGCTATACTCCAGAATAAATTACACCAACTCTCTGTTCCCATGTCTATCTGTCAGTGGATTACCAGCTTTCTGATGGACAGGCAGCAGCTTGTGAGACAGGGGAAACTCACTTCTAGCACCTGTACAATCAGCACTGGTGCCCTCCAGGGATGTGTGCTCTCCCCACTACTCTTCTCCCTCTACACCAATGACTGCATCGCCAAGGACCCCTCTGTCAAGCTCCTGAAGTTTGCAGACGACACCACTGTCATTGGCCTCATCCGAGATGACGATGAGTCTGCATACAGAAGGGAGGTTGAACAGCTGGCTGTCTGGTGCAGTCAAATCAACCTTGAGCTGAACACACTCAAAAAGGTGGAGATCATTGTGGACTTTAGGAGAAACACCCCAACACTGACCCCCCTCACCATTCTAAACAGCACTGTGGCAGCAGTGGAGTCATTCAGGTTCCTGGGCACTACCATCTCACAGGACCTGAAGTGGGAGACTCCACTGTGAAAAAGGCCCAGCAGAGGTTGTACTTCCTTCGCCAGCTGAGGAAATTCAACCTGCCACAGGCGCTGCTGATACAGTTTTACTCAGCAGTCATTGAGTCTGTCCTCTGCACTTCAATAACTGTCTGGTTTGGTTCAGCTACGAAATCAGACATCAGAAGACTACAAAGGAGAGGATTATTGGTTGCACCCCCATCCCCTCCCCCACTTCAAGAACTATACACTTCCAGAGTGAGGAAAAAGGCTGGAAAAATCACTCTGGACCCCACTCACCCTGCCCACTACCTTTTTGAACTGTTGCCTTCTGGCCGACGCTTCAGAGCTCTGAGCACCAGAAACGTCAGGCACAGGAACAGGTTTTTCCCTCAGGCTATCCACCTCATGAACAGTTAAATTGCTCCATTGAGCAATAACTATGTGCCATACACAGTTTAGTCTTTCTTATATTTATCCAAAGCATCCAACCTCTTCTGCCATTACATTCCTCTGTATGTGTCTGTCACTATTTTTGAACAATAAACAATCATGTTACTCTGTTAGGTCGCCACTTAAAGTCAGCATGAAATGAAAATTCACCCTATCTGTTTTCTAAATGCATGTTATTGATATTATTGTGAACGATTCATCCATGCATATGTTTTTTTTTTTGTTTTGTTTTTTTACCTCGTAATCTTTAATCAAAATGTCATAACTCTATCTTGCGGTGAAACGACATCTCTCTGGTGACGTATGCAGGACTTCTCCAATCATTTAGTCCACTTAAAACCTGCCCCTTTCTTATTGAGTTGAACGAAGCATCAATCGCATGTTAGTGAAGATGGCATGGTGTATTTTCGGCTGTTTTCCTCCAAAACTATCGTTCTTTAACCCAAACTTCCTTGGTTACAGGTCAGCTGTCTTGAATTTAAATTTCGAATGAGGAGGAATAACGCCGAATTCGCGATTGTGTTCGAGACATTTCACACCTGATTTGCTGAGGTGATCACTAATGAATACAATGCATCAGATGCCTCTGGAGTTTATTTATATTTTTAAAAGCAGTTTTCTTGGGATGCCCAGCATGAGTAAGTGTTTTTTTAGTGTATTGTTATTCAAAACGTTAAAATATGGTTATCTTTTACTCACTCATTTTTCAACTGCTACAGCATATTCGTAACCAAAGATTCGCGATGTACTTGTGCGTTTATGCTGTCAGTTTGATCATAAATGTGTTGAGATCGCTGCTCAATTTCACAGATAACCGGCTCTGACTCGAGCAGTACGGTGCAGGGTAGTGAGTGTCCACTGCAAACTCGCATTCAGATCTGGCTCTGTTCCGCTATGCAATGCCCATATTTTCACAATCCAATCAACAACCAATGGATAAACTTAAATACTCACCCTACATTTGTTTCTTGTTTGATAAGCTGTTTCACTCAGAAATATGTCACAATACGGAAGTAAAGTCGGTCGCAACTTCCGTTTCATGCCGACTTTAATGGGGTCATGACATACCTTTTTTTATTATTTTAAAGTTCATTGAGGTTCACATATAATATTAGTAAAGTGTTTTGCATAAAAAAAACATATATTTGTAAAATATGATAATTTTCCACCCTCATTCTTACCCTCTGTCAGAAACGCTCGGTTTTGATGCTGCTTCTCCTTTAAGACTTGACATTAACTGCCCACTGTTATGACTGGCACTCTGCTCTTGACTGACCTGCTCTCTCATTACCATCTCACTGCTTACCACTACTGGGCGGAGCTTCGGAAGTGATTTAAGTTAAAGTAGGCACTGATGTGTTGTTGTGGAGGTGGTCAGATGCAAATGTCTCCCACAGTGTAGAGAACGAATCGTTTTGGCAACTCTGTTTCAACAAATGCTCTTTTTGCAGTGAGGAGAAAGTTTGAAGTTCTGAAACTTACAATAGGTTTTTGTAAATTTATATCAGTCCATTACTACTTTTGTACAAAAAACTGTTTTGGGTCATCACTTGATGTTCAATGTAAAATCTGGGTCCTGAAGCAGCATTGCTGGGAACCCTTAAAGCCTGTGTTAACCACACCAGCTGCAGAGTACAGTTATAAAACATCCATAAACAAAGCTTTTGTCTCCACTGACTCCACTGAATACAGTTGTGTCTCACACATGCTTTAATGGAGAGATGTCTGAGTGAGTTCCCTAACCTGCACTCCATTCCGACACACGGACATCTGCCTAACAGACAGAGAAAAGCCCAGCTGAGAGGTGAACTATTGCTCTCTGAAACAACACAGTCTCTTTTGGTCCTGAACTCTTGGACAGGCTCCTGTGAGGAGGCCTTTGATGGAATCTTAACTGGCATTTGAAAAGACGCCTGAAGCGGGGGGCAAAGGCCCTTGTTCTCCAAGGTCCTCTAATCATGAGGGATGTTTTTAGGCACAAAGATGAGTGACAGCAGCCTGTTAAATGCAGCTGAGCAGGAAACAATACCAAAGCCAAGACATATTGAGATGATATGATTTATTTATTAATTCATACTATTGCATTTGTTAATTTTAAATCCTGTTTTCTCCAACCAGATCAGAAACAAGCCAAAACATTTTGGTTTCAGGCTAGACAGGAAAAGACACAGGAGAGCATATAATGATGCTAATGTAGGTGGACTAGGAAAAAGAATCAAGAAAAATTAAGTTTATTGGAACTCCTTATCATAGTCGGACAAAATATTATTTGTCTGTTTAAATTTTTTGTTCATGTATTGAATTATTTTAATTCAAAATTTTGTACATAAGGAGTTCAAAAATAACGATTTGAAAGAAAGTAGGGGAGTAAAGGTCGTAATGCTGAGACTATTATTTTTGGTGTCTGCAATTTACCCTCCAAAATTTGTTCAAACTACTGAAATTTCTTAACGAAAGTAATTAACTAATCTCACATGTTTTTTCAACAATTAAAAGTGCCAACAGGCAAAATACCAGATGAATGCTGAAATAAATGTTTTACATCAGATTGCATTTAAATATACATGTACTATATCTCTCAGCCACCAAGCACTCTATGCTCAACAGCAGTGTTTTTAAATTTTAAATGCTGTTGATCATGTAAATCAGCGTTTCAATTACTTGCCGCTTATTGCGAAGTCACGCCCATTTGAGAGCTCAACCAACCATCATATAGAGAAGCCAGACTTCCAGGCGGGACAAAAATACACTGATTGAAAGCCCAAATGTCCAAAAGGCACTCAGATGCTTCAATGCAAATAGCTCATGAAGCTCCCTTAGACCCCCAGAGATGCAAGGCGTTTGGGGCGGGACCAAAAATGACACGTTTAGAGCCTCTCGTCCATTGAACATAGATCTTTTGTGCCATTGACTCGAATGGAACAAGAATCTACTACAGACTCCCAATGAAGTATGGTTTTAATGGGGCTCTATGGGTCTTGCATTAACGTCTATGGACATATTTATGTAGTAATAAGCGGATTGCATTACTCACAGTGAATTATGAACAACGCAATAGTGATGTGTTATGTTTTACACTTTTATTAGTTAAAATCTTGAAGTACTGAATATTGAGTGTTATGAATATAACATCGGCCTCAGTGTACTTCTAATGTTGTTAAGTTATACATTTATTTGGCACAACTAATGACTGCTAATGGCAATGTCACAGATGTTTGAGGCAATATTTCAAAGGTTAAGGATAAAAATGTTCCCAATGAAAGAACAAAAATCAAAAAGTGTTACAATTATCCCTGTGTCTTCCCTAATGTTTCAAAAGATGTCTGGTTAGGAGCAGTTACATGGAAGTGAATACAACCTAATGGTGAATACAGAAGCAGTAGGAAAGTAAGTATGATTAAATATATATATACAGTCATGTTAAGCAGCTCTTCTGCTTAATTTGTTGTGCAAATTATAGATGGCAGCTTACCAGCCTGAACATGAATCATTGATGGGAATCCAGTGTTTTAGTGTGGATTAATGTTGTAAATCCACACGGCTTAAAAGAGGAAAAACGATTTCCATCTCGCAATTATGTGATGATATGACATCGTATAAGCGTCCATGGGCAGCGCTGCATGCTAAAGAGGGCTCGTAGAGAGAGTCGCTGTGTATCGTGCTGTGTAAAAGGAGGAAAATTCAATTTGTCGCACTGAGAACAAGGATAGTGTATTTAACTGATTTAAACAAATGATGCAGCAAATCATTATAATAATAAGATTTACACTTTATGTAAAATCCTCCAGGATGGATTGAGCAGTTAAATTTAAATGCACAGTTGGGTCAAAAGACTGAGACTGTATTGTGGTCATGCTAGAATAACATAGATCATCAGGTTTTGCACAAACTTGAGGAGTCCATGCCAGTTCGAGAACTTTTCACTGATATTGTAATGCTAATCCTATAATTTGTAATGAAATGCTTTGTATTAAATCAGAAAAATGCAAAATAGAGAAGTGGTCTCAGACATTTGGACCACACTTTTGATATTACTCTAGATAAAGAGAATAAGGAGAATGCTTTTTTATTTAAGTTTTCATTGTATTGATGGCAAAAAAAAAAAAAAAAAAAAAAAAATTACATCAGTCATACTGAATTGTTCTGGCTTTAATAATGACCCTTGCCTCTGATCAGCTTGACGATTCACCTTTGTGATTGTTCAGACGAACCAATAAGGCTTTTTCCCAGAGTGAACTATGAGATCGGACAAGATAGAGACATCTGTCAGGCCGAGTTTCACTGAGCAAAGACAATAAGGGCCCCAAGAGCTCACACACTCACGAGCAAAACACGTTCACCTCTTTCCCCTTTTGTCTCTCCTGATGTTAACTAAACTAAAGCATGTGAAGTCTGCCTTTAAAGGCAAAAACACTCTGCACACTGTCATGTCCAATGTCATAGAAATGAACAAATAATGACAAAGAAATCCCCCTTGCTTTCTGAAAAGATGAAAGAATGCTTATAGAATAAAAACATCCTGTTTATTTTGGAAACTAATGGTGTTTAATGTATGCTATACATATCTAAATAATGCATGGGGCTTAATATTTCATGCATGATTTTTTAAGACTTTCCGCACTTGTTTGAAGCTTCATAAGGAATTCCCTTACTCTCCCTTCACTGAGCAATTTCAGGCTTTGACGGTCGTTCGTTGCTGAAATGATAAAATTTTAAAAAGCGTATGACGGCCGTGTGTCAGATAAACTCAGGTGTCTCATCAGGCGAGGCATAAGCATTTGACAATTCACTGCATTAAAAGAAAAAAATAAACAGGAAACTCAGAACAGAAAACTGTTGACAAGTGGCAAATGGTTTTATTATGACACTCAGAAAAGTCGGTATTGGATGGTCAAATAGCTCATTCAGAGCTATGAAATTTTTTTTTATTTTGTTTAACCATAGACCCACAACACTTACTTAGTTTACTAATTTTAACCACTAATAATTCTAAACATAAATAACTTATATTGGCATTATATTGGCGTTCATTTTCTATTATAGCATAATTTAATGTACAGCTGCTTTGAAACAACGCCTGTTGTGAAAGGCGCTATACAAAATAAATGTGTGTGTTTTTATTATTATTATTATTATTATTATTATTAATAAAATATTATTTTACGTTTTCAAGAAGGTCCTGTAGGGACTGTAGACTGATACATTAAACATTTTGGATGTTTATATTCTATATATTTCAAAACTTACTTTCTAAAGGTAGTCCATTAATAATCTGTTAATAAAAGTTTTTATTAATTAATTAGGCCCCCTAATTAGCCCCCCCACCACTATCCCCCTGAGTTTTGTACGGTTGAAAACTCCTGATTTAGAGTATTGTTCATATGATTTTACTTTTACTATTGAAGGTGCAGTAATCGCACTAGTGTTTGAGGATATATCCTTACTGTACCTGTTCTTATTTATATCTATGAGTTGAAAAGATTTGCATGATCAGACATGACATGTTCTGTAAATGCAATCTGATATCATCTTTGTCCCATTTTTGATAAAAACAAGTAACTGCCGAGGTCTTTAAAATGAGTAGCAGAATTTGTGCTCTTATGAAGTTAAATATTTAATTTATAATGCTACATAATGTCCTAGTCTATGACCAAATCCATGTCGTTGTTGCACTGTGGAACTCAGCGTTTTATTAAAGGTCTGTCGAGTTCCTTTCAGCTAAATGTCATGTGGATACATGGCAATGGCCCTTAGAAATGATTAAGTGGTTTAAGTGCTTCTTGTAATACCACAGCTGATGTATTTTACATAAGTAACTTAATTTTCTCATATAGAAAGGGGCAAGAGAGAGTTCAGACAGGCAGAGACTGAAGAAAAAAAAACAAAAAAAAAAAACAAATTGATGTATCTGACATACATTTCACATATTGTAAATATTGAATATTCTCGTTAATGTCTTAATTATTTGTGGTTAAATATAAATAGGGCACTACTGGCATGTAGACCTGAGTGCTGACAATTTTGTCTGCCTGGTTCAGGTTTGTACAGTAATGTTTTGACTAATTGGTGACTGTTCAGTAACATCAGTCAAGATAAGGTGCAGGGGTGTGCAGCAAAACCATTATCTGTATCTGTATCTGTATCTGTTGCTCTGGCAAAATGATCTGTTTCTGTATCTGTATTTAAATAGAACCTGATGTAGGTGTAATATAAACCAGAAGTGCACAAAACTAAATTATAATTATTATTAGGTAATTATTATTTAATTATATTATTTTTAAATTATTTATTTCTTACCAAATTAAGCTGAATACGTAGGCTACAGTAACTGTGGAATATGTTGTAAACTGTGAATTCTCATCGTACTTCTGAGATTAATATATGCTGTTTATATCTGTGCATAACAATGTTTATTCCAGAGGCACGAGATGTCAAGCAGTTGTAAAATATCAACACACATTTTGCAGTGAATATCAAATTCAAATACAAACGTTAAAAAAATGAGGATATATCAATAAATAAAATATAAAATATTGCTTTATCCTTGTGCTTATGGAATAATCAGTCAAACTAATATTTTTTCTATTATTTGAAAGAACTCGTTATATGCTTTGAAGCCATTATTCGTACCTTTCCGAATAAGGTATTCGGCTTCAGGCACATCCCTAGTAAGTTGATATTGGCCTTTGTAGAAGGATTCTTTTTCTTCAATAGTTTTATTATTATCTGCTATTTCAAACTACAAACCCAATTCTGAATGCCTCAAATGACAAATGCTGGATGATGGAATTACTCAGCAGAAAAATGCCTTTAGCTAGTCATAGAATGATCATAAAATATACACTACATGACCAAAAGTAAGTGGTCACCTGAACCCCACATGTACATTTGATTGTTGAAAATGTCATTTTATATCCATGGGCATTGATAGGCAGTTGGTCCTCCCTTTGCTACTAAAACAGGCTTCTGGAAAGTCTTTCCACTTGATATTGGAAAATGGTTGCAGGGATTTGTTCCCACTCAGACAAGAGCATCAGTGATGGCTGTAGCCGGAATAGCCAAATTATTTCATTAGAAGCGTGTATCCACATACTTTTGGCCTTGCAGTGTAAAGGCTATGTATTTACATTTATCTTTTACTATGTCTCTATTCTCTATCTGGTAGCTTTTAGACCTCCATACCTGCAGATGGCAGACTGGCTGTAGGCGGGGCCTTCAGTTGCACTGAGAGCCTGGCCCACCTGAGTTTGAGTCAGACCCAGAGACAGCCGGCGAATTTTAAATGCTTTGGCGAATTCTCGAATCTCCTCCAGGTTTACACCATCCACCTCACTGGCGGCAGTCTGAGGATCTATAAAACAGCAGAAAAGAACAAAGCTCATACTCTCTATTCACACTGCTTATTACATTGAAAACAATGCAAGGCTACTATTTTTCCTGTTCTTTTTGTCTGGTACTAAAACAATACTGACATTGAAGACATTCCAGGTATTTCGATTGCTGCTCAAAAGATAAGAAAAGATTTCACAAAGGAATTTGAGGGTCATTTTTTCCAATATCTTCCAATAATTTAATTAACTTCTTTTTACAATATGACTCTGTGAAGAATTACTAACTCCTATTCATCCGTTATTCCTGTATTATTCTCAAACTATTAACTGATCCTTTTTTTGCTTTAAATTCTTCTCCCTGCCCAGTAGGGGGCCGTATGCATGAAGAATGTGAATCACCAAAAACATAAAACAATAATGTGCAAGTGATCTGTTTTTCACCCACACCTATCATATTGCTTCTGAAGACATAGATTTAACCACTGGAGTCGTATGGATTACTTTTATGCTGACTTATGTGATTTTTGGAGCTTCTAAATTTTGACACCCATTCACTTGCATTATATGGACCAAAAAAGCTGAGAAATTCTTCTAAAAATCTTCATTTCAGTTCAGTAGATGAAAGAAAGTCATACACATCTTGGATGGCATACGTGTGAGTAAATGATGAGATAATTTTCATTTTGGTTGAAATATTTCTTTAACAAAGTGCTATGCAGAGGTTCAATTGTTGTTTACTTGAATTTAGTCAAGGTAAGAATGCACTTGAGGTTCAATTGTTTCAAGACAGCACTTTGATTTTTCATTTTGTGGTCTAATTTGGTTAATAAAATGCGATTGGGTGTTGTACATCACTGCCAGGTGGCCTTGCATCCTTCTTACATAAGAAAAGTTTGGTTGACTGAATAATTCATTGAAGTCATTATGAATGAATTATAAAAAGTATCCATCAGTCAAATATAAATAAAAATAAAAATCTATTGAACCAGCACCTTGTCATTCCTCATAGGCAAATCAGATGATGAAATTTAGCTAAGATCGTGAACTTGGTCTGAACAAACTCAAATCAAATGTACGTTTTGTGTTTTCAACTATAATAATGATTTGTGACAAACTGTATGAAGGCAAAAAAGTACCAGAGAAATACACTGACAGGTACCTTTTTAGATGTCAAAATGCCTTATGTCATTTGTGTTCATTGCTGAACAGTTAAAATGAATTCCCTTTTAATAATATTACTATATTAAGGAATCAGACCCAAACAGAACAACTGTGAGCCAATCCTTTCATGCATATTCAGCCTTAACAAAGCCTGACAGTGTGATCAGGCATTGTTATGGCTTTTTTATCTTTTTAAAAATAAAATACCAGTACAAAACATATTTGTAAAATGTCAGATGCATATGGTCCTTGAAAGTATAGCATATTCCAACTGAGCTGAACACTTTTTAGTCTTTTAAGGCTGTGGGGCCAGTCAGACTTTTTTCCTCCATTCAAAACATGTTCTGGGGAATTAGCGTCAGCCAAAGACATCACCACAAACACAATGTGGCATGGAGAGCTAGGCCACGGCTGTAAACTGATTAAATGAATAGACAGGGTTGGGAGGGTTACTTTTGAATTGTATTCCACTACAGATTACAGAATGCATGCTGTAAAATGTAATTTGTAACATATTCCGTTAGATTGCTCAAGGTCAGTAACGTATTCTAAATACTTTGGATTACTTCTTCAGCACTGGTAGATTTTTTCACTTGTTTTGACTATAAAAACTCTACCAGTACAGTAAGACAAAATACACATGTTAAAAATACATTCCCTGAAAAACATAAATATCTTATGCAGTGTTGTTTCTAAAACAAGATAAATCAAATTGATCTTGTTTTAAGGATTTTTAAATATTTTTACAGGAAAACAATGCAAAAATTACTATCAAGAATATGATTTTTTCCCTAATATCAAAGGTCTTACTAAAAAAAAGAAATTATGATATAACGTGAATTTTCTTGATAAAAAATATGATCGTGCCTGGTAACATGTGCATGTAAAATGGCTAGAAATAACATTTTAGCTTAGCGTAAAGCTGACAGTTTATTTCTATTTTTTCTGCTCCAAACTTACTTCAAACTTACTTCTCTGTCTGCTCGTATGAATGTAACACATCATAAGAAAGTGTTTCACCGCTGTTCAAATGCACTTTAGATCGCATCATTTATATGTATAAATGTTTTCCATTCGAAAGGATTAAATATTAAATGAAACAAATGACAATAAAATGCAAAGTAATCTCTTCAGTAATCAAAATACTTTTAGAATGTAACTGTATTCTAATTACCAATGATTTAAATTGTAACTGTAGTGGAATACAGTTACTTATATTTAGTATTTTAAATACGTAATCCCTTTACATGTATTCCGTTTCTCCCCAACACTGTGAATAGAGAATGCTAATGGGTATTATATATGTTTTGAACAAATAATAATAATAATAATAACAATAATTATAATAATAATAATACAGTTTTTAAAGGGCTGGCCTGGCTTTTACAGGCTGGAGGGAGTGATTTATATGTGGTGCTTCTGGAGGCCAAAGCCACTGTAAACTCAGCCTTCCATTCATTAGCTAGATGACAGAATAATAAAATACAAATCTGATAAAAGCAGAATGAAAAGAGAGTTGATTTTCTGGGGGGAGATACAATGACCTTTTATGAGTAAAGTCTAGAAGCAAAATGTTAACTGCCCCCTTTGTCGATTTGCTAGAATTTTGTTAATACTTATATTACATGAACACTTCTTAAGATTATGATTATGATTTTTTTTTTTACATGCCACAATAAGCACGTGTACAGCACCAATTTTTATAGTGCTAGAGTACAGTGTTTACGGTTTTCAAGAAAATCAACTGGCAAATGGTTTACATAATTGTCTCTGCATATTAAATTGGGATGGGAGAACGTTTTTAACATTGAAAAGGTAACACACTTTAGCTTTAAAAAGATATTGTCCCCTTACATAGCTTCAATGTCTTTAGCTATGTTTTCGTAATAGTGTGTAGTGTGCTAACTACCTTTTCAGAAAGTTAGCTTGGCTGTGGTTTAAATACTTTGAATTTTGAGAAGCTTGTAGCTTTGGAAGCTACAGTTTTAAAGTAGCTTCACCAACACTAGGTAAAGATGGATCAAGTGTTAGCATGGCTACCGCTGCTAACATGTAGAGATGCAGTGGACACTCACTGCTGACTAGCTGTCCAACGCTGAGAGCCGAGGAGGAAGATGATGATGTTGAGGAGGAGGAAGAGGCCTGGCGGAGGGGGCTTTGACTGTGGGGCATACGGAGCAGACTCGGCTGAGACACAGGAGGAGCTTGCGGAGTCTGAGCGGCCTGCGGCAACTGTGAATAAACACAATGTGAATAACATTCTTCTTTTAACTGAAGACTACAAGTGGCTTTGACTTATGTATATACAGTATATTAGAAGTAATAACCAGTAATAATAACAATAACATCAACAACATCAATCATATTATTAATAATAATAATAATAATAATAATAACAATAAAATTAATAATAATAATAATAATAATAAATGCATGAATATTTACTGGTATACTGGAATATAATACTGGTGCATTAAGTGGGTAGTTTAAGACTAGATTTTGGAATACCAATGTTTTTTATGCCTTAAAAAGTATACTATTGTTTTATTTCAGAAATTATTACAAAGTCATAAAATGATTACGTTTTAATTCAAATGTTTTGGTGAGTTCATAATGTAATACATTTCTCATAATTTAAAAACATTATACATGTTATTACAATATGAGCTCAAGATTTTATTAAGTTTTGAGAAAATTATTACATTATGAACATTTTATTACATCAATAATGTAATACTTATTACGTAATGTGCAGTTATTCCATTATGAGTTGCTACATGGTGCAGTCGGAATTACCTTAATTGTGAGATTCAGAGTTGTAAAAATTGTTCACATCTTTGTAGAACTCGATATTACAATTTGTACACTTGGAATTCTATGTAGGCTACAACTTGACCATCATGATGTCATGTAAAAAGAACCAAAATGGCAACTTTTATTCTAAAATATTCTGCAAGTTCACACAGAAGTGAATTAATGATATTATGTTGTGATTAAATTAGTTCTGTCAGTTGATTAAAATAGAGGTCTGCATTCCTGGAGAAATCCCACAGGACCCGCAGGAATCGATTAAGGCGATAGTGGACAAAACAGTTCATCTAGAGTTGTGGACAGGATTGGGCAGTCAGAGAATAGCCTGAAAAATCAGATGTGGATATTTATTTATTTTTATTAATGAATGAATGCAAAAAAAAAAAAAAAAAAAAAAAAAACTGTAACTATTATTTTATTTTAGAACAAATTAATTTTTTGATAACAATAAACAGAAAATGTACCATAAAAATGTGCACACATGTCCTGTCATCAAAGTATGTGAAACTCGGACTAGAAAAAAACAGTCCCGTGCAGACCTCTGCGCAGATTAAAATATTTAATCACAATTAATTGTACAATATTTCATAGTTAATCGTAATTAATCACAGATTTAGAAAGAGCTTAAATTTGACTCCATATATACAAATTTTCCTGTCAATATGCATTTAGTTCCTTCTTAGAAAATATATTTGTTAAATACTCAGTATTCCACAATGTAAAGATAGCGCCAATTCAAGTAAGATTAAATGTTTTCCAAAGTCTAAGTGGGAGGTTGACTAATTGAAAGAACTAGTCCTCATGGGTTGAGTATTCATTGCAATGGGCATAAAATCTAAAACAATGTCATCCTCCACAATTTTAATCATGGTCATTCACTTTGCTACAGCAATCGTGAAGTCACATTCACATGATTCGCACCATTTTGGACTCCACACGAAAAGCGCTGGTCTGTTTTGCTCAGAGTGCTGGCACTGCGTGCACATAAATTAAACTCCATCCGAATTGTCCGTAAAGACCAAAATGCAACACGGTGCCGGGAAAATGCTGATGCTTCACTACAGTGAGTCCTGTGAATGCAACTTTTCACAGGATCCATCTGGGTTTGTTTTGTACAAAAAATACAGTCAAGATGTCTTTTCTTCATCACTTGATCACTGACACAGAATCATTGTTGTGTGTCGTGTTGTGGTGTGTGCAACAGTGTAATGACCCCACACACATTGCAAAGGTTCTGCCCTATTCCAACCAGTGTTCAGAACTCACCCAGAGCCGAATACAATTTCAGAATCTAATGGCAAATTGGTAAATGCGTTAATCGCGTAAAAAAATTCCATGTTGAATAATTGCGTTAACGCGTTAATTTCGATAGCTCTAGATTAAGTATTAGAGTAGAAACTCTGAGTTGTCATCTTGCAATTACTGTACAGTAATTCTGACATGACTTGAACAGAGCATTATTGCATAGTTTACTTCTGGAACCTCTAAAAGTTTCAAAACCCTTTCAAAAAAGTTCAATAATTTGATAGATTTGGTTTGTGTTGCATTGTGCCAAAAAGGTTATTTTGTTTTTATATCAAGCCTTTTAGACATAAGCATTCTTTTGAGTAATAAACGTTAGGGTTCTATCTAGAACCCTTAAAGACCAAAATATGTACCCTTTCTGAAAAACATAGTAATACCATCATTAGTTTTGGCACTTTTTTGTGAAGTTATTTGTATTTTATGGGTTTTTTTCAGCATGAATGGGTACATTGTTCAGAAAGCATTATAATTTTTCATGTCTAAAATATACTAAAATAAAGAGAGGCTACATTTTTTTGCTTCCAAGAGACAAAACAATGTGGACTAGTGCTGTTAGGCACCCATTTTTGCTCAAGTCTGTTTATTAGGGCTAAAGAATTGGAGATTTGGTTGTGTTCAAGCTCCACACAATTTCTCATTGACTACGGCTATGAGATACAGTACTTTCAACTACAACATCAAAACCACAGCATTTGGCTACTCAGCACTGGTACCTTAACACGTAAAAAAGGAAAACATACTAGTTTACTGAGCCCAGAAATCAAAATCATGTGGCTACAATATGAGTCATTTTTATGGGCAATGTGGCATGACTGCAGCACCATACATTTTCATGTTTAATGCACCATTGAGCACCTCTTACAAAATCCAGACGGTGCATCTCCACTCACAGAAAGAAACCATTTCATGTGTCTAAAAGTGGGTTGGCTTCTCTCTGCTGTTCTCTTGCACTATTAATTCTCTTCTGTGTGTTTTTCTTTGGCTGGTGAGAGATGTCAGAAGTGCCGCACACACTGTCAGAACTGTCGACAGGTCTGGGAGAATTACCGAGCTTCACTGGATTGCTCTGCCGCCACCATGTTTGACAGCCATAAATTATCACTCCATGAAAATGTGCAGGAATCAATTTGACATGCAGACAAATCAATAAACATTATTACAAATGCATTACTGTGTTTACGTGTGTGATCGAAGGTTCCAGTAAATATGACACAGAGTTGATCCAACAGAAATGAGGTTGACCTATAGATGCTTTTATGGTGGACTGCTGTAGATTATAGGGTGGGACATGGAATAATATGCTTGTTGGTAAAGGCTGTGCTGTTTTGCACTATTGTTCATTCTTACTACCTTTCACTCTTATATTACAGTTGTGTTTCATAGTAAACTTCATAATATTAGGGGTAAGACCTTGACATACAGTAATACAGTGTGTCTGTGTGAGTAGGTATGTATTTAATGGAGAGAAAGAGAAAGAAAAGAAAAATGATCTATTGAAAGCCCTGTCTCTTTATCTGGCTTAGTCTCACCATCTCTGTCACAAATAATTTTCCAACACCAACACACAAAAGTTTCCCCACTGCTTATTACCACTTCAGGAAGGCTTTATAATTGGGTTCTGTTGGCATACAGTATCTGGGAGCACTTTCTTGACTGTAAGTGTGAATAGAGTCTCAACAGAGATCTTACAGTAGTGTGTTGTGCTTTTTCTACAAAAAAAAACACTTGTTTTTGGCTATATTATGCATACATGATGCTATATTTTTTAGTTGATTTTGCAGACATTTATATAATTGTTACAGTGCAAAATTATGCTGGAATTATTTAGATTTTTTATACATATTCTGAAAAAAATTTGAGTGGTGCCTGCCTGATTTTGAGTGTTTTTATGTCATTGTCAAACAGACATACAGACATACATTATACAGACAGGCTAGGGCATTGCCAGGTGGTTTCTAGGGCGTTGCTAGATGGTTGCAAGGGCATTGCTAGGTAGTTGCTACGGGGTGGCTTTCTGGCCCAAGAGAAGGGGCTGTTCACACCGGACACATTTTGTATCCATCCATGCTGTTCATCAATTGTATTCCTATATAAACATGCATCACCACTTATTATATGCGTTTTATTACGTTTATTTCAAGCACACCAGTGGCACATTCAGTATATTAAATGTTATTGATTTCCACCTGCAATAACTTGGTGTATTCAGCTTATAAAATATAATTCACATCAACACACACAATAGTTTTTTCAATCTTTATTACGAAACATTGTCTGTGCACTCAGCGCTTACCTGCTGTCCAGGTTTAATAGGTGACAATGTGATTCCCTGGGTGTTGATGACTGGCAGGATCTGGTTGCCAATCACAGTGGCTATAATCTGACCCTGCGCATTCGTCAGCAGCTGTGGTGTGATTGGTTGAACCTGCAGTGAGGGCGTGCCACCCCCTGATTGGCTGGAAGGTCCAACAGAGTTTGGCATCAGAGGGATTGTACCAATGATCTATAAAGACAATAAAATTCAAGTTGAATTATTTCAAAGTAATCAAAAATATATTGTCCGCTTTACTGTCTTTGAAAAATGTAACCACTTAAAGCTAAGAAAAATCTTTACATCAAAACTGATACTTTATATAGTGCCATTTATACAAACTTTAAATAATGTTCAGGGTTCAAAACAAGTTGAGCTCGATCAACAGCATCTGCTTCATGCAGTCAATTGACCCTTCGCTAACCTCAGCCCCCCTTGGTTACAGTTACTCGCTCTGACAAACTCTGCAGAACTCCCCATTGGAATGAATGGGAGATTGCCGTGAATGACGCGGTATTGGCAAAATATTCTCATAAATGGAAAGGATAACATTTTTCCGTGGGCTGGTATGAAAAGTGACATTGTAATGCATATTTATCTGAAGTTTTTTGTAAAAGAATTGGTTAAATTACACAGTAATTTGATTAAAAACTGTGGAGACTGTGAATCAGAATCAAGGCAAATGATTAGTCACTTGAAAAGAGAAACACTTTTTACTATGACATGAATCAATATACATAAATTAATTAACATTCAGTTATTAGCTTTAATTGACCTTGGAGCAAATGTAGGTGTTGTCGCAGATGTTATATGTTCATTTGGGAATGAGGGCTAACACAGCTTAATCCATAACATGGTCTTCTTCAGATTTATTTAAAGATTATTTAAAAAAGAAAGAAAGAAAAACACTGCGTGTATCCTCTCTGGGTAACTCGATTCACTATTACAAATGACCTGGCAACAACGTGTTTTACATTTTTTTGATTATTTTGATAAAACTCTGTTTAAAAGTGTTCAAACACACATTAATTCCATAGGCTCTCATTGGATAATAGCAAACACATGACAGAGTAATGGCGGCAGGGCAACAGTTGCTGAGACAGGATTGGTCAGAAGCAAACAGACAAGAAAACCTTGCACAGACATAGTAAATAATTTTATCACACTAGTTTCATGTTTAATATTAATACAATATGTATATACTGCACAAGTGTATATTGTAACATTTATCTTAGTGCAATATCTCGGCCCATTCACTTCCATTGTATGTGCATTACCTCAAAGACTAATTTTGCTTTATCTAATTATCTAACTGCCGATATTACACTTTTCCATTCATGTATTTCAGTAAAATACCTAAATGTAATAAAGAAAATCGATTATATGTCATTATAGCAGAGAAAATTGCAGCAGGTTGTTTTCTAGTTGGACATCCGAACGATGTGTAATCAAAGTCAATAATCTTTGTATTGCACAAACACAAGAGAGACATCAAACTAGAGCACTGCACACACTCCAAAGACCTCATCAGTGTCAAACTATCAAAGCCCTCAGATTATCGGATAGAGGGCTACTTAGTACTGGGCAGAGAAAATAGACTGTATAACCTTTTTATTTCTATGATAGGCTTGAAAGACATCACACACTCATACATTTTTTTCCCCTTTTTTCACCCAATTGGCTTGTTGAGTGCGTTGCCACGGAGACATAGCACGTGTGGAGGCTTCACGCCATCCACCGCGGCAACCACGCTCAACTCACTACGCGCCCACCGAGAACGAACCACATTATAGCGACCACGAGGAGGTTAACCCATGTGACTCTATCCTCCCTTGCAACCGGGCCAATTTGGTTGCTTAGGAGACCTGGTTGGAGTCACTCAGCACACCCTGGGATTCGAACTAGCGAACTAGCGAACTCCAGGGGTGGTAGCTCACACACTCATACATTAACTCTTGCACTAAACCACAAACCCCGATGCACATACACAGTCTACCCAAAAACAAGCATGTGCACACACACTCACACACACACACACATGTTGGTGCACATGTTGGTATCATTATGAGGACTCTCCATAGACATAATGATTTTTATACTGTACAAACTATAGATTCTTTCCCCTAACCCTAACCCTACCCCTAAACCTAACCCTCACAAAAAACTTTCTGCATTTTTACATTTTCAATAAAACATTATTTAGTATGATTGTGAAGCGATTTGAATTATGGGGACACAAGAAATGTCCTCATAAACCACATTTATAGCATAATACCCTTGTAATTACCAGTTTGTAACCTAAAAAAAGCCCTTGTAAACCACTTAAACCTGCTCACACACACACACACACACACACACACACACACAAATAAAATGTGCTCTCTGCTCTCCTCTCTAAAGGTCAGGCACCAAGTACCTTTATATGTGCTGGTACACACCACTGATTGTATTATCTATCATAAGACCAGAGGTAAAATGTGTTTGTGTGCGTGCATGTGTGTTTAAAATGCAAGGAAGGGCTGAGTTAATAACATAGCCTGTTAACCACTCATCCACCAACTATATCACAAACACACGCATGTTGCTGTGGTCTCCTGCAACACCCGCCCTTCAAGTTAACACAGATCAAAGGGTGTAACCCTGTGAAGCTGCAGTGTTTTACCTCTCAAGGCCATGGCTTCAATGAGCCATGTACAACAACAACTGTGGAAAGAAGGACCAAATGCCTCCTCACAAAACACAATCACAAGGGTTTACAGTATAGACCTTATTCATGCTAGCACCATGTTTGATTTTTAATGGGAATGGCAATGAGGCTGTGAGGGATAGAAGCTGTATAAAGCTCCTAGATCACATCAGATTTTCCACAACTCATGTTGTTTGGAGTTCTTTGTATACGGAATGTTCTTGGACATATATTTTTATCAATGTTTTGATTCAAAAACACTTTAAACTGCAGTACAGTCCATTAAAGAGACTGTAAGTCTATCCCTCACAGTCTCATTGTCATTCCTATTAAAAATCAAAGATGGTGCTGCAGTGAATAAGGTCTATGTCAGTAGAAACACAAGACTTAAGAACCCTTACACACAATGCAGTAATGCAGGAGAAACAGAATATTCTTGAATCACATAACAGTGTGTCATAAAAACCTGATTTGTTACTAATATTGCTCTTACTAATCAACAGAATGATAACACGTTGAAAAGACAAGGAGACAAGGTGAAGCAATAGCACAGTAGTTATGTCCATTTCCGGTCATCTATCTACTTTGTCTATCAGTAAAAGGGCAAAAAGCCCCCCAAAAATAATAAAAAAAGACACATTATGGACTTAATTTTATTAATGAGAAACTGATTGGTTCCATCCTTGGTGCTCATGTGGGAAATACAGGTTTGAGTCACTGAATTAATTAAAGGGCAAAAACTTCAAAATTATATTTAAAAGACACATACTACTCTACACGGTGAGTGTAAGCTTTTTCGCAATCAAGTGTGTCAATGTGTGGGTGTACGAACACAAATGTTTAATATGTCACCAAGATTGAAAAAGCACCATTGATCTTTTGCATATAATTTACCCTTGCCTGCCAGCAGACCCCTCACCATGCTAACAAGCACTGCATCTGTATAATCTCTGACCGCTCGTGTTCCCTCCTCTCTACGCTTGCCTCTCTGACATAATGACGATGGAGCAGCGGAAAAAAGGAGGGCTGACTATGTGTAATTCATCCTCTCCACGGCTCATTTGGTTGCGTTGCTTCGCATTAAGCGATAGATAATTTATCTCTTTCTCCCTCCCTTGCTCCGTCACTCTTTATCACTCTTCCTCAATTCTCCGTAGCCCTCTCTCCTGCCACTTAGCATATTTTATTGTGCGGTGTGGCGCTCGTGTCCCCTGACATGGCATTTGCATGCCGTCTTGTCTCAAGACTTGTTTCGCTCAATTATTCACTCTCATTGGACTAAGTGGCTGCTCAAACACAAGCAGGAGCTGACAGCTACATACTGTCCCGGGCCGCTCGGAATAGCACCGTTTACAGAGCTCTCATCTTACTGTGGCCTATCAGACTTTGTCTTTAAACCTGAAACTGCACCAAGTGGGTTTTGAACACAGCTTCCCAAAAAAGTATCTGTACCTCTGTACATTAATTATGTTGAACTATTATAGTAGGTAAAAAAAGGTGTTTGTCTACAACACTGAGTTAGAAATCCCCATATATACATATATATTTTTTTAAAAAATTCATTAGACTAACACATCCTACACTTAAATAAGGATTTTTTTTCCCCCTTTTGTATTATCTCATAGATAGCACCAAGTGAACCAGGACTGCCACTGCTGTGCCCTTATAAAAAATTTAATAAAAATAAATTGATGCATGACCCCCTGATATCGTCTGTGAAATTTGTTTTAAATAAGGTTGCTAAGCTCGCAAAAAAAATGACCTGGGCAAACTCAGAAAGACAAATTAGATTTAACACAGTTTCCATCAGTGGCTGACATGACAGAGTTGACATGTTTCTCATAAATCCTTATAAATAGCAAATAAAAATACATCTGATTTTGTAAAACCATGTCAAACATATGTGGACTTTGCTGCTGACTTGATCATGTTGGATTTTGGATGTAAACAATTCCCTGAAACATTGTCAATCAGCCCAGCTTGAGCCTGTGCTACGCTCTTAAATCTGATCATGTATTTTATCCACATGAGAAACACCTGCGTGAAATGGCAGGAGATAACAGTTACCATAAATTAAATTCTAAAAAGTCCATATATTGTGTAAAACATCTCTTAGTAACAGTTTTATCTTCACGTTTGTTTATTTAGCTGCATTTTGTTTCTGTAGGGGATAGTTCATCCAAAAATGAAAATTCTATCATCACTTACTCACCCTTGATTCATTCCAAACCCATATGACTTTCCTTCTTCCATGGAACACAAAAGAAAAAAAAAGCTAGGCAGAAGGTTAGCCTCAGTCACCAGTCATGTTCATTGCATCGTTTTTTTTTGTTTGTTTTTTTTTCATACAACAATAGTGAATGGTGACAGAGGCTGTAAATCCAAAACATCCTGACTAACATCTCCTTTTTCATTCCACTGGAGTAAGAAAGTCACATGGGTTTGCAACAATATGGGGTGAGTAAATGATTACAGAATTTGTTTTTTTTTTTTGGGGTGAATTATTCCTGTAACATTTCTTTGTTTGTTGTGAGTACTTTACATGAGTTTTACACTGAAATGTTAGTGGTTTTTCTTCCCTTTCTCCCTTTTCTTTTTCTCTCTTTCAATCTTTTTCTCATCTTTGAGCAGAACTCATTAGGATTATACTGCCAGTGATTCCCAGGGAATGTCATCACTTCCTCCAGCCAGGACAATCTTCGGTGTTAGCCATGGCCACTAGGCAATATCCCTGCCCATTTTCTGCCCTACTGCCCGCTGTTTGGCAGAGAATATGATGGGGACACATATTGAGAGAGAGAATTCCAGAGTTCTAACATCTATTGCTGTGAAAGCAGCACAGATCAGAGGCGACCAAAGACTGCATTTTCTAATGCAATCTTGGTCAAAGTTATTATTTGCTTAACAGGTTTTGATTAAACAGTAAGAATGTAATTGTTTCAAATAGAGATTCATTTAAAATGATCGGATGATAGAACAATGACCATGTTATATTAATATTTTAGCAATATTATAATTTGCAATTACAAGAAACATACCAGTTTTATTTCTATTACAGTACACCATTAGCTAATATGTGACTATTGCATACAGTACATTACTATTAACTACAGTGTAATTACATATCTAATTACACTGTAATTATACTATAACATTGACAAAATGACATATCATACTAAAAACAAAAATGTATAGGTTTTGAAAAATATTATCTTTAAATTGTAATTTGTGTATTGAATTTATAATTTCTTTCCCAATGGAGTCCTGGTATTTAACAAATGTAAACTTAAGTGAAGGCGATAAATGAAACCAAGTCGAAATTTAGAGGAGGTTGAAGGAGGAGGTTGCTTAAAGCCAAAAAGTGTTAAGAGAGCTGGGAATTTTACCCCTGCCATCAGTCATTTGGCCCAGAAGAAACTGGTAAAGTAATTCTGGTGAAAACCTTTGATCTTCCAACTCATTGGATCCTAAGCAAAGAACAAAAAAGGGCTTCTTTTCCATCTAAAAGATAAATGACTGAACTAAACAGTGGATGGAAGAGGACAATTTTAGTTTATAATGGTGAATACTGCACTGCTATGACCCTGTAACATCTGAGAACATGTAATACTGTTGGATAAACACTGAAATGATTGTCCTGGTTTAAATTATTTTTTGCCTACATTATGCTTAAATATAACCTGCATGAGATCATGTGTTTTTATTTGTTTTTCTCTAAGAAATATTAACTTTGATCACGTCTTCCATGACAAGACATTTTAAGAGCATAATTATTTGTCAAATGATAAAAAATCAGGTTTAGTCATATTCATGCACCTGCACTGTAGGCTATTAGACAAAAAGCTGAAAGGTTTACAAAAGACTTAAGGCTCAGCAGTACCTCTAAACATTTAAAAACTTTAAATGACTTAAAATCATTGTTAATTCTCAGAGGCAGTAACATTCAGTATTTCCTTCTTCAGTTCTCCTAAGACAAATACAATGTACCCCATCCTTGCCTAGTTTTAGTTAAGTGAAAATACTTCTACTTTTAGACTTACTGTGGCTTAAAGCAACACGGCCACATATGTGTTATTTTAGTAATCTACTATCAGGCCTAACATTAATGCCTAAGAGCTAAATCAACAACCAAGTCAAACAAAGAGAGCTTCTTTTACTCCAGTCTAAATCAACACTGCCTCATTCCTTTTTTATTTATTTATTTTTTGTCTGTGGCAGCATCTGCTCTTCCCCTGGCCACGTCTGGGGCTTGTATTAGTATCATTTTAATGTTAAAAGCAAAAGAAGGGACAGGGACCAGACTAAGAAGGGAGGTGAGTGTTTTAGGCTCAAACTGAATAATGTGCATCAGTAAGAAGGTTGGGAGCAGAGCCTGTAGCCCTGGGCTTTGACCGTCTCAGTGACCTGATTATGTCAGCCAGTGTCAGCTGCCACGACACTACAAACGCACAGAGCATCCCATCAGCAGCATCGCCATGCCGATACATCCAGTCGAGCCCTGCAGGCACCTTCAGTATAGACGAGGCCATACCAGTTCGTTAGGTAACATCTACCATACACACGCACATGTCTTCTGATATGAGTGACAATATCATATACTGAACATAAAAGTACACTACTTGAATAAGAAAGACGTTTTATATGCTGAATTTGGCATGAATTTAAATTTCAACTGGATGTAATTTTGTGCCAACTGAACTGATTTAACTGATTGAAACTCTTGTGGAAAGTTTTATTGTGATCATTCGTATTCGTAGGTATTTGTAGACACTAAAATGTACAAAATAAATTTATTGACAGCATCTAAGATGCAAACCCTTTTACATGTACAACTTAAGAGACCTACAAATCTTTACAAATAATCATCAGAATACTGGTCGGAAATTACCACAGGTGACCAAGTTCAATACTCAGACACAATCCCATTGCTGAACTCTCAGTTGTCAGTAAATAATGGAGAAACTTTGTCCAAAAAGGACCTTTTTAATGGCTGTGATGAAGAGGAGGGCGTGGCTGGGCCGTGATGGAGCACGGCTGGCGCTGAATCAGCTGATCAGCGAGAGAGCGAGATAAGGGGCAGTCGGAGATGCCGGTTCGAGAGAGACGCACACGGCCATGTTGCATGTGTGTCTGTGCCCTTATGTTTTATGTTAAGTTCATCTATATCATTAAAGTGTATGTTTACTGTTCAGCTGGTTCCCACCTCCTCCTTGCCCGTCCTTACCTGTTACAATGGCATATTTATTTATAAATAAATTCAGATGGGACTAATAAAAGTAGAGTCATTTACACTCTTTACACTTGTATGGCTAAACTCAACTATCATTAATGCACAAAAAGTATTAAATATTAGTGTAGCGTGTCAATATTTCAACTAAAGTCAAGCCTAATCGACAGCATTTGTGGAAAACTATTGATTAAAAAATCATGGTTCCAGTAATGGACTTAGAATTAAAGTAATGGAGACAATCCATCAATGTTAAAATACACACTGTACACAAGCAAAGAACTTAGGTGTTATATTTTATACCAATCTGTCCTTTGAAAATCAAATGTCCAATGTTTGTAGAACAGCATTCTTCCACCTGAGAAATACTGCAAAAATTACAACACATGCTCTCTGTTGCCAAAAAACTATTTCATGCGTTCATGACCTCAAGACTAGATTACTGTAATGCATTACTGGAAGGATGTACTTAAGTGCCCTTCTAACAGGCTATATATCACGTTCATTACGATCACAAAATTCTGGCCTGTTAATAGTTCCTAGAATATCAAAATCCACAAAAGGAGGTAGATAATTTTCCTATTTGGCTCCTAAACTATGGAATAGTCTCCCTAACACTGTTCGGGACACAGACACACTCACTCAGTTTAAATCTAGACTAAAGACTCATCTATTTAGCCAGGCATACACCTAATTTATCCTTCAACTTACAATTAGGCTGCTTTAGTTAGGTCTGCTGGAACCAGAAACATCTATCATGATCTATATGTAACGATGCTGGCAAAGATATTGATGAAGACAATGACAATGAAGTGACGAACCCAAGTGCAGTTTATTTTCCAAACGTGGAATCACAAAACCCTGACTACAAATGTGAACTAAACATAAACATGAACTTGATAAACTTAACTTTACATGACTTGACTTGACTATGAAATAAAACATAAACATGAACTTGACTATAAACAAAACAACAAAGTTACATTCACAATACCTGACAACAGACAATGGCAAACATGAGGGCTTAAATACAAGGTCATGGGTAACAGGTAAACAAGACAACCAATCACAAGACTAAACTATAAACAAGATAACAAGACTAAATGAACTTTAACCAATGAAAAGACAAGACTAATAACAAAGTAATCAAACAATGAACCAATGAAAACAAGACACATGAACAGGGGAAACACATGACAAGATCACATGAGGGAACAGGAAATCACATGACATGACAGGAACAGGAAATAAACTTGAAAATAAAAGGGATGAAAACAAGAACAAAACACATAAACATGACACTATAACTCTGCAAAAAATGTTATGGCATCTACGCTAATATTATTCTATTTATTTCCCTGTCTCAACCTTGGGATTCGTATCCCAAGGTTACCAGAACCGGCCAGATCCAGCTCCGTTCCTGCTTGGTGTCGGACTCCACTGTTATGTGTCTCTGAGTGATAATGACTAAACGCAGCCGGTTCCAGCCAGACATCACTTCAGTCTATTACGATGGACTTCAGAGGATGAACTGATGCCAACTCCAACCATAAGACATGGGATACTTCATATGCCACTGTCTGAACCTTGGACTTAGGATGGACCCCACCGAACCTCACCGAAATGACCTGCTGGTTGAACTACGATGCACCTCATTAATATCTGCCTGCATCACCTTGGTCTAATAATGATGGACTACACTCTTGAAATGGAATACATAGACTATCATTTAATTGCCAACAAACGCCTTCATCAGCCAACTAACAAAGGACAATGCATCTATGTGAACTTCTGCAGTTAATCCAGGATGGACATCAAATGCATTATTCATTAATCTTACATTTCATACAAAATCTTTGTTTAAACACTGGCCCTTAACACTTACTTAGTTTACTCAATTTAAACCATGACCTGCACTGCACACAAATAACTAATATTGGCATTATATTCATGTTGTTTAGCCAGAGGGGAACTGGCCCCCACAGTGAGCCTGGTTTCTCCCAAGGTTATTTTTCTCCATTAACCAACATCTTATGGAGTTTTGTGTTCCTTGCCACAGTCGCCTTTGGCTTGCTCACTGGGGTTCTAAATACAATTATGATTTAATTATTTATTTTTATATACAATATACAATCATATTTAATCAAACTACACAATGATCACTCTAAGACTTTATAGATATTACAGTAATTTTTTTTGATAATGCATGATTTTCTGTAAAGCTGCTTTGAAATGATGTGTGTTGTGAAAAGTGCTATACAAATAAAAATGACTTGACTTGACAGAAGACATAAACATTATATATGTTAACATGATTTTATTGTGATATTGTGAGCACCGTTATGTCTTCATGAAAAAAAAAAAGATGTAACTTTACACAGATAAGGCTAGTAAGTAATTTTTCACACTAAAATCATGTTAATTCAAAGAATCTTTACATTTTGTGGCTATACATTTGAAACAATGTGTATTTGAATGTTTATGGATTAGCCCCATATTTTTCCTTTTTTTTTAAATAAACGAGTGAAAATAAAAAAAATTAATAAAAAAAGTGTAATCAACATTATGCCACAAAGGCTGTCGATGGAGGTTAACTTGTATTAAAGGGATAGTTCACCCAAAAATGAAATTTGCTCAAATACAAGATTTGCTCACCCTCATGCCATCCCAGATGTGTATGACTTTCTTTCTTCTGCAGAACACAAGCAAAGATTTTTAGAAGAATATTTCAGCTCTGTAGGTCCATACAATGCAAGTGAGTGGTAATTAGACCTTTGTAGCTCCAAAAATCACATAAAGGCAGCATAAAAGTGATCCATATGACTCCAGTGTTTAAATCCATATCTTCTGAAGTGATATGATAGGTGTGGGTGAGAAACAGAGCAATATTTAAGTTCTTTTTTACTCTAAATCTCCACTTTTCACATTCACTTTCAGATGTGAAAGTGAAACTAAACAGGCACCACTTGTGACATTCATATGTAAAAGTGAATGTGAAAGTGGAGATTTAGAGTACAAAAAAGGACTTATATTTTGATTTGTTTCTCACCCACATCTATTGTATCACTTCTGAAGATATGGATTTAAATGCTGGAGTCATATGGATTACTTTTATATTTCCTTTATGTGATTTTTGGAGCTACAAAGGTCTGATCACTATTCACTTGCATTGTAAGAAACTACAAAGCAGAGATATTCTTGTAAAAATATTCATTTGTGTTCTGCAGGAGATAAAAAAGTCATACACATCTGGGATGGCATAAGGGTGAGTAAATGATGAGAGCATTTTCATTTTGGGTGAACTATCCCTTTAAATGCAAAACATTATTTTTATGTACGTGTTCTAGAACCACATTTTATTCTATCTATAAATTCTAATGAGATCACATCTACCTGATCAGTCATTACATCTAAAGCAAAAAGTTAGAAGCATTCATAAGAGTGTAGGCTACATAGACAGGCCCACAGAACGCATTTTCTCTAACAATATATTCCATCGTATTAGAGGAGAGGAAGTGTCAGTGCGAGGAGGGGAATGTGACAAGGGTTAAGGTAAATAATGCCGTCTGTAGCATGAAAGGGCACATTGGCTATACAATCTTTCTTTTAATATGGGAGCGGTGTGCACCTGCGATAAGATGATTCATTAGATAGGGCCCTGGTCTGACAAGCCTCATCGTTCAAGCCTCTGGATACTGATGGAACAATTTTGCAGTCGGCCCCGTAAATATGACAAGGTCAGCATTTTATCCCCTGCGCTGCTATGCTACTGTCCAATTTAAACACAACGCCTATCTTGGGCTCACAGTTGCACTAACATGGCTAAAGACGGGGCATGGAGGTCAAGACTAAAGACTCATTTTGATTTAGTCACCTAGGTAACATTGTACTAATAAAGACACCTAGGTAACATTGTACTAATAAAGACAACCTCAAATAACATTTTTGGGTGAAGCATCCCTTTAAGTGAACAGCAAAAACGTTAGCACATAAATGTTGAGTAAAAATTGCAATTTGTCAGCAACCCATTTATTTACTGTCCTTTATTTTCTAGTCTACTGATTAGTGAATAGCAGACTTCAGCTTATGTGTGTTTGCAATCCATGTGATCTTTCATCTAAAAAAAATGCATGAACATACCTGTCCTTGTGCATTGGTGACCAGCTGCCCAGTGACCCCCTGCAGACTTGAGAGTGCATTACCAAACACTTGTGACCCGGCAATTGAACCCATCGCTGCTGCCGCAGCAACCGCTGCCTGACTGGCCAGAGGGTTAAGCTGAGGAAGTGAACACAGAATTAAAACTAATGATATAGAATTCAAAATACTGAATACAGTTGGTTTTTATCACACACCACGTACAATAGGACCTACAGCTGTATTTTAAAAGCCATGGGTGCATCAGTAAAATTTTAGTTGGTCACTTATGGTTTATGGTACATGTCTACACATGGTGTGCATTAGCAGAATTAATACTATAAACAGTGTTTGCAACCAATTTACTTAATGTGACATATTTCTAAACAGGATATTTAATGAAACAATTGGTGGCGAGACTTGATTTAGATTTTACTGGGAATTGATAACTTCATGAAAAGCGAAAAAAAAAAAGTCTTTATATGACATACTGAAAAATTATTTTGTGAAGTAAATATGGCAGAAAAGATAAAGTACTTTATACATTGAATAAATGTAGGCATGAACTTGAAAATATTAAGTAAATTTACATTTGTACTCAATTCAAACATGTAAAATGAATGCTCTCGATTATAAGTACATATTATTTATGACAGGTTTTTTATAGTTACAATGCTTCATCATGTATCAGTTCTAAAGTAAAACCATTTCTAATTGCTAATTTGAGTAAATTTCACAGGTAAATAAAATACCTGCATTTCACCTAACTTTTAAAAGCTGGTGTTCCCAGCATGCACCGGGATTGAATCATTAAGAGCTTGTATGGTTTCACTGTTTGCAAGATGATTTACACTGTTTAAATATATATATATATATATATATATATATATATATATATATATATATATATATATATATATATATATATATTTTTTTTTTTTTTTTTTCAAGTTTGGAAACTTGTTTTGTGAAGTCCATTTTCTACTCAAAATTACCCATTCATGATTTAAAAAAAATATCTGTTGATTTTTACCATCATCTTGTTTTGTGCACTGAGTGTTAAGGTCTGTGTGCACAGCTCTGGATCTTGTTTTCTGCATTTCAAGCAAGGTGATGTTGTCTCATAGACTACATAGCATGCATTAAGCTTTGTCTGTTTAGTACGTTAAAAAGCATTGATTGCTAGAATATTTTTAAAAAGCATGACTTAATTCAGTGTTACATTGTTTGAGTAAAATGTACAAATAAAGAGTGAGTCAAATTTACTTGAAACAGAGTATTGCAATGTAAACTTTACTTGAGAATTTTTAGTTTAGTTAGTATTTTTTATTGTGTAGCCTTTCCTTGAAAATATTGTCTGTTAAATTTACTGTTAAATTGTGGAAATTGTTTCCTAGGTTGCTCTTGTTTTTTTTTTAAGTAAACCCCACCCCACTTTTTTTTTTTTTTCTGTGTATACCTTCCATATGAAAAATAAGACAGGGCAAATCATTATATTTTGATATAAGATTACAAGTGGAGTAACATAGCACCAATTAATCATTCACAATAAGAGCATATTAAGAAAGTTAAAAGGGTTCATTTTGATTTTATGTTGACTTTAAATAGAATAAATGAACAAAAACAGAATAACTACAGTGTCTGTTGAGCCTACAAATGACACTCTTATTATACAGTATATCAGGGTAGGGTTGCACGATTATGACAAAATCGCAAATGACAATTATTTCCATTGATACTGTAATTTTTAAATTGCAAAGATTAAATTAGATTTTTTTTACAATTTACATTAAAATACTTATTTTGGGTGGATCACCTGCATGCTATATTCTTTATGTTGGGCTTCACATCCAAAACAATAAGATAACTGTGTTCCTGAATTATATTGCTGTTCAGTGAATCAGGAAGTCGAGACAAGTTGCACAAACTATCAACTTAACATTAGCCCTCTTAGAAATATATATATATATAAAAAAAATCTGTTATTCAAATTAGAACCAATTATACAAAGACAATGAGCAACAGACTTCTCTGTAATTGCTTACAATGCTAACCTGTGGTAAAAAAACACACATTAAATACAAAAATTACAGTACATAGAAAATGTTGATGCAATATGAGTAGATCTACATGGACTGCTATAATTGACACTTCATTAGTTAATTGTGGCAACTGTAATAGTAATTTTTATTATTTATTACATTTTTTCTGTAACCCTAAGTCTGGGTATTCCAGCTCATCTTTCCCTAATAACTGAAATTCCCTGAATTTCTGTTGTGCTATCAAAGTCTCAAGTGGTACATAAAAGTCTAGATTTAAAGAAGGCAACCAGTTTTTCTTAACCCCAACAGTTGATTTCTCTGCTTTGGAGTGCACTGCCAGTGTCAAAAACACACATACACAAGCATACAATTGCACAGGTGAATAAATCAAGCTAACCCCTTAATAAGCAAGGAGAATGAAGTGCTTATTTGGTTGCAGGGCCTTATTAGGTTCTTTAAGTAGATCAAGAGCTCACGCAGGACTGCACACAGACTCCCCAATTACTCATCACAATGAGGCAGTAATGGAAACAGCGCTCTGTGCAGACAGAGGGGAACAGGCGCTGTGACAGCAGACAGAAAGCGTCAAAGAAAAAGGCATATCCTAATGGCAGTCAACAGTGATATAGGTAGCAGGATATTTCTGAAATCAAATTGCTATTCTTTTTGACACCTTTTGAGTTTGCCTTAGCTATGAATCGCAACGCATACACGCCTGAAAAGACTACGATGTTATCTGAACTAAAGTTCACACGTGTACGGTGAAGATATTTGTGATGCCATAGTGCTTTAAAGGAATAGTTTTCCCCAAAATGGAAGTTCTGTCATTGTTTACTCACAGTCATGTTGTTCTAAACCTGCATGACTTTCTTTCTTTCTTGGAACAGAAAAGGAGAAATTTTGAAGAATGTACTGGTCGTTCTTTTCCATGGAATTACAATGAATGGGGACTGCTTTTAAGCTTCAAAAAGGATGCTAAAGTACCATTAAAGTGGTCCATATGACTCGTGCACTATATTTCAAGTTTTCGGAAGCCTTATGATAGAAATCTGTGAGGAACAGATCAATATGTAAATCGCCATTCACTGAAAATCTTGACATCTGCCCTAGCTCTCCGTGGTGCATTAATGAGAGTTCATGAGAGAACTAGTGATGTCTGATTCTTTCAAAATCAGTTCTTGTGGGTTGGATCTTTAAAATTAATCAGTTGATCCAGCTCACAAAACTGGTTTGAATGAGTCAGTCACGAATCAGACTGATTCAGTTTTCAAGTTTAACTCAATGATCTGGTCACAGTGGTTCTTAACTTAACAGAAGGGGAAGATTATCGGTAAAATGTTATCTTTTTCTTGCAAAAAGCTATCGTATGGATTTAGAAGACTTATATGAAGCACACAAGTCACGTGGACTTATTTCTTGATACTTTTAAGGTGCTTTTGCATCCCTTTTGTCTTCTTTTCATTATTCGTTATTGGATGGAAAGCAGTGATCATTTAAGTCTTAAAAATGTCTCCTTATGTGTTCCAAGGTAGAAAGTCATACAGGTTTGGATTGACATAAGGGTGTGCAGATGATGACAGATTTTCATTTTCAGCTAAATTATTGCTTTAACTAAAGAAGTAACCATATCTAACAAATCTGAGACAATATTCATCTTCTGTTTCCTGTCTCCCCCAGTCTGCATCCCCCCACACCCCTTCCATCTCTCAGCGGGGGCCATTCAGCTTTGTTAAAGTGAGAGCATTCCGCTGCCATTCATCTTTTATCTTATCACACCATCATATATTACCAGGCTCTCTGAAATCAAATGATGAGAAAATACCACAGAGTGATCAATACTTTTTCATTGACAGTAAAGGTTAAGCACATTAAGAATGACACCACATTTGTCTTATGAAATCATATTTCATGTTGGTGGCCTAAAATTGGCTGAGATTGATACTACATCCCCCGGACAGAAAGTCATCCTTTTTTATCACTAATCACAGAAATCGCCTCTTTGTGGCCACCGTTTCTTTGTCCTTCTGCAAAAGTCAAGTGCCATTTGATAATATCAACGACCCAAAACGTTAAGGGCAACAATTTTAGCTGCATAATACCTCAGCATGTGGCTATTGTGAGTGGTAAAGGCTCTTTGAGACTTGAGGACAATTCTGCATTTTGAGGCTTTCATTTTTTACCATTTGTCAAAAGATTTTCAAATGATTGCTTTGCATTCATTTGCAAGCTACTTAAAAACAATTACAATTCACAACGTATCAGTATGACAAGGGTTAATGCACTCAGTTTTTTATAAAGGAGCCTTTAGTTGTTGTTGTGGCATTAGTAAAATTTCAGAGAGCTTGTGATTTGATAGTAACCCAGAGACACTCCTGAGTCCTTATTCTGTTAAACAGAAAAGGAGAATAGCTTTGTGACTGTAGGAAAGGTGGCTGTGTACACAGCATCTTGAGCTAACATCTTCAGATAATAAAAACATGTATTTCTGAGCGGGGGTGAGATACAGAGAGAGAGAGAGAGAGAGAGAGAGAGAGAGAGAGAGAGAGAGAGAGAGATGGACAAGGATAGCAATATCAAGCAGGGATTGAATTCAAAGTCCTATATACCCTATCTGAGGGCAAACACTCTCTCTCCTTCTCTTTCTCTCTCTCTCTCTCTCTGATGGAGTAGAAGAAATGCATTCTCCTGGAATGATAAGTTGGGTGAATTATATGAGCTGATACCTGTATAGGATCTTCTTTGTGATCCACTAACATCTGAATGTGATGTTGCTGATTTCCTAGGTTAACTTGAGAAGTGAGTCTGAGATAGTCTCAGAACAAGTACCTTAAAGGTGAATACTTTCTTCTATCCCAGCTTAATACACAGATATAAAAGTAAGGCATTTGTTTGTTGGCTTCCCTAAAAAGTTCAAACACAGTGGCTCTGTGGTACTTTCAAAACACTGCTGTTTGTTCGAGCATCCTGAACAGCCCACCATATCAAACATTGACATATCAAACGCATTAACATGTGTGAGCTCCGTTTCTGGGTGAAATTTCACCCAGAAGGGTGGCGCCAAAAGTGAGTTGTATTTTTAATTGTAAATTATGTAAGACAGTCAATAGGAATGCATATGTTATTACCTCTACCGCCTAACCCAAACCCCAACCCTAAACCTGACCATCAGTGGAGTAAATATGTTATTTTAGAGCAAAAATGCAACCTCAGAATCAATCTCACCATTGTTTATGTGAACATGATTACTTCCTGCTTTGCACAGGATCAGAACCCATGTCTCAGTAGTGCTAGAGGGAAAGGTGACCACAGTGAAAAAGATGCAAAAATGTCTGATGGAGGATAATGTTTGTCAGTAATTCGGCTGAATGGGACTGATTTCAGGGTACATGAACTTTCGTAAGCAACAGGTCGATTTCCTGTGCGATCATGTTGAATACAATATAGCCTGCTGCTTTCTTTTAAAATGTCACTGATCCTATACTGTCTTTTTAACATATAGGCATATACCTGAATGGGGAAGGCCTAATTGTCTACAGCTCTGGATATTGTTTATTGGTTTATTCATACAATTTTGGGATCTGATCAATAATATTTGAGCCCATTATAAAATACTCAACAGCACAATGGCAGAATAAGACTCTGTAACTTGGGGGGCAGCAGGAAGGAGACTGGGTGAATGCAGGGATTGCAGGGGATTGCAGTGTTTGTCATCTAAACAGGTGATTTTCCAGCAGGCTGCTTTCACTTGGAACCATGTGGGGAGGTAGGAAACTGTGTTACCGCTCCACTATTTGTGTTGATTGCATGTGTGTGTGGATCTAAACAGCTGGTATTCTTTTTACAGACAAACAGCAGGTAACCACTGGGTAAATGTGGTAAAACACCAATTCTTTCTCCTCTTGAAGAGGTGAAGGTTAAATCTGTGGGAGAATGAGAAACAATTTTGTCAACTGAGTGAAAGATCTGACAACATGTCAAATTGGTTGATTATTTTAAAGAGTGAAACTATAGATAGACAGAAAGAAAGAAAGAAAGAAAGAAAGATGAAGGGTCTCATACATGTTTTTCACCCCATTGCAAAGTGGGTGAGTAAATTTTAAACTCTATTAAGCTCTGCAAGGCCTGCAATGACAGTTTGACCAGTGGGTCAGATGGAGCAACAACCCATGAAATCTCTTGAACAAAGGAAAATACGGCTTGCTGTTACCATGGCAAGGGACTTCTGGATATCAAAGTAAAGCGATCCAAAAGCAAGAGTTCATTTTTCGCCATTTCTGTTCAGACTAATAATACAATAGGAAGTGCCAGACCCTAAGGGATGGACTCTTGCTAACACTCCACAATCTTATATGTGGATCATATAAGAATATAGGCAGGGTGTATGAAATTAATGTTACAGTAACAGAATTAATATGATCTTCTTCAGATACTGTAGGACAGGGGTACTCAATAGGCAGACTCCGGTCCGGTTCCGGACCAAAGGGCAATTCAATCCGGATCAAGATCTAAATCTTTGTGCTTGTTATCTGACACCTGGCTAAGTGATTGTGTAGGCACAGGGCCATAACCACAGTATACTTTGAGGGGGACACATCCCCTCCAATAATCAGATATAGCCAGATTGTCCCCCCCAATAATTGATATCCTTGTTGCTGTTCTGCTGCAGTCCATTATGCACCGCTGTCTAATTGTCATTAAGTTGTTGCAGTAATAACACAATGGTTTAAAAAGTGTATTTTTTTAGCATGCTCAGTAGTCTAACAATGCTCGTCACTGTCATTTGAGAGCCAATCAGATCGATGAAGGCGGGACTCAAGTTTCAGAAGCTAAACAGGAACCTTGTGGATTATTCTAGCGTCGTGCATCAGCAAGCAGTAAAGGTTAAGAGTGTTTGTGTCATGTGAGAAGTAACTATCTAGCTAAACATGCAATGTTTGCCCACTGTTTTATGATAAAATGTTGTACTGACCAACATTAATTTCCAAGGGTGCAAACTATTCACCATTTGCAAAATTCGCCGTTTTGAATTGAAAATATGTCATTACAGTACATTTGTATGTCATTCATAACTGTGAATGTGAAAACAGTTTTCAGCGAATCAGGCTTAAGACAAAGAGTGAATGTGTGTATATTGTAAAGGAATTGAATGAATGTGGTAATCTGGCAGGCTTTGAAGTAGCTTTGAAGTAGCTTTTTGTAAAATTCACTTATGTTTCCATCTAAGCAAATTAATTTATGCGAAAAATCATATAGTATTGCAAAAACTATGTGCGGATAAAGCCACGTTTCCATCCCTTGCGTTCAAAAGAACAAAATCGTCAATTTCGGGGAAATTGTAGGGACTGTGTGACTCTTTTATTAATAAAACACACGCGTTTTAGGACGCGCAGACAAAACACTTTAATAACTTATCTCATGTCTGGAAATGGCAAGTGTGTCGCACAGTTCTGGGAGCACTATGTGTGTGTGTTCCACCATCATGACTTTGCAGTGTGGATCTATAATTATGCTATTTTTCAAAAGTATCAATAAACCTACTTTTTGGGAAAAAAGTGCAAGTTTGTATTTATTTTATTTGCTCTAGAAACTCTATGCAGGCTTTGGATTTTTAGGACACCGGTATTTCAGAATGACCAGAGCAACAATTTTGGATGTAATGAATGGTCCACAGGTTCGTCCAGTTATGAATGATGTAGTCACATTACATTTTTGATGTGCATCTTGTATTTCTGTTAAATTCAATAGGAGTTTATTCAGTAAATGTGTTTCCATCATAGTTTATCCACATTTCTTCTTATCGAATAAAAAACGTATCCACCTCAAGGGAGATTTTATCTGCATCTTAGTGTTTCCATCCAGCAGATTTTATGCGATATGCCAAAATGTGCATAAAAAAGCATTGATGGAAACATATATAAGATAATGATCTATGAAACACAAAGTAGGGCGTTTTCACCCACAGATTAGAACTAGAACATAAGACCGGTGACTTCTGGCTTCCATTGAGTTTTTAGGTTGTGGCAGAGACAGTGTCAAATATCTTAATGCAAATATTATTAGGTAATAATTTACAATCAAATTTAAGATTTTCTAAATATTTTCTTTATGTCTTTAATTAATTCTGAATTTTGTACATCATCTCCTAAGAGTCTTCTTTTATAAAAGACCATTTTATTTTGAGTATGTCCTTGTCAGGTCTGTGCTCAAAAAATGAGCCACCAGTTAAAATAGTTCACCTAAAAATGGACAAATTTATTTTTACTCACTCATTTACTCACCCTTATGTTGTTCATAACCATATGCTGTAAATTTTTCAATATTAACTTTTTCAATACTTCCATACAATATGTTTTTGTCTGGAAAAAAGCAGGGTTAGGATTCTTGAAGACTGTGTTAAGATTCTCATGGGGGAAAAAAAATGAGGGACAACTTGAGGGCAGTAAATAATTTTGAGTATTTTCTTTTTGCTAACCAGCTGACACAATCATGTAATTTTAAAGATACATCAGTGGTGAAAAGAAATTCAAATTATATTCATCTTTTCTTTGAGACAGCATAAAAAGAAAAGATGACTGAAACAGGTGAATTGCTAGCAATGCAGACACAGTGTTTGTCTTGTACTGTGTGAACTTAAAAAAAAAAACCATATCTTTTAAAACCAAAAATGATAACATTTTGGGACTTCATTGCATTTAAAGTTTAAAGTACCATTGTTTTTATTACTTCAACACCCGCAACCCCCCACCCTTCAAAATGTTTTGGTACCCCACATTGTACAGTATATACAGTATTTGTCAATAGGGTAAGAAAACTTAATTCAAGACATATTTTCTGAAAAGAAGTCTAATACTATAATAACATGCAATGCAATTTTGCTTCTTAAGTAAACGCATTTTTGTTAAAAGCATGTTCAAATATTTTACTGGAACACAAAACAAAAATGCAGATTAAGAAAATATTTTTGAAGTGTTCAGCATTACTTTGTCAGTAAATGGAAGGAGAGAAAATGGACAAATCTACACAAGTGGACAACTCTGACATGGATTTCAATTAAACAACGGAAATGCTGAAAAAATTTTTTTTGCATCATAGCAATTCCTCTGTCAATCACACCTCTGTTTTACCCTTTCTTCTTTTCTCCCTCACTCTGTCTATCTCTCTATTTTTTTTCCCATTATGGAGAGTGGACATAATCAAAAGTGACACATCTGAGCATGCTCACAATCTCCCCAGTGTCACATCCAGACCTTATGCTGCCTCCTTCAAAACAAGTCTTCTCTCTTCCTCCCACGTTCCCCTGGCTGGAGCCTCCCCTCTGCCTGGGTACATCAAAACACCATTAGACTGTCCCAAACACCTCACCTCCCCTGTTGGAGCCCATGAGCCCATCACCTGCTATCTCCTCTGGACTCCTCACACTACCGTCGCTACTTACGGAGCCCCATTTCACCTTCCCATTGACAAATAAATAAATAGCTGAGAGGAAAACAGAAAAATACAGACTCGAGGGAAGAATAGGTGAGAGAGTAAAACTAAAGTAAGAAAAACTGGAATAAAGAGAAATGCAATGCTGTAAACTTGCAGAAGATAAGCAGGCCTAGTACTTGTGTCAGCCCTTCCATTATGCATTGCAATAAAAACCGTTAGGTGGCATAAAGGGGCGGAATGCTCTGTTGTATTCTGTGTAATTTTGGCTAATGTAGTAGGTAAACTGGGTATTTCATGTATACAGACTTTGTACAGTACTTTGTCAATACTTTATACAGCATTGTAAGAGCTGTGTGGAAGAATGCTATTCTAGATACCACCAGGGGCACATCTTCTAATGCACTTAAGAGCTGTTTAAAATGCTGCACTTAATAAAAAGCACAACTGTTGGGAAAAGAGGTGCAAAAGGGGTCACGTTTAACGGGCCAGAATGCAAATGATGGAGGAAGACGGAAAGAAATTAATGACAATTGTACCTATAAAGGGTTGATGGACTGTTCAGCACTAACCGTCAATCATGTGACTCATTAACTTTAAGCATAATTAATTGCTTTTTGTGTCATTATATAAAATCAGGCCTTTTCCTGTGCTTCCATAATTGAGGCCCTTAAAATCCACACAGGCATTTTATCCCATCAGTCATCTTTACTCTACATCTCTACAAAGAGGCAGTCCTATACAGTAGCATCCAGATGGTAAATAAATATATATTTTATTTATAAATTCCATGTTTTATCATTTTTCATGTTAGAAAATTCCCAAATGTTTTTGGCCACATCTCAATGTGATTGATTAAAGATAATGTTGTTGCATGCAAAAGTGCTGGCTGCAGTGTTATACATATAGCAATGTTATTTCTTTATACTCACACAGTTTGAGAAATAAAAAGACAAGTGAAAATACACACGCAAGACTGCGCTGGGGAACAACCCCTAAGAAAAAAATATTATCGCTCAGAGGTTGCTGTTTCATAGCTAACAAGACTTAATGGAGGTCTCAGTTATGTTTCATTAAAGTCTCAACTTGAGAACAAGAACTCAAATAGAAACAATTGAGACAATATTGCATGCTGTGAGAGTACAGGGCTATAAAATTAGCTCAGGTAATTTGTTCTTGGGAGAATTTGATTAGAAATATTTGAGCTTATATTGAAAATCATTTGGACTTTGATTGCAAATCTGAGCATTGTCGAGATATCTTCTGAAATTATCTTCTGAAGAGTATAATTCTATAGGAGAAAAATCTGAGAAGCAAAAGTATCATTATGCTCTCCATTCATTCTCAATGCTGTCTAGGAGACACAGTTGTGATATTAATGCAATCTAATTTGTGATTTTTCCTATGGGACTGTGTAACTAAGCCTGTAGGACCTGCTGTTGTTAAAAAGCGTATTAAATAGTTTAGTGAAAAGTTTATATTGCATTTCTGATGGCCACGAGAGGCCAAGTCTTCATACGATTTTTAATCTTCGCTGTAATTTCCAGCAAAAAGATGAAAATAATAAAAACACCCAATGCAAAATGGTCAACTGTTATTTGTCTTTCAATGACCGAAAGCAAAATACTGCATGTGCCAGTCTAAGTGAAGGTACGGAAGAGCATGTCGCTGTTTGAAAAAGGAATCAACTACTTTAATTCATCATGTCAAATTCTCCTCTTTCTGGCATTTGAACAGAATGCCATCTCTTTTCACTTCCTTTTGTTTGACATACAAATCCAGCATTTGAATGACTTTAATATTGGCTTAATCAATGGATGGTGATCTTTTGATGGCCTCTATTCAATAAAGCCCAGTGTCAGCTGTGTGTGAGTCTCATAACTAGAAAAATGGTAAATGATTACTCCTCCGTATGGCGTCTCGGAGTGAGCGGGGCTAATGAAGAGAAATGGTTGGGTTTGGAGTTGGGGCTGCCAGCTGCCATTTGAGAACTCACAGCACAGAGATAAATGATGACTGAACAGGGCTCAGTGGCTATGATGTGGTCAGAGGTCTGATCGATAACACACACACACACACTCACGCATCTATATATATATTCTCTCTCTCTCTCTCTCTCTCTCTCTCACACACACACACACACACACACACACACACACAAACACACACACACACTCTTGAGCACACATGCAAATATACACAAGCAAACCTTAACACACACTGTCATATGGGCATACTCAGTGTCATCCCAAAGTAGAGTGATGAATTGACAACATTCGGATACAGCACTGATCAGGCTCTTCCTTGTGTTTCTCTGGGCAGTTTACAGGGGTCACAAGAAACTTAACAAGAGTTGCATGTTATTGGACATCTGTTTTCTGCAACTGTGCCATTATCTTGTGTTAACATGGCACATTTATTATTTCTACGATGTTTGTTCATGTTTGCTGGGGGGGGGGGGGCGGGTATCTCTTGGTGGAGAGATAACTAGTTATGAAGAAAAGGATAAATCCTGTAACGAATATCAACTATATGTAAAAAAAGAAAAAAGAAAAAAGAAAAAAGAAAATAAGATTGGGCCTAGGACTGAGCCTTGTGGAACACCCTTAGTATGAGAGACTGGGAGAGAGACAACAGAGGCATCATAAGGGTCGCTGAGGCAAACCAATAATTTAAATATGAATGGGAGGAATAGCAATGCTCAATATGTTGGCTGTTGGAATATAATACCCGCCTTATATTTAAAAGAGCCAATCGTTTTTGATACAGGCATCACCGTTTTTGTTTTATTTGACACTTGAATGTGCATGTGCATCAGCTGAACCAGTTTGGGTTTTATTTATTCATTTATTTTTGCATGATTTGAGCCAATGATGCACAATTTATGATGCCAAAGTTGTCAGAATTAATTTCTGAAATATTTTTTTCTGAACACACTATTATAATTTAATTTTGAAAAACAATTTTGGAGATTTTAGTCTTTCCCCATTGAAGCAGATAAGAGCTATACTTGACTGGAAATAGCATCCCAAACCCAATATGGCCGCCGACTTAAAAAAAAAATCCTTTTTAAGGGATCTTACAGCTTTCTGTGGTAATCAGAAATTCATGCTAATCGTGTTCTCTCCATCTACTTTTATAGTTCCACTCTTCATGTTACTTTAAAGCTTAAAATTATGCAAGTTATAGAGCACTTTTTCTGAAATTGTTTTCTCCAAACAAGAAGTTTTAATTTGTTTTATGTTTTAATTTTCTAAATTTAAATCGTTCACAACTAATTGTAGATGCCATATTATTAAGTCAAATATTGGCCCATTTGGTTTTTTTTTTATCAAAACTCACAAAACTTTCACTTCTTACTATGTATTTTATTGCAGGCCCTAGTGCCCATTGTCAATTTTTTCTAAAAAAAATAATCCCTCATTTGGAGTAAATAAGAAGTTGCTTTGCTTTCATCGCCCAGATTTTCCTCACTTGCTGCATCACATGCTTTATAATTATTCATACGAACGCTGTGCTGCTGTTGATGGGCAATAGTCTTATTTTCTGCTTCAGTCACCAGTGCACATTTATATTTTCATAAAGTAGGCAATTTTCTGCCTTCTTAAGAAGGACTGTCTATTGGACTGAATTAATGAGAGTGAGAGTGAAAGAGAGAGTTAGAGAGAGAGAGAGAGAGAGAGAGAGAGAGAGAGAGAGAGAGTTAGAGTGTTAGAGAGAGAAAGAGAGAGAGAGAGAGAGAGAGAGAGAGAGAGAGAGAGAGAGAGAGAGAGAGAGAAAGAAAGAAATAAGGAGAGACTGGGACAGGACAGAGGTGAGATACTTCTTTGCCATATGAAAAGCGCTGTGTTAAACAAATCTTTCTAAGCATGAATAATTAATAAAACACAGTTAGTAAACACTCTTTAAGCCCTGTTCTGCTGAGAGTTACACATATCATGTTGAGTTACTGGAGAACAGGTAAAATCTGGCATCTGCAACATCTCATTTGCATCTCATTTCTATCAAAACAACATGCAAACAAGAAGCAGGAGTGTGTGTACATGTGTCTATCTTTAAGCATATGTGAGATTGAAGGGCGATTGACCTTGGCAGGGATGGGGTTTCAGAAGCGAACTGTAATGATGGCTGATTGCTGGGGAATGGTGGAGAATTGACAGAGAGAGAGAGAGGGAGGCAGAAAAGAGGAGCAGAGAGATAGAAAAGGAGGGAGGAGATGAGGCCTGTGTAATTGCAGCATTCGTGGGTCTGAGTCTCCCTTGGCTCACATCAGTACATCAGGAGGCATGTGTCTTAGAGTGATGGGACAGCAAGAGAGAAGGTGAAGTTAAAGGAAAGTGGGGGTAAAAGATGGACAAGTAGGGGCAGAGAAGAGTCTTGAGAGGGTGAGCAAAAAGTAAGGAAGAGAACAAGAGTGAGCAAATGAGAGAAATTTTGCTACATTTGCCAATGAACATTGTTATTTTTTTAGCCTGATCTCATGAAAATTACGTGACCGTGGTGACATTTTTGCAAAATGATATTATTAGGCTCCTTACACGTATCATGGCAGTTCCGAAGTTAAATGACAAGTCATGTGCTAAAGTAAAAGTGTTTATACAGCATTAAGCATAAGATAGCATTGTATGAGGTGCAGGGTGAAACCTGTTTTTACTTGTGATTTGTGTGAAAGGTAATAAAAGTCATTGTTTGTTATTTATGTGAAAGGTAATACAAGTAATTGTTGTTGTAGCACATCTAGTGTTTATTTTACCAGAACTGCTGCTATACGTACAATGAGCCACATAGAAATCATTTTGCAATGTTTTTTTTAAATTTTGCAAATTGTTTTGCTTAGGTAATAGATTTAGTTTTTGGACTAAGATGTTCTTTATATAAATTAAATGTAGAAAATATCCATTTTATGAATTTAGTCAATATTTCAAGTCATATAAAGTACATTTAATTAAGTCAATTTACTCTGACTGCAATGACATTGACTAAAAATAAAATCGTATATAATTTAGAATATTACATTTAATACATATATATATATATTTTATCATGACAATAATGTGCAAAATAACAAAAATGGCAACAGAACAACATTTAAATGAATATTAAAAAATTTAAACAAATTAATTAAAAACATTTATTTATTAAACATATCAATATATAAAATATTATATCAACATAAATAAAATACAACATATGAAAACAACTGTTTTAATAGCATATAATGAGGATACTGAAGCACTATAGACTATAGCACTATAGAGTTACTTTTTAAAAGTTACTGAAGTAGCATTGATTTACTGTAAATGTCATTAGAAGATGTTGTTCACATAACTTATATCAGCAAGGGTCAGGTTATTATTCTTACAATTCAGTTTTAACCATGTAATGTTGCAGTTCCTTATAAAGTTACCAGTATTACTCACATTTGGTGCTTGGTCACTGTTAATTTTGGACCCTGGGTGTGACGGAAAGGTTGAGAGGAACTTGTTTGGGCAGAAGGTTATATGGTAAAGAAAGAAAGCCTGAGGAAAAAGAGGTGAGTCGTCCATACAATGAGGCAGTAAATTGGTGTTGGCTGAATACTGGGCAGCAGCCTGTAATTACTCTGTAAGACTCTGGGTTGGGGGTCGGGGCAGACCCTTACACAGCCACTCTGTCTGAGAGAGAGAGAGACAGGTAGAGAGAAGGAGAGATAGACAGCTAAGACCTGGTGGACCAAACACCATACAGGAGATCTCCATGCAACCTCATAATCTCTCTCTCTCTCTCTCTCTCTCTCTCTCTCTCTCTCTCTCTCTCTCTCTCTCTCTCTCTCTCTCTCTCTTGCTCTCTCGCTCTTTCTCTGTCAGCCCTGGAACCATGGAAGCAGACATAGTGGCAAGGTCAAGGACTGTTAGTAAACAGACAACACATAGTAGCATGACAGGCTGGGAGAGAGAGAACCATCAGGAGATAACGGCTGGACTACAGTGTACAACACTACACAGACCCTCACAAAAATACAAGCATAGATGCAGTGTATTTTTGTGCATGTTTGTGTGGTGCTTCAACACAAATCACCATAATTTGAGTGTCAACTTTATATTCTGCCTTAAAGGAATAGTTCACCCAAAAATTAAAATTTGCTGATAATTTACTCACCCTCAGGCCATCCAAGATGTACCTGAGTTTCTTTCTTCATAAAAACAGAATTTAAGACTTTTAGGATTTCATTTCAGGCCTCCTCCTTTAAACAATGCAAGTGAATGTACTCCATTTTTTGATGGTCCAAAATGCATATTTAGGGTGCATCAAAATAATACACACCCATGAGAGGGATGATGTAAGCTCGTTGGTAAGGAAGCGTGTCATTGTTTACAAGAGAAACTTGCACAGAACACAGAACAAGCACTGTTCACAAACCAAAACAGTTCAAAACTATTTCAAAACAATATAAAATAAAAAATAATTTCCATATAATAATAATAAAAAAAAAACAATGTAAACAATGACGTGCTTCCTGACTCCTCCTCCACGTTACCAACGAACGTCATCCCTCTCATGAGCGCACGTCACAGAGATTTAGGGAAGTGAACATTTGTAGTTAAAAAGTATATAAGTATTGTTTTGTTTCTAAAAATAATCAATCGTTTGGGTTCAGAAGAACTTTATTTGCCGACTGGAGTTGTGTGGATTATTTTGATGCACCCTAAATATGCATTTTGGACCATCAAAAAAATGGAGTACATTCACTTGCATTGTTTAAAGGAGGAGGCCTAAAATCAAATCCTAAAAATCTTAAAATCAGTTTTTATGAAGAAAGAAACATCTTGGATGGCCTGAGGGTGAGTAAATTATCAGCTAATTTTCATTTTGGGTGAACTATTCCTTTAATATTTTGAGAAATTATTTTAACATCCAAAGTAATTTAATCCACCATCTTTATGCTATTACAAACTGATCTCGCTGTGAATTCCTCAGTAGACTGAAAGTTTTTCAGATGAAATTGGTCTGTGCTTACCAACATTCGAATCACTGCCCCTAGTGGCCGAGGCTGTTTTTTTTTTGTTGTTTTTTTTTTACGTATAGGGCATGTGCTGTCATTTTTGTCGCCAAAAGAGAGTTGTAAAGTGAGCTTTTTTGCTGATGTAAATAATGTAATACAGTCAACAGGAATGCTAATTTTATTAACCATATCCCATAACCTAACCATCAGTGGAGTAAAAATGTAATCAAATAGGGAAAATGGAATCTCCGAATCACGCTCGTCATTGATTATGTGAATGCGATTGCTTATTTGGTTTCCACAGGACCAGAACCCATGGCTGCGTCCAAAACCAAAGGTAGCTGTCTTGTTGCCTCGCTGCCCTATCAGTCAATAACTCAACAGACAGCGTTTGCGTACGAAGGTACCTCCAGAAACTGGTTTTGGACAGGCTACTGAGGCAGCATAGCATCACATCATTGCTAGGATACCAGAAACTGATTATTGCCATCTGGTGTCCACTAAAGTTAAAGCGTCTGCTTCATTGTGGTTTGATTGGACTAATGGTCTAAAAATCTAGAACAAAATCAAGAGAGTTTTGGCGATAACTAAATGTATATTTAAAAACTACAATACTACTTAGAAATGGAATCAAAAGTTGGAAAAAGTGAATAAAAACATACATTTATACACAAATTGGCTATCAACCGCCTGTTCAGCTGCTATTTTTTTTCTTCAGCTCAACCACTGTGGAATGTCGTGCACAGGGTTGTGGGATTTTATAGGTGGCGAAGGATACATCTATGCTACCTTCAAAAATTGATCAGATGAAGGTACTGTATCTCAGTAGACAGGATGTCAACTAAATGCATGTCACAATGTGTTGCATTGGTGGCTTGAAGTTTAGACAGATAAGTTGATTAGCTATAATGGGAGTTTTGTACCATTTAGTTTTGTTTTGCGTCTTGAGTCGTGTTGGGTGCGTCTCAATCAGCTCCCTAGTTCAATAGTCAGGGCACTGATCAAGGAGTCAGCCATTTTTAGGGATGTCTCAATCGCAAAATCATTCCAGTGCACTGAAATGATTGCTCCCTAAAAAAATCCCACAATACACCGTAAAAAACCAGGGAGCATTGTTGCTCACTATGTTCCCTTCCTGGAAATGTTGTCATGTCTTCTGAAGTCTCTCAAGTCGTAAGAAGACGAGCACAAGTGTAAAATGATGAAGTCCAAGACTTATTTTCTCTTTAAAAGGGATATTAATGTCTTTCATTAATAATTACCATGAAAGTGAAACAATCTTTTAAATATTTGAGTTGTTAAAACAAGGTTTAAAATACACTCCTATATATTTTTATTTCTTAATTTATGCAATTTATCTGTTATAATAACACTGTATGTTTGAATATCTTCAACGAAAAGGAATGATAGTGTCATGTGTTGGTGTTGATTAATAACAACTGTGCTTGAGTGCGTGAGCTCCTTATCCTGTCGCAGGTGATTGAGTCATAAGTGTCCCAATGTTCAGTAAATGAACACCCTTGCCAGTGCCCGAATCCGTGTTCACGATATACTGATTCACAACATAGGGAGCTAGGGAGCTGATTGAGAAACAGGGGTTGTTTTGAAAAATTTACTTGATAAGAACATTATCCCACCCCCTGGACTCGGATGTAAGCCATTCCTGCCATGACGTTTCTTGTTCAAGACCAGCAGGTCAAAGTAGCAGGTATGGAGCCCTTTACACCTTTTCTTCATAGGAAATATCCAAGCACCCAGCACAGTCAAAATGTAACTGACTGTGTCTGTTGGTGTGTGTGTGGATGGTCTGCCCTGGTCTTCTCTCTCTCTCTCTCTCTCTCTCTCTCTCTCTCTGTGCCACAGATCAGTGTGTGTGTGTGGCTCAGGGCTGATGTAAGCCAGTGGAGTGGCAAATTACAGTAGACCTACAGCTGTAGGCTGACATTATGATTAATTTGATCAGTAATTTCTCCTGTTTTTCATTTCAATCGCTGTGGCCATTCTGCTGTGGCAGGTCTCTCAGATCTAATTAAGATCAATTCTGGTGTAACCGGCTTGCCCACCGAGGCCCCTCACCCCTCCCCTTCTTCAAATCCCCGAGTCCCCTCAGCGTAGAGAAACCCCCGTCGCTCCAATCAATCAGCACCTGCAAATCCAGCCACCCCGCTAATCAGCCAATTAACACACTTAGGCAAATTTCATAATCTCCACCGTCTGGTTGTCGTCACAACAGCCCAGACTCTATCCTCCCCTGCTTTTTTAATGCTGATGTGTCACTCTCCATTCTCTGTTGCTCTCCAAGAACAGTTTGCTGGGAGGTAAAATAATCACAGCTTTTTCTGATACAGATAGAAGAGGTTTTAAACTTTGGTGTTATAGGATTGTGACTGCAATATTTTTTTTTTACAGTGTTGTGGCATTCAGTAACAAGTTAGTCATTTGCAAGTAGCAACACTAATTACTTAACAAAATGTTTCCGCTAGCGTGACAGTAGCTTACCTGTATTTAAAATAGCTTATCTTTCTCAATAAAAAGCCAATTTGTTTTGGGGTGTTTTAATGTTGAGATATAGGGTGACAAAACGGCATATCATTTTTTTTGCAACATTGTATTCAGCAGCCTTACACATGGTGCACACTTCATGCCGAAGCAGTGCGTGAGCCAAACCAAAGTCATTCTAGCAAGTCAGTCCACTGTCGGCCATCTTTTGAACAATCTCGGAAGGCTATTTCTAGTCATGCCAGTGCAGCTCCTCTCTAATTGGATGGATAAAGACCAAAATCTCAAAAATGGTTGGTCAAGATTACGATCAAAGAACATATTTCAAATCAGCAATAAAAACGGACAATACTAGAATCATAAATTATGATTCTTTACCTCATATTACACTAAAAAACTCAATTTTCCCGGCTTGTAGGGCTAATACGCATGTGCATGAATGGTATACATTGCTAGACTTGTGCTGTTTGTTTACTGGCTTGAACTCGCATCACTTAAACGTGTGTTGGTGTGTGTGCTATATTGTTTTAACTTGTCCCAGGGTATTCACTGCTAGATTTAGAGTTGTTTGGCCAGTGTCTATAAAACCATCATTGTTTTTAGTGTCTATAAACAGTGCTTCACTTGTTTTAGAATAGTATTTATTGCTAAAGTGTAGCATAATTTATTTGTGGTGTACTGAAGTCACATTTGTTCCCGTGCTGTTCACCTCGCACGACCCGTAGCATCGTGTATATATTTCATGTGAATGCTGATGTGGAAGAGGCAGCGGAAGCGGTAGCCCTCGTGTAAAGCCCTCCTCGTGTGAAGACCAGCGAGTCTACCTGTGCGAGTCCACTGAGCAAGGACACCGACAAGGCGCCACTCACCATAGCACTTAAGTATCTTTTAATTTGATCTCTTTTCTTATTTTCCTTGTACATACTAACATGTCTACTTCATGAATAACATATGCCTTCATGCATATCCATGTTATCTGTTACAGACCGTTTACACGATATAGATGCAAGACAAAATGCAACCCACACAACCTACGGCCACTTTGCACTTCAGCACCTAGAGAGCGGCTCTTTCTCAGTGGGACTCTGGAACTGCCAGTCAGCTGTGAACAAAGCTAACTTCATTCCAGCCTTTGCCACACAGTTCACCCTCAGCATCCTGGCACTAACAGAAACATGGATATGTCCAGAGGATACAGCAACACCTGCTGCTCTCTCCAACAACTTCTCCTTCTCTCACACCCCTCGACACACAGGGGTGGGGGAACAGGTTTGCTCATTCATAACAACTGGACCTTTTCACCACACTCTTCTCTATGTAACAATACTAATTTTGAATTCCATGCTATTACTACAATGCAACCCACAAAAATACATGTTGTTGTCATTTATTGCCCTCCAGGTCAGCTGGCAAACTTTCTCAAGGAGTTGGATGTCCTGCTGTCCTCCTTCCCAGAGGATGGTAAGCCACTTGTGGTTCTTGGTGATTTAAACATACACAAATACAAGCCTCAGGCCACTGAACTGAATGCTCTTCTGGCCTCATTTGACTTGGAAAGATTAAGCACCACAACAACTCACAGATCGGGCAAACAGCTGGACCTCATTTTTACACGTAACTGTACCAACTCAAATATTCTTGTTACTCCTTTACATGTCTCTGATCACTGCTTTGTTCAATTCAACATGACTCTCCCATCTACATTAAAAAAGACTCCACATTTGGTTTCCTTTTGCCATAACCTCCGTTCTCTTTCACCCACTTGCCTTTCCACTGCTGGCTCTACCTCTCTTCCCACACAAAATGTATTTTCCACCCTTGATTTAAACACTGCCACAGACACACTAGACAACATCTGTCCTCTCTCCTCAAGGCCAGCATGTACTACACCACCCAGCCCCTGGCTCTCTGATGTCCTTTGTGAACATCGGATTGACCTCAGGACAGCTGAGAGCAGATGGCGGAAATCTAAAGATCAAGCAGATCTAGGTAAGTATCAGTCTCTGCTTGCAACGTTTTCAGATAACGTTAAATCTGCAAAAACTTCCTACAACCAGAACAAAATCAACAGCACCACAGACACTCGCAGCTTGTTTAGAACATTCAACACACTTCTCTGCCCTCCTCCACCACCTGACACATCACTGACAGCAGATGTCTTGGCCACATTTTTTACTAATAAGGTTACAACCATCAGCAATACATTCTCAGCACCACACCCTGTCAAACATCCATCTCCTGTACGCAACTCCTCTGTCTCTATGTTCTCTCCTCTGACTAACACTGAGGTCTCTAAACTCCTCCTCTCCAACTACCCCACCACCTGTTACCTTGACCCCATTCCTTCTCACCTTCTCCAGGCCATCTCTCCATCCATCTTACCTGCACTCACTCACATAATTAACACATCTCTGCTTACAGGCACTTTTCCCACTACATTTAAGCAGGCTCGAGTAACCCCGCTGCTGAAGAAACCCGCACTTAACCCCACAAAAATAGAACACTACAGACCAGTCTCTCTCATCCCATTCATGGCAAAAACACTTGAAAGGGCAGTTTTAAATCAAATCTCTGCCTATCTCACACAGAACAAGCTGCTGGATGACAATCAGTCAGGCTTCAAAAGTGGACACTCCACCGAGACTGCCCTGCTGTCTGTCACTGAGTCACTGAGACAGGCGAAAGCTGAATCCAGATCATCCGTCCTGATTCTACTGGACCTTTCCGCAGCCTTCGACACAGTCAACCATCAGGTCTTACTCTCCACCCTCTCTTCGCTGGGCATCACAGGAACTGTACTTGACTGGTTTAATTCCTATCTCTCAGGTAGATCCTTCAAGGTAGCCTGGAGAGGTGAGGTGTCCAAGCCACATCAGCTACTTACTGGGGTACCTCAGGGTTTAGTGCTTGGGCCACTTCTCTTCTCTATATACACACCATCACTGGGACCCATCATTCAGGCACATGGTTTCTCTTACCATTGCTACGCTGATGACACGCAACTCTACTTGTCTTTCCAGCCCAACGACACCACAGTGACTGCTCAAATCTCTGCCTGCCTGGCAGACATCTCGGCCTGGATGAAGGAACACCACCTGCAACTTAACCCAGCCAAGACCGAACTCCTTGTCTTTCCAGTCAACCCTGCTGTTGAACACAACATTACCATGTAGCTGGGTGCAACTACAGTAACACCTTCCAAAATGGTCAGAAATCTAGGGGTAACCAACGATAACAAACTAAATTTCACAGACCACATCTCAGACTGCAATATCATGTAGATTTACATCCTACAATATCAGGAAGATAAGACCCTTCCTCTCTGAACATGCCACACAACTTCTTGTTCAGTCACTTGTCATAACTAAACTAGACTACTGTAACACTCTCATTGCAGGCCTCCCTGCATGTGCAATCAGACCCCTGCAAATGCAGGAAGCAGAGGAGCCGTTGCCGTCCGCCAGGGGACAGAGGACCCACTGCCATCAGCCGGGAGGCTGAGGAACCACTGCCGTCCTCCAGAGTATGGAAGAGTGGCTGTCATCCGCCAGGGGGCGGAGAAGCGGCTGAGGACCTGGTGGGCGGCATGCCAGAGAGAGAGAGAGCAACATAAACACACACACACACACAGTGCAGCCACGTGTGTCTCTCTCTCTCCCTGGCGTCCCCGGCTCTTCCCTTATCTCCCTCCTGCTGATTAGGCAACTCAGCGTCGGGTGTATATCCTCACAGCTCAGTCACACCCTCTTCCTCATCTCACCACTTATTAAAACAAAAGTCACGGTATATATCCTGCAGTTCAGTAAGTCTTTGATTCATTAAAAAGAAGTCATTTGTTCAGTAGAAAGCGCTGTATGTTTTGCTGTGTAGTTTCAAAAGAGTTGGCTCGTACTGCAAAAGTCATTCGTTCTGGAATCAGACTTCACTGGATTTTTTATTAATTTAATTGATGTTTGAATATTTACATTTACATTTATTCATTTGGCAGACGCTTTTATCCAAAGCGACTTACAAAAGAGGAAAACATAAGTGAATCATCTTAAGGAGACAGTGGTACGAAAAGTTCCATATTAAATCAATTAAAGTCTTGTTGAATGTGGATCCGGCTCCCACTTCCTCCTTTCCCGACCGAACAGAGGTCCTTTACACTGGTGCCGAAGCCCAGGAATTTGGAGGAAGATGCGGCGTCAAGGAGTCCTCGCCGCTGACTGAGGATCGCAACGCCGAGGGAGTGTTTGATCCAGTGGCGCTGGAGCACTGCGTCAATCAGCAAACGAATGGGACAGCTGAGAGGTCCAATGCCATCGCCCGACATCGCAGACGGTAGCAGTACAATGGGCTGAGGACCGTCTGGTGGCATGTACGGGGATCAGCGAGTTTTTTTCCCCCCTTCACTCTCTCTCTCTCTCTCTCTAATTGCGGCTCCAACTCCACCTTATCCCTCTCCCGGCTGATTGTGATCATTCTCCCCCAGCCGTCCCTCATCGCTCGGCCACACTCCCTGCTCACCACAAGTGAATTAAATACCTTATTAAATTTTATAAAAATGAATGCATGAATTAAATACCTTACTTAAAAAAATCTAACACATAATTTGCATGACTCTGTACTGTTAAAATATGAAACGATCTCATAATTTGGTAACAGACTGCTGAGGGTAGTAAATGAAAAAAAAAATTGCATTTCTTATTTCCAAATATTTCTTCCTCACGAAAAGAATTGTTAATGGATCCGTTAAGGAATCATTAATTGGAAATGGAACCTGAATCGTTAAAGTCCTTACATAATTAGATTCTCATTCCTAGTTGAGTAATTGCTCTCACTATAATTGAGATCCCCAGTTTTTAAGCAAGAAGAATATGCTGTATTTTTTTTAATTGTTTTTATAAAATAAATTATATATATATATATATATATATATATATATATATATATATATATATATATATATATATATAAGATTTTATTTTATTATATAATTTTTTTTTAATCACGTGCAAAAGAAAAGAGATATCCCCTTATATCTTTAATGTAGTTAGTTCTTGTAATTAACTTAGAGTGTAGCTACTAGTTTCAAAATGACAGCTGCCACTAGTAAAAGTAGTTTTGTCAAACTTCCTTTTAAAAATATAAACTTCATTCATCTTCATCTACAGGACTTAAAGTACCAAAAAGCATGTCTGAATTTTTGAACAAATAAACAAAAAGCAAAAACAAGAGAGAGAGAGACAGAGGGCAATAGAGCGCAGATGGTAAGCACTAAGCTTTTGTACACTGGACACACTGTCTGTGGTATTATCAGAGTGGGATGCTAACATGTTGTCATGTTGTCAGAAGGTCTCTATCTTGGCCTTTAGGTGTCTATTCATATAGACCTGTCTGCCCTCCCTTACCAAAATGATCACACCTAGGCGTTCACAGTGGCTGTCCCTAAAGGCCAGTAACAGCACTCTGGTGTAGCATACTGCAACTTTCCCATTCAAATGTAGACATAAGCCTAATTATGGGCTCAAGCCCCACAGGAGAGACAGCTTGCAAACCCTGCTACACACACATACGCAATCAAATTGCTTAAATGGAAATGTGGGCCACGACAAGGAGGGAACTTCAAACCCCTCCTGACACACATGCACACTTACTCTCTTTTTCTCCCTCTCACACATAGCACTCCAGTAACACAGTGAAGGGTTGGGTAATGACCCTGTTGTCTCTGGTGCCACTCTTTTTTTTTTTTTTTAAAGCTCTCCTAAAGTTCTCAGTTATTTTTCTTTCAATGTTTTTCTTGTCTTAGGAAACAGTAGTTGGCATGTTCTTTAGTTACACTCATTTCTGTCTATGAGAATGAGAATATTGAGATAAGAATTTATTTGCAATTTTTCTTTCCTATGGATAAAACTAGAATTATAAAAATGTTTCAGAGGTTGCTTTAATATAATAAAGGACACTTAATTTGACTGTGAAAGTTGTGTTATCAAATGTCATTTAGAGGAATATTCCGGGTTCAATACAAGTTAAGCTCAATCAACAGCGTTTCATAAAAATTTATTTGGACTCGACCCTCATTTTCTTTAAAAAAGCAAAAATCTGGGTTGCAATGAGGCACTTACAATGGAAGTGAATGGGAGCCCATTTTTGAATGTTAAAATACTCACTGTTTCAAAGGTATAGCCACATGACATAAAAAATATGCATGTAAACATGATTTTAGTGTTATAAAATCGCTTAATAACCTTTTCTGTGCAAAGTTATAGCCAATTTTAAAATTTTGTTGCCATGACGATGTAATGTCAACAAACCCTAAAAACGACTGTAAAAATTATGATTTAAACAACTTTACAGCTTAAATGAGTTTTAACAGAAAAATCAATGTAAGTGTTTTTATAAAATTTAAAGTTTCACATTTCTGTTTAACACCCCCCCCCCCCCCCCAAAAAAATTGTCCTCATTCACTTCCTTTGTAAGTACCTCATTGTAACCTCGATTTTTGCATTTTTTTTTTTTAAAGAAAAGGAGGGACGAGTCTAAATAAATTTTTGTGGTAATTAACATTATGCCACAAATACTGTTGATTGAGCTGAACCTGTATTAAACCCTGCACATTCCTTAAAATATAAAGTTAGCACTGTGATCGTCTTTGTGAACTGACTCAAGACCAAAAAGATGTCACATACAACAAATGTAATTATTACATGGCTCTCTGGAATACTCGATTCTGATTGGTCATCGCGCCATCCAGTGGTCTGACATTTTTTAATAATGACAGCACATCCACGTGTAACCGGTCCTGCTCGACCCCCTCCGAATAGGATTCGAACCGGCGTGGGAGGCGGGCGTGCTAACGAGGATGCTAAAGGCTACAGCCCCAAGCGTCAGTCACTAGTGCGCCTCTTGAGGACAGAGGAGTGAGGTTTGCACACTGCACAGCTACCTACCTGCTGGCTACCATTACATGCGCATAAAATGATATTTCACCGGTCACTGTATTACCAGTCAACATTCACCATCCCCGGCTTATTGACTGCACCTGTAGCTCATCACAGTTACCCATTAGTAACAGTTGTGGAGGAACGACCCGCCTTCTCCTCCCTGTCATCATCGTCGCCCCGCCTCTGAGGGCCGTACTTCAGCCAGGCTCACAACGGGAGTGGGCAGGAGAGAGAACAAGCACATAATTAATACGCCCTGTTTAGGCAGCGAGGAACGAGGCACACCTGAGATGTGTTTAGCCTTATCACTGCTGCCAAATAAACATAGAGCATGCCTCTTCTCAGGGAGCCAGCTTATACACTGGAGTCCTCACAGATACAGGAGCAAAGCGGGGAGGGTTCCGGCAGAAATAGATGCGTGCCGGACCCGCACCCCCGGCGCAAATTAAATGTGATGCCAGGGGATTGAAGCACGCTTCACGACCGACGGGCACAGATGCTGGCCCACTTTCCCCTCGCATACACCTCGACCCTGTGAAGACAGGCCGCCAAGGAAGCCGCTGCTCCACGCGCCACGGACCAATGAGGGGAGTGCGTGCGGCCGCCAGACCCTGTCCATGTCCTGGATCCTCCTCTGGACACTTCCCATTCTACACGACGCCCCCTTTCACCATGAGAATGCCAGATTCACCTTTATTTTGGACACTCTCCCCCTTGGACACTATTTTCCCCATTTATGAACATTTTATGTTTATTATTATTTTTAATAAATGCCTCTTTGAGGCTTGACGCCACGCCATGCCCACTGTGTCTGTCTCTTGCTTACCCCGCCACACAGTATAAAAGACTTTTGTTTCAGTTGAAGCCTTGTGGGGTATTGAGTGCATGCACCATACTTAGCCTCTATATGTCATGCTTTGCCATTGCCAGTTTTGATCACTGCCTGTATTTTTTAACTTGTTTCTACCTGCTGGATTTGGACTGAATAAGTAGCTTGTGATTTATTCCTTTTCTTCAACTTTGTCCTGTTTCCTGTCTATGATTTTCAGATTTACTTTATTCTCAAGTAAAGTTTTGGCTCTGCACTTGGGTCTCCACTTGTTTCATTACAATCTGTGTATTGCGAGTTATCTTTCCTAATTCTCGTATCACTCTGTGATCTCTACATTTAAGCGAATAAAATAATTTAAAATCAAATCTATATTTCATGTCTATTTAATTATTTGGCACATAATGTATTTATGTAATAAGTAGATGCAGACAGATGGTCATTTTCACAAAATATACAGTACATCACTGTAACATTTAAGAAGGTAAGGAGGAAGCTGGGACCGGCTTGACAAACACTTAGACATTTAATAACACTTTTCTGCATAAAAAGAAACAAAAACACGCACTGCTTTTCAGCCAGCTGCGGCAAATCATAAAAACACTCAAACACGTGGACAAGCTTTGTACATCTCTCTCCTGTCTGCCGCTGTCACTTCTCCTTAAATACTCCCAGCTCCCCTCACTGGAACGCATGAGATGGTGCTCGGCTCTGCCGTGCTCACCACATACCCCCATCACCGAACTCAGGTCGTGGATTTCTCCGGCCTGTGACCTACTCACCCATCATTTCTAGGAAGAGAGCATCGACAGGTCACACTGGTCTCCGAAACCGACCTATACATGCCTGGGAGGGGAAACAGGGTGAAAGAGAGGGGAAAGGGAAGACGGGGGTGGGAATAACAAAAGGGAGAGAGAAAGCAGAGAGGGGAGAGAGAGACGGGCTTTCCAGCCATGAACACGCCATCGACTGGCCCTCAGCTCACTGTCGTGCTTCTGTCTGCGACACCGGGCGATGCCACTGGACCCCTCAGCCGTCCCCTCTGGTTGCCGGTTGATGTAGTGCTCCAGCGCCACCGGATCAAGCACTCCCTCGGTGTCACGATCCTCAGTCAGCGGCGAGGACTCCTTGATGGCGCGTCCTTCCTCCTACCTGGGTTTTGTCACCAATGTAACACTTAAGAAGATAAGGAGGACGCTGGGACCGGCTTGACAAACACATAGACATTTAATGACACTTTTCATCATACAAAGAAACAAAAACACGCACTGCTTTTCAGCCAGCTGCATCAAATCATAAAAACACTTAAACATGTGGACAAGCTTCGTACATCTCTCTCCCGTCTGCCGCTGTCTCTTCTCCTTAAATACTCCCGCTTCCCCTCGCTGGAACGCAAGGCCGGTGTGGCGCTCAGGTGGAAGTCATTTGCCACTTATATTCCTGGCCTCGCTCTGCCCAGACGGCGCTCGGCTCTGCCCTGCTCACCGCACTCACACTGTCAGACAGATGCCCAAATATGCATATCCATTTTCATTTAAGACTTTCAGACAAACATCTAGACTTGGCAATGCAGCTATCCTCTGATGCTGGCATTATCATGCATGAGACGTCCAGGTCAAGCTTTCGGAGATATGTCTCCCCCAATTTACTCCATCCTACCTCTGACACACCTGAATCACAAATCAGGAGGGCTTGATGATTACTTGACATATTGAATCAGGTGAGCTTCAACTATAAATGAAGATATATATAGAATGTCTGGCCATTCTTAAGGAATCCCTTTGAATCCACTAGTTCTGGGCTCTGGAGACCATTAAGTGTAGGGACCAAAGGGTCCAGCTGGTGATTATACAGGCCGGGAAGGGATGGAAGGTGAAATATATGGCTAAACTGATGGCAACCATTAAACGAGGGAAGGGGGAGTGGGGTTATGGTCCAGCACAGTGCAATAAGGGCTATGACGCTGATGAATGCGGGGACGGACAAAGAAGCGACCCTTGCCTTTCTCAAACTGAAATGAAACCACTGGGACATGTTGGGAGGAGGGCATGGTATTAGTGACAGACTGAGACAGCCAGACGAGAGGAGGAAGAGGAGGAGCACATGAATAGGCAGACAGACAGAGAGAGAATGAGGGAGAGGGGTTGTCATTATCCACGAAATCAAATAAATGGATCACCTATGTTTGTCATTTAAAACACAAGGGGTATACTAATTCAAAGATGTCATATTATACATTATAACGTTTAGTTCTTGTGCTAAAAACATTCTGGTAAAACTAGTATTCTAGTTTTTTACCATTTACCACTCTACTTCCCAATGTAAAATTTTATTTCCAAAAAAATTAAAAATATACATGTTGAAAACGATCTGCTTAAATTGAGACGGGTTCCCTGCAACATTCGCTGCATACACTACACATTTTCAGAACATGTCAATAAGTGATTATCATAAAATTGTTTCAAATCAAGTTACACCGAAAACGTCATTACTCATAATTCAATATTCTGCAGCTCTTCATTTCCAATAATAGTCTATTGCTGTCGCTAGCAAGATGCCCGAGATAAACTCTTTAACAATAAACTTTCAATTTTCATTCTTTTTCAGGGACAGGCTTGGCAAACCAGTACATCCCCCAGAAACAATATTTGTAATATCCAAGATTTCCCCAGACAGATTCAATCATTCAATTGAATTACTGCCCTATTCTCTAACATTCATCCTAACCTTGTCTCACTCCAGAGCTCCATTCTTTCAGACATGTTGTGAATAATGTAGAAGAATGAGTTCTTTAAGTGAGGCGACATCATATTTAGGGGTCATTACATTGAGTCTATCGGTCTCGACTGCCCCCGTGCCATGCAGCACTCTAGCAGAGCTGCTCCCATTGTGCGTCAACTTTTATTATGGCTTCAAATAACTTCACTTTTACTGTGTAAACAAGAGGTGAACTGGGTGAGGAGCAGTACAAGAAAGGATGTTGCTATGGCTGAGTGAGAATATGAGGCATTTATTTTGATATCACGGGAAACCTTTTGTATACCCTTATATCCTTTTACTTGTTCAGATCAAACACATTAAATGGTTGGATTGTTGTAAGAACAAGGCAAAATGAAATTGGAAGTTGGGGTGGGTCATATCGATGGGCTCGTCCTTTTCTTTTTAAATAGGCAATGGCCTTAGTTTACATTCCAGCCATGAACATGATTTGCTACTTGCTATTGCTAATCAGAAGTAGATGGTATTATAGGGAGGGGCATTCTCATTATAGAGAGCATTTGCTTGGACAAAATGAGTGAGTGCTAGGTATGTTGTATCTCATTTCATATACTGTATATACAGTATATTGAAGGAAAATGGTCAAAATATATTGTCTACATAGCTCCAAAAATAACATATTATTTACTTAACAAATCTTACCTGTAGTGGCAGAGGAGGTGTGACAGGTGAGGGCAAGCTATGAGCTGGTGATTGGTTTTGCCTGTGAATGGGTGGAGACTGGGGAGACTGAGCTGAGTTATGATTGGTGGAGGTGGAGCTTGGCATAGGCCCAGTCACTTGAGATTGGATCGGAGGAGTGAGCTGATGATGACTGGTTGGCTGGAGATGCGTTGGGCCACAGTGCTGTTGCTGTTGCTGCTGCTCTCGTTCTCGTTGTTGTTCTCGTTCTCGCTCGCGATGCTCTCGTTCCCGTTGCTGTTGTTGTTGTTGATGATGGTGCTGTTGCTGTTGCTGGTGATGCTGAAGTTGCTGTAGCTGTTGGAGATGCTGGAGCTGTGAGTTAAGGGATGAGGTAGCTGTGATAAGAGAAACAGAGAGAGAGAGAGAGATACATTAAAAATTATTTATAATATTAATTGGACATTTTAATAAAGAATGAATTTCTATAGCTCAGTTGGAAGTAGGTGAAACCAAAATGATTAAATTATTTAAATTACAAATAATTATTATACGTCTACTTATTATTGTATTATTTTATTATTATTATGTATAATTAATAATAATTAAAACATTAATATATATATATATATATATATATATATATATATATATATATATATATATATATATATATATATAAACTGATAATATTGTTTTAGTTTTTTTTTTTTGTGTATATTTCATATTTATAATTTTTACAGTTAAGAAGTATCCAACTAAAAAAGATGGTCTGATCTTTTGAAGTCAAAGAACTGCCTCCATCTCCAGTCTTGAGGACTCTTAGACATAATTTGAAGTAATTCACTGCACTCCTTAAATGCACCTTCTCTCTTTAAGAAAGCTTTTTTTTGCAGCTACGACCCCTAGCAGGACTTTGATTTTTACGAGAATGTCACAAGATGACACTGAAAGCAACTTGCACTCTAGCCCGCTCATTGTAAATGTGAAATTGTCAGTGTTGGGAAGTAACTAACTAAAAGTAGTGACACTACTAACTTAACTACATTTTTAAGTAGTGTGACAGTAGCACTACCCAAGAAGAACAGGTGACTAAAAAGTCACTACAGAAGGAATGTCATAAAGTCTTTATTTGCTACATTTTTTCTCTGAATACAAGGAACAGCACTGATGTTTTATAGAAACTCTGAATGCACATGTAAAAGTCTTTAAATTTGTGGTACATAAAGAGATGCATTTTATTGTGATTCCCATGAAGTCATACACTTCCTCTTTGTAAGAAAGCAATAGACAGTAGAGCCGTATGGCCTTCTGACTCAAGACTCCAGTGATTTTGAAGAAACAAGTTCAGTTAGAAAAGACCTTGGTTGAAACGTACTTTCACTCACCATGACAACAAGATGACCCAAGTTATACTATTAAATAAGCCTCTTCCTTTCACATGCTCGCATCAGAATCAACCTCATTGCAGCGCACACTGAAGGTCGATTCACATACCAGAATTAGTCAACTTAAATTATCTATATATTTTCTAAAAAGAAAACATTGGAAAATAAACTGCTAAGATATCAGAATGAATCACTCTGACCTATGGTTCTTCTCTGTAGAAATAGGAGTGATGTGCGGCAGACAAACATGTGATCTCTGCTCTGTGTTCTGATAATGAAGTCTCTTCACTGTGAACTCATCAAACATGTTTTTCGCTGTGTTGCACTTACACCCAAAATGTCACACACATTTTATGGTAACCATTATTTTGGAGTTACAACAGTAAAATGCCACAAGATGTTCTCCTTATAGTTTATTGCACTGCAATGATATCTCATAGACATATCTCAGACCATTTAGAGGGCACTATTAAATAAATAAAAGAATGAAAATAGATTTTTTTTTTTTAAATAGGGTGTTCTGGGTGGTTGTTAGGAGGTCTCTTACTAATAAATACATTCACAAATAACCATGATTTTATGTTTTCTGAAGAAAATGTGCTTGGAATGCAAAAGTCATAGCCAGGTGTTGTGGGTGGTTGCCATGGTGTTTTTATGGGGTTGCTAGGGTGTTCTGGGTGGTTGCAAGGGCATTGTTAGGTGGTTGATAGTGTGTTTTGGGTGGTTGTTAAATTGTTTCTTACTTGTTCAAGTAGAAAGAGCCCATCCCAAGTGTCTATGATATTATGATCCTCAATGTGGCTTGGGTCACTCAATTTAATGCAAATTATTGTTTAGAAAAGTAACAGCACACCTCTCCTCAATAAGCCGTACAATTTGAGGTATCATTATTGTCAGTTACACAGTGAAGTTTAATATTTTGGGTGAGAGGTTTGTTTAAATACCTGTAACAAAGAAACCTAGAGTTCAGTCATGACAATGGAAAGATTTAGCATGGTAATGTTGGTATGACATATTGATAAGATATTGGTCTTGGCGGAATAGATCTGCCGCTGCACAATTAGACAAAATGCAAGACATGCTGCATCGAGCATGTATAAATATGCTGCTGCACAAAAACATTTCAAACAATCCCCCAACAAAGCAGGAAAGCTGCACAAAACTCATAGCACATACACAAAACACAATCCCCCAACCAAGCAGACCTATCGCCAAGACTTGTGTACTGCTGCTGCTCTGAAGAGCCATGTGTACCGAGTGTATGCTAGCTAGGTGTGCCTTGGCCATTTGTCAAAATGTTGTAATGCTAATGAACTAAATTTCTGTGTGTGCCTCAGCCTGTTTGGCTAAATGGCTTAAACTACTAGTGACCTTACTCATAGGCTACGTCCAAAACCAGGAAAATACTGCCTCCAGAGGCTGTATACGAAGGTAGGAAGGGATCAAGGCACGTCCAAATGTTCGTGTCTACTGAGATTCCCTCATCTGATCGATTTTTGAAGGCAGCATAAATGTACCCTTCGCTGCCAATGAAATCCCACAATACTGTGCATGCATATCCATGGCGGTTTAGCTGAAGAATAAAACTAATTGGCAGCCGAAGAGTTGGTTGATAGACAATTTGTGTATAATGTAAATTTTTTCCCACTTTTTGATTCCATTTCTAGCTAGAAATTAATATTGTAGTTATGAAATATACACTTGGATATCGCTAAAACTCTCTTGATTTTGTTATAGATTATTAGACCATTGTGGTTCGGTTGGACTGGATGAAGCAGACAAGTTACCTTTAGTGGACACCAGATGGCGATAATCAGTTGCTGGGATCCTAGTAATGATGTGACATTATGCTGCCTCAGCAGCTTGTCCAAAACCAGTTTCTGGAGGTTTCTTCATACGCAAATGCTGTCTGTTGAGTCATTGACTGATAGGGCAGCGAGGCAACAAGACAGCTACTGTACCTTTGGTTTCAGACGCAGCCATAATGTGTACCTGAACCAGGAAAGCCCAGAGCTTATTTAACTAGTGACTAGCTATGTATGGATTTATTTAATATAATGACCTACGATAGCGATATGTATCAGCCCGGTTTGGCTATGGCTTACTTTAAGAGGTGCTTCTATGTGTCATGGCCAAAAGCAGACCCTAACATACAAGCTGATAGAATAAATACCACTGCAAACCACCTGAGCAAATAGCATTTTCAGAGAAAAACTCTTGCAGCATGCTGCAGAGAAACCAGCTTATCAGCAAAACTGAGCCATGTAAATGTTACACAAAGAGAGAGATGCAAGGTGACTAACTACCTGATTACATGTCAAAGGACCAATGAGTGGCTAACAGAAACAAGCTCAAAGAACCTATCAGTTGGCTCCACACAGAGTTTCATAGCTGAACATCTTCTGACAAACTTGATGCAAATTAGCTAATCATTATTTAGTTGAGCTTTATTTTATAGTACGTGTACTTTCTGTTTACTTACAGTGTACTTACTCAAGAAAGTACTGAGTAATTTTAGGTAACAACATGTACTTAATATGGGTTAAGGTTAGGGTTGGGGAGAGGTTTAGGGTTAGTACAGTTGTGCTCAAAAGTTTGCATACCCTGGCAGAAATTGTGAAATTTTGGCATTGATTTTGAAAATATGACTGATCATGCAAAAAAACTGTCTTTTATTTAAGGATAGTGATCATATGAAGCCATTTATTATCACATAGTTGTTTGGCTCCTTTTTAAATCATAATGATAACAGAAATCACCCAAATGGCCCTGATCAAAAGTTTACACACCCTTGAATGATTGGCCTTGTTACAGACACACAAGGTGACACACACAGGTTTAAATGGCAATTAAAGTTAATTTCCCACACCTGTGGCTTTTAAAATTGCAATTAGTGTCTGTTTATAAATAGTCAATGAGTTTGTTAGCTCTCATGTGGATGTACTGAGCAGGCTAGATACTGAGCCATAGGGAGCAGAAAAGAACTGTCAAAATACCTGCGTAACAAGGTAATGGAACTTATAAAGATGGAAAAGGATATAAAAAGATATCCAAAGCCTTGAAAATGCCAGTCAGTACTGTTCAATAACTTATTAAAAAGTGGAAAATTCTGGGATCTCTTGATACCAAGCCAAGGTCAGGTACACCAAGAAAGATTTCAGCCACAACTGCCAGAAGAATTGTTCGGGATACAAAGAAAAACCCACTGGTAACCTCAGGAGAAATACAGGCTGCTCTGGATAAAGACGGTGTGGTTGTTTCAAGGAGCACAATACGACGATACTTGAACAAAAATAAGCTGTATGGTCGAGTTGCCAGAAAGAAGCCTTTACTGCGCCAATGCCACAAAAAAGCCCGGTTACAATATGCCCTACAACACCTTGACATGCCTCACAGCTTCTGGCACACTGTAATTTGGAGTGACGAGACCAAAATAGAGCTTTATGGTCACAACCATAAGTGCTATATTTGGAGAGGGGTCAACAAGGCCTATAGTGAAAAGAATACCATCCCCACTGTGAAGCATGTGGTGGCTCACTGATGTTTTGGTGGTGTGTGAGCTCTAAAGGCATGGGGAATCTTGTGAAAATTGATGGCAAGATGAACGCAGCATGTTATCAGAAAATACTGGCAGACAATTTGCATTCTTCTGCACGAAAGCTGCGCATGGGACGCTCTTGGACTTTCCAGCACGACAATGACCCTAAGCACAAGGCCAAGTTGACCCTCCAGTGGTTAAAGCAGAAAAAGGTGAAGGTTCTGGAGTGGCCATCACAGTCTCCTGACCTTAATATCATCGAGCCACTCTGGGGAGATCTCAAACGTGTGGTTCATGCAAGACGACCAAAGACTTTGCATGACCTGGAGGCATTTTGCCAAGACGAATGGGCAGCTATACCACCTGCAAGAATTTGGGGCCTCATAGACAACTATTACAAAAGACTGCACGCTGTCATTGATGCTAAAGGGGGCAATACACAGTATTAAGAACTAAGGGTATGCAGACTTTTGAACAGGGGTCATTTCATTTTTTCTTTGTTGCCATGTTTTGTTTTATGATTGTACCATTCTGTTATAACCTACAGTTGAATATGAATCCCATAAGAAATAAAATAAATGAGTTTTGCCTTTCTTTCAAAATGGTACATATATTACCAATTCTCCAATGGTATGCAAACTTTTGAGCACAACTGTACCTAGTAATTACTGTAGTTGTTGTAATCATAGTATGTAAATGTAGAACAATACTATAAAATAAGGTGCTACCCATTATTTTCACATGGATGTGAGCACGTGATTTGACGCAAATTATTGCCAGAAGTTTTGTAGCTCTTTACTGGTTGTGGTGAACCTGCAGCAAACCTTTGGCAACAATAGACTATTTTCCGCTACTAGCAAAGACTTCTATGACAAACCTGTAGCAACAATGAAGTGTTTGCCAAAAGGCTAATTTGCATGTGAAAATAATGAGTGGCAAATTTGTGGCAAGTCTGCCACAGTTGTTTGCCAGAACTCTCGTTTTTTGTAAGGGAGCTAAGCGCTAAGTATGGGCAATAATTCTAATCAAAAAGTGATTATACTATAGTTGCCTTAGAGCCACTACTACTAATAATAATTATTAAAATGAATAAAAATGCCTACAGTATATACTGTTGCAAGTTGCTTACATCAGGAAAAAATCATTTTGATTTGCAGGAATATTTAATCACAGCTGAGTTATAAGCCATCACAAACAATGCACAGCAATGGATCAATGCTTAGCTACAGAGCGAGACTTGTAATGCATTGGCAAGCATGTGTTTGTGCACAGCATGCTAGACAAGCAAGTGTCCATAATTAATTGATGCAGATGAATAATTAAAACCAGGGGATTTTTTCCTGGCAATAACTAAGAAAATACATTGGTGTTGACGTTCCTTTGATTAGTGTGGCTACTCGTGCATCACAGCTGGACAGACAGGAATGTTTTTGATCCACCACAAGCCCTCTCTTCCTTACTCGGAGAGGCAAGAGAATCACAGAAAAGGGGAAGGGAAAAAAGCAAGTGTCTCTCGACCAGTAAACAGCCCACTTTTACATTTCTTCAATCGGCTGACACGTTGACACTTCTCTCACACCCCAGCATGAATTATATATATCATCTGCAACCGGGAAGATTCCAAGAGTCCAATTTGCACTTGAAATGTTGGGGCAAGTTGTCTCGCAGGTCTTGACAGGGCGCGCGTATGTGGCGCTCAACCACGCACAACAAAAGAGAAAACCGAGCGAGCCGCTACAAGCAGAAAATAAGTGAACAGAATAGAGGGCAGGAAAAAAGGGTTAAAAAAAAAAAAAAAAAAAGAATTCTGTTAAAAATATTATCGGAACCAGGGGCAAGATCAAAAGTGATGGGAGCTGGGTGTCCTCCTGCAGCAGTCGTGAGACCAGAGAAGAGACAGAACAAAAGAATAGAAAAAAGAAAACAAAAAGAAAGAGAGAAATAAGGATTGATAGAGGAAGAGAGAGAGAGAGAGAGAGAGAGAGACAGAATTGTTGAGAAACCCCATGTGGTCCTATTATATGGGCAGCACAGCAGGTAAAACATGGCTGAGAGGGGCTGCTTTATAAACTCTGTCATCCCATTACAAAATGTCACTAACCTTCCATTCTCCTTTAAACAGGTTGCGAGAGTTTATCAGGCTTGCTGTAATCTGACTGCGCGGAGGAGAGGAGACTCAACGCAGGCCTTGAGGCCTGTTTTTTTTTTTTTTTTTATTGTAGGTCTGTTTTTTTATTTTTATTTTTTATTTGAACCACCCCAGCTGCATGTTTAATGTTAATCCCAAACTGAGATTTAAATCAGACTTTAACCCACCCCTTGTTCAAAATTAGTCATAAATTAGAATATTTTTTTGGAAATGCTGTTTGCCAAACTAAAATTCCATTTATCATATTTTTTGTGAAACAGACATAAAATAAAAAAGTTAGTAGTGAGTACTGTATGTGTGAATGTCACACATCCAATGCTGTTGGGTAAACAAGTGAACACAATAAAACCACATTAGCATGCATTAAGGCAAGGATCAACTATATAATGAAGGTAGATTATAACTGAAAGGTTGAATTGTGTTCTCTGGACAAGGATATTTTTTTACAAATGTGGGTTCGGGGCAAAAGCTGACATTTTATTGGGGCAAGTTGTCAAGTGTGTTTTATATGTTGTAGTTTCATACAAATTTTTAATTACAATTTTTGTTTTGTATGTTTTTTTTTTTTGTTGTTTTTTTTTTTTTTTTGGCTAAAAAGCCTATTATTGGCTATTTAATGGCAGACTCCATTGTACCAGCTTACCCCATGCACTGTAAAAAGTGGTAACCTGCAACTGTTTCTGTAAGGAGCTATTTCTATCTGATCTTATTTCTATTTCTATTTGTATTTTGTTTTTGTTTTTTTGTTTGTTTTTTTCCTGTAACATAGTCAGGTTGATTCAGTGATCTTACATAATAGTTTTAACTTGAATACTTTAAATCCAGACGCACATTATTTTTTTTTTTAAATTCCAGGGCAATAATTGTGGAAATGTTCAATAGCAAGTAAAAAGTGTGACAACTAGCCTCGTTCTCCCGTATACACATGCATAGAGTAGACTTGCTATATTTCCTTTTTTTTTATTTTTTATTTTCACATTCAATAAATCAAGGACATGGAGAACAGATGTGGCCTTTTAGAGATCCACATGATGCTGTATTGGAACAGTGCATGTTTAAAGTCCCCTTTATAAAAGAGATTGGAACAGTTGGAACAATTCATATATAGGCTGTCATGACATCACCTATCTATAGTCTCTTGCAACACTTGAGCAAAGGTAATCTGATCCACAGTAAGTGGAAACATAACACATGACAAGGTTTCCAGGTTTTAAGGTTTTAAGCCTGGATCTCATTCATACTCTCACCTCAAGTGTATTTTCGACTTGACCGTATTGAAAAACAGAACATGCTCGCTTCCTTAAGAAACACATGTAATAATAGTAATGTTGGGTATTGTTTTATTCAATTTAGCCTTAATTCAACTGAAAATGTGTTCATACACTGGAGTCCAAATGGACATACTGAAAGCAGTAAATGTTTATTTCAGGTGTCTATAGAATGAAGAAAATTCAAGGACGCAGGACAATGATAAAAATGCATGAAATGTATTTAGCAATTCTGTTTAGACGTGGCATGTTTGGATGGCCTGTAATCATTAGGTCTCAGGTGCCAAACTCTTCTTATGAGCCTCTGTGTGGAATTTAATAATGGTAGAGTAATGTCCAATATAAGGCATTGAAAATGGTAGTTATAAAAGGTGCACTTATAGTAATTAATTCTTTATATTTTGCTGGCTTCATGGTAAAGGTCTGGGACTTTATCCTAATCCCTACTAGCGTGCATGCAGCAGAATGCAAAAGCAAAAACAAGCACCTCATGTGAGAGTATGTTGTACTAAAAGTATATGTCAAAAGGGCAAAACTTGGAAAAGTTACACTATAAAAAATGGTAACCTGTGATTTAACCCTTAAAATTAGTTTTGTTGGTGTAACATAATCAGGTTCTTTTCGCAATTCTTAAACAGTTGTGGCCTTGAACCAATCCAGTTAATTTAGATGTTACCATATGAAGCCCATTTTAAAAAAAAAACAGTGCACCTTTAATGAAAGTACTCTCTTACAACATCCCTCTTTGCTACATAGAATCTAATCTCATAAAATGATTTCACCTCAAATATTCAGCATGCTTTTTTGGTTTAAAATGATTCATAAAGCTCTTAGGTCACATCTACTGTATACATGCATTAACAAACAATGCTATCATGACTCTTATTAGGTATTGCCAAAGGAAAATGTTCTAATATTCTCAGGATTTTCTGTGCTCAAGTGTCCATTTGCATGACTCATACTGTAAGTCACCTAATAAATGCACTGCCTCTAGACAAACAGATAGATTTGTAGTGTATTCCACATGTCCTTATTTGCTTTTCTTTTAAAGGTCATTATGCATTAAAATCGTCTGTCATATTAATATGTGAATTGAAATTTTTATTTTGTACACAAAAGTAAATACGAGACATATAAACCTTGCAGACCCACATAACTGCATAGTTATTCTCTCAATTAAATAATACCTGACATTCTTCTCCATCTAACCAATAAGCTCACAAATGAAACCAGGGCACATACTGACAGGTTCTGTGACCCGCCTGATGTATGGATGCTAGTTTTGTGCCTCCCTGCCCATAAAGCCACTCCAATTTATCACTTTTTTCCTTTCTTTCTTTTTCTTGAGACAGACCTGAACTCAAGCAAACTGGAGCTGGTTAGAGAAATCTCCAGAACAGATCACAGAGACCCCTCTGTTAAACAGAAACACATTCACCTCACCTCTGTGACCCTGTGTGAGCATGTGCGTGTTTTTCTTTCTGGGCTTAAAGATCTTGCCTCTGTCAAACTCCCAGTGTAGAAATCACCTGTCATGTCTTTGATGTGTGTAAGTGTGTGTGGGTGTGTGTGAAGCGCAGCACGGCTGTATGTCAGAGGTCACCCTGGAGGTCACCACAGGGTGGTAGCACTATTTTTGTTTCTAGTATGAAAGTGAGTGTACAGGGCGAAGCAGACAATCCACCTGTCTCATTAATATGGTGCACTGTTTGTCTGTCCCAATGAAACACCCTTTTCTCTGGGGACCTCTAGCTTACGAACACCACAAAATGTGCGCCTGAGTTTGATTTGTGTGTCTGTAAAGTCAGTTTGCTTTTCTTTTGATAAGCTGTGAGCTTTTTTAAAACTCCAGACACACAAATTGTTTCAAATTAGAAAACAGAAATAAACAGAATTCACTATAGAATTGTATTCACTATAGAATTATCCTGGCCTGTTAACCACAGTTTCAAAATTGCCTGATATTTCCAGGTTGTCCATGGACACACTAAAACTGAGAATGCACAGCAAATTATATTACGTAGATTTATAGTGCACCTAATTATGAAGCAAAAATATTGACTGGTAGAAGAGCACTACAGTCCTGTTAATGACCTGTCAGTGCAAATGACTGATGCCAAATATAATACATGTTGCTGAATGTTAATGATGAAGGCCACTTTAGAAATACTACTAAGGTCAAAATGAAGAAGCATAGAATCATGCACACTGCACACAGGCTGCACAGTGAATTAAAGGCCAATCGCATGGGCAAAGTGAGTAACGCTGAGTTAATTAGTTCTGTGGGAAAAGGAATTTGTGTGGTAGAGAGCAGAACAGGTAAAACAAGTAAAATGGAGAGAAAGAGATGTTTTTGTTTGAGGGTACTAAAGTTACTTTAGAGTTACTAAAATACATTCAGTGCACTTTAAAATATACATGAAATGGCATTTGCAAGCCATTTTACCAGCCTGATCTCATGAAGATTACGTGAAAATGACGTGCCTTATTACACGTTTCATTGCAGTTTCCCAGTGAAATGTTCAGCGGGGGTGCCAAAAGCAAGTGAAATTGTGTTGTAATCAGACAAGGTTTTTAAGATGAATATTAGATGGAGGTTTTAATGAGTAAAACGTACCTCCTAAACCTAAAACTTTAACCTAAACCTAGCCAATAGTGTTCCAACATCTCATGTGTCATCTTGCGGGTTTGGCTGGGCTGGAGTCACAGCCTCCCGAGTCCAAAGACCATCACTATCAGGTGAGCTACTGCAGAAGTTAATCGCACTGGAATAAGTGTGTAAATGTAGGTGAGTCTGTAATGCAAGCATATAAATGTGTCATTTTTCAAATGATGCATTATAGTAAAAGTGTTTGATATCATAACATTGTGTGAGTAACAGAGTAAAGAATTAGTGTTTATAAAGTAATAATCAGCCATTGTAGTCATGATTTGTGTGAAAGTCAATAAAACACACAGTTGTTGTAGCACCTCTAATGTTAATTTCACCAGAAAATGTAGAACGCAGCACGTAGTCAATGAGTCATGCCTGCCACGGTCAATGAGCCAGCGCTTGAAGCTTTGTCTGTCCCAGAGCCAGCGCCTGAAGCCTTGTCTATCCCAGAGCCAGTGCCTGAAGCCTCATCCATCCCAGAGCCAGTGCCTGAAGCCTCATCCATCCCAGAGCCATTGCCTGAAGCCTCGTCAATCCCAGAGCCAGCGCCTGAAGCATTGACCGTCCCAGTGCCAGCATCCTTGGCTACGGAGGCCATTCCCATAGCAGTGCTCCCGGCCATCTGGAAGAAGTGGATTTGAAGGGCTCCTGCTCTCCAGTCACTGCCCGCACTCATGGCCACGGAGGTCATTCCTCTGAAACTGCCCACGCTCCTGGCCATGGAGGCAATTCACCGGCTGCTGCCAGTGCTCCTGGCCACGGAGGTCATTCCTCTGCCGCTGCCAATGCTCCCGGCCATGGAGGCTGTTCCCCAGTCGCTGCCAGCGCTCCCAGCCACGGAGGCCGTCGACAAGCCTGTCCAATTCCCTGAGGCCATTGACGAACCTGTCCAGTTCCCTGAGGCCATCAATAAGCCTGTCCAGTTCCCTGAGACCGTTGACAATCCTGTCCAGTCCCCAGCAGCCATCGACCAGTCTGTTGCTCAGTCCAGTGGCCAGCATCTGTCAGACACAAGCTATCAGTCTGTTCAGTGTCCATTGGCTGCCCACTTCCAGTATGACACCTGTCCAGTGGCCACTGCCCATTCTGCTGACCCCTGTCCAGTGGTTCCGCCCCTTGAGTTTCCAATGGCTCTGCCCCTTGAATCCTCAACTTCCCTGGCCTCTGAGCCCTATGGGTTCCCAGCTGCCTTGCTCCCTAGTTCCTTTGCTCCCGAGTGCTATTCTTTCCTGTGCCTTGTTCCCCAGTGTCTTGTTTCTTAGCACCATGCTCCCACTTCCTTTATACCTTGCTCCCTAGTGCCTTGCTCTCTGAGTCCCCTGGTGCCTTGCTCTCTGAGTCCCCAGCTGCTCTGAACTCGGAGCCCTCTGAGTACCTAGCTGTTCTGAACTCTGAGCCCTCTGAGTCCCCATCTGCTCTGAAATCAGAGCCCTCTGAGTCCCCAGCAGCTCTGACCTCTGAGCCCTTGCCTCCTGCAGCTCCATCTCCTGAGCCTCCAGTGGCTTTGCCTCCTGCGACTCTGCCCCCTGAGCCTCCACCTTCTGCGACTCTGCCCCCTGTGGCTCAACCTCCTGTGGCTCCGCCCCCAGAGTTTCCATTCCCTGAGACTCCTTTGGCTCCACCCCCTGAGCCTCCGCCTCCGTCAACTCCGTCCTCTGCGCCTCCGCCTCCTGTGGCTCCGCCCTCTCAGCTTCCACCTCCTGCTCTTCCCATGAACTATTTTTGGGAGTGACACTGAGCACTGTCTCTACATGTTTATTGGTCATTGCTCCTGGAAGGGCCACTATTGATGAACTTCATGTCATCATGTGCCCTCCTGTAATTACTACAGTGATTAACAATACATTATAAAGTGAAAAGTCGATTTTTACAGTTTCAGAAGGTTAATATATTAAGTTTATCATTTAATAACATAAATAACGGTATGGCACCATAAAATAAAATATGCTGTTAAAAACAACAGTTTTAAACTGTAAAATTTACAGGTTGTTCTGTGAAATTGTTTAAATTTTTATTGTAATTTTTACATTATTATTCTGGCAACCACAACAGCCATTTTTTATTTTTTATTTTTTGTGGGGGGGGGAGAAGGATTTTTTTTTTTTTTTTTTTACAGTGTAAAATATAAAAGAAATACAACCATGGTCAGCTCTGACATAAGGGTGTTTTCATATGTTATCTTTACAAATCTCACTGTTTTGTCAGCACATAAGGTCCTGACAACAGTTCACCACCACATACTCTAACACACAAACATTACCCACTAACTCTCTCTTTCTCTTTTTGCCAATACCTGTCTGCCTTCACTGTCCCATGCGCCCACTTCCTGAGGTCCTTTCCCCAACCCCCTCATCCATCCCCAGCCTTATTTCCCCTTTGTGTCTAATGCAAAATTTATGCTCACAAGGTGGTTTCAGTGGGTGGAAAAATCTATACCGTTGGGCCCTGATGCGCCAGGGAGAAAGAGTGCTCTTTGACTGACAGTAAAACATGGGGGGAGATTGAGGGGGCATTTTAAAAGTGAAGAAAGATGGACAACAGCACTGAATTTGCCTGAACGCCTCGTCCACCTCATATTACAGCCTCATTTAAATGCATATTTAATCCCGACAGTACAGGGTTAAAGAGAAAGTTTAACCAAAAATGAAAAATCTGTCATAATTTACTCTTATATTATATAATATTATAAACTCAGCAAAAAAAGAAACACCCTCTCACTTTCAACTGCTTTTATTTCAGCAAACTTAACGTGTAAATATTTGTATGAACATAAAAAGATTCAACAACTAAGACATAAACTGAACAAATTTCACAGACATGTGACTAACAGAAATGGAATAATGTGTTCCTGAACAAAGAGGGTGTCAAAATCAAAAGTAACAGTCAGTATCTGGTGTGGTCACCAGCTGCATTAAGTACTGCAGTGCAACTCCTCCTCATGGACTGCACCAGATTTGCCAGTTCTTGCTGTGAGATGTTACCCCACTCTTCCACCAAGGCCCTTGCAAGTTCCTGGATATTTCTGGGAGGAATGGCCCTAGCCCTCACCCTTCGATCCAACAGGTCCCAGACATGCTCAATGGGATTGAGATCCAGGACTCTTTCCTGGCCATGGCAGAATACTGACATTCCTGTCTTGCAGGAAATCACACACAGAACGAGCAGTATGGCTGGTGGCATTGTCATGCTGGAGGGTCATATCAGGATAAGCCTGCAGGAAGGGTACCACCTGAGTGAGGAGGATGTCTTCCCTGTAACGCACAGCTTTGAGATTGCCTGCAATGTCAACAAGCTCAGTCCGATGATGCTGTGACACACCCCCCCAGACCATGATGGACCCTCCACCTCCAAATCGATCCCGCTCCAGAGTACAGGCCTCAGTGTAACGCTCACTCTTTCGACAATAAACTCGAGTCCGACCATCATCCCTGGTGAAACAAAACCGTGACTCGTCAGTGAAGAGCACTTTTTGCCAGTCCTGTCTGTTCCAGCGAAAGTGGGTTTGTGCCCATAGGCGACATTGTTGCCAGTGATGTGTGGTAAGGACCTGCCTTACAACAGGCCTGCAAGACCTCAGTTCAGCCTCTCTCAGCCTATTGCGGACAGTCTGAGCACTGATGTAGGGATTGTGTGTTCCTGGCGTAACTCGGGCAGTTGTTATTGCCATCCTGTACCTGTCCCGTAGGTGTGATATTCGGATGTACCGATCCTGTGCAGGTGTTGTTACACATGGTCTGCCACTACGAGGATGATCAGCTGTCCTTCCTGTCTCCCTGTAGCGCTGTCTTAGGTGTCTCACAGTACGGACATTGCAATTTATTGCCCTGGCCACATCTGAGGTCCTCATACCTCCATGCAACATGCTAAAGGCATGTTCACGCAGATGAGCAGGGACCCTGGGCATCTTTCTTTTGGTGTTTTTCAGAGTCAGTAGAAAGGTCTCTTTAGTGTCCTAAGTTGTTATAACTGTGACCTTAATTGCCTACCATCTGTAAGCTGTTAGTGTCTTAACGACCGTTCCACAGGTGCATGTTCATTAATTGTTTATGGTTCATTGAACAAGCATGGAAAACATTGTTTAAACCCTTTACAATAAAGATCTGTAAAGTTATATGGATTTTTACAAAATTATCTTTAAAATACAGTGTCCTGAAAAAGGGACGTTTCTTTTTTTGCTGAATTTATTATACCAAAATACCCTTACTTTGTTTAAGATCTGTATGTTATTTTTTTATTATTATTATTATTTTCTTCAGTGGAACACAAAAGAACATGTTAGGCAGAATGTTAGAGACTGACAGCTTCAGTCACCATTCACTTTCATTGCATAGAAAAAAAGATGCAATGAAAGTGAATGGTGACTGAGGCTGTCAGTTCTTATCTTTCTGCCAAACATGTTGTTTGAAAAAAAAATTATGACAGAATTTTTGGTGAACTATCCCTTTAAGAATATTGTTTTTAGAAACAGTGGAGAAAATAGAGAAAAGTAAATATTTTTCAGATTAAGTTTCCATTCTGCCTGCATTTTTTATAGTTGCTTTTCTCCCTGCAGCTACATTCCTGAAGTTGATAAGGGGTTGTGCAGGCAGTGCTGTTGAAATGAAGTGATTTAAAGACAATGTGTATACATCATAGAGTATTTGCTGTTCGCTGCCTGTATTGTGCTTTGTTTTGGCCTTTGAAAAAAAAAAAAAAAAAAAAACAAGGCAAAATGTGTACACAATCAATTCAGGGTGTAAACCAGGGCTCCGAGAAAGTGTGTAAAAAGAAAAGAGATTTCAATGGAATGAAACAACCAAAAACAATATAATTTTCCCTAAATCCTTCTTGCACTACTTTTCACCTCTTTAATTATTCCTTTTGCTTGTCTTGCGGAGCATGTAAGCACTGTTGCGTGGTACTGAATAGAGGGGTGAGGAGCACCATACCCACGAGCGGTTTGTGCATTGCCGGTTTGTTGAAATGTAAGTGTAAGTGACATGAAAACGCTTGTGATTTTTAATGCATTTTAATAAAACCTAATAGAGCAAGAAAATGAAAGGAGAACAGTCACCTGCTGATATGAATTGGAAATCATCTAGATATATCAAATAAGTAAAAATTTGTGAGTTGTACAATACATCCTCAAGTCCCTGACACACACTGAACAATTTTACAAGGCGAAAGCTAGCAAATACTTTTGCAACAATGTTAAGAACAGTAGATTTCTTTGTAAAAATGCTATGGGGGAAAAAAAACAACTCTCATACATTTGTTCCACACAGCGGAAAAAGCAGTGCGATCCATTCTTCCAGTTTAGTAGTTTTTCTCCTGCATGGACTATGAGGTATTTGAGCGGTGTGAGCAATATATGATGAATGAAGTGGCATGCTACTTATGCGCTTATCGTGCTCACTGACTAGCAACAGGTTCAGCAGAGGCCAGCCGAAGTAAATGAAACTCCTCAGCAGGACAATACATCATCAGAGCAAATATATGCGGCCCAAACGTACACGTGCGCGTCTTGCTCAACGCAGGACACAGACAAGGGCCGTGGATGGGTAGAAGGAGGGGGGAAGAAGAGCTTGGATAACATTGAATAAAAAGATGGAGGTAGAGGGTAAAAAGAGAGAGGGAGAGGAAAGAAATATGGCCAGAGATATGTGAAAGCATAACGGATTTCCTATTAGCTGATAGATGTAGTTTGTTTCTTCATTTTTTTTTTTTTTTTTTTTTACATAAACTGCCCAGGCCAGGGAAAGTAAATAGAACTTGCCATGGCTAATATCACACATAGGGTTCATAGAGAGGAGATTTATCATGATGAAATACTCTAATTCACACTGGATTTTCACACATTATGTGGATACAGCAATAGGGGACTTTTTGTCAGAGAAGGTAATCATTTTCTCTGAGAATAAGGTAAAAATAGCACATTATAACAATATAAATATATGGTAAAACTTTACAATTAAGGTTCTATTCAGTAACATTAGTTAATGCATTATGAACTAACACTGAACTAACAATGATCAATATATTTTTTACAGCATTTATTAAACTTGGTAAATATTATGTCAAAATGTGAATGTCAAAATATTATTAGTTCATGTTAGTAATGTGTGAAAATCCCAGGAGATCAGCAGTTACAGAAATACTCGTCTGGCACCAACAATCATCCATGCAATTCATCCTGGTTACTTTCGTAACCTCCGTTCCCTGATGGAGGGAACAAGACACTGTGTTGATGTAGTGACACTAGGGGTTACCCTTGGGAGCTCCAAATACCTCTGATCTTTGGGAAAAGGCCAATGGGAATTGGTGAGTGGAATTTGCATGCCACTCCCCCGGACATACGGGTATAAAAGGAGCTGGCTCGCAACCACTCATTCAGGTTTTGTGCTGAGGAGCAGAGACAAGGTCCCGGCCATTTCAGCGGGTAGTTCAATGTTGTGGCAGGAGGGACACAACGTCTCATTCCCTCCATCAGGGAACGGAGGTTACGCAAGTAACCAGGACGTTCCCTATCTGTCACTCAACGTTGTGTCGATGTAGTGACACTAGGGGTCCCTATACGAAACACCACAACTAGCTGAACTGTGTTATGTGGACTGGCGGTGCGAGACGTGCAGACCATTGTGTGCCTTGAAGCCAGTGCACCTGGCCATCACGTAACCTCCCCCAATGCACCTACGAGTGTTGTATGGTCCTCCGCACCTTGGGGACAAGTCGACTGCCCAAAAATGGGGACATGCCACCCCAGCCGTGGCCTCTTCTCTTCTTTTTTCTCCCAAAAAAAGAGTGGAAATCATTCAGCTGGGGGCCATAATGTCCGCGTCAGGGGGGTGTCCCTCCAAAGGGGAAGACACCGCGGAGACCACACCCTGCCCGAAGGGGAGGAAATTGTGTGAAATACGTCACATGGTCTTACCGAGTTTTGTCAGCAGTGGCGCATTTGGAGGAGTCCCCGTGGTAGGTCCTACCCAGAGGGGATGGAGCTCTACAAACACGGCGACCGGTGGCAGATGGGACTCTGCCCAAGGAAGACACGGGTTTACCACCAGGGAAACCGTCTCGCGGAAGATACATCACACGGGGTTACAAGACAGGCAACCAGCGCATATGGAGCACCTACCCCAGTACAGGGCCTACTAGCACAGGTACTGGGCTGGCATCAAGTTTCTCCGCGAACTCGCCTGCCACGGGGCTAAGGAGGAAGGACATCCGGGGTCCATGGTCATGAACACGGTTGGGGGGTTAAAAGCGCACATCTCCACCTCCAGGAGGGGAAAGGTGCTGTGCGCAAGCAGTACACCCGGCCAGTTGTCCCACAAATTTACCTGTTCATACCTGACAACAAACGGGATGAAACCGGCTCAACCCGGAGATTGTAGAACCTCGCGAAGGTATTGGGTGTTGCCCAGCCCGCTGCCCTACAGATGTCTGCTAAAGAGGCGCCACTTCATCGGGTGAGACGGTGGGCATCTGCTTCCACGCCAGTGTTGGGCCGCCGGGGCAGGCTGCAGGGGGATGCCCTTGGCGACGAGCAGACAGGGTGCGGGATCTTGATCTGCGCCGGGGCAGGATGTGCTGAACAGCCTCCGTCTGTTACTTAACTGCCGAGAACTGCTGGGCAAAGTCCTCGATGGTGTTGCCAAATAGGCCAACCTGGGAGATGGGGGTGTCAAGGAACCGTACCTTGTCAGCCTCCCTCATATCGACCAAGTTGAGACAAAGGTGTCGTTCCTGGACCACGAGGGTGGACATCTCCTGCCCGAGAGTCCGCGCCGTGACCTTCGTCACCCGGAGAGTGAGATCAGTCACCGAACGCAGCTCCTGAATCAATCCCGGTTCAGAACTACCCTCGTGCAGTTCTCTTAGCGCCTTGGCTTGGTGCACTTGCAGGAGAGCCATGGCGTGCAGGGCGGAGGCGGCCTGTCCAGTGGCACCATAGGCCTTAGTTGCCAGAGACGATGTAAACCTACAGGCCCTGGACAGGAGTCTCGGGTGGTTCCGCCAGGTGGCGTAGTTTTGCGGGCACAGGTGCACTGCAACCGCCTTATCCACCTGGGGAATCGCCGAGTACCCCCTGACAGCCCCATCGTTGAGGGTAGTGAGAGCAGAGGAGCTCAGAGACTCTGGGCAGTGAAAGGTGCCCGCCAAAACCTCGTGAGCTCCTCATGCACCTCCGGGAAGAAAGAGACCGGGGCGGGGCACAGCCATGAGCTGCGCTCCGAGCCCTGGATCCAATCATCAAGCCGCGAGGGTTCAGGGGGGAGTGGAAGGTTCCACTCCAGCCCGACACTCACAGCCGCCCAGGCAAGCATGGCCGCCAGCTCCACGTCGGCCTGCGACTGGGCGACCGCACCCTATGGTGGGAGCCCAGTCGAGTCCTCGGCGTCAGCCTGGACCAGCCCTCTCTCCGATGGTGTGATCAAGAGCTCATCCACTTTGCGAGCGCCAAATGAGACCACGAACGAGCCGGCGTTCTCATCCCAGAACTCGACCAGGGAAAACGAGCATACTGGGGAATGGGAGGTCCGTGGGGGGTTACCCAGTGGAGAGGCTCCCACTGGAGTCGCCCCCAGTGCTAACCGATGCGGCCTCATACCCGTAGGTAGAAGGACCAAGGCGGGGAGCCTCTGGGGTGGCTTTCCCTCTGACGAAAGAAATGTTCTTGCAGTGAGGACATGACCCGTCCACGAACGCTGTCTCAGCATGGGCAGCGCCCAAGCACAAGAGACAGCGATCGTGGCCGTCGGAAGCGGAGAGATAACGACCGCAACCAGGAATTAAACACAGACGGATAGGCATCTTTAAAAAGACACTCTCCATCAGTGCCACTCTTTTAGAAGGAAAATATACTCTTTCAGTAGAACAATATACTCTTTCATGCTGCTTAAGCGGCCAGGGGCGTTCTCTGCACTCCACCGGTGCACGAGGGGGAGAAACAGCTGTAATGCGCTGTAAATCCAACAGCTTTTCGAGGTGAATGGACCGGCAGAGGAATTCAGCTCGCTGATCACAACCGCTCGGCTCCGAAGAGAAAATCTGAATGAGTGGTTGCGAGCCAGCTCCTTTTATACCCGTATGTCCGGGGGAGTGGCATGCAAATTCCACTTGCCAATTCCCACTGGCCTTTTCTCAAAGATCAGAGGTGTTTGGGGATCCCAAGGGTGACCCCTAGTGTCACTACATCGACACAACGTCAAGTGAGTGACAGATAGGGAAATCTAATTAGCCAATCATGTGATAGCAGTGCAGTGCACAAAATCATGCAGATACGGGTCAGGAGCTTCAGTTAATGATCACATCAACCATCAGAATGGGGAAAAAATTTGATCTCAGTGATTTGGACTGTGACATGATTGTTGCTGCCAGACGGGCTGGTTTGAGTATTTCTGTAACTGCTGATCTCCTGGGATTTTCACGCACAACAGTCTCTAGAATTTACTCCGAATGGTGCCAAAAACAAAAAACATCCAGTGAGTGGCAGTTCTGTGGATGGAAATGCCTTGTTGATGAGAGAGGTCAACAGAGAATGGCCAGACTAGTTTGAACTGACAAAGTCTACAGTAACTCAGATAACTTCTCTGTACAATTGTGGTGAGAAAAATATCATCTCAGAATGCTATTCTGAGATGCGGAGTTGGCGCTGTTTTGGCAGCACGAGGGGGACCTACAAAATATTAGGCAGGTGGTTTTAATGTTGTGGCTCTGGGAGGATTCAGCCTCCTCACGCCTCTAAGGAACCTGATGATCAGGTTGTGCTTCCCGAGAGACTTACCGTCAACTGCATCGTGGTGCGCTGCTATAGCGGCCTACCTCCAGCCTCTCCTTCAGGAAGGAAAGCACAGACCCGACTGAGCATCTCTGCCGTTCTCTGCATTCCACTGGTGCACGAGGGGGAGAAACCGCTGTAATGTGCCGTAAATCCAACAGCTTTTCGAGGTGAATGGACCGGCAGAGGAATTCAGCTCGCTGAACACAACCGTTTGGCTCCGAAGAGAAAATCTGAACGAGTGGTTGCGAGCCAGCTCCTTTTATACCCGTATGTCTGGGGGAGTGGCATGCAAATTCCACTCGCCAATTCCCATTGGCCTTTTCTCAAAGATCAGAGGTGTTTGGGGCTCCCAAGGATGACCCCTAGTGTCACTGCATCGACACAACGTCAAGTGAGTGACAGATAGGGAAATCTAATTAGCCAATCATGTGATAGCAGCGCTAATACCATGGTGCTTAGATAGATACCGTGGTACTGAATGATTACCATATGAAATATGGTGCTTACTTCAAAGAATATCATGTTATGACCATGGTGAATTTCCAGAAAGTGGTTCTTTTGGTACTTTTTTGGTGCTGTGCCATTAAAATTGTGTTAGCACTTTATTTTAAAGTGCTGTTCTACATTTACACACTATATAATTACATCGACTACAGTAATTACTAGGTACTAACCCTAAACCTCTCCCCAACCCTAATCTTAACCCATATTAAGTATATGTAGTTAACTAATATTACTCAGTACTTTCTTGGGTAAGTACACTCTGTATTTTTTTACTATGCCATTGTACTTTTTGTTAGGGAAGATAGTACACAACAGAAAAGACATAGGGAGAAAGAGATAGACAAGAAAGTATAAGAAATTAAGGATTGAGAGGAAGTTCCATGTTATTGAGGGCAAAATGACACATTCAGGGTGTCTGTTCCTCTCTCACCCCCCTGCTCTCCTCTTCCAGCAGTGCCCAACACTTGGCCCTGTTTGTGAAAGATGTAAGAGTTTAATATGACGATATCTCCTCTTCACTTGCATCTGTGGTCTACTTACCAGCTACATGATCCAACCCTGATGTGCCTGCTGTGTTTTCACCAAGGAGCCCCTAGGGACCATTACACTCCCCCTCCCTTCCTCTGGGGCCTTTTAGGAGCCCTTAACACTTACAGAATATGCTTGAATCCGAATCCCTTCCCCAGAAAGTACATCTATTAATTAAGGTAATTAGGGCCTGAGACAGCAATTAGAAACCGCAGATAGCTTTTAGCCACTGCCTGACGCTCCCAAAAAGGCTTGATTTCAGCACCATCTGCCACGTCAGAAATCACCACAGGATCTTGTGTTTCCAAGGGAGGAGGGCTACCAGTGTTATCTGAGATACAGACCTTCACCTGACCGAAGGGTCAAATTGTAGGCCCTCTCATATTTAGGCTTTTCATCTGATATGAAATGACAAATGAAACACTTATCATGTGTCAGTTACTATCAGCTTGGATAGTGATCCTTATTAAAATACATTTGCTGAGTTTATACACCCGTATTTGATTAAATCGAAAGAGGAAAAGCAAGCTACAGTACGCACCTGTATTAAAAGTTGTGTGATGTGTATTGATAGGTTGATTCTTTAGATATTGACTGAATGGCACAGTCGTAATGACAAAGCCAGATTTGTGTAGGTTTCATATTGATTCCGTTGTAAGTCGGCAATGATAAGCTGCTTGGTTGCTATTGATTCTTCTGGACATTCAATACACTTGTTTTCATTTGGAAATTTAACTGTACTTCATCGACAAAATGCTTCTTCTTTTACGTTGTAAGTGGCCAGAGTAAAATCCTTCTAAACCCCTTTTTTAGACTTTTCAGAAAGGGGAAAATCTAGTTTTAAACTGTGATTTTTCACTCAATTAAAATGAAAGGGATGCATGCCAGTCAAAGGCATGAACATTTTCTTGATTTTATGTCACTCTGTAATTCAATTATAATATGGCATTTACAGAAAGTATATATGGGTGATTCTTTAATAAGAGGCACTTTTGGCAACTTCTTAAAAAGTGAAACCTCATTAAGCTCTGTTTTGTCTTTGTTAAAATATTGCTCACATGGCCTTGATCAAACTTCAACTGGATTTTAGTCTGTGTTATAGTGTGAATTTTTTTAACATTGCATGTAATGGTACTAATGAGTGATGGTACAAATATTTTTCACTTTGTGTAGAGAAAAAGTTAGAAGGCTACTCTCAGATCATCATGTGAAAATGAAAATTGCTAGTAGTTTTAATTTTAAATCTGGTAATTAAAAAGTAATTAAAGAGACAATAAAATAATTTAAAGCTTATATAGGCTATCCTTTAATATATATATATATATATATATATAATATCCTGGGGACAGAAAAGTTCCCCTAACTGAAAAATCACCCATATGTCAGAACAAACTCTCTTGAGAACAAATCTCTCTCTCTCTCTCTCTCTCTCTCTCTCTCTTAGCCAGTCTAATAGTTTCAAATAAAACCTCTAGTTCTTACAGTAAATTGCTGGGGAGTTTGAGCAATAACTCATTTTAAACACACATACACATCGCACACACACAAACACACTCACAGAAGAATGAAATATGGTCCTGTGACAGAGCACAATCGCACATTGTCAGTGAAGTGTGATAACCCCATTTTCATTCCGTTTCACTCCCATGAAATTACCATTAGCATTACGAGTCATGCAGAACACAGATAAATGTAAAAAATGCTACCCAGTTCATCCAGACAGGAATAACAGTCCCCCCAGATTACAATCTCTTGTTCTCGCTCTCTCTTTCGTCTGCTTGCTCTGACTCTTATATTTCATTTACAATGTTTTGTCAGTTCATGCCCCCCTCACTGACCATGTAAATCACTAATCAATTTCCATGTCCAGAACTCGACAAAAGCAAACCTATGAAATGTGTCTCAGTAGTCTTTGCAAGAACTTTAACAAGAGAAGGGACAGGTTACTGTAAATTTGAAGAGGAATATAGTACCTCTATGCAGGACAACCAGTTAAAGGAATGCAAAGGGTTTCTGGACATTTGAAGGAAATAAGAATGTTGTCATGTGTATTCTGTTGGTTCATGGTTTTCATGTCTTTTATTTTGAAAATCTAGTTCCTGTTTCATGTCATGTGGTTCCCTTGTCATGTGATTTCATGTTTCCCTCCATGTTCATGTGTCTTGTTTTCATTGGTTGATTGTCTTGTTATCTTGTTTAGAGTTCTTAGTGTTTATTGGTGTTCTTTGTCATGTGTTCTCCCATGTTCATGTATTTAACCCTCATGTTTTCCATTGTCCATTGTCAGGTATTGTTGTTGTAACTTTGGTTGTTAGTTCAAGTTTATGTCAAGTCAAGTTTATGTCAAGTCAAGTTTATGTCAAACCAAGTTCATGTTTATGTTTTATTTACATTTGTAGTTAGGGTTTATGGATTACAGTGTTACTTCATGGTCATCGTCTTTGTCATTGCCAGTGCCAGCAACATTGTTGCAGACATTACAGAATGTTACAGATGTGTTATCTGCTCTGTTGAAATTATCTCATTATTTGGCAAAAGACTGCTTAGGGCAGTAAATTCAATAAAAAATGCATTTCCTATTTCCAAATATTTGCTCATAAGAATCTGTAATGGAATTGATAAGGGATTGGAATTGTTGAATACCTGACCGACCAAAATTAACCCAGCAATCCAACTCCTACACCTACGTCAGGGGAATCGTCCCCTGGAGGATTATGTGGAGGACTTGTGCACTCTGGCCTGCTGGGTGGACTTTAATGAGGTTGCCCTCAAAGACATTTTCCATTTTGGACTGAATGAGCCAGTCTCTTCTCTAATGCCAGGCGGTCAGAGTACCCACAGCCTGGCTCAGTATATCAACCTTGCCCTGCAGATTATTGGTTCTACATTCACTGTGGGGGAGGCGGATGCCGAGCCAGAGTCTCACGTCATGGCCGCTGAGCCAGAGTTCCATGTCATGGCCGCCGAGCTAGAGTTCCACGTCATGGCAGCCCAGCCAGAGTTCCACATCATGGTCGCTGAGCTAGCGCCATCTTTTGCCCCGGATCCTGAGTCTGCTCCATGCCATGTCACAGCAATGCCTCAGCCTGCTCCATGACATGTCACAGCAATGCCTCAGCCTGCTCCATGCCAGGTCACAGCAATGCCTCAGCCTGCTTCATGCCATGTCACAGCAATGCTTCAGCCTGCTCCATGCCATGTCACAGCCACGCCTGAGCCTGCTCCATGCCATGTCACAGCCACGCCTGAGCCTGCTCCATGTCATGTCACAGCCACACCTGAGCCTGCTCCATACCATGTCACAGCCAAGCCTGAGCCTGCTCCATGTCATGTCACAGCCACACCTGAGCCTGCTCCATGCCATGTCACAGCCAAGCCTGAGTCTAATCCATGACATGTCATAGCCATATCTGAGCTATTGGACCTGAAGATGGTTCCCACCCTTGTACCCACCCTATGGACACTTCCTCATGATCAGACAAGGGGAACTTCTTGACCCTCTGAATTCGCCTAGGCCCTCTGAGCCCTGGACCCTGCCTTGGTTCTCCTATTCCTCAGTTTCTCCTTGGCTCTATGTCCCTTCAACTCCACCGTGGTCCTTCAGCCAATCGGCTTCTCTGGGGTCCCTCGTCCCTCCAGCTCTGCCTTGGCCAGTCGGTCACCTGGCTCCTATCCCACAGCTGCGCTTTGTCAATCCGAGCCTGCGGTTCCACTGGGGACCTCCTTCCCTATGGCTCCACCTTGGTCCTCAGTCCCACCGGCTCCGCCTCTGTCCTCTGATCCCCCAGCTCCACCTCGGTCCTCCGAGCCTTGGGCGCTACCTCAGTTCTCCGAACCTCCGGCACCACCATGGTCCTTCGAGCCGTCGACTACTCTCCGGGCACCAAGTTCCCTGGTGTTGTCCCTCAAGTCTCTCACTGCCCTGCCTTCCACAGCTCTGCACCTCAAGCCTCTCAGGGCCACACTTTCCATTGATTCTGCCAGGCCACACCCTACGCCATGTCTTGCCTAGCCATGCTTCAAGAACCCCCCCCCCCCAGCTCTCTACAGAACTTTGGGTTTATGCCATGTTTAATGTGTTTTGTTCATGTGTTGGGGTTCCCTTTTCATGTGATTTCATGTTTCCCTCCATGTCCATGTGTCTTGTTTTCATTGGTTGATTGTCTTGTTATCTTGTTTAGAGTTCTTAGTGTTTATTGGTGTTCTTTGTCATGTGTGCTCCCATGTTCATGTATTTAACCCTCATGTTTTCCATTGTCCATTGTCAGGTATTGTTGTTGTAACTATGGTTGTTAGTTCAAGTTTATGTCAAGTCAAGTATATGTCAAGCCAAGTTCATGTTTATGTTTTATTTATGTTTGTAGTTAGGGTTTATGGATTAAACTGATGGAATAAATTTGCACTTGGGTTCTTTACTTCATGGTCATCATCTTTGTCATTGCCAGTGCCAGCAACATCGTTACAGACATTACAGAAAGTTACAGATGTGTTATCTGCTCTGTTGAAATGATCTCATTATTTGGCAAAAGACTGCTTAGGGCAGTAAATTCAATAAAAAATGCATTTCCTATTTCCAAATATTTGTTTCTCAAAAATAAGAATCAGTAATGGAATCATTAAGGGATCGGAATTGTTGAAGGAATATTCCGGGTTCAATACAAGTTAAGATCATTTGAAAGCATGGCATAATGTTGATTACCACAAAAATGAATCGTCCCTCCTTTTCTTTAAATAAAGCAAAAATCTAGGTTATAGTGAGGCACTTACAATGGAAGTGTGTGGGGCAAATCCGTAAATGTTAAAATACTCACTGTTTTAAAAAGTATAGACACAAGACACCCCATTCACTTCCATTGTAAGTGCCTCACTGTAACCTCAATTTTTTTCATATTTTAAAAGAAAAGAGGGGACAAGTCTAAAAAATGTTTTGTGGTAATAAACATTATGCCACAAATGCTGTCAATTAAGCTTAACTTGTATTGAACCCAAAATATTCCTTTAAGTGGAGTCGGGGTACTAACTGGAATCCTTAAATTTCTTACGATTCCCATTCGTACTTGAAACAGACATGAATGACTCCAAATCATTCAGCTTGTTGTGGAGAGGCGTGGTCTTAGTTTTCAAATCATATCACACTTATGATTTTCGCCTGATGGACAATAAAATGGGTGAAAAAAATGTCGAAGATTTACACTGAATTTCATAGACAGTTTACGGACTTGGGTAGGGTGACCAGACATCCCGTTTTCCCCGGGACAGTTCCGTATTTAAGCACTTTTTTTTAGTGTCCTGACTTATTCTGAAAAACTGTGTTTTGTCCCGTATTACCCCTCTCCTAAAATTTCTCGAACGCATATGCGGCTTTCTCAGTCACGTGAGTATTCTAATCAAAGCCAAGAATACAGCTTGTAAAACCAATAAAATCACACCATGTTATTTGAAGAACGTGATTGGATTAAACTATCCAATAACAATCCCCTATCAATAGACATCCAGTTAGTGAACTGATTAAGTCAGTTTGAAAGAGCACACAGATGAAATTGCGGCTGGAAAAATGTCAAGGAAGCGTGCATGTACATTTAATGAGGATCTTCAAAAAGAGTTTAAATTTCTAAACAAAGAAGTCATGGACAGAGCCTAGTAAAGTGAGGTGTGAGATCTGTGGAGCTCACTTTTCCATCGCCCATGGAGGCCGCACTGACATCGCGCAGCATGTTCATACAAAAAAGCACGTGGATGCTGCTAAAAGTAAGTGTGCCACACCAAGTGTTAGCAATTTTTTTGTGAAGCAAAATTCTGAATCTGACAAGGTGCATGCAGGAGAAGGAATTTTTCTTATCATTCTGTTGTGCATGGCTATAGTTTTCAGTCGGCTGACTGCACTGCGAAATTGATCAAGAAACTGTATGATATGAAATTTTCTTCTTCCCACACCAAATCTGAAGTTGTCATATGTAACGTACTCACTTTTGTGCAGTTGGACTATCAGAAATTACTGCAGCATGGCAACACACATTTCCTCTCTCTTGGTCCAGCTCTTGAAAGAATACTACACATTTTCAATGGTCTGCATGCATACTTTCTTTCTCAAGAAAAATGACCAAAGTTTCTAAGAGACCTATTCAGCTATCCTTGCACTAAACTTAGGATTGGCTTTGCACTCAAGCATTCAGCCACTTTTAACCATGCACTGGAGATAGTGGAGCAAGACCACATATCAGCCACAGAAGTGGCTTTGCACATTCATGACCTGAGAAAAGTCTTGCAGGCCAGGCTGGAGGAATCATTCATACCCTCTGACATTAAAAAGCAGTTGGATGCCCTGGTTGAAGCTGGTGACATGCGAGCAGATGATTACTTTTGTGCAGTGAGAAACTTTTATTCAGCATCGGTGGATTAGCCACTCATTGGAGAACACAGAAAAACTTGAGTGGGCCCTACTGAGAGACATCCCAAAGTGGAAAGACATTCAGAGCAGCCTCAATCACTTCTACTCAAGAATCCCCACACTCAGTTTGATTGAAGAACATGAACATTGAACACTGAAGAACATTATAGATTAAACCATGCTCTTTGATGAGTGGGCTTGCGTGAAAAACATTGTCACTCGTCGCATCTCTGAGTGGAACATGTACAAGATGACTGTGTCTGAGAGATGGACAGACATTTTTTGTGAGCTGGAGAGCAAGATCATTAACTTCGGAGTCTTAGCCAAGGTCGTGGTGTTTGTTTTCTGCCTGCTGGGACATCTGCATCTTTGGAGCATGTGTTCTCATTAATGAACGCAGCATGGACACCGGAAAAATCACAGTTCAGTGTAACAGTCATGAAGGCAATGCTTTTCGGACATCTTAATTTTGGACTGGACTGCTCTGCATTTTACGATAAACTCTTGAAAGACAAGCGCACTGAGAAAAATTGCTGCCAGCGAAAAGTACAAGGTGACAACAGTTACAAATGCGGACGCACCTTCTACTTCGCATTGATCTGCGCCTAGGTAAGGATGCGTCAGTTTCATTTTTGCTGGGAGGGGGCTGTCCAGTTTTCCACAAGCAGGAATCTTTTTTTTTTTTTTTTTTGCCCAGTGCTGTATGAAATGTTAGTGACACTTGCAATAATCTCATCTGCACAGCTAAGTAGGCTACTCTACAATTGTTTCTTATAGTTTCCATTTCAACCATATTTCCTGAATTCCTTATTTTTCTTCCTCTTCTTCTTCTTCTTCCACTTCCTTCCCACCATAATTACTACTACAGCCTCTGCTATTTTATCCCATGTCTAGTGTGTCCTGAGTAGTGTGCAGGATGTATGTAGATCCCTTACTCCAACACCCACCTACCCTTTCATCACATATCTGAGTGAGCATGGGTGTCATGCTGGACTTACACATGGCTTTGCTTCAGATGTCCTACCTCGGGAGAGCTCTTGTCTGGCTGGGTAGGGGGTACGAGGGGGTGCAAGAATATGCTCTAAATGATAGGTTTAATTTAATGCCAGTTTGAGAGGCTTAAGTTATTTCAGGCCTCTCTGCACCACTTCTTCATCGTGAGAGAAAACTGCTAGTTCACTCCTTTAAAAAAAAATTACTGGCACTTCCCAATTATTTGTAGAATGATGCAATTACCATAAACTATATTTTAAACATGGATGAGTGGAGGGAGGCTAAATCCCGGCAGAGTCACAGAGGCATACTGTAGGCGATGTTCAGAATGGAATGCTAGCATACTACTTACTGAATACTGTGCAGTATACACCGTATACTGCCTACTTCTTCTTCTTTTTTTTTTTTTTTTTTATATAGTAAGAGTAGCAGTCGGTGTTATTCCATGATAATTATCAATGCATTATCAATGTGCATGATAAACCTTTTAAACAGTAATGGTGTACATTTTTACATGATCTCATCACTTTGCAAGTTTAATTTAGTGAGTGACGTCAAGTTATCAACTAAAACTGTTATTTTGAAATGTCTTCACATATGTCAAAATGTTGTAAAAAGGTCCAATCAAATATCAAGTCATGAAACAGATGCAAAAAAATCCTGTCTTAGACCATTTTGCCACTTAAATACATGACAATAGGATGCTTATAGGACAGTACGGCTAATACGGGACAGTTGGGATCTATATACCTACTACATTCTGCAGGAATAGAAATACTAGTATGGTAGAATGCTGTTCCAAAATAGCCATACTGTATATGTGTTCCATTCTACATCCCAGATCTCAGTGTATACAGAGAGTGTGTCTCCTTCAGTTTTACTACAGGAGGGCTGAAGCAATGTGGCTTTCTCAATCGAAACAGACAAAGCCATATCCGATCACCATTATACTCGTCTTTTCCAATCTTTCTTCACAATCCCCCGCCCCCACCCCACCCCCTTTGCTCTCTCTCTCTCTCTCTCTCTCTCTCTCTCTCTCTCTCTCTCTCTCTCTCTCTGTTTCCTCTTTTCACAGTTTAAACAGAGTGACAATGCCACCAGTCATGGAGGACAGAACAGCATGTGGCAGGACAGGCAGCTGGTGAAACCATTTCAAGATGACAAACGCAACCAGTATGTCAAACATTAACAGCTCGATTTTACCTGACACTCGAAGGACACTCCATGCCCTTAAAGTTTCACACACAGATTTGGTGTAGCCACAGCTATTTAAGGAAGCAAGATCATTTATAAATTATCAATAATAATCCTGGAAGTGTGTAATAATGCTCATTTTAAAAGTGCTACAATAATAATAATAATAATAAATGCAAATGTAAATTCAGAATTTCCATCCTAGCTCTTTATCGGTCAAATTTTTATCCAGATACAATGGGTCTTATTCAATAACCATGCAAACTTTACTGAATAAGATAACATTTGCATAGTTATTACATATTTGGATATTCTTCACTTTGGACACTTTTAGTACTGTGGATTTCTAGCAAGTAAAGTCTTGTTAAAACAATGTTCTCACTTTCACTAGCTTTTATAATTTGTCAACTAACAGTGTCCAGGTGTGTATGTATGCAGCACAGGAAAACTTTATTAGGGACCATATTGTTTGGTGTGGTTGAAATGAATCCACAACTGTCATCAATTTTGAAAACTTTATCAAATTAAATCATTTTCAGCCAGTAAATATTGAAATTATTTATGCTTTTTCAGTGTTTTGATTAACATAGTTTTAAACATGTAATAATTTGCATTTTTATAAAGCATATTCATAGTTTAATATTGAAAGTCTGTGTCAGGGACAAAGCTGAAACAGTAAAATCTGTGGAAACACTTTATTTTACAGTTATCGCTGTTACAGTATAATTACCTTTGTAAGTACAGAGTAATAAATCATTTAGTAACATGAAACAATATGTACTTAATATGTAATTAAGTTATGGAACAGCATGTACTTACACATTGTAATTATTTAAGTGTAATAGACATATATTATTACATGTGTGTAACAGGCCAGTCTTGCTACATACCTATTTGTGTAATAGGAAGATCTTGTTGCATACGTGGAACTGACAAATCTTGTTACAAAACATTGGTGTTTGGGCAGGCTTTTCATGGTCAAAACAATCACAACTGTATAAAAACTAAAATTATTACCTTTTATACATGTGCTTTCCACATAAATTATTCTAAGCAGCATTGGTCTTTAGTGTGTATGGGCATAAGTCAGGTTGTCAAAATTGGTTTTACTGAAATTAAATCTGAATAAAACACACACACACACACAGACACACAGACACAGACACACACACACACACACACACACACACACACACACACAAATACTGATATTAGTTAAATAGTCCTACACTGAAATTCCACCAGCCTGTCAGTCTAGAGACAGAGAATCAAAAATAATAACATGTTAGCACACTATTACACAGCAGAATGCAAGTAATGGCTTCATACTCACTCTTTTTAAAAAAGTAACCAAGTGTTATGCCCCATAAAGTGTGTCAAGATGCATTTAAGTGTATGTTTTTCAGTCTCCTCTGGCAGTGACTGAATTCACTGCACAAGTTAGGCAATAAACATTTAAATATTTATGCACCAATTTATGTGATCAAGACTGTACTTAAGTGTACTTCATGTGTAACTACATACTTTAACAAGCTGTTCTTAAGTTTAAATGAACTCACTAGTACATAGCTGAATACATGTAATAGCTTCATAATTACATTAAAATGACAATATTATGTAGTATTAATCACTCTAGACTGTAAAAAATAAAGGGTACGTGATGAAGTGCTGCTTGATGTTTTGCTGATAGATAAACTTGCGAAGATGGTTGAAATGTGGACTGAAAAAATTAATAGATTGTATTATAGTTAATGTACTGTGATGTCTGAATCCTGCTAGTCTTTCAAACTAGCTAAATACTAGCAGCAGAAGAAGAAAACTGAATTCTGCTTTTGAAATCCAGACAAATATGGACAAATTTAGCAAAAAAGATTAAACTTTCAGTAGCACTGTAGTCAATGAGAAACCTGTGCTGTCAATGTGATGTTATAATATAGGTTTTATTTTCCTTTATACATTTGTGCATGTTTCGTTCTTTAATGTCCATGTCACGCCAGGCAGCTTGATGTATATGTACACTTAAATCTTGTATTAGCATCTACTGAGATGTATACTATGTAATATTGTGTAATTCTAATCTAATTAAGAAGCTATTTCATGTATTCAGCTGTGTACTAGTGAGCCAATTTAAACTTAAAGGTGCACTCAGCAATATTTTCCTCAGTAAAATAGTTTTACTCCTAAAGCAATAAATTGTAATTTTGAAACATATGTATAAAATCATGAGCACTCACATGAGATGAAGACTCCAATCATATTAGTAAACTTAGAAAAGCTGTTTTATTCTACATGGAGAGGGTCCACTTGTGGGGGCTGCCATGTTAGAATCACATGACCAGTCAAAAAGTAACTGCCCTATTATTGGACATTGTCACTCTTAGATTAAATTTATCATGACCGACTTTGAATAGTGAATTTCTACAATGCCTTCTGTAACTGAAAACTATTGATTTTGAATAATGCTGCATCCAAGCCACTAAGTGTCCGTGTAAGCCCAAGATGGCATGCATAAAAAATTATGAAGTGCACCTTTAAGCACAGCTTGTTAAGGTATATAGTTACACATGAAGTACACTTAAGTAGAGTCTAGATACACTTTATTTTTCAGTGCTAAATACTATGTAATATTGTGTAATTGTAATGGAATTATAATGCTATTACATGTAACAACATTTGTCTGTTCCACGTATGTAACAAGATCTTCCTATTACAAAAATAGGTATGTAACAAGACTGGCCTGTTACACGTATGCAATAATACTTGTTTATTACACATACATAATTCCAATGTGCGAGTATATGGTGTTCCGTAATTAATTACATATTAAGCACATGTTGTTTCATGTTATTATATTATTTAGTACTCTGTACTTACTTGAGTAATAACACTGTAACAGGGACACTGTAAAATAAAGTGTTACAAAATCGTATATAAATGGTATTTGAAAAGGTACCTAAAAGGCCTGGTAAGAGGTTTCCAAGTTGTAATAATCTTCATATAACAAAAGGGAAAAAAGGTATAATATGTTTGTTTTAATATAAAATCAGCCCCTAGCACATGAAATTTCCCGAATTTGGGGAAACACCCATCTGTGTGTAGAACCTGTATGCGAATGCTCCTTAATCTTAATCATCAATAAGTTTGCACTTCTTTTTCTAAATTTAGGCAAAAATTAAAAATTAAAAAAAATGCAAAATCATAGACTCCTGGTGACCTGAAATACATGGAATGTGTAAAGCTGAAATGCTTATACTGTTACAGATTGAACAAGTGACCCTAAAGTAAATTGCTTATTTTACAGTAACAAATTTTAAGTTTCCTAAAACTCAGATCTGTAATATAAGTTTGGGTTAAGGGTTAGGGTAAGTTATAAAACAGAACCTAACCCTACACTAACCATTTTAAAATGCCATTTAAAATGCAAACAATCATAAGCAGTCTAAGCCTATTGAAAAAGTGTTTATTTTGCTTAACTGGCACACTTGGCTTTAATTGAAACTGTTGGTATTATTATTATGTATGCATGTAATACCAGTGAAGCACTATGGCATGATTAAATTTTTTGTGGGTGTGCAGATGCTTTTTTTGATTGTGATGTGGGAAAATGTATTTGTGCTTGTGCGTTGATGTCTAACCTTTGTGACATGAAGTGTTTTCTGTTTGTGTCCCTGGATATGTGTGGGCCAACCGCACTGCGTGGTTATGTGTACACTATGATTTGTGTTATTTTTGTAGCTAACCCACTGTCATATGCAGTCACCCGGCATCACAGTCAGAAGAAAAGAAAAGAAAACTGAACAATATCCAAAGCGCACAGGAGATGAGAATCTTTGTTTCTTCCTGAATTGCCTTGGAGAACATGCGGTGTAACCCCCCTTACAAACACACACACATACACACAAACATACACACACACACACACAACCCACACACACACCCACACACTAACACCACCTCTCACTCTCAATTATTTGGCTGCTGTCACAACAAATCAATCAAATTACCATTGCAAGTCTGTGTGCAGGTGCTGCTAGTGCATTGCTAGTCACATTAGCTTTGAAATATATGCTCCAGCAATTTTATCACTGTTTATTTAATGTGACTCTCCCCCTGTGAGTCATCTTAAAACTGCCATAAACTTTAAACATTAAAGGACAATGTGGAAAGCACAGAGCAAGGAAAACTTTAAGTCAAACCAAGAAATAAAAGGGAGAAAAAGGATGATTTTGCAGATCAATTATTATATTATAGGAATGTTCCAGCATGATCGATTAACAGAGACATTAAGTTTGCATCTTCCGTCAGTTTTCAAAAACAAACAAAACTTTTATTTACAGTAAGGCACTTACTATGGATGTGTACAGGGCAAGACATTCTGGAGGGTCTAAAAGCAGAAATGTGAGGATCGTAATTTTTGTTATATCTCATATTAATTATTCTGCACAAAATGTGCTTAAAGTTGTCTGAATAATCCTTTTAGTTTTGGGAATAGTGTTCTAAGTGTATGAACTGGTATTATACGCATTACTGTTGTATGTCCTCTGTTTGGATTATTCTCTATAAAAGTCCTCCTCTTGTGTCCCTCAGAGTTTTGTGTTGTTTTTACTGGCTTCACATGGTGATGACAGGGGTTACTGGATATAACTTTTCACAGACAATTTTAATAAATAATTTGATCACTATTCTCACATGAACGTGTAATTTTTAAATATATGTTTTGAGACTATACTTTTAAAACAGTGTGTATTTTAACGTTTATTCCAGTATTCAAGTGTTCATTACAGACCAATTCTACGTATATTACAGTAAACAATTTTTTATTTTTTTTATTTATTTTTTTATTTTTTTTTTGCATTTAAAAACTGATGATTTATTTTTGACAGTGGAAATAGACAGCATGCCAGAGATGCTGTCAATAGAACTTGAAACTTGCACTGAACCTGCAACATTCCTTTAATTAGGTTAAAATACTGCAAGGTCAAACATTTAATAATTGAAGCTTTTAAATCTTAGTAATTACTCTTGGTGTCAAAATCAAAATGTTATTTTAGGTGGCAGTGCACAAAAAAAAAAAAAAAAAAAAAAAAAAATCATACAATTTATATTACATGAAAACTTACTCTCCCTGTCTTTGTTTTCTCTCCTTCTCCTTCTTATGAACTCATAATGGGATATCATTTAGCCTAATGATTTCTGAGTTCTCTGTCTACACAGCATCACTGAATCAACCAATTCAGTTCAGCACCACGGACAGCTCACTCCCAACAACCAATGTTTATACAGTTAAAGTTTCTTGATCTTTATCACCTTGCCAAAAGAGTTATAAACCCCACATTTTCCAGAGAAGTAATGTTAGCAGTATAACATTTCTTTATCTACAGGTCTCTCAATTAACTTTCACTTGCGATATTTATTAATGACGCAAGAATAACAGCCCTCGTTACTTTAGTTACAAACACATCGTGAGCAAATTGTGAGCTTTCCATTGTCGTTTTTCTGTGTTCGACTTTATCACCCTAAAGACTTCAAGTTTCTCTTTGAGGTTACTTTTAGCTAAACTAAGTGAGTTAGCAGCTTCAAGTTCCCAGTCTGTGTCAGTACTCAGTCTAAAGTGATGCCCCAGTATGACAGGAGAGCGATCTCTGTGAGACTACAAGTGTTCTTTCATTGAGACAGAGGAGCAGTGTTGTGATTAGAGCATACATGGCTCCTCATTAGCCAACGAGTGCAGAGAGACACAGGCAATTACTCCTCATCCCCAAATGCCATTTTATGTTTCCTGCTAGGAGAACACACACTCTCGTAGACTTACCCACAACTCCCCCCCCTCCCACCCCCGAGCTCATTCCCTACACGCTACACTGCAGGTTCTGATGTGCACCGATCAGGCATGAATATGAAAGAGACCAAGTATACATTTGTTCAGCATTAACTCAAAGTAGGCTGACAATGTAGCAATGATCTTTCATTTGCCTTACATCTCTTTAGGGAAAATCTGGCATATTACAAGGATGTTTCCAAAAAGCCTTTACATAGGTCATGAAAAGACATGAAAAGAGTTACACTTATGCTTTTCGTGAGAGGCCTGTTTTGAGTGTTTCAGAGCTGATGAGCAACTACGTAGATGTTATTTTTATTCTGCACTTTATTGAAAGACACTGTGATGAAAGTAAAAGTTGATTCTGTAATTTGGTATGTTATGAGACAGAATATAGAAGGAATGGAGAACAGTGGTACTTTTCAATTTAATTTTCAAAAGAGCAAAATCATATAATTAGGTTTCATTTCAACTCAAATACAATAAAATGTTGCTATTTGTGGCATAAAGAAATGTGTCAAGCAAACACATGAAATATTTACCATGTATTAAAATACCCAACCAAACCCATATACGGTATTTCTTATATTATAGTTAAGCAAAAAGGGTCAAAAGGGCTTTGCTCTATTGTGAACATAGTCACAGCTAAAAGGTGTTGGTGAATCATGTTTACAGTACTATTTAGTTTTATTTGCAATGCATTATGTCATCAGGTGCCTTATTGCTTTTATAAAATGGGTACTTCATAATAATAATATTAAGGACACCAATTTTAGTTTAAAAAAATATACATACTGTATTTTATTAAGCAAACTCACTAAATCATATCCTTCTAATAGAAGAAATAGTCCTGACATAGCATTGCAACAAAAACTACAAAAGTAAAGTTTTTCTTTGATGATGGCTTGATAAAGCCTTGTCTAAAAAAATTAAACTAGTTTTAAAAGTTGGTTATACAGATATGACAGACAGACAGACAGACAGATAGATAGATAGATAGATAGATAGATAGATAGATAGATAGATAGATAGATAGATAGATAGATAGATAGATTTTTGACAGTTGGAGTTTGAATTAACGAGCATTCCATTGGCTCGTTGAAGCATTTCATCAATGTAAGTCTATGTAAGTTGTGCACAGTCCAATCAGTAAGTCCTTTCAGTTAGAAAAGACATAGCACACTAAAGGCTAATTTATACTTACTGGGTGAACAGTCTTCGCTTAGTTCACCTACAATTAATGAAGAAATGCAGTGATGTTTTTGTTCTGCCAAGGTGTTCGTTTGGTGAGATTTCTCCTGTTCGTGCACATCTCTGAAATTCTTGACCCGAGGGAACTCGGCTGGTCAAAGAGCGTTGATGATTGGTTAAAACTATTCGTGGGTGTGCTTTGGATGTGACACTTTTTATGTACAATCAACTGAGGAGTTGTTCAAATGGATAACTTTGAAGCCCGTCTCTCAGAGATTGTGTGGAAGTATATTTTTTTAACACGATTTGCAGCACAAACTCTACAAAGACAGCATGGCAATGAAAAATGAGTGGAGAGAGATTTGAGTTTTTAAAATTGAAAGGGGCCGTGACCAATTTAATAAAGCAAAGAAGCAGCACAAAGCTAAAAGCGGTGGTCCATGGAGAAAAAACGTATTGGTTACGAGAAGCATAACCCTGGTTCCCTGAGTGGGAACAAGACGCTGCGTAGTCACATTTGGACATGCTCTGAGTGTCGCATGGCCTGAAGCCCTTATACAATCACGCCAATTTATTGGCTGATGGCGCTTAAGTGACACCCCTAGGGAGCTACGTCATGGGCTCCATAAAGGCGCTCGCTTCTTGCCATCAAGTCAGATTTTCTGCATGAAGGCGAAAGCCTATGCAGCTGTTAGAGAGTATGGCCATTTTACGCAGCATCTCGTTCCCACTCAGGGAACCAGGGTTACGCTTCACATAACCGAGACGTTCCCCTTTGTAGGAACTCAAACTGCGTAGTCGCATTGGGAACGATATACATTCACACCATTTGAACAGTAGCTGCCAACTGTCTACGTCCATGTGGCAAGCATATAGCGGCGCACAAGCTAAAGCATCTGAATAAAACAGAGGGAATTATGAGTTTATTCCTGTTCCAACAGAGAGAACCTGGGAAGCAGGAGTCAAACCCTCGCCCAGATTATAAAATCTAACAAATGTATGTGGAGAGGACCATCCTGCTGCCATACAAATATCCTCCAAGGATGCACCTCTAGCCAAAGCCCATGAGGATGCCATTCTCCTCGTAAAATTAGCTCGAATACCCGAAGGCGAAGGTAAACTGCACACTTCGTAAGCACTTCGTAAGAGACTGTCTTTGCTTGGACACCGAAACACCCCTGTTGCTGCCACCAAAGCACACAAACAACTGCTCTGACTTCCACCACTGGCTAGTACGGTCAACATAAACTCGCAGCACCTGAACTGGGCAAAGCATATGCAATCTTTCATGCTCCGCCGACTCAAATGGGGGAAGATAGAAAGCCTGAAAATTAATAGTTTGCAAACAAAATGATGTAGAAACGACCTTGGGCAAATTGTCCAAACGAGGTCTTAACACCACCCTTGAACACACTGGTGCAAAATCTATACATAAGGGACTAACTGACAGGGCATGCAAGTCATTAACCTTTATAAACAATGCCAATGCCACCAGCAGGGCCGATTTAAGAGTCAGAAACTTATCAGCGACTGTTGCCAATAGCTCAAACGGAGCACCCGAGAGCACCTCCAAAACAACAGATAAATCCCATAAAGGAATGCAGACGGGACGAAAGATCTAAGCCTGCATACCCCACGCATAAAACGAGACAAGAGAATGTCTGCTAACAGAGCCTCCTTTGATAACCGCATGCTCAGCCGCTATAGCAGCAACATAGAATTTAAGCATTGCTGGGGCATCCCTGGCCCCAAAACGCTCTTGCAAAAAATCCAGCACTGTACCAACAGGGCACTGAACTGGATCTTCACCTCGCACTGTACACCAATAAGCAAAAATATGCCACTTGAACATATAAATCTTCCTAGTTAATGGAGCTCTAGCATTCAGAATGGTATCAACCACAGGAGATAACCCATCATTCAAAAGAGTGCCCAGTTGAGGGGCCATATCCATAATTTCCACATGTCTGGCTGTGGGTGCCAAATGCTACCCTGAGCCTGAGACAACATGTTTGTTCTGACTGGAATAGCCCAAGGCTCTTTCTCCAGGAGAGAGGGTCGAAAACCATACTTGAGATGGCAAAAACGGCACCGCTAACAGAAGCCTAACCCAATCCTCACAAACTCTCTGCAGAACTGCATGCAGCAGACTGTTCGGTGGAAACACATAAATACGTGTTGTCGGCCACTGATGCGCCAATGCATAGATGCCCAGTGTGGCATTTCACTCAAAGCGGAAAGATCCAATTCCGCTCTGCCGAACCGTCTCCAGATTTGTTCCATAATCTGAGGATGTAATGTCCATTCTCCAGGCATCAAGCCCTGTCTGGACAGGAGATAAGCCCGTAGAGTCCACACATTGTCCTGTGCCCACAGAAGAATGCACCATGCCAGCCTCAGCATGGCATGAGAACGCAATCCTCCCTAACAATTGACATAGCACACCACCGTCCTGTTGTCCGACCAGATAAGGACATGGGTGCTCTGAATCTCTGGGAGGAAAATTTTAATGCCAGCAGTACCATGAACATCTCCAGACAGTTTATGTGCCAATATTTCTACTGGCTATAACTTTGCGACACATCTGTCCCAATGGAACACCCAACATCAGAACTGGGGTCTGTTACCCTGGTAACAGAGTTCGGTAGCACCCACGCGTCACTTTGAAGAGATGGAACACCTGCGTAGGTGGTTGAAGTCCCTTTGTGGAGTTCATCCAGCACTGAAAACATGCCCAGGGGAATGACAGTGGAAGTCGTGATCATGAGCTCCAAAATCCTGTGAAATGTTCACGCAGGGAGAATGCATCCCACTCTGAAAATCGCTAGAAGCCGGCAGAATGACAGAATGCGAGCTGGTGACAGACATGCCTGCACTGTCTGCAAATCTAGATCCAACCCTAGAAACAGAGTTTGCTGCCTTGGCAACAGGATGCGCTTGTCTAGGTATACACACAGCCCTAGATTGCTCAGATGGCTGAGTATGACATCTCGGTGTTGGGCAGCCAAAGACTCCGAGTGGGCTAGCACCAACCAATCGTTGAGATAATTCAAAACGCAGATGCCCTTAAGCCTCAGGGGCGTCAAAGCCGCAACCAAGCATTTTGTGAAAATGAGTGGTGCCAGTGCAAGTCTGAACGGAAGGATGCAAAATTTATATGCTTTGCCCGCAAAAGCAAATATGAGAAATCACTTGTGCTTTGGAGCAATCTGAATATGGAAATAAGCGTCCTTCAAATCTATTGTCACAAACCAGTCCACCGGCTGCACTTTTGGCATTATTTGCTGCTGCGTCAGCATTCTGAATTGACATTTCATTAGTTTGGAATTCAGGCATCTCAAATCCAAAATGGGACACAAGCTGCCGTCTCTTTCGGGATCAGAAAATAACATCTGTAAAAACTGCACTCTCTCTGAGAAGGGGGAATCTCCTCTATTGCCCCTTTTTCTAAAAGAGATTGAATTTCGCAAATCAAAAATGGGGCTTCTCGACCAGAAACGTCTATCAGAACGACCCCGTTGAACACCGGTGGAGTTCACCTGAACTGATTTACATAACCATGCTTTATCGTTCGAAGTACCCAGTTCGAATTGCCCTTTAGCTGCTGCCAAGCTGACAGACAGGCAGACAGAGGGATTAATTCATGGCTTTTGCCTGTAGCGCGACTTGTAACCACTAGATGGAATGCTTGACTTACTTTTAGCGACTACCCCGAACCAGCAGCACAGCAGAGGAAAGTCTTTGCTCCTCTACTACTGAGGCTGGTTGAATGGAATTTGATCATGTTTTTGCCTTTATTGTACTCAGGCATAAAATACGAGCACCCTGAAATGCCTTTGCAGCAGGGACGATAATAGAATAAACTGTTTCCCTGGTATTCTGAATGGGGAAAAATGTACGAACATTGGGGGAAATGTTTATTTGGGAAAACTGGTTTGCCACAACGGCCCCAGCATTCTTTATGGTGGGACAAAGTGTGGTGCTTATGTTCACTGTGTGTCTTGTGTACACTTGTGTTTGATGAACAATGAATTCTGTTATGCATGACTCGAGACCCTTGGTCATGGTGACAGAGACTGAATTCGGAATGCAAGCTGCGGGGGAAAACTGAACTATATTCTGGCTATCGGGTGTTTGAAGTGTAAACAACGGCGAACTCAACCCAGTACTGTACGAAGGGCAAACAGGAATGACACAGATATGTTTGTATGGTCATGTTTCTATCACCGAATGGGGACTCACCCTTTGTTTCACTGCAAGTCTGTCAGGTTCACTTCTGGTGCCCTGCCGGTCCAACATACAAATGCCTATGCAGATGCACCCATGATAGCAAGAATGAACAAGGACCCCAATCCTTCTGGGGGGTGCAAAACTCAAGTCCAGCGTCTTTTGTGGCTCTCTGGTGGGACGTTGCGAAGATACCGAACGCGAACACTCTCTCTCTCAACGAGGAAGCATCTGCTGGAACGCGGCAATGTGCTGTTTCACAGCACGGAATTTTTCACCACCATCTGGACTTCACAACTGAACAGTCTGGATTGTGACACAGAGGCATTCATTAGAAAGACCTTGTCAAGAATATCTGTGAGTGAAAGCCACAGATGCTGTTCTGCTGCCACGAGGCCTGCCATATTCCAACCAACAGCACAATAGCAATATGTTTTGTAGCCCTTAGCGCCAAATCAGAAGCTCGGAGCAGCTCTATGATGGCCTAAGCATCCAGTCCAGGTCCCTCATCTAAAATGGGCCTGGTAGGCTTGCAAAACCGCCAGCGTGTGCAAAGCCGAAACTTTGCTCAACAAGGACAATATAACTTTGCATGGACTCGAGGGAAGAGTAGGCCTCGATTTCCATGTGGTCACCGAAGAAGGAGAGAGATGGGTAGCCAGCGTTTCTTCCATCGGCGGGATTGAAGTATATCCATGGTTGGAAGCTCGACACACATTAGAAAACTCAGAGGTCGATTGATTCGTAATCCTGGCCAAATAAGGTTGATCCCAGGACTTTGAAATCTTGCGATGGAGGTCATGGGAAAAGGGAGAGGCCTACAAGGTGTAGCTGTACGCTGGCCCACAAAAAAACAGTAGTCTAAGATCGATTTATGATCCTCTGACTGCACTTCATCTGGCCAATCCAGGTGCAATTTTTTCACTGCAATGTAATAACCTCCAGCAATTCCACATAAGTTGCCAAAGGTCTGGAAATCTGACCGCTAGGAAGCAAGGCTTCAGCCTGGCCACTGGTGAGATCCTCGGAATCCAATGCCACCATAGATATGGCATATTTATCCTCAACGCTTAAGGAAACCGCAGTGCAGGCCTCAGGGCTTGGATGCAAATGCCCACGTATAAACTCTACAGGAGCTGGGGGGGACAGAGAGAACCGTAGATCGGCCTGCTGCTCAACTCCCTTCTCCTTGGCATCCGTGCCTGCCTCCCACGAGTCAAACAATCCGAACCCTCCAACGCAGCTTCTGCGTGGCAAAAACCCAGATAAACACCCAAATACAAATGTTGTGGGAATCTTCACCGATGATGAACCACATGCACGGAGTTAAACACTTCCTAAATTCCATCCTGTGTTACTACTCAAAAGGGAGAACAGTAATGATCCTCTCTTTGACGGGAGTAATTGTTACAACACAGGTCAGATTAGATAGTGCACTGAAGAACAGAAAATCTGACTCTATGGCATGAAGCGAGTGCCTTTATGGAGCCCATGACGTAGCTCCCTATGGGCGTTGTTTAAGCACCATCAGCCAATAAATTGCCGTGATTGTATAAGGGCTTCAGGCCACGTGACACTCAGGGTGTGTCCCAATGCAATTACGCAGCTTGAGTTCCTACAAAGGGGAACCTGCATTATTGGCTTTAATTGTGGCTGTAAACTGATAAACTGTTAAACACCGTGACATCACCCTAAATTAACTAATTTTAAAATGACCTTGTGCATAGTATAAATGGTGGCTTCGTTCGCCTAGGGTTCTTTAGTTTGTCCAGGAGAAAAAAAGTTTGGCTTCTTCCGAAGTATAAACCAGGCTTAAGTCAGAACAGTTTGAAGGTCTGTAACAAGTTTGGTGTATGTTGCTTGAAAGCTCCAGGAGGACATAGTTTTAAAAATTTTGTTTTTGTTTTAGAGATTTAAAAAAAAAAACATAAACTAAGTTTGTTGAGCAATATGTTGGCTTTGTTAAGCCAACATAATAACGATCCTCTGTGGGTTATAGCTGTTACTTTAATTTGGGAATTTTAGTACGGCTGGATGCTGAATGATCAATCAGCATCCAGGATCTGCTTAAGAATTTCTAGTAGAATTCTTTTTAATATTTTCTAATTCTATTCAACACCATGTTTACAGTCTGATGGACAAAGAAAAATAAGGCTGATTCTTATTCTATTCAAGTTATGGCTGGAATCGTATACATAGTGTTCAAGAGGGAATTCTCTTTCTTTACTTGACACGTCCAGACATTAATCTTCCTGACACAATAACAAGCTACAGCGGCACCAGGGTTTAAAATGAGCATGGGGTAACATAAGCGCAGGCTTTTATTTAGACGACTGTGCCGAACTTCACGAAGCTGCCCCATCCCTGTGATGCCCATTCATCAGAGCAGAGGCGCAGTGGTGGAGCACAGCCACACCACAGATCCTTCTGCTCAGCATACTCATATGGACAGTCACAACGATGCTGCTGTCCTTCTGTCTCCTCATTTGGAAGAGGAATTAGCACATTTATGATTTCATAAGGGATAAAAATATCATATGACTAATTACCTTAATGTCAATGTTGTAACAAATAAAATTTCTAGATATTATCACAAGTTATGCATTGGATATATTTTTAGACATTATAAAAACAATTATTTGTCAAATTGTTGCATAGTTTTTTTAGCTCTGATGAGGTTCCTGCTGATATCTTTCAAGACCTGATGTCCATTGGGATGGACATTTAACTTTACAAAAATCCTGTGTTCTACAACTCTGAAATATCTTCAGATTAACTTTGAATAGTATCTCTTGATACTATTAAGATTATAGCAGGTACAAGTTGATGAGGCTACCATGAACATAAATTTGTTTTTAAAAGGTAAAAAAGGTGCTCACTCCTCCTTCTGTTTAGTTGGTGGTCTAATGTGATGCCTGAAGCTATCTCAGATTAAGTTAGGGGTCATGTTTTCATTATGATTGGTTGATCAGGGACCAATCAGTGACCAGGCATTATTCATATTATAAAAGCATGAGTTTTTATTGGTTTACACCAAAAAACATGTTATGTCCATTCCAATGGACGCAGGGTCTATGCAGAGATTATAGGTAAAAGTAAGCCATTCATAGGTTAATTCTGACGAAAGGTGTAACAATGTGACTCTGTGACAGTGTTTATTTGAGTATCCAGTCTGATGTAGAGCCTGATCTCATGAAAATGACATTACTGTGGCGATATCTTTGCAAAATTGTATTATGTGTGTCCATAGCATATCGCATCAGCTCCTAGGTAAAATATTCACAGTGTGGTGCTAAAAGCAAGTTACATTTTCTCCCAAACAGATGAGGTTTTAAAGGTTAATGCTCTAATGAGTTTTAGATAAAAAAAAAACCTACCTACCTCCCTACCTTAAACCTTAACAGAAACCTAGCTGAGAGTGTCATAAAAAGCAAATGTTAAATTAAAAACACAATTGCTGAAGCAACCACATCATTTTGTGGTGCTTCTATGACAATTTTGGCCTCCGTGTCGATTTGCATGCTCTCCAGGACTCATTCCTCGGTACTTTGCATTGCAACATTCTTTTAGTAGCTACTGTGCAATTTGATCATGCTTGAAAAAGCTAAATGTAGCTGATTATTTAATGCAAACATTAAAATGTATTGTCTTACAAGTCATGTGCTATAGTAAAGTGCTTTTTATGTCTGTAAGAAACTTCTCACAGTGAGGGAAGGAGGACATGGGAAACTGAGTGCTTTGAATCAAAGGTAAGGCTTTTTAATTAATCAACTCTCATGCTTTACAGCTTCCAAAATAACGCAACAGCTTTTCAGCTTCACAAACTCATCAGCTTCTCAACTGGTCTCTCTGTGCCAGACTCTCTCTTCCTTCTTGTTGGTGGCGTGTCTCTTATATACCGCTCTCCCCAAGCTTACTGCAATTGGAAACAGGTGTTAATCATAATCTGGCTCAGGTGTATGCACCCTTACAGCTTTCTCTCTCTCCGGGCGGATGCTCAACTACTCCCCCGCTGCCAACAAATCCCCACTGCCCAACTCAGGCCGGGGAGACATCCAGCCTGTCTACCACTCCCCCCCATTTCTGGAAAGGAAGTCGGTGACAGCCATCTGCGCTCCTGGTCTGTGGACCACCTTGAACTTAAATGGCTGAATAGCCAGATACCAACGGGTGATCCGCACGTTGGTATCCTTCGTTGGCACGTTCATCCTTAGTTCCCAGAATTATCGGATGGGTGAGCTGGGAACTAACCACTGCCTCCACCCTATGCTTTGTTCCCTGAAATTTAATAACGAGGGTCACTACAAGGTAGTTGTGAATATCTCCATGTACACACTTCACCCTCACAATTTTGGTTGTGCCCAAAGCCTCGTGTTGAACCAAGCATTGGTGGATAGTGGTCTGGTTTCAAACCGTGTCCACCAAGGCTTGGTGTGTACTCCCCTTGACTCTTACCGGTATCCCGTACCCTCCAGCCTGATCAGGGGCAGCCTGTGGAGTGTCGAGGATCCGGACCACAGTTCCCAGCTCCATCACAGGGCATTGATTCTGGAAGTGCCCCAGATCCCTGCAACTCCAGCTGGCTGGCCCAGGCGCTACGCCCACACCTGCGTCAGTGGGCACATCCACCTGAGGGGGAGAGTGGTGGGGCAATAAAGTCACTGGGGGGGGGGACAAACCCCCACGAATAGGAAGCCGGCTTCGGTGGTGGGATTCCACACCTCCGTGGTACTGGGATGGCCTGTGGGGAGAGAGCAGAGTGAGAGGGGAGGGGGGAGGGAGACGGGATCAGGGAAAACACAGGGGGAGGTGAGAGAGAGTGGGAGGGCTCTTCCGTCCTTGGGTATGCCGTCATGTGGTCCTCCACCAATTGGACTGCTTCGTCCAGCGATGCCGGGCGGTGGCACTGGACCCCTTTCGGTAGTCAATGGATCTGCTGCTCCAGCACCACCTGGTCCATAACTCCCTCAACATTGCTGTCCCCTGCCAGCAGCCATTTACAATAGGTGTGTCTTTGCCATTGGGAGAAAGCAAACGGACGGCCAGTCTTTTCCAACTCCATTGACCGGAAGAGCTGACGGTACTGTTCTGGACTTTGGCCAACCCATTGCAGGATGGTCTTCTTCAGGTCACTGTAAGCCAGGAGACTAGCCGCCGGCAGTTGTTGAGCTGCGAGCTGGGCCTCCCCGGACAACAAAGGAATGAGCCAGGCCACCCATTGAGCAGGAGGCCAACCCCAGATCTCAGCAGTCCACTCAAAGAGGTTGAGGAAGGCTTCTGGGTCATCTTCCGCCCCCATCTTCATGAGTGTGGGCAGGGGCATGGGGCTACTGTTGTCCGGGGTCACAGCCTGGGCTTTCTCCTGGCTGAGGAGGCTCCGGATTGCCTGCCAGTCCTTTGCCTGGGCTCTGAGGATCTCGTGGAACCGGCGATCTTGGTACTGTCAGAGCTCAAGCAGGGCCTGTTGGTGGGAGTGGTGCAGGCCAGCGAGTGACTTGAGGACTTCTGCCAATGGTGAGGACTCCATGAGGCGTACTGTCTTCGATTACAATCCCAGGTTTCGGCACCAGTGTAAGGAACTTCTCACAGGGAGGAAAGGAGGACACAGGAAACTGGGTGCTTTGAATCATAGGTAAGGCTTTTTAATTAATCAACTCTCATGTTTTACAGCTTCCAAAATAACGCAACAGCTTTTCAGCTTCACAAACTCATCAGCTTCTCAACTGGTCTCTCTGTGCCAGACTCTCTCTTCCTTCTTGTTGGTGGCGTGTCTCTTATATACCGCTCTCCCCAAGTTTACTGCAATTGGAAACAGGTGTTAATCATAATCTGGCTCAGGTGTATGCACCCTTACAGCTTTCTCTCTCTCCGGGCGGATGCTCAACTACACCCCCGCTGCCACAATGTCATAAGACATCAAAACACTTAGAGTGTTTATAAACTGATAAAATGCTGTTTTACTCGTGATTTGTGTGAAAGGCAATAAAAGTAATTGTTTTTAGTGCTTCTAATGTTAATTTTACCCTGAAATTGCTGCTATATGTTCAACAAGCCATGTAAAAAATAATTTTGCAAAAATTTAGGTACGTGATTAAATGAGACCAGGTCTATGACACCACCTAATTGGTCTCTTTTTTATCTATTCTGTCTAGCCCTGACACAAGCTATTAGACCTCATTAACTCCTGATTAGCGTGACTTTTATATTAAAACTGGACTGTCTGCATCAGTTTATCCTTCAACTGAGCCAAGTATGTGATCTAGAGTTAATTAGAACATACTACAGCACACTGATGTGTCTTTTTGGTGCCTGAGGAGGAGATCTCTTTAGGTTGTGATTAATCAGGCCTTAAGGCTGTCTGGCAGAAGTGCTGTGCCATCATCTCTCCGTCAATGGGGGATGATGGGATAGGATTGGGAGGATTGTGGGAGTGTGTGACTGGCTGTAGGGACAGCAGACACAGTCAAATCACTTAATGTCACATGGCATCCGTGACACTATGCCCTGAGGTTCTGATTCAAAAACTGAAAGGTCTAGTCAGAATCAGCTGGACTGGGTTTTTTTCAGGTAACTTTTCTGTTTTTACTTGCATCTTAGTAGTGATGACAAAAGTACCTGTACTTTGGTACCAAGTTGATACTAAAATAAAAAAGATGTAACGATACCAGTGTTTCTGCAGTACAGGTAGTACAAAGCATAAACTTAATTTGAGCATTGCACACTGTGCTTGTTTTAGTAGATGACAGAAGAGAGCACACATTTACTGTGAGTCGCACGGCACCCGTAGACTATACATTTAGATAATTAAATCACAAAATTTTGCACTTTAATAATAACACTGGGCCACACAACCAACATCTTAACCGAAGGTGTGAAACTACCCTCAAACACACAGAACGGAAAAGCCTTCTCGTCAAAATAAAAGCTTGATTTAAAAAAATAGCTCGACGGGAGAATTGAAGACATCATGACAGAAGTATATTACTACTGTATACTACAAGTATTTACTGTAATAATAATAATAATTATTATTATTATTCTAAAGCAACAACTCACAAGCAGGAGTGCTGTTTTACTGAATAGAAGTTCTTATCAATGTTTTAATTTATAATGTAATTCTCTGTTGTGCAGTACTTTATTTGAGAAGTGGACTCAAGATGGTGCCGAGTATGGCTGCTGCGTTGCGAGCTCCAACACAACATTGTAGTGTTTTGTTTGTTTTGTTTACAATTCTTATGTTTTTTGTCTTGGATGTTGTCTGCCTTATTGTCTACAACAGACAAACACTTTTGGACATTGGTTCTGCAATTACACACCGTAAATCGGACTTCAAATTCCTCAATGCCGACCTGCTGTTTACAAACACATCAGCAGAGCCCTTTGTCTGGGCTGCCCGGCCGTGAAAACGCAAAAGGAAAAGGGGAAACAGAGCTGGCCTTCTCATCAGAGTAAGACTTCGTGCAAATCGACCTCCGCTACCCAGTATTCTACTGGCAAATGTTCAGTCTCTGGACAACAAGCTCTGCGAGCTGAGAGCACGGATCTCTTTCCAACGAGAGACGAGGGACTGCTGCATTATCTGCCTAACAGAAACTTGGATGTCTGCTGAGATTCCAGATTCAGCCATTGAACCCGCAGGGTTCTCCGTGCACTGAGCGGACAGAGCAAAAGACCTCTCAGGTAAAAGCAGAGGTGGTGGTGTATGTTTTATGATCAACAAATCCTGGTGTGATCAGAGGAATGTACATTCTATCAAGTCTTTCTGCTCTCCTGATATGGAATTTCTCATGCTTCTGTGTCGACCATTCTGGCTACTGAGGGAATTCACAGCGGTCATTATCACTGCTGTGTACATCCCGCCACAAGCCGACACAGACCGGGCACTCAAGGAACTGTATGGGATTATAAGCAAGCTGGAAACCACGCACCCTGAGGCTGCGTTCATTGTGACTGGGGACTTTAATAAAGCCAGTTTCAAATCAGTCACACCAAAATACCACCAACACATTAGTTTTAACACACGTGGGGACCGGGTTTTGGACCATTGCTACTCGCCCTTCCGGGACGGCTACAAATCCCTCCCCCGCCCACCATTTGGCAAATCGGACCACTCTTCCATTCTGCTTCTTACAGGCAGAAACTGAAACAGGAAGAACCCACCCTTAGAACGATCCAGTGCTGGTCAGACCAATCAGACTCTACGCTACAAGACTGTTTTGATCACGTGGACTAGGAGATGTTCCAGTCCACCTCTGATGACAACATCGAGCTTTACGCTGATAGCATAACGTGTTTCATCAGAAAGTGCGTAGAGGATGTCGTTCCATCCAGAACAATACGGATCTACCCAAACCAGAAACCTTGGACTAAAAGCGATGTTCCCGCAGCACTTGATGTGCGGACCTCCGCTTTTAATTTCGGGAATGCGGAGGAGCATAAACAAGACAGTTATGCCATCAGAACAGCAAAACGTCAGTACAGGAACAAGATCGAAGGACATTTCAACACCACCAACTCTAGAAGCATGTGGCAGGGAATTAATATCAATCACAGACTTTAAATGGAATAAAAACTCCGCCGTGAACACCGCTGCCTCTCTCCCGGATGAGCTAAATACGTTTTATGCTCGTTTCGAGGGAAATAACACCGCCCTCACGGAGAGAGCTCTCACGGCCGAAGTTACAGAGGAATTAGTCCGACGGGTGAATATCCGCAAAGCCACGGGTCCAGACGGCATTCCAGGCCGCGTCATCAGAACTGGCTGGTGTTTTTACGGAAATTTTCAACCTTTCCCTCTCTTTGTCTGTAGTCCCCACATACTTTAAAACGTCCACCATTGTGCCTGTTCCAAAGCAATCCAAAATCACTTGCTTAAATGACTGGCGTCCTGTTGCTCTGACCCCCATCATCAGCAAATGCTTTGAGAGACTAATCAGAGATTACATCTGCTCTGTGCTGCCTCCATCACTAGACCCACTGCAGTTTGCTTACCGCAACAACCGCTCCACTGATGATGCCATTGCATCTACAATACACACTGCTCTCTTCCACCTGGAAAAAAAGAACACTTATGTGAGAATGCTGTTTGTAGACTACAGCTCAGCATTCAATACCATAGTGCCCTCCAAGCTTGATGAGAAACTCCGGGCTCTGGGCTTAAACAGCTCACTGTGCAGCTGGATCCTGGATTTCCTGTCAAGCAGATGCCAGGTGGTTAGAATGGGCAGCAACATCTCCTCAACACTGACCCTCAACACTGTAGCCCCGCAGGGCTGTGTTCTCAGCCCACTCCTGTATTCCCTGTACACACATGACTGTGTGGCAACACACAGCTCCAATGCCATCATTAAGTTTGCTGATGATACGACGGTGGTAGATCTGATCACTGACAATGATGAAACAGCCAACAGAGAGGAGGTGCACACTCTGACACACTGGTGTCAGGAGCACAACCTCTCCCTCAATGTCAGTAAGACAAATGAGCTTGTGGTGGACTTCAGGAGAAGAGATAGAGAACACAGTCCCATCACCATCAATGGAGCACCAGTGGAGAGAGTCAGCAGCTTCAAGTTCCTGGGTGTCCACATCACTGAGGAACTCACATGGTCCATCCACACTGAAGCCGTTGTGAAGAAGGCTCATCAGCGCCGCTTCTTCCTGAGATGGCTGAGGAAGTTTGGAATGAACCGCCACATCCTCACACAGTTCTACACCTGCAGTGTAGAGAGCATCCTGACTGGCTGCATCTCCACCTGGTACGGCAATAGCACTGCCCACAACCGCAAAGCACTGCAAAGGTTGGTGCGAACTGCCAAACACATCATCGGAGTTGAGCTTCCCTCCCTCCAGGACATATATACCATATACATATATATGTGAAAAAAGCTTGGAGGATCATCAGAGACTCCAGCCACCCAGGCCATGGGCTGTTCTCACTGCTACCATCAGGCAGGTGGTATCGCAGCATCAGGACCCGCACCAGCCGACTTCATGATAGCTTCTTCCCCCAAGCAATCAGACTTTTGAACTCTTGATCTCCCATGATCAAAATACATCAGCACTGCACTTTATTATTCTTACTCTTATATCTCACACCAGACTGTCATAAATTATATTATTATTATATTATATTCTCTCTTAAAAACACACTGGCAACTTACTATCAACCAACAGCCTGAATGTCAAGACAGTACAATACAACCTACTGTATATTTTATATATACTATATATACTATTTTTATTGTATAATGTGTATTCTGTATTGTGTGTATTGTATACTGTACATTGTATGTTATTATTTGTATATTGTGTTGTGTGTAATTATGTGTATAATAGACTTTAATTGTGTTGTGTTAATCTGATGTTTATTGTAAATTGGTACTGTCTCATCACTGTCACGACTGCTATGTTGCTCAGAATTGCACCCAAGAATTTCACACACTATTGCACTTGTGTATATGGTTGTGTGACAAAAAAAGTGATTTGATTTGATTATTTGACAAAATAAAACCAATTTTGTGTTTTAGTATTGCTGTGAGGATCTTTACAGAAGCACTTAATTTGATCAAAAAAAAAAAAAAAAAAGAAATGAATTGTATGTTAAAAAGTAATTGTTCTATTTTCATTCAGTTCAATGTGTTATTTATTCATTTATTCACACTATTTTGATGATGATATTTATTACATTTTAAAACATGGAACAGAAAACAGAATTCAAATTAGAATCAAATAAAGTTGATTTCATAGGGTCCTATTTAAAAAAAAAAAAAAAACTAACATTTTTTTCACTTAATTGAGAAACACTACATGAAAACATGCAAATGTTATAATTTACTATTTACATTGATACATTTAACTTTGTTAAATAAGCTAAAGGAGTGTTTTCAATTACATATTACCTTTTGTGGTATCGTAATTTGTATAAAGAATCGTAAACGTTTACAGGTATTGGTAACAACTGCTGAAATGTTGGTGTTGTGACAATCCTACACCTTATGTATGAGATAATGTGAATATTCACAATCTGTGTAAAGCACAGAGTCACAAAGTCCTTAAGGTAATTCAGAAATACATTGGGGTCCAAAAGTCAGAAACCCCATTAAATATATGGATTCAAAATCTAATTTAAACAGAAAAATCACAGACAGTTTCAGAATTTTGCAAAGAAAATAAAATGCTGAAATGTTATTGTAGAGCCGAGGAGGGCGGGGCCGGGCTGGAATGAGACACACCCGGTCCCCAATCAGCCTGATGGGGCGCGCGAGGGATAAAGGCGGCCGGGGACGACAGTTCGAGAGAGAGAAAATTACAGGCAGCTGTACTGTGTGTTTTTGGTTGTGTGTTTTGTTTAAATTGTTTATTAAATTATTATTTAAGTTGTCAAGCCGGTTCTCGCCTCCTTTCCACTAAACCCCCTTACAGTTATGATGTAAAATGTGCAAGAAATATGCATTTCTAAGCCACTCATCCCCCAAAAAAAAAAAAAAAAAAAAATTAAACTTGTGAGATTGACCATGTTAACTCCTTTGTACAAAAGGTCAGATTTACTTGCTTCCTTGGAAGCACACAAGATGCTCTTTGGAACATTCTCAAATAATTCTGGAATTACATGTATCATCAGGATTTGAAAAAACTTCAGATGTCACCTCAAATGCATGCTGTCATTAGAGCAAAAGGAGGAACTAAAAAACACAGAAATTCTGAAATTAATATTTGTCAAATGTGTATTTGTCAAATTAATATTAGTTAAAATGAATAATGCTAATATTTAAAATCCAGCTTTTTATTTTGTTATTCTTAAAATATACTGTATTTTGTAATTAAAATAGAAAAATGCAAAATATTTGCATCTTCACTATGGTCTCAGACTTTTGGATCACACTGTACATCACCATTTTTGGATCTGACTGTACATTAACATTTCCTTTTAAAGTGAGTCTTAAATGAAAAAGAACTGGACAAACATTGTTGCTGAGCAAGCATAAAAAGTCTACAGCCAGCTAAAATCTTCAAGACAGACAATTAATGGAGCATTAAAATGTAGAAAAATTAGAACCTCTTTCTAGGAGCCATTTTAGAGGGTTCCAGAAAAGGGAGGCAAACCCCACAGGCACATTATCGTGACTGAGGGAATTTTTAGATATTTATTTTGCCCATGTGAGTGTTTATTAAAAGCCCAGCTGCACATTGATGCGTGCTGTTATTTATGCATGCTAGTGTCCATTAGAGACTTCTTCTTTTCCGTCCTACAGTTTTAGCCATCCGTCCATCCATCTCCTCACTTTAGGACAACCTTTTCCTGCCCGTGCATTATTTTAATCTCCAGCACCAGAAAATGTGCTATTTTACATGCACTCAATTTTATAACCTATCATTTTTTAGTCAGGCATTAGAGAAGGCACTTCATCTAAGATTTATGCCTGACGGTTTCCCCCTTCCACCCCTCAATCTAATGGTATAAAAGAGACAAAGTTTTAAACATTAAAATGAAAACCATTTACAACTATGATCAAAAGAGAACATTCGTGCATTAAAGTTTAAAGGCAAGGAGAAGTATGGACGTGCAGACACAGGAAAGAGGGAGGGGAAAGATAGAAGTAAAGAGGAGAAGACACGAGATGCTAGCAAATAATCCTACTGAAAGAAGAAAGAGCTATAAAGTGCTTTTGCGCTCCAGTGCAAAACGCTGACCTGTAATGAATCTGAACTAGTTTCCGTGCTTACATCACTTTGATCCTCCTCTCATCGGCCATTCCGAGCACTTTGTGCAGTTATGTCTTAAATAAATGCTGTGTTTGGGTGGGGTGATGGTATTTCTAGATAGTACCAATTTGGTGAATCCCAAACACAAAACAGCTGTGGTATGTTGAATGTGGTGCGTATCATTAACTGATTTCATAACATCTTCTTGTTAAGTTTCACTTTACAGGCTCTGTAAGTGCCTTGACAACATTTCTGTAATTACTCTTTTTATATGGTCTTGTTTTGGGTTAACTGTTTTGTTAGTTGATGAGTTTAAAAGAACTTGAGACACCTTGATACACATTATATATATATATATATATATATATATATATATATATATATATATATATATATATATATATATATATACTGTATATGTGAATAGAAATATTTAGCTCAGTATCTGCATTTTGTGACCTTGATTTAGCATCCTGACTAAATTGATTAATCATTCTCAAGTTTCATTTGACGACAGAACAGAAATTTTCAAATGCGATTTCTGAGCCAATAAGAAAGGCTTGATCCTCACACACTGTATGAGTCAGGACTCTTACCTTGCAGGTTCTGAAGGGGGAGTGTCATGATTCCTCCAGCAGCAGCAGCTGCCACCAGGCCCTGTATGTTGGCAGCGGTTGGCACAGACAGAACTAGGCCCTGCTGCCCACCCAGATGCCCACCAGCATTAAAGGGGATCAGAATGGGTTGGTTCAGACCCGGGGCACCACCGGACATCACTCCACTAACAGCCGATGCCAGCTGCTGGGCAACCAGTAGAGACTGAAAGAGAGAATGTTAACATCTTTAAAGCCAGTTTTGCAGATGTATGACATGTAGATTGTAAGTGATGTAAATGTTGTTGTTTTTTCAATGACTTAACACCATTTTTATTTTACTTTTTTGTCCGGATCTATTAAGTTTTTATTAAGTTAAATTAAAAAATACATTACAAATGCAATTCACACAAAACAAATACTTGAATACAGCTTTACTATTGTAGTAGAGTTTTTATTATATATATTTTTATTTATTTATTTCAGAGTTCTAAGTCATTTTGTTATTTTTATGGGGCTTTAAGTAAAAAAAATTATTAAATTAAATAAAAAAATAAAAGTCTAATTTAAAGCTTAAATAAAAAATAAAAAAAGACGATGAAGAAGAAATTTGGCATAAGTAGTTTGGATTCTCTTTTATTACTATGCATTTAAAAGAAGGCAGTGAAATGTTTCTTTTTAAATATTATTAATATTTGAAAAACCACCACATAAAAGTCAGGTGGTGCAACCACCATGCATGTAGCCATTTTGTTTTCATGTGAAAAGAAAACCATGAAACAGAGAAGACCCCATTTAAATCCTCATGATTGTGTGTGAAGTTTTATATATATATATATATATATATATATATATATATATATATATATATATATATATATATAATTTGAATTTTTTTATGAAAAGGCGCATTTCGTTCACATCAAATGGAGTAATCGTAAAAAAAAAACTTCTTGATATTTGTACATCAAAAATTTATATTTTAAAATATCAAAATATTGGACGAAGTATTCTTATATTATATTATCATCCACACAAAACCTACCCCACCAACAGAGTTGAACAACAGAAAATGAACACAACTCAAATTATGTACAAAATATGGTAGTTGTAAGTGTATTATGACAGAATTTATTAGCTTCTTTTTATGGAGTTTTGACAGACATAATTGCGCTCACACTTTCATTTCGCGCTCACCATGCCTCGCAGTGCAAGGCAGGTGTTCAAATGGCAGCTGTCTTGCCGCTGCAATCATGTTACAAAGTTCCGAGTTCTACCTGTGCTTTGCGGGCATGTTCTACTGCTGTGCAACACTGATCAAATGCTTGGCGCTGGTATCAGCAGAATGTCTCCCGCCATCTGTTTTTCCGACGGCCAATGCATGTGACATTAGCAGCTTTTGCACGAACTGACTCTCATGAACTATGGTTTATTCAAAGGGTCATATTACGTGTTAACGGCATTAAAAAAAAATTGTGGCGTTAAACGAATTAACACGTTAACTTCAACAGCACTAGTATATATACAGTGTATATATATATATATATACAGTACTGTGCAAAAGACATTTGCCTTAAGCTGGTTATTTATATCTGCTACTTTAGTGTGTCAATAGGAAATATACATTTTATACTCCTAAACATTCCTTTTGCAAATAGAATAGATTAGAAGAACAGGAAGCCCTGCAACAGATGGCATGGCCCTCATAGAACCCCCCACTGAACATCGGGTCAGTCTGGGATTACACGGAGAGACAGAAGTAACTGAGGTAGCCTAAATAGTTAGAAGAACTGTGGTGAATTCTCCAAGAAGCTTGGAACATCCTATCTGCCAACAACCAAGAAAAACTGTGTCCAGGTTTAAGTAGGAGAATTGGTGCCGTTTTGAAGGCAAAATGATCACACCAAATGTTGATTTAGCTCTTTTTCTGTTTACTGGACTTTGTATGACGTTAATTGATTAATGAAAACTATTTATTATTTTTTTAAGAAATCCTCACTTTGAAAGTGCCTAAAACTTTTGAACAGTACTGTATATATTTATATGAAACCAACATGGACCTAAAGATTACATTTCTATGATCTTGACACATGTTTTAAACAAGATTTTTAAAAAGATTTGTAATTTTAATGAAGAGAGTAATTATATTTGCTGTTCAATTTGGTGACACTAGTGCCACAGAAATGACTTGCTTTACCTTTAAAGGTATTTAAAATATTTTACTCCTAAAGCAATTAATTATAATTTAGAAACATATGCATAAAATCATGAGCACTCACATGAGATGAAGACTCCAGTCAAATCAGTAACATTATAAAAGTTGTTTTATTCTACATGGTGAGGGTCCCCTCATGGGGGCAGCCATGTTAGGATCACATGACCAGCTGAATACTACTCACTTAATATCAGTAACCATCTTGTTATTAGACACTTTTAATTTAGACTCATGGATTAAATTAATTGTGGCTGACTGTGATTAGTGAATTTCTATAATGGCATCTGTAACTGAAAACTGTTGTGTTTGAATGATGCTGCAATCCACGGCCCTATGTGTCAGTGTAAGTCCCAGACAAAAAATTATAAAAAATTATTCATAGCACTTTTAAATTATTTTAAGGTATGACGTGGAATGTCAGTGATCTCAAGAATTTTGTATTTTCAATGTGCAAGTGCAATCTTCCTTTAAATTGGCTCATTTTGAAAAATTTGACCCAAAAAGCAACATTAAAATGTTTATCTTCCACACTTAATTTTGAGACTGATGCACTGGACAATATTTGCTCTATGTGTTTCTTGTGTGATGACAGAACACACTGTTGAGTCAAAAGCTTTTCTTGTAGGGGACCAGTGCATTTTTCTTTTCAATTCACCCTAGCACCGCTTTACACCTCTATACAAAGAACCCGTCTGTGATACAACTCTGAGAACTACCAGACAGTTCTCCCCTCCTTCCTACCAGTCAGCAATTTGTCTCTCTCTATCTCTCTGCCTCACTCTTACACACACAGGCTACATTATCATCAGTCACATTAACATTTAGTGCTGTTCCTTTTGGCTGATCTGATCTTGTACAGTCAACCTAATCTACTGTAGGATTCACAGAGGAGGGCTTTTCCAGTAGAAATTCTACTCTCTAGGGGTCTAACATTTCACTCTTACCTGACACTTCTATGCCCCCATATCTGACTGTTGCATTTGGACCTTGTATAACCGGAATAGTTCACCCAAAAATGATAATTCTGTCATCGTCACTCACTGTTCACTGAAAACTGTGTACTCTGTCAAATCTCACCTGCACTTGTGCATGTCCAAATTCCACGTTTGATGTCATTGATGCCAAACGCCATTGGGTTATGACTTTTAAAATTACTTAATGAATTAAATTTGGTCTGTTTCTTACACAAAGCTATCATACAGCTTACACAGAGTCTTGCAATATAGCTTACAAGTAATATATGCTACTTTTATAATGCTTTCATGCTTTCATTTGTTCTTTTTAGAGCATGGCAGCATAAATCACCATCCACTTTCATTGTATGGAAATGAGCAGTGTGAACATTCTTTAAAATATCTCCGATTGTGTCCCACTGAAGAAAGAGAGTCATTTGAGTTTGGAACATCATATAGGTGAGTAACTGACTACCCCTTTAAAGGTCTCAGGCAAGTAGAAAGCCATCAGCATGCCTGGGTTTGGCATTTTACAGTGAAAACATTGTCACTTTGATAATCTGGAATGCTACACTGTTTCTAAATGATATGAATAAAATAAAAAATAAATAGATTTTTCACAAATAGAATGGAAATAAATGATATGAGGCGCAGTGTTTCAAAGAAAAAAAAGGCTGAATAATATTGTTATATTAAGTCCAAATGGGAGGTTTTAGACTGACACGTTCAAACTGAATTTATAAAAAAAAATTGTGTGATAAAACACGGGTTTACACATTGCTTTTACAATAAATTTACTACGGTAATGAGCATAGAACAAGACTATCCAATTTTCATACCCCCATCAACAGAAAGTGGAAAAACAAACAGACAAAAGGAATTTGTCACATTGAACGACTGAAAATCCAATCTTTTTAACAGAACATACTAGAAGATACCAATTGTCATTTCATTCACTTTGAACATTGACATAAAAAAGAAAGAACGCAAAAACAAAACAATCAATTAACCACTCAAAGAATGACAACAAAGACTCCTCTGACAAAGCAGTGTGACATATGCTTAATCTTGCTGTTTTAAGCGTGTGATGTTGGATTTTTTGAGGCGCAAACTCAAAGATTGTTTGCCAGCATCTCATCTCTATCTCAAAGTCAATGTCATTGCCTAGTTTGCCTCTCTGTTTTAAATCTAGAATCCTTTGCTTTTTGAATAAATCAGTTCAGAAACTCACATGTCTACATAGTATGTTCTTGAAGGCTAGGAATATATACAGTTCAGATCATGTTTTAGCGAAACTTTAACAAATGTGCCTGAAAATGTAAAGTTATTCAATGCATGAGACAAAAATGCATGAGGCATAGGTGACTGGTTCTACAATCCAGAGATCTGTCTGGAAATTAAGGACTGGCAAATGGAGTAAAAAAGAAACTCCATTGTTTCAGGATTTTACCTAATTGTACCTTTAGCCATTTTAGTGTGTTTTTCTTTTAAAATCTTTGAAAGGCTGACATTTGTACATAGAGCAGGATTTTTGGATTCAATTCAGGAATAAGGAATTTTTTTTTATTTTATTTTTTACAAATCAAGTAAACCTCAATGACCTATTATAAGCTCCACTCACTGTATTGAGGAAATTATTAAAAGGCTACTTGACCTAAAAAAATTTTTTTTTAAAACGGGGCTGAACAGCCTCCATCAGAGTCTGAAAATTACTAACATCAGATGGGTAACTGAAGCACAATAACACAACAACTAAAGCAAAATGTACAGGACTATGAATGTTGGATATTTAAAGAACACAGGCACACAGAATGTCAGTTTGTATTAACAACACACTGTATTTTGTCATCCTGCAGATTAAAAGGAAGTTTAAAAAAAGATTGGTGACGATGAGGTGGGCATCTCTCTCTCTCTCTCTCTCTCTCTCTCTCTCTCTCTCTCTCTCTCTCTCTCTCTCTCTCTCTCTCTCTCTCTCTCTCTCTCTCTCACTCTCTCTCTCTCTCTTTTCATGTTAAATTCACTAATGGCTCACACCGTTTTCCCATCAGCCCTCTCTCTAAGCGACAAGGCAGCCAACAAACTGATCTGAACCTCAGCGTGTCTGTGAAATGGGATCCCCCAGGATCAAAACACACTTTAAAATGGCTGAACAACTCTTCACTCAAAATACCCTTGGGTTGTTCAAGTCACGCCACAGCCTCACTTCTCCTAAATTTCCATTTCCATAGACATAAGTAAGCTTTTCAAGGATATTATGGTGTACAGTATTTGTGAAAAACACTAATGGTTTTAAAGATTGTTGCAGCAGTTCTTTATTTATTTATTTATTTATTTAATTGTGCATGTGCTTTTTGTTTTATGCAGCTACTTAATTCTGTTTATTCAGTTACTGTATACTGATTCTTAATGTAAATGACAGTGAGCAAGAAACAATTGCTTCAATCTACACTCAAATCAGTGTTCCCACACCTTTTGATCAATGAATTTCTTTGACTTTCCCGTCATTTTGTATTTACTGTAATTATTAATTTATTTATAAAATTATAATTTACTAGTTAATAAATTATTATATATTATTTTAGAAATTGCATACACAAAGTGCATGCATTTCAAGCTGGTGATATATTTTTCAGATTTTTCTAGCAAAACTAGAATAAGTTCAATTAAATAAAGAAAATCACCATTCATTGTAAAAAAAAATAAAAATTAAAAAAAATTTAAAAAAATGTACAAAAAAAGAAAAAAAGAAAGAAAGACAAAAAAAAGACCTCTCCAACTTAAGGTTTTCTAGTGACTTGTTGCATCCAAATATTTCAACTGGCTCAATAAAAGTTCTGTAAATTGAATATTTTCTATTGTGGCAGCAGACAATGGCTTATTTAGAATTTATACGTTGAGCCAATGGAAAAACTGTTTACAAAAAACATCTCATTGGTTCAATGACATATTTTAAGTTGTAGTAGCTAACTTAATCATTACATGCAATCAACTTGACTGAATTGTTTATTTCTCACTTTCCATGCCTTTTTAATATTTTAATTCAATATTTAATATTCCATTATAATTCCAGGCCTGGAAATGTTACAATTAAAAAATTCCCTGTTATTTCCAGGTTTCCCATGACCATGGGAACCCTGTCAAATGTACAGGTAGTTGCCAGACAATCTTCTGTAAGGAGAAAATGTAAGACCTTACATATCCTTTAAATGAGTTTACCACCATTTAAGGGATTTGTAAGGTCTTACATTTTAGAGAGAAAATGAGACAGTGATCGTGTCAGATGGTTATGCCATGGTACCTTGATATACTGTATATACCAAGGTGCTGAATGATTACCATATTCATATATCAAATTATTTACATGGTACTTCAAGGTACTTCAAAGAAAACATGGCATTACTTACAATCACAATACCAGTTTTCAAAAAAGTCAATACTGAATGTATATGTCCTCAAGAACCTTTGACTGATATGCAGCATGCTGTACCTTCCTGCTCTGGTTTTTGGGATTAAATCATCCTTCCGTTTCCCCAAACCCCCATTCTTCTTTCTAATAGGAAGAACAGAGGGAGCCCAGGAAACGCTGAAAGATTGCTCGTAATCAGACTGATAGCAGCCCTCTGTCAGTGTGCGCGAATGAAGCCAGAGGCACCGCAAAGAGTTGGACCCATGTTGGGCTAACTGCCCTCTTACTGATCCAGTTCCGTAATGACAGTGGTTAATCTGAACATCTGCTAGATGCCTTGAGACGTCACACAGGTCACATAACTACAACACATAGAGGCTGTATCACCTAGATATCACATAGAGACTGTGTCTGTTCCCTGAACTACCAAAAACAAAACACTCACTAAATCATTTAGAAAAAATTTGATTAAGGTCAAACATGAAAAAACAAACAAAATTGAAGATAAACATCATATAAAGGTAGGGCTACTAAACATTAGATGTCTTTCTACCAAAAACTAATTGTAAATTAAATTATTAAAGATCATAGTTTGGATGCGCTCTGTTTGACTGAAACCTGGCTTAAACTGGATTAGTATTGTTTAGTTAAACAATTAAAACAGATTAGTTTAAATGAATCAGCTCTCCCAGGTTATTATTATAAACATTAGCCCAATCTGAAGAGGAAGAGGTGTTGCTACAATTTACAGTGAAGTTTTTGGTGTTACTCAGAGGACAGGAAATAAGTTTAAGTCTTTTGAACTAATAATGCTTAATATGACACCGTTAGATATAAATAAAAAATCTCTGTCGTCTTTTGCACTTGCTACATTATATAGATCACCCAGGCCTTACTCTGGTTTCCTTGGTGAATTTGCTAATTTTCTATCAGATCTAGTAGTTAATGTAGTTAGAGCTTTAATTGCTGGTGACTACATCATTCACATTGATAATGAAAATGACACATTGGGATTAGTATTCATCAATATTCTCAACTCTCTTGGAGTCAAATGTGACAAAATGTGACAGGACCAACTCATCGCCATAATCATACGATATATTTCACTCTGTCATATGGAGTTGATGTTGATATTATAGAAATTTTACCGCAGAGCAGTGACATCTCAGATCATTACCTCGCTACGCTATTGTTTAGGTAGAACTATTCTTTCAACCACTAAAGATAGCTTCACTAATAATCTTCCAGAATTGTCTCACATACTCAGTAAGCCAAAAAAGTCTAGAAGAACTTGATGTAATAACAGAAAGTATCAATACAGTCTTCTCTAGCACTCTTGATAGTATTAATTTTTTAACAGAAAATTAAAGAAAAAAGCCTCTCACCGTGGTACAATGATCACACTCACGCTCTCAAGAGAGCAGCTCGGAAAATGGAGCGCAAGTGGAAGAATACAAAATTAGAGGTATTTCGCGGTGCATGGAAGAATAGTGTCTGTAGCTACAGACAGACACTAAAAGCTGCCAGGTCAGCATATTTTAGCAAACTCATAGAAAATAGCCACAACAATCCAAGGTGTTTATTCAGTACTGTGGCTAAATTTGTTAGGAATAAAGCATCGACTGAACCAGACATTCCATTGCAGCACAATAGTAATGACTTCATGAATTCCTTTACTGATAAAATTGAAATGATCAGAAGTAAAATTGGAACTATGCAATCAACTGTCACATCACCTCAGAAAACAGTGTCTCATAATTTTGCTCACGAGCAACTTCAATCCTTCGCTGTCATAGGTCATGAAGAGCTAACAAAACTTGTCAAAACATCAAAAGCCACAACATGTATGTTAGATCCAATACCAACTTAGCTCTTAAAAGAGGTATTCCCAGTAATCTCAGAACCTCATTTTAATATTAGTAACTCTTCGCTATCCTTAGGACATTTCCCAAGAAACTTTAAAATGGCAGTTATCAAACCGCTTATTAAGAAGCCACAGCTTGATCCCATTTATGTCGAAAATACTAGAAAACGTAGTGTCCTCCCAACTATGTTCATTTCTACCGAGAAATGGAATATATTAAGAATTTCAGTCAGGATTTAGGCCCCATCACAGTACAGAGACTGCACTTATCAGAATTACAATTACTTGCTCTTATCATCTGATCACGGCTGCATTTCTCTTCTAGTGCTTTTAGATCTTAGTGCTGCCTTCGACACGATAGATCACGACATTCTTTTGAATAGACTGGAGAATTATGCTGGCATTAGTGGACTTGCATTAGCATGGTTTAGGTCCTATTTAGCAGACTGCTACCACTTTGTATGTGTAACCGAGGAATTGTCAAATCAAACAAAAGTTAAGTATGGAGTTCCACAGGGATCAGATTTAGGACCTCTGCTTTTCTCCTTATCATGCTTCCCCTGGGAGATATTATCAGGAATCATGGAATAAGTTTCCACTGTTAGGCCGATTATACCCAACTTTTTATTTCTTCTAAATCCAATGAAAATTCACAATTCTCCAAATTAGCAGAGTGTATCAATGAAATCAAAGGTTGGATGGCCAGAAATTTCCTTCTACTCAATTCCGACAAAACAGAGATACTAATTATTGGACCAAAAACCTCTAAAAATAAGCAACTAAAATTTAATTTGACTCTCAATGGATGTACTTTAACATCGACTTCTACAGCAAAGAACATCATGGTTACTGGTGTAACCTCCATTCCCTGATGGAGGGAACGAGACGTTAGTGTTGATGTAGTGACACTAGGGGTCACTCTTGGGAGCCCGAGACACCTCTGGTCTTTGATAAAAGGCCAATGAAAATTGGCGAGTGGTATTTGCATGCCACTCCCCCGGACATACGGGTATAAAAGGAGCTGGTATGCAACCACTCATTCAGGTTTTACGCTGAGGAGCCGATATAAGGTCCAGCCATTTCAGCGGGTAGTTCAGCGTTGTGGCAGGAGGGACCAACGTCTCGTTCCCTCCATCAGGGAACGGAGGTTACACCAGTAACCATGATGTTCCCTATCTGTCACTCACTCGACGTTGGTGTCGATGTAGTGACACTAGGGGTCCCTATACAAAACGCAACAAGGCTGAACTGTGTTACGTGAACTGGCGGTGTGTGGTGGGCAGACTTGCTATGTGCCTCATAGCCAGCACACCAGGTCGACACGTAACCTCCCCCAACACAGTTATGAGTGTCGAACGGCCCTTTTTGGGGACAAGTCGACTACCCAAAGATAGAGACAGGCTTAACCCAGTCGTGGCCTCTTTTCCCCTTCTCTTTTTCCACTCCCTAAAAAAGAAGGGGGATTATCCGACTGGGCCACCAGGTCTAGTCGGGGGGTGTCCCTCCCAAGGGGAAGACACCGCGGAGACCACACCTCGCCCAAAGAGAGGGGGGGATATTTAAGTGGAAAAGTACATCACATGGTCTTTCCAACCATGTGGAGAACCTTCAAGGTAGATCCTGCCCAATGGGGGAGGAGTTACTACAAACATGGAGACTGGGGCAGAGGGGCTCTGCCCAAGGAAGACGCAGTTTGCCAGCAGGGAAACGAACTAGCGGAGGATATAGATCGCATGGGGTTTAGCCTTACAGGGAACCACCACATGCGGAGCACCTACCCCAGAACAGGGCTCTTAGTTAGCACGTGTACTGGGGCGGCAGTGAGTCTCTCCTAAAACTCGACTGCCACAGGGCTCGGAGGAAGTCAACCAGGGAACAAATTTTGTGAACACTACTGGGAATTAATGGCGCACGTCTTCAGCTCAAAAGGAGGTGGAAGGTGCTATGTGCAAGCGATACACCCGGCCGGCTATCCTGGGCTTATCCGCTTGTATTGCGTGCCACTACCTGGGATGAAACTGGTTCCATCCGGAGGTTGTAGAACATTGCAAAGGTGTTGGGTGTTGCCCAGCCCGCTGCTCTGCAAATGTCTGTTAGAGAGGCACCTCTGGCCAGGGCCCAAAAAGCCGCTACACCACGGGTAGAATGGGCTCGTAGCCCTACCGGGGGCAGCATGTTTTGGGCGAGATATGCCATAGTTATGGCGTCAATGAGCCAGTGGGCGATCCTCTGCTTGGAGACAGCGCTTCCTTTCCGCTGTGCACCAAAGCAGACAAAGAGCTGCTCAGAGATTCTAAAGCTCTGCGTGCAATCCAAATAGATGCTTAAAGCACGTACCGGACACAGCGTCGACAGGGCTGGGTCTGCCTCCTCCTGGGGCAGCGCTTGCAGGTTCACCACCTAGTCCCTAAAGGGGTGGGGGGAACCTTGGGCACATAGCCCGGTCAGGGTCTCAGGATCACGTGAGAGTAACCTGGACCGAACTCCAGGCATGTTTCGCTGACAGAGAACGCTTGCAGGTCACCTACCCTCTTGATGGAAGTGAGCGCAGTCAGGAGGGCAGTCTTCAAGAAGAGTGCCTTAAGCTCGGCTGACTGCAAAGGCTCAAAGGGGACTCTCTGTAGACCCTGAAGAACTACAGAGGTCCGATGAGGGAACGAGGCGCGGTCTGGAGGGATTCAGCCTCCTGGTGCCTCTTAGGAACCTGATGATCAGGTCATGCTTCCCTAAGGACTTACTGCCGACTGCGTCGTGGTGTGCTGCTATGGCAGCAACTTACACCTTCAAGGTGGAAGGGGACAGCCTCCCTTCCAACCTCTCTTGCAGGAAGTAAAGCACTGATCCGACTGCGCATCTCTGGGGGTCTTCCCGATGGGAAGAATACCACTTAGTGAACAGACACCACTTAAAAAGCATACAGGCGCCTCGTAGAGGGGGCCCCAGCCTGAGTGATCGTGTCTACCACCGCAGGTGAGAGACAGCTTAGGTCTTCCGCGTCCCATCCAGGGGCCAGACATGGAGATTCCAGAGGTCTGGGCGCAGGTGCCAGATGGTGCCCCTTCCCTGAGAAAGAAGGTCCTTCCTCAGGGAAATTTGCCAGGGGGGAGCTGTTGCGAGGAGCGTGAGGTCCGAGCATCATGTCTGGGCGGGCCAGTAGGGTGCTACCAGGACGACCTGCTCCTCGTCCTCCCTGACCTTGCACAGGGTCTGTGCAAGCAGGCTCACTGGGGGAAATGCATATTTGCGAATGCCAGGGGGCCAGCTGTGTGCCAGTGTGTCTATGCCGTGGGGGGCCTCGGTCAGGGCGTACCAGAGCGGGCAGTGGGGAGGATTCTTGGGAGGCGAACAGGTGCACCTGTGCCTGTCGAATCGACTCCAAACCAGCTGGACCACCTGAAGGTGGAGTCTCCACTCTCCCCTGAAGTAACCTGTTGTGACAGCGCGTCAACTGTAGTGTTGAGGTTGCCCGGGATGTGAGTGGCTTGCAGCGACTTGAAGACGGCAGGCGAGTTGTGACATACAACGAGAGCGCAAACCACCTTGGCGGTTGACATATGCTACCGTTGTTGTGCTGTCTGTCTGAACTAACACGTGCTTGCCCTGGATCAATGGCCGAAACCTCCGCAGGGCGAGCAGAATTGCCAACAACTCGAGGCAGTTGATGTGCCAATGCAGTCGCAGTGAAATCCACTCTAACCGACGCTCGTGGCTGCCTGGGAAAGCATCTCCGCATCAGCCTGTGACTGGGCAATCGACCCCAAAGGGAGGAGCCCAGCTGAGGCTTCCGACAGGATGAGCCCGCTCTCCGATGCTGCGCTCAAGAGCTCATCACTTTCGCGGGCTCCGAATAAGAGGTTGAACAGACGAGCGTGCTGGGGAATGGGAGGTCCGCGGGGGGATACCCGGCGGAGGCTGTCCCATTGGGGTTCCCAAATCGCCCCCAGTTCTAGCCGCGCTGGCCCCATACCCGTGGGTAAAAGGACCGAGGCGGGAGCCTCTGGGGTGGCTCGTTTTCTTACGAAGGCGAGCCGCGACCGCAATGTTGCCATGGACATATTCTCGCAATGAGAACATGACAATCCACGAATGCTGTATCTGCGTGAGCAGTGCCCAGACACGAAAGACAGTGATCGTGACCGTTAGAAGGCGAGAGATAACGAGCACAACCAGGAATAACACACACTCGGAAAAGCATCTTTAAAAAGACGCGTCTTTAAAAAGACGTTCCGTGTGTGCGCTCTTTTAGAGAAATATATACTCTTTTAGAGAGGAAAAATGCTCTTTCAGAAAATATACTCTCTAGTTTTTCTGCCAAAGCGCCCAGGGGCGTTCTCTGCAGTGTACCAGTGCAGAGGGGGGAGAAGCTGCTGAAATGCGCCGTCAGATCCAGCAGATGTGAATGAACAGTAGTATTCAGCTCAATGAGCATGACCGTTCGGCTCCGAAGAGAAAATCTGAATGAGTGGTTGCATACCAGCTCCTTTTATACCCATATGTCCGTGGGAGTGGCATGCAAATACCACTCGCCAATTTTCATTGGCCTTTTATCAAAGACCAGAGGTGTCTCGGGCTCCCAAGAGTGACCCCTAGTGTCACTACATCGATACCAACGTCGAGTGAGTGACAGATAGGGAACATAGGTGTTATATTTGATACCAATCTGTCCTTTGAAAATCAAATTTCCAATGTTTGTAGAACAGCATTCTTCCACCTGAGAAATATTGCTAAATTACGACACATGCTCTCTGTTGCTGATGCTGAAAAACTAATTCATGCGTTTATGATCTCAAGACTAGATTATTGTAATGCATTACTGGGAAGATGTCCAGTAAGTCCAATAAATAAACTTCAATTGGTTCAAAATGCAGCTGCCAGAGTGCTGACTAGAACCAAGAAATATGATTATATTAGCCCAATTTCATCGTCGTTACATTGGCTAGCTGTTAAATTTTATATTAATTACAAAATTATTTTAACTACAATGCTTTGAATGGTCTAGCTCCACAGTACTTAAGTGACCTTCCGAAATGCTATATTCCATCATGTTCATTATGATCACAAAATTCTGGCTTGTTAATAATGCCAAGAATATCAAAATCCACAAAAGGAGGTAGATCCTTTTCATACTTGGCTCCTAAACTATGGAATAGTCTCCCTAACACTGTTCGGGACACAGACACACTCACTCAGTTTAAGTCTAGACTAAAGACTCATCTATTGAGCCTGGCATACACCTAATTTATCCTTCATCTCACAATTAGGCTGCTTTAGTTAGGTCTGCTGGAACCAGAAACATCCTTCATGATCTATAACTCTGCATAAAATTGAATGGCATCTATGCTAATATTATTCTATTTGTTTCCATGTTTCAACCTTGGGATTCATATCCTAAGGTTACCAGAGCCGCCCAGATCCAGCTCCAATCCTGCTTGGTGTCGGACTCCACTGCTACGTGTCGTTGAGAGATGATAACAAACTACAACCGGTGCCAGCCAGACATCACTTCAGTCTTTTGACTTCAGAGGATGAACTGATGCCTTCTCCAACTGTATGACATAGGATACTTCATATGCCACTGCATGAACCTTGGATTTAGGATGGACCCCACTGAACCTCACCAAAATGACCTGCAGGTTGAACTGTGATGCACCTCATTAATATCTGCCTGCATCAGCTTTGTCTATTGATGGACTACACTCTTGAAATGGAATACACAGACTATCGTTTAATTGCCAACAAACGCCTTCATCAGCCAACTAACAAAGGACAATGCATCTATGTGAACTTCTGCAGTTAATCCAGACATTAGTCATTAATCTTAAAATAAAAAATATATAAAAAAAAAAATATATATATATATATATATATATATATATATATATATATATATATATATATATATATATATATACTGTATATACTGTATATATATTCATTTTTTTTTTTTTTTTTTTTAAACACTGGACCTTAACACTTACTTAATTTACAAATTTAAAACCAGAGGGGAACTGGCCCCCACAGTGAGCCTGGTTTCTCCCAAGGTTATTTTTCTCCATTAACCAACATCTTATGGAGTTTTGTGTTCCTTGCCACAGTTGCCTTCGCTTGCTTACAGGGGTTCTAAATACAAAGATTATTCAATTATTTAATTTCTATACACAATTTACAATAATATTTAATCAAAATACACAATGACACTCTAAGACTTTATAGATATTACAGTTAATTTCTTTGATAATGCATGAACTTTGAAACAATGTATGTTGTGAAAAGTGCTATACAAATAAAAATGACTTGACTTGACAGTGCACACAATATCTATCTCTAGAGTGAGAATCCATCAAAACATATTGATCCAGAAACAAGGGAATTGGCCATGGCATAGGAAGAGTGTAGTGTGGCTGAAAAGTGTTTGTTTCTGTGGGACTGTCCTGACAGGGTTCATCTATTAAGGCAGAGCTCAAGGACACAGAGGAGACAAGGTCCTGGACATCGCTGCTGCATGTTGGGCTGGATATGGCATCATTCTCCTTCTTTTTAAAGAGATTGTTTGTTCTCCTCATTTTAAAAAAGTGGATATGTGCTTCTGTGTTGCTTCCTGTCGGTGTGATAATATTTGTTTGTTTTTCTGAACATTTGTTGGGTGTTGACTTATGCTATTCAAAGTCAACATAAATCTCTGGTCTCTACCCATTTTGCTTGTGTGATGTGACGTATTTCTGGGTGAAACAGGATATTTAACTGGGGGAAAACAATTAGGGCGGGACTTGATTTTATCCATCTGGAATTTATTGGAATCTGAAGAGTAAGTGTCAGAATGGAGCCAGAATGCAAAGACCTGGATGCGTGTTTGCAAACAACAAGATTTAAATAAAAATTTGGCTATTGTTAAACATTAACCCTCGGAGACACAGAATAACAGAATTGCAACATTTGTTTAAAGCAATTAAATATCATCTAATTTAATTTACTATGGGTAAAACAACTCGTAACAACAGGTGACACCCTGAACTGTATTACAACAAATTTTGGTGGGGAAAAAAAATTATATTCACACAGTGGAGCCTATTCAGTAAATTATAGATAAACTATTCCAAATTATTTGTTTTCTGAGTAGTTCTTTAATTAAAACAAGACTTTATTTTATGGTGTTCATGGTATATAAAATATACTGCCTTGCATAGAGATGGGTATTTTGATTATACCAGCATATATACAGTATCATCAATATGTATAGTCCTTATTAGTTTTAAATAGTCAAAAAAGTCTTAACCAATCATGCATTTACCCTTCCTGCTTGTAAGAAATTATTTTAATATAGTTCTTTGTGTTGAATTGTGCTGTTAATTCAAAACTTGCACTTTTTGCAGTTTTGCAATCGTAAATGCCCAGCATTGTAATTTTGCAACAGTTTTTCAAAATCCACCCAAACCAAAATATATAAATATATAATGTATAATCATTATCAATGCTTGGGTTTCTAATGGTTGACTAATAGCCTGCATGGCTAATATCACAACAGTGGAAAATAAATGTTTCTGAGGAAGAGCAAGTTATTGCATTTAAGGGTTATGAAGACAGTAAACAAAACTGAATAGTGTTCAACCAATCGTTTGATTTCATCATGTTATTCCAAAAAAATAAAAAAAAGTCATATTCATCAGTGCACGTTATTCTACAGAAAAAACAAAAAACAAAAAAAAACATTATGCATTATTTCTTCAAAACGTATTTACATAATAAAATGTGTTCCAACTCTAAATGAATCAAGCCCATTCAGCATATTTAGCCACATTTTTACTAATAGGACCCTTACTACACATATTTCTTTATGTTTTTATGAAAACTAGTATTGCGCTTGTTTAATATTATAAACCCCAACAATCATTTACCATTTGTTTTGTTTATATGATGCCTTAGATGCTTTAAAGTCAACATGAAATTTAAACTGACCCTATTTACTTTATATACCTTCCTGGTCTTACTGTGCATGTTTCATCATTCATCAAAAAGCACAAAATTTGCTCAACCACAGAAATTACTTTTGCCCCTTATTTTTCAACCTTTACCCCTCCATCCACCCAACTCCATTCTGGGATGTAAAGTCATGTTGAATAGTGAATAGTGTGTACATGTGTGTGTTATCTCACCTGTGGTCCTACTGGGTATGTAGGGTGAGTTTGGCCCAGATGCCCATGTTCTGTGGGGCTGCTGCTTGTATCAGACTGAACCGAACCAACTCTCCCCCCTGAGAGCGAGAGAAAGAGAGAATTATTTGTCCATTCTTAAATAATATAGTCCTTTTAAAATAAAATTCACCACCATTCTCCAAAAAACTGCACATCATTGCAAGCTATTTCCCATTTTTTCCTCCCATAATCACAAGCACAAACACTCAGAAGCCGTGTCATGCTGTGATGGCAGTGAGCCCTCAGTATGGTGCTCTGTAACTGCTGTAGTAAAGTGTTTTACCAATAAAAGAGTCTGCACACCATGCATTCTGCGCTAAACACACATCAGCAGTGTTACACACATCAGAACGTCTCCGTAATTCAGTGACTCAAACCGCACATCAATTTACATGCCGGAGCTCTCTGCTGATCTGTCAACATACACAAGTAAACACACACACACAAACAAGTCTGACATGAGATACCTCATGCCTCAACACAGATTCTACACACCTGCACACACAGTATAGACTGATAGAAGCACCAAGCAAGAAAACTGAACATGATTTCTTCAATATAATAAGTGTTTAAAACTTAAAATTAAAATAAATAAATATGAAAAGCATTAGTGAGTAAATTAAACATTGTTTTAATATCAAAGTTCTCATGTCAACCTCATCAAAGAAAGTCAAAGCTCCTTTCTCAAAAGAAATATAATAATAATTTGTGGGCAAGATCGGATCAAGAAAACCACTTTATTTTGATCTTGTAAAGCAGAAAGATTCTGACAAGTTATCCAGGTAACTACTAAACAACAAGAGCAACTCATCCCTAATTTGTAAAAACAAACAAAAATTACATTTACATTAATGCACTTACAAAGGGGCAAGCCATTTCAGCTTAACACAGACAAGTTTAGTTAAACGCTTTTATCCCTTAAGTCTCATGTTAATACTGTATGGATAATGTCTTAATCTTGTAGTTATACTTTTGAAAAGTATTTTAACATTTAATCCAGTTTATTGCCTTGCCCCATAGACTTCTGTTGTGCATTACTGTAAACACTATTGTTGAGGGATGAGTCAAAATTATCTTTTTGTGGTAATTCACAGCATGTCACAGATAGTGTCCAGAGATCTTATCATATTGAACCTGGAACATTCCTTTAAGTCATTCATTGTTCATTGTGGAGCATCGAGATTGCTTTGCTTTCTAAATATATTATTAAGACAATGCACTGTATATCTTTCTATTTTTTATTTACATTAAATAGCTCTTAAAGGGATAGTTCACCCAAAAATGAAAATTCTCTCATTATTTTCTCACCCTCATGATATCCCAGGTGTGTATGACTTTCATTCTTCACCAGAACACATTTGAAGAAAAATGGAAAAAATTCTTAGCTCAGTAGGTCCTTAAAATGCAAGCTCAAAAAATCACAGTCAGCATAAACGTCATCGAAACGACTCCAGCTTTTAAATAAATGTCTTCTATAGCGATACGATCGCTTTAGGCACAAAAAAGAGAAATATTTAAGTACTTTTTTTTTAAACTATAATCCAGCGTGAGGATAAACTTCAGGAGAGGGTGGAGTCCAAGTGGTCTCTTGTGTGACGTATTCGCATTGCCATGTTACAGACGTAATCTCACGTTCTCCACTCGGTTGAGACATCCAGGATGAGCACACAAATGCACCATTGTGAGTAAAAAAACAGATAAATACAGATCTAAACCAAAACCAACCAAGCTACTGTACAGCGTTCCTCCTTCTCACTTGTAAACAGCGCTGCTCTTCCGGCTGTGATGCACTTGCCTCAGTTCTCGTGTGTTTCAAATGCCAGTGGGATGATGTCATACACGTGTACCGCTCCTGACCAGAAGCATGATTTAGTTCAAAAAAGTACCTAAATATCTATCTTTTTCACACCAAAAGCGATCGCTTCACTTTAGAAGACATTAATTTAACCGCTGGAGTCGTATGGATGACGTTTATGCTGACCGTCTGTTATTTTTGGACCTTCAAATGAGAAATCTTCATTCACTTGAAGTTAAGGACCTACTGAGTTAAGAAATGTTTCTGTTTTTCTTCAGATGTGTTCTGGTGAAGAAAGAAAGTCATACACACCTGGGATATCATGAGGGTGAGTAAATAATGAGAGAATTTTCATTTTGGGGTGAACTATCCCTTTAAGAAACTGGTTAGTTTCTCCACTTTCAACAGCTTTGTTAGAGTTGGGCTGGTGTCAGGATTAAAAGTCAAAGTTCATCACACTAACTTGAATACAACATTATTCAGATATGTTATGTATAATTGATTCATGCAGCTTTATAGTCTATTTAACCAGTCAATGTGATTTTTGGAGCTACAAGGTCTGATCACCATTCACTTCATTGTATGGACATACAGAGTTGAAATATTCTTCTAAAAATCTTCATTTGTGTTCTGCAGAAGAAGGAAAATCATACACATCTGGGATGGTATGAGGGTGAGTAAATGATGAAAAAATTGTAATTTTAAGATAGACAATTGTAACTATCCCTTTAAAGTAATTACCCATTAAACAAGTTTTTTTTTACAGTAGCATTTTTACATTCTTTTATAGTTAAAATTACGGACATGTTTACTCTTTTCACATAACTGGTAACACTTTACAATAAGGTTCCATTTGTTAACATCAGTTAATGCACTAGGTATCGTGAACAAACAATGAACAATATATATTTTTTACAGCATTTATTAATCTTAGTTAAAGTTAGTTAATAAAAACACAATTGCTCATTGTTGGTTCATGTTAGTTCATTGTGCATTAACTAATGTTAACAAATATAACTTTTGATTTAAAAAAAAATATATTAGTTGGCTGTATTTTGAAATTAACATTAATTAACAAATGCTGTAAAAGTATTGTTCATTGTTAGTTCATGTTAACTGATGTTTAACTAATGAGTACATTAAAACAGCTATACTGACAAAACTAACTGGAAATAGCTTGCGTCATTACATTCATTTTTGCTGTAAAACTTTGAGTTTGTTCCACTGTTTCTAAACTTTCACTGTTTATGTACTTGTACATTTAACAACAGGATGGCAGCAATTGACAAAGATAAACAAAGCAATTGATTTAAAATGGTTCTTCTCTGAAAAAGGCTTCTTTGAGAATCACCATGGTAAAATATCCTCATTATTCCAGAGATTATTCCATTAAGACACCCGCCTCACTGCTGTGGGAGCCATTTAGAGGTGCATTTAAATGTGAGCATGCACAACACTACATGTAAAACATAACCTAAAATGACATTAAAATGTGTTATCAATGACTTCATGCCTCATTCCATGATTAGAATTTACACAAGATCAGTAAAAGAAGCAGTTTTAACAACTCAATGACAATTTAAAGTAATGTACACTGGTGGCCAAAAGTTTGGAATAATGTACAGATTTTGCTGTTTCAGAAGGAAATTTATACTTTAATTCACCAAAGTGGCATTCAGCTGATCACGAAGTAAAGTCAGGACATTACTGATGTAAAAAAGAGCACCATCACTATTTGAAAAAAGTCATTTTTGATCAAATATAGACAGGCCTTATCTTTGAGTAATCATGCTAAATGCTAATTTGGTACTAGAAAATCACATGCCATTATATCAAACACAGTTGAAAGCTATTTGGTTCGTTAAATGAAGCTTAACATTGTCTCATCAGAGTTGCCACAGAATGCAATAGACTGGCATATCTTAAGGTCAATATTAGGTGAAAAATGGCAAAAAAGAAACAGCTTTCTCTAGAATCTCATCAGTCAATCATTGTTTTAAGGAATGAAGGCTATACAGTGCTTGAAATTGCCAAAAACTGAAGATTTCATACAAAGGTGTACACTACAGTCTTCAAAGACAAAGGACAACTGGCTCTAACAAGGACAGAAAGAGATGTGGAAGGCTAGATGTACAACTAAACAAGAAGATAAGGGGGGCCTGGGTAGCTCAGTGGTAAAAGACGCTGGCTACCACACCTGGAGTTCACTAGTTCGCTAGTTCAAATCCCAGGGTGTGCTGAGTCTCCCAGGTCTCCTAAGCAACCAAATTGGCCTGGTTGCTAGGAGGGTAGAGTCACATGGGGTAACCTCCTCATGGTCACTATAATGTGGTTTGATCTCGGTGGGGCATGTGGTGAGTTGAGCGTGGATGCCGCGGTGGATGGCGTGAACCCTCCACACATGCTATGTCTCCGTGGCAACGCACTCAACAAGCCACGTGATAAGATGCGCGGGTTGACGGTCTCAGACGCGGAGGCAACTGGGATTCGTTCTCCGCCACCCAGATTGAGGCAAATCACTATGCAACTATGAGGACTTAAAAAAGCACATTGGGAATTGGGCATTCCAAATTGGGAGAAAAAAACAAAAACAAGAGGATACATTAAGTACATCAGAGTCTCTAGTTTGAGAAATAGACACCTCACATGTCCTCAGCTGACAGCTTCATTGAATTCTACCCGCTCAACACCAGTTTCATGTACAACAGTAAAGAGAAGACTCGGGGGTGCCGGCCTTATGGGAAGAATTGCAAAGAAAAGCCACTTTTGAAACAGAAAAACAAAAAGAAAAGGCTAGAGTGGGCAAAGAAACACAGACATTGGACAACAGATAATTTGAAAAGTGGATCTTAACCCCATTGAGCTTTTGTGGGATCAGCTAGACTGTAAGGTGCATGAGAAGTGCCCGACAAGACAGCCACATCTATGGCAAGTAATACAGGAAGTGTGGAGTGAAATGTCACCTGAGACTGACAGCTAGAATGTCAAGGATCTGCAAAGCTGTCATTGGTGCATGTGGAGGATTTTTTGATGAGAACTCTTTGAAGTAGTTTAAATGTTTTTCAAATTGTAATAGTAATTTTTCTTGTTATTAATGTCTTGACTATACATTGTGATCAGTTGAATGCCACTTTGGTCAATAAAAGTACCAGTTTCTTTCCATAAGTGCAAAATCTGTACATTATTCCAAACTTTTAGCCTACAGTGTATATGCAGTAGATAATGTGTAATTTGTAATGTTTACCTTGTGCATTCATGAAGTTAATGCGCTAACACACTGTATAAAGCCATTATATGTGCAATTACACTATGTTGTTGTAATTTATGATGACACTGACACCTTGTCCTAACCAGACGCGATAAGATTCCAGTGACAAGCAATCTGTCTGTCCACACCAGGCGCAACGCAACACCATGATATTAATACACTAAAATGTGGATAATTGATAATAAAATGTAGAAAACAGAGCAATTATAGACGGAACAGTCTGTTTATTGAACACAACTAATTTTCTCACTGAAGCTCCGTAATGCTTTCTATGGAAAGCCCCGAGGGAATAAATACACAATCACACGCATACAAAGGGCAAAGTTACGTTATGAATCGCATCCTTATTCAGTCTGTTACGATTGTTTATGTTCACGTGGTACTCCTGTTATTATTTTGCCAATCTCCACGTGACAGGGAAGTGGAGAGAAAATTAGAATGAACTGGTATATCTCCCCACTACCATTCTGAACCTGTGTGTACAGGTTTTGCTATACTTGTGAGGACCAAGTATTGAGAATCACCCTGTTTTGTGAGGACATTTCTGGTTGTGAGGAACTTTTGGGTGGTCCTCACAAGGGAAATGGCATATTAAATGATGTTCTTTTGAAAAAAAAGTAAAAATGCAAAAAGATTTGTGTGAGAGTTAGGTTTAGGGGTAGAGTTAGGGTTAGGGGATAGAATCTATAGTTTGTACAGTATAAAAATCATTATGTCTATAGAGGGTCCTCACAAGTATAGCAAAACCAATAGTGTATGGGGGTGGGAGGCACCTAGGGATTATCAACAGCTAGTGAGATGGCAGTTTTAATATACTGCAAAAAGAATAATTTTAGACCCATTTGTTGACTGCGCTGCCTGGCGCGATGTCGCAGAAATAGAAAACAATTAAAAAATAGAAAGCCCTGTCGCTGTCGCTCGTTGTGTGTTGCAGCTGGTTAGGACAAAAACTCTGATTAACATGGAAAAGATATCTTTTATCGCATGTAGCGGCGTCGCGTCTGGTTAGGACATGGTGTGATACTGCAAAGATGGGTAGAATACAGACAAAAGAAATATGATAGGCATATCTTAAGGCATTTTCACACAAAGCACGAACCTTCGACAAGATTTCTCGCCGCGATTAACTTTTTTATGGTAACAATGGATTCCTAAGGAGCCCATCACACTTGGAACGAACGTTTGCGTACAATCACACACCGACAAAGCTAAGCTTTTTTTTTTTTTTTTACAATGAGTGTGTCTATTTATTTATTTTTTCTTCACGCCACGAAGAAGCGCCTCGACCAATAAAATCTGTGCTGTGAATCACATGTCAGGAGCTGTTGCAGTTCCCAAAATCAGCTGAACAGGTGGCACTAAAGCACAGAGAGCTGTTTTGACCACCGACAGTAAATGCTGAAGCATTGAGGACGTGTGTTTCACTTGCACCAAATGCCTTAAAAACAGAAACAGTTTTTTCTCCTATGGGTTCTCTTAACATGTAAATGATATTGCTGCATCACTGCCTTGCATCCCTTTTAAAAAGATTTCTGATTTTACATGTATTGTCTTCATATATTGCTGCATTTTTTCCCTTTGCATTTAATTGAGTTCTCTTAGATCTCAAATGTAACATATATCACAAAATATTTTCCTTTGTATCCCTTGTTTTTATTTAGCCAAATATTAATAAAATGAATGCTGTGACTTGCAGTGCACTCTTTGTTTTTGTATCAAAATGCCTTTGTATGCCGAAAACGTGATATTGTCTCCTACAAAATCATTATTTCTGTGCAATTGTTAATAGTTGTTAACAGCTGTCATTGGCAAGTATTAGTGTCTAATAATGGGTCAGACTGATGATAGTTTGTTGGATGAAGTGTTGTATTTCTTGCACTGTATTGACTCTTTGGCCGTTTAATGCAGTCACTTTTAATTAGTAACATGTTTTGAGCAAATTTAGATACACGTGCAATAAGATACAATCAGTGTAATTCAAACTGACAACATCTGTTGAGTCACAGTCATTATACGTGTGCATTACGCAGTGAATAAAAAATGTACTTTACATACATGCGTGGCAGTGGCATATAATCACTCTTACTTCAAATGAAAACATGTTTTAATCAACCTTCAGACTGTGTATTTACACATGATAATACTGCCAGTCAATTCGTCCAGCGGGTTAACTGAAATAGTTTGTGAAGTGTCTCAAATTTTTTCTTTCTCGTTGAACAACAAACTATTCATCTCTTCTGCAGCTTGTAGAGAAATCAGTTTTTTGTTTGTTTGTTATTTGTTTTTTCTATCTGCTTTTCAAGTACCTCTTCCTCTCATGGACTGCCATGGGCAGAAGGAAGACCAGCTCAAAGGTGCACTGAGCCACATACCGTACCGGGGTAAAATTGCTTGTCGATTAGAACACACCTATTGTAAAGGCTTGAGTGTGCTAATGGCGGTTATCCCATTCAGCAGCTTTCGGCTGCAGAAGGCACATGAGTCAAGCATATCAAACAACAGAGTGAATGGGCACTTAAGAGTATTTAAAGGTGAAGTGTGTAACTTTTTTGATGTCAAAATACATGCTACTTTCCCAGTTTATTGTTCACTGACAACTATAAGTAGGCCTAAGCCATTCGTGGGTTTACCTCTCCCAAAATTATACACACTGAGCATCCCTGGCACTATCAAAACATTGATGTTGATGTTGATGATGATTGTTTTCCTGAAAGTTCGCTCCAGCGAGCTGTTACAAACCACAGAAACAAACTCAAAAACACCTTCTTATTGGCCAGATTTTGTTCTAAATGACGTCACACCCATTCGTTCTTCGATTTGGTAGGAAGTATGCCGGGACCTTAAGGCACTTATGTTGGAAGATCAAAACAAAGAGAAATGATCCAGCTGTTTCATTATCATGCATAACTATATGATTAGGGGTTATGCAATCCTTGTTTTATAATGTGTTTTGTTTTCAGTTCATATTTGATTTATTGCTATATAAGTTAAATAATTTGATACTGATCCGGTCAGAAAGTAAGGTTGCATTTCAATTTGAAAGTTAATTTAATGAGCTGAATAAACTGAAACAAATACTTGTTCTTGCTTAGGACAGCCACCTGAAGAAATAATTTTATTAAACAATATATTCAAGAACAATAATCATATATATTGTGGTTTGCGTTGGCACTGCATTTGCTGCAATTGACTGCAATGCATAAACCTTTACGCATTGAATCATTAAAAAAGTACATTATTAAAGGTGACACAAAGTTGTCACTTTTGCATTTGTTGACAAAGCGGCCTTTATATTATTAGTGATTTTTTTAAATTGGTAGATGATCATAAATTATTAGTGTTGTGTTGTCCTGTATTGGATGTTTCAGATGAAAGACAACACTAATAAGCATCTGCAATGACACGTTCTTCACAAAGTTCAGCAAATTATAAACATTAGAGGAAAAATCTCTTGTGTCACACTCCATTATCATGTGAGCTCAATATCAAAAATGAAAAACAAGGCCGATTCCCCTTCTAATCAAAGGAATCACTCTGCTGTATAATTGATGAGGAGCATTGCATTGACAGAGCACATGACAATATCAAATATAAATAATGCTTCTTTAACGCATTGATGCGTTTGGTGTAACTTGGCCTGTTGTGAATAATGTATTACCTTTATGAGTGCAGCTGCAAAGCCTGGCCTATCGAATCGCTGCCTTTCATTGGGATGAGAGGGGAGCACTTGATCCTTTTGCAAACAACAGTAAAGTTAACACATTTTAGTTGAATGGGGGGCTAGGGAGGGGGTGGGATCAATAATGAATAAATGCATGGGCCTCTCATCTTTGTGTTTTTTTCCCCTACCTGCAACAAAATTAAAAAACTAAAGGAGGAGTGTGTGTGGGGGGGCACCTAAGGATTATCAACAGCAATTCACTCCCATTACCCAATCCCATTGTTCTTTTAACCTGTTTATTAAAACAGCCTTTGCTTTAAGTGGATTACCCTTTGAGCACTGAGGATATCTTATGTCTAAAGTATTGATACAGAGACTGATGCGGCAGCTAGTTGGAGAGAATTTTTCAAGGGATGGATCCCTTCGCTCTACCAAATTAAATGGAATGCACAAGCAACCAAACTGCTAATACTAGTGATTGTTGGCTTTTAAAAGCCTGGGGGTGTTTCAATGAACTCGCAGACAATGTGTGCAATTATAAAAGAATAATCATACACACTTATCATGATTGACAGATTTGCAGTGCTCAGTATCCCAAGGAAACCACTTATCAAACCACTTAGCTCCATTACAGATACTCAGACTCACTCACTAATTCATAAAGTTATTGATAATTGAGCATATTTTGAAAATTTCACACATCCTCCCACATGACGAGCAGAGCAGCACACAAGCAAAATGGTTTTACGTCAAGATTCAATTGACGGCCCAACACAGTACCAGAAATGTTTATCATACAAAAATGTCCTTAAAATTAAATATAGAATTTATTTACATGACTCTTTCTTTAGGTTTCTAAATGTCTCTTGAATTTCGGTGGTTTGAAGTTCAAGGCAGTCAATAATTCACTGCATAAAACAAAATGCAAAACATGATTATCCTCGCTGCAAGTGAATATATATGTAATGTGGTCTAGGTTATTTATTTATTTATTTATTTATTTATTATTTTTACCTTTTTTCGAAGATGAGGGGATGTCAGACAACTAGTTTCTACCAAGTGACAGTTGAATTCACACCTTTGACATCAACAACAAAAGATATGGGAAGGGTTTTCTCTTCCCTTTTAAAAGTTGACAAGCCATCCAACTAATGCACAGTTGTATTGTTAGTTGCATGTTATTATTTGCATTAAGCATTGAGTTCCCTGCTGTCCGCGACTTACCAGTCAAGAATCACTGTGCTAGCACATACAAACAGGCCATGTTTCTCTCTGCTGATCTGAGGGTGTCTCATTGGTGATCTCCTCAATGTGGCTCTATCTACAGCAGGTAAAACACAGCAGAGACCCAGACTGATACTAAGGGAGTAGAAAACCTCACCTAGTGTTGTCTGTATGTGCTAGCTCTGATAAAGTGGCTAAAATGCCAAGAGGTCAGAGTTCACATGCTTTTTTTTTTTTTCTTATAAAAACTTCTCCAACACAGGCGTGAGAAAGACCATAGAATGGTGTTATGAGATGTTGTGTGTATATATATATTATCTAGTGTTGTCCCATTGTCATATTTTATTAAGAGCGTCTTAACTGCCCTTTTAGTTTCTGATACAACATCTTATGCTTTTAATTAAGTTTGTGCTTTACAAGCTGAGATAATAGCAATCTATCAAAGAAAAATTGATGCAGTTTTACTGTATAGGCTATAAATAGACACTGTCAGAACATAATGTACAAGAAGCCAATTTAAAAAAAAATTGCATTAAAACAAACAGTAACACTAAATAATAACTTTCATTAATAATATTTTTTCAAACCTTATTACATTGTATAAAGCTTAACAGACCAATAATTATTGTACTGTATTCTCAAAATGTATTTGCGAATTTAAGCCACACTTAAAAATGCATGAATTTGATTGCAGTTGATAACAAAATATCAAACCAAGTGGCATTTTCACATCCCAACTTCTCTTGTCTTTGCCAATTTTTTAATTACTTTTAACTATGGTGCCTTGATCCTGGGGAGAAAAACATATTACAAGATATAAAATTGCAGTTGTAAGGAATAAAGTCGCAGTTCATAGAAACAAAGTTGTAATTGTACGATACATTGCAATTGTGAGATATAATGAAAAATAAACTTGCAATTGTCAGGAATAAAGTCTCAATTGCAAGATAAAGTCTCAATTACAAGAAATACAGTCAAAATTGTGTGATATAAAGTCACAATTACGAGAAATAGTCACAATTGTGAGATTCAGGCCTAAACTTGCAATCACAAGAACTAAAGTCGCAATTGCGCAATATACAATCACAATTACAAGAAACAAAGCCGCAATTGTGAGATATACACCTAAACTCACAAGATATAAACTCTCAAATACGAGAAAAAAAAAAACATGCAAAAGTATTCAAATATGACATCATCACCATCGGTTACATTTTGAATGCAGAACATTCTATCACTTAATGATTTTTATGAAAAAATGTAATCTTACACTTTAAAAAAAAAAGTATAAATTTCACAAAACCCAAAATATATAGTACACCTAAGGCTGAAATGATCTACAATACAAAATGTGAATGGACTCTTTTTGGATTGCGAGACTTCAACTTGCAATTTCAAGAAACTAAGTCACAATTGTGAGATAAAAAGTCAGAATTAAATTTATTTATTTATTTTTATTATTCCATGGCGGGGTCAAGGCACCATTTTTAACCAACTGGAGAAATGGCCCTTTTTAGTGGATGTAGGAACAGGGGCGTAGCAGTCATTTTAAAAGTGGGGAGGACACAGCTGTCAGTAGGTGGCTCGCACAGACCAAACACTTATATTGCAGTATTAATATATTACAGTACATATTAATATATAAGTATGATATAAGTATTATATTTATATATACGTATTATTTACTTTTAATATTTTTAGTATTTTAAAGATTGCAGTATTGCTAAAATAAAGGGCATCTTGTGGAGCACTTGCTTCTATTTCACACAGTCCTTTGTTTTTTTCTGCAGTGCATTTCACGTAATGCTGCCAATCAAGAACGATATGCTGATAAATAACTCTCATTTGTGTGTTCCTCATCTCTAGATTATTAATTTAGATCAACATCAATGCCGATAAAAAACATGGATAAATGAGCATTGTTGATAGCAACTTTGTTGAAATGAACTGAGCCGCATTGATTAGACTGTCTGACTGGCGGCCTATTACGTAAGGGTTGTTTCGGCTCATGAAACTCACCTGTGATTGACTGGATGGTCGCTCAGTCAGCCCAAAGTAACAAAACGCAAAAAATACTGTATACAAATCCACCAGTTGGACTCGGTATGGGTTTAGCTTGGAAAAATGCAAGGGACAAAAATCACCTTTTTAAAGAGTGTGGGGGACATGTCCCCAACGTTCCCTGTGGAAGCTACACCCTTGTGTATGAATTCTGGTACACACACAGTGCCTAAGCAGGTGTAGTTAATCACATTCAATAACTATGGACATGTGGATCACGTTTGACAACCAGAAAGTGTCCAAATACTTTGTCTTCCTTTTGAATAGTATTGTTGTTTGATCATTTAAAACCAAAACGTACTATTTCAGTAGATATGTTTTATCTAATGCAATGAAATTCATACATTTTTAAGTGTGGCTTAATTGTCCAAATACTTTTCAAGACCACTGTACATTCAAATAGTTAGAAATAACATTATGTTGAGAAGATCATCAAATGTTATATTTGACTATTTAATTATTTATTTTTAAATGACTTATTTATGACAGCTATAATAAAATGTTACTAAATAAACAAATCAACCAATTTTTTAAACACCTTCCCTCCCATTGATCATTTGAGTGGCGACTGTGCAGCAGAATTGAATAGGCTTAACGTGATGGGTCTGCTAGACACTGAATTGGCATTAATTGAACTCATCTATGTTACATTTCAAAAAGGAGCGGCTCCCCCCTCTGCAAATTACTGCACCATCTAAATTACCCACACCAATGTTTTTGTTATCATCGGTGAGCGATTCCACACACCACCTCTTCTGCCGAGACAGCCTCACTAAATCGACGTGTCTGAATTAAACAGTCATTGTTAAGGGCTTGGATAGGGGTTGGCTTTGGCCCCTGCAGACATTTATGAATCAATTTTTCCTTCCATAAAAGAGGCGCTTTAACACTTTGGCTGTTTCAAAGGAAATGCATTATTTAATAACTTTAGTGATGGAGAGAGATGCTCTTTGAGGCTATTCAGAATCGAAAGACCCCCACATTACTCTACCAAACCTGATGTTAAACATCCCTGCACATGTGTGTGTGTCTGCTCTGTGCCCTTTCATCTATTTATCATCTCATTCACAATCACGCAGTAAATCCATTTGGAATTACAAAGCACTCGATAAGTGTGCCACTTGCTTTTGTGCTGTTTTAAAAGGCGCAGTGAACTTAAACAGGCTATAAATGTGTTGAGTTGTAACAATATTGAATACATGATATTATCGGCATTACCTATTGATCCAACCTATCCAACTGAAAGACATATTTAGTGCTGTATTGATCTTCTCCATTCCTATCTAAAATATGACTGCGAGAAAAGCCACTGTAAATACAAATCATTAAGCCTGATGCAGTGACCTCTTTGAAATACATTTAACTGTTTTGGCACAGACTGTATGATTTGATTCATAATTTTGCTTAGGGCACAGAACACACTTTAATTTTTAAGTACAGCTGATGTTTTGTTGACCGCAGAATCAATCAAAAGTTAATGCTTATGGTTTTTAAAGTTTAAAGCCCCGGCCACACGACAGACATGTCACATTTAACACAAATTTAAATCCTGTCAATAATCAACCAATTGTGCTCAGATTGTTGGGTTATTGATTTAGTTAATGTGGCGTTTGAAACCAAGGTTACATTATGGACTGATACAGAGAAGTCAGCAATAAACTACATTTGCATTTCCTGAAGAAAATACCAAACAAAAGAATAGTGTTAATGTTTTAGGTAAGCTTAAAGGAATATTATGGGTTCAATACAAGTTAAGCCCAATTGACAGCATTTATGGCATAACATTGATTACCACAAAAATTAATTTTGACTAGCTCCTCCTTTTCTTTAGAAACAGCAAAAATCTGAGTTCCAGTGAGGCACTTACAATGGAAGTGAATGGGGGCAATTTTTTGAACGTTAAAATACTAAATTTTTCAAAAGAATAACCACAAGAAATAAACAATATGTGTGTTAACATAATTTTAGAGTGATAAAATCACTTATTAACCTTTTGTGTAAAGTTATAGTAAATTTTACAACTTCGTTGCCATGACGATGCAATGTCAGTAAACCCTAAAAACCTACAATGACTGTTAAAATGACAATTGAAACTACTTTACAGTTCAAATAATACATGATTTTTAACAGAATTACTCTAAGTGCTTATATAAAATTATAAGCTTCACATTTCTGCGTTTAAACCCTCCAAAAATTGGCCACATTCACTTCCATTGTAAGTGTCTCACTATAATCTCGATTTTTGCTTTTTTTAATGAAATGAAGGGATGAGTCTACATTAATTTTTGTGGTAATCAACATTATGCCACAAATGCTGCCAATTGAGCTTAACTTACCTGAAATATTCCTTTAAAGGTTTTAAAAACACCTCTAAGCAGCCTGATTGAAAAAAGTATAAATACATTGTGACCTTGTAAGCACTGCAATGAAACATACATAAAATACATTTATAGCAGACTGCAACAGACAAATGTTCTATGTACTAGATAAATGCATAAAACATTTCATATATCCAACCTGTAAACATAATTCTGTCAGTTAACCTAAAAAATGTGCTTCATATTGTAACATCTAATATAACTTGTTTGATTCAAGTCAAAAATTTATTTTAATCTGAAAAATTAAGTTACACCAACAAAAGTAATTTTTAATGGGTTACATCAACATCAAGAAAAGAGATCCTTGAAGCAACAAGTGCAGGTTACCTTTTTTCAGTGCATTTCCAGTAGCAGAGAACTGTTTCAACAAAATGTAAATTTATCTTGTGTCTATAAGTAGCACTAAAATCTGTTCCCATAAAGCGTCCTACATCTGTATAACATGTAAACCCCCAATCAATGTATACAGCTCCTTATTCCAAACCTCCTCATGGACAGATAGACTCTATCGATGAAACAGAAAGCCAAAAGCTCAACATGAGGAAGCTTTTGATTCTCAGAGTCTACACTCACTGGGGAATACATTTCTTTCAAAGCTGTTGTTGGGTTTTTTAAATAAAAAATATATAAATATACAAACACACGATGGATCAATGGCTGAGTACACCAGAGGGGGGAGAAGACAAAAGTAGAGAAAGGAGAGGAAATAAGAAAGGAGAATTTAAGCAGGGGGCAGAGGAAAGGGCATTTATGTTTTAAAAAGAGTGATAGAAACTCACAGAACCCATCTGTGAGAGATGACGTAGATAAAAGGCAAAGAAAAGGCCTGAAAAAAGAAGGACAGGGTGTTGATTTTGCGTGATCGGAACATTAACACACAAACGGGCACATCTGTTGAAGAAGCCTCTCTCCTCTCTCATCCTCAGGCAATGTCAACTCGATTATTGCAGGGTTGAAAGAGACATAGATCTATCCACAAGACTCCTCATCCTTTTAGGCCCACCTGCAAAGCCAGGATCTGAGGCCAACCCTGCCTAAAGAAAAATGAAAAATGCCAGGGTCGCCGTGCTTTTCATTGATGCTGAGCTCTTCCTAAATTACCTTAAGCATATTTGTAGCAAATAGGATTGCGCCTTCTGACCTCCAGCATTGTCCCTCTTCTGAGAATGTTCTCTCCTTATTTCTGTGGTTTCTGTGAGGTGTCTCTTTGAATGTGTCCTGTACTTTATTTCTGTATGTATTCTGTGTAGCTCTCATATGGTGATTTAACACTTGCTCTCTGGTTTTTGGTAGATAAGGAAATTAATAGTTATTCACTCACAATGGAGGCAAGAATATCAGGTACATATCTTCAAACTCATCGGAGCAGAATCCTTCACAGTATACAGTACAGTTTTGTTTACAGTGTAAAAGTCTTTGCATTTTGAAGTAAAAGCTCATTTATCTTTAGAGTGGCTTATTCTGTATTCCAAAGGAAGGCCAAATAATCTTTTAATGTTCCCAGCATTACTCGTCATAGTTGCATTTTTTATCAGAAAGAATTCCAATTATACAGCTCAATAACTAATTGAGCTGTGTAATTGGAATTAACAAAGCTAATGTATAACTTCAGAAGACAGCTTGACAGACATGATCACTTTGAACTTTCACTGTGTGGAGAAGAGATGCTTAAAAAAAATCATATTTTGTTCCATGGAAAAAAATATCAGAATACAGTTTGGAACAAAATCTCAATTGCCTGTTCCAGCACCTTCCAGTGATTTTTTTTCTAGCAATAATTTCAATTACAGAGCTTTCTAACTGAACTTTTACTAGTAAAAATTCCAATTAGAGAGCTCTACAATGGAATATTTACTTGTCGTATGTTTCCATTGTTCGTTTTTAATTACAGAGCTCTACAATTGAAGTTTTCTTAGTAAGGATTTCAGTTAGAAAGATCTATAATTTAGTTCTTATTGGTAAGAATTCTAATCAGAGAGGTCTCTAATTGAATTGTTACTAGTAAAAAAAAATCGCATTATATATATGTTTAATTGCAGACCTCTGTAATTGAATTACAAAGCTCTGCAATTACATTCTTACAAGTAAAAATGTAAATAGAGAGCTCTGTAATGGGAAGTCTTACCAGTAAATAATACATTACAGAGCTCTGTAATTGGAATTTAGAGCTGTCTCATTTAAATATTACTAGTAAAAATGCAATTACAACAAGTAATGCTGGGAGCATTAAAATCTAAATCGGCTTGCCATACTGTCAGTCTCTAAAATTCTGCTTAATATCTCCTTTTGTGTTCCACACAGGAAAGTAAGTCATAAGGGTGTGGAATGAAATGAGGGTGAGTAAATAATAATAAAATATTTATGTTTGGGTGAACTATCCCTTTAAGAGGTAAAGTTTGGGTGTTTTTTTTTTTCAGTGTTCAAAAGGTGATGAAAACATGGTGCATTTGTATAGTTTATATGATTTTGAAATGTCCCTACCAAAGATAAACCTCAAAATGTCTACATCTCTGCAATATTCACAATATGTTTCAGCAACTGACAGTTTTCCATGTTTTTGTTCTTTCTTGCACATGTAAACATATAATTTCTGTCAGTGTCCATAGAGTGTTTAAAAATGTAGAAGGGGCTTATAGGAGCCTGTGGGGGTGACAGCGAGAGCTGTGTGGATGGTGTTAGGACATGCCAGATGCCCAAATGTCACGCCCAGCACATCGCCCACTGACCCTAGGGCCATACAGCCACACTTGTCTCCACCACCCCAAAGAAGACCCAGTTTCTCTCATCGCAAATGTGTCTACACGTCGCAGCCTACTGCAAATACAATGGAGAAAAGGGCCGTTGAGTAAATTTAAACTACTGTCTATTGTAAATACTTCTCAAATTTATAGTCCACAAGAATAATAACCTATGCTTTAAGGAATAAATCATCCAAAAAATTTAATTTTTTCATTATTCACTCACCCTCATATTGTTTGTAACCTGTATGATGTTAGTTTTTGCCATTGAACACAAAAGGAGATATTTTGAACAATCTCCATGCAGCTTTTTTTTATATTTATATATACAACGACCATAGTGACCATGTCTGTCAAGCTCCTAAATAAAATGATCACAATATTGATCCTTAAAATCACAAGATGCCAGGGGTGCTTATTATGTCAATCACAAGACAACCACTGACTGATCTTGTTAACAGGCCAAAAAGAAAAGAGAGTAGTGAGAGAACTAGACAAATAACGAGAAACGTAAAGATCACTTTTTATATTCTTATTTCAACACTCATTGCTCTTGGATGTATTGCTTTAGTAGCTTTACAAAGTATTCATTTATTACAATCGTACAGTAAAGATCAGTAATTCAAGCAGTTTTATGATACATTACATTTTTTTTTTTCAATTTCTGAATACTTACTTGAATACTAGATATAGCTGTTAAAAACTTTAAGCAAGTTTTCTTAATTTGTATCTTTGTTCTTTTTTTTTTTTTATATATATATTTTTTTTATATATTGCTTGTAATTTGCTTCTTTGTTCTTAATTCATTACCGACTTGTCTTGAATACTGATTTGATAACATGAAACTATGTTTACTCAAATAGTTAATATTTTGTTATGGCATTCAAATTGGTAATGAAAATCGTCAAATTGCTTTCATATGTAAGCAAATGTGAACTTAAATATTGGGGGGCCTGGGTAGCTCAGCAAGCAAAGACGCTGACTACCACACCTGGAGTCACAAGTTCAAGGACTTAGAGTGCATTGGGAACTGGGGAGAAAATCTGAGAAAAAAAAAAAAGAAAAAAAAGAGCTTGTGAATCAGAATCAAATCAGGAAATCTGCCTAGATACCCAGCCCTTACCATAAAAGTTGTCCGCACAACTTGTGCTCAGTATTCCTAGTCTTCTGAAGGCCTCAAAGCTAATGTATAACTTCAGAAGACAGCTTGACAGACATGATCACTTTGAACTTTCACTGTGTGGAGAAGAGATGCTTAAAAAAAATCATATTTTGTTCCATGGAAAAAAATATCAGAATACAGTTTGGAACAAAATCTCAATTGCCTGTTCCAGCACCTTCCAGTGTCATACTTCCTCATCTCTTTCAGCACAATGTTCATTTCATTTCAATGTTCTATACAAGATTCTCACATCTTATCACTCTCAGTCATTTCTTTCTCTCTCAGTTCACTCGCCAGCATCAAAAGACATCATCATAAACTCAAACAATCACATAGGAGCGCAGAAAATCTGCCACACCGCTCTCTCCAGCTCCCCCTATGCAAGGTCACCCTCCAGCCTGTCTTACCACAAAATGAAGGTTGTGGTGGAAGAAGTATGGAGCTTTGAAGCTTCTGAAGCTCTGTCCTCTTAGAAGAGCAACACCTTCAGTTTTTGTTCCACATCCTTAAATACAATATGTGGAACAATATGTGTGTTGGGGTTTGGTGGGGGGGGGGGGGGGCTGAGAGAGTAGTACACACACTTGCATTTCACTGTCCCCTTATATACACACAAAACACAAGCTGTACACACACAGTCACTCTTGGATCTTCTCAATCTTAGGTTTCAAAGGAAGCGTATAAGGCAGAAGGACAGGGGAGTTATGCATTAGTACTGGTCAGTGCTCAAAGAGACTCCATCATAAATAATAAAGGGTTTGTGAAGGACATCCAGACTCTAGTTACCGGCTACGCACTGCGCCTCACATCACACCAGACAAACACAAGATTGTCATTTTTCATCCAGCAGTGACCACCTCTCTACCCATATGATTAGCTGACGGCTTCAATTATCCAACGCAATGGAAGCAACATGCAGAATGATGGGCAAAGAGTTTGTTTGGGGAATGTTGGTGAGGCATGTTTGGGTTTCTTAAATACCTCACCAATGGAGATGGGGTTGTGCTTCACTGTTTGTAAATACCATGTTTCCTTTTAAAAGAAATAGGATAGAACTACTGTTTTAAGAGGAAGTGTTTTTTTATCTTTGTGAATTAAAAGAGAAATGGAGACCATAAAACAAGTTGGAAGGACATAATTTCAACCTGGACTACCTTAATTGACCATGTTTTGCCATATAGTCATATTATGGAACACGAAATGAGATATTTAGCAGAATGTCAAAGCTGCTCTTTTCCATACAATGAAAGTAGATGGAGACTAGGGTCAGCTGTGGGACTCCATTCACTTTCCAGACTGAACTGTGAATTTGGCGACAGTAGGTCGAAAATTCTTCAGCTGAAATCAGTTACCGAAAATTGCTGAAGTTGCTTACCAAATACAGCTGAAATTGCTTACCGAAATTTGAAACTGCTGTACCCAGTGGCCAAAGCTGGAAGTGTTGTTGTACATCTGGGCATGTGTGAGCCCCAGTTTCCAGGTGAAATGTCCACAGAGCGGATGTTTCGAGTAGTATTTTAGCTGTAAATGATGTAATACTGTCAACAGGAACGCGTGTTTTATTAACCATATGCCCTAATCCAAACTCTAAACCTAATCATCAGTGGAGTAAAAATGTAACTTTAGAGCAAAAATCCAACCTCCATATTGTGCTCAACATTTACTGTGAACACGATCATGACCCGGCTTCCATGGGACCAGAACCCGGGTCTCTGAGGCTGCCCGCACAACATGGTCACGCCACAGAAAATGATAAACACATTTGAATTGATGCAAAAATGTGTGAAGGCAGATGGCGCTTGTCAGTAATTCAGTAGAATGGGGTCGATGTCAAAGTACCGGGACATTCAGTAGCAACATTTCAACTTCTGTGGGATCATGTTGCACTTTCATTGTACAGAAAGAGCGGCTTGGACATTTTGCTAAATATCTTCTTTTTCAGAATATTCAAGAATCAACATGAGGGTGAGTAAATAATGAACTATCCCTTTTTCCAGGCTCTGGAACTGTATGTATATGAAAGCTCTGACTCTGAGGTAGTTTGAAGGTTAACTAGGAGCACAAAACGAGGAACATTCACTTCAATCAGCAGATACCTGTAAAAAAAAATATCTTCAGTGACAGTCCTCTGTCCTATTGAGCAGAAAATGCCTTCCTCCATCCATTATAAACTTGAGATGGAAGTGCCAATTAATTTCCCCTGTCCTCACTGACCCTACCAGCAGCATGTTTCTAAAACAAAAGCGGACCCTGTACCGCTCCAGCCCAACCCTTGTGCTGCCCCCCTCCCTCCATCGTCCCTTTCTTCAATAGCATCTTATCTGTAGCCGCTGGCGGTACAGACGCATTAGCGAGTGGATTACACATGCTTGGTAGGCATGCATTAGGGAGATGGGGGCAGATCCCAGCCCAAAGAAGCCAACTAAAGGCCTGAGTCTGCCCTATAATGAGATCTAACTCCTGAGGAGAGGCACTCGGGGCTAGTGCGCTCTATTTAAAGAGGGCCGGCCTCATTTAAAAGACTGTGTCTGTGTCACTTTATTACTTAACCTGAGCAAGGCACATCAAGGCCCTCTTTGCATTAGCAACAAACCCCCTCCTCCCTATTTTCAACTAAGCTGATTACACAAACATAATGTGCATGTACTTTTTTTTATTTAGGGGTTTTAGAGGGGGTGTAAGAGCCTAATGTGTATGTGTGTGTACATGTATGAGTGAGGCTGAAATGAGGACCAGGGTCTTGCTTGTGGCTAGCCATTAAAAAAAAACACAAATTTTTAGCTCCATGTTGACTTTTAGATGTTCGATGTTACTTTTGAATCACTTTGAATGACAATAGGTTGTCAAAGCAAGTTTTCTCAGCTCAATATACATTTACAAAGCAAAGATACACGTACCAATATATTGGCCAGGACGCTTAATCAATCAATATTTGGTTCTTTTGAGTTATTGCTTTGGCTGATTACTGCACTGATTGGCCAATTAACAGAAGTGGCCATTCTGGTTAGTGTCAGTTACAAAATACAAACAGCTACCGACAGCCTTATTAATGAATAATTCACATTTTCTGTTTTTAAATACAGAGGAGTCAAAAGCCAGGCCAATTGTGAAAATGGTTCTATTTAGCATTTTTCTCATTTAATGCTGATTTACAAATTATATTATCAACATATCAGTTTGAATAAAAAGCTACATTTCAGAATTTCATGGTATTTGTTATGTCCCACTTTTACTTAAATAAGCTGGCATGGGCTCCACGAGTTTTTACAAAACCTGATGATCCATGTTATTCCAGCATGATTTGAAAATGATAAGAGCATAAAGTGTGCTTCAATGGAATCAAGGAAATTTAACCTTTGTTCAAACCGTTAACCGTTGTTTAAGTTCAAGAGTTCACATGGTCGATGTCAATTTGCTTATTTGATTACCTAGAAATAGTTCAGAATCTTAAACATTTTTTTAAATTCATTTAATATTATAAAATTTCTCTGTTTTAGATTTTTCAAAATCCTAAAACTGTCACTTTGTGTCCTGTTTTAAATTAGATTTTGAATCCCAACTTCTGAATCCCACTGTATTTGAGTAATTATTATTTAATTAAACTAAATATTCAAATCTGCAGTTGTTTGTATCCTGTTTGCAATAATTCAATTTTATCATATATTAATTGGCATTATGGCCACCCTGCTCTCAAAAACCCACATTAGTCAACCAATATTTCAAAGTGCATCCCTTCTCTTATCCATCTTTGAAGTCAAAAAGCTATCAAAAATGTTGCATATACAAAGCATTCCACTTGAATGATACACTCTCCTCTTAAAGAACAGTGCATTGAGTTACTGTATAAACCTTCTCCCCCTTTTTTGTCCACAACAGATACACAATTACACAAATCAATACACATTTCTTTTATCTTTTCATGCCTTTTTTCTCTCGTTCTCTCCGCTGAAGGTGACCCCTGGGCTGGAACGTGTCCTCCATTTCGGCAAAATTGGTATAAGTGCTGGCCATTTGGCGTGGACGTTAAGTGTATGAAATGAGTGGCCCTGTCTTTCTCTGGTCCTCTCCTCCTGACAGGCTGATGATAGAAGCATCACATCCTAGGCCTGAATAAAATGCAAACTGACAAGAGACGAGGCTTTGGTGGCTGAATATAATGCCGGATTGTGCCTCCGAGTGCCTTATTATCTTGTCTTGGGATGCTGGATAGGAGGCGGGTCCCTTAGAAAAGAGTAGACAGCCACTGTACACACACACAGAGACACACAACAAAAAATATCCTATTCTGTGAGTAAGAGCAAAAAAAAAAAAAAAAAAAAAAAAAAAAAAAAACTGGCCTCCTAACCACTGCTTTTGCAGCTAATGTACCTGGCAATAAATAGGCCGGGGTTGTTGGAGATGTTTGTTCATGATAGCTGGAGTGAAACCTGGAGAATTTAGCTTTTTAAAAGGCGGGGGAGGTCGAAAAAGCGTCGGGAGTTGAAAGTGAGGAGGAGACGGAGAGAGATGAAGAAAGATGTTATTCTGGAGTCAGAGGCTTTGCTTTGGCCTTACGGTTAGTCATAATCTTGTTCTGAACAACTCAAAAAGGGTTTAAAGAATACATACACATAGGCTTTTGTGCAAACTTGAGCAGTAAAGAACTAATCGATTACTTTTTATCATAAAATGCCACCCAAACAGGCACGATGAATCAGCCAAGGTTTTTCCAAGCACATTTTGAATCAGATCAACTGGGCCTTACACCTTTTAAAACCATTTCAAACACTTTCACTTGATGCATCTCTTTGTGCGAGTTGAGGTAAATAAGGCATTTAGCGCAAGGTATAACAGCACTGCAAGTACAAATATTACACAATGTTTTAACAGAATAAAACACTTTTCTTTCCTCAGCTGAAAGCAATGTTCTCCAATTTCCTTTTAAATGTGTAAAATTAAGCTTTATCATGGTACAGTTAATTCAGAGGTAATTCAGTTGCATTTAGTGCAAATCTAGGCTCCAACACAAACAAAAAAGTGACAGCGTTTGTTGAATCATCTAGTAATTTCACTCTCTCACCGTTGTCCACACAACAAACACCATCACGCATCTTTAGAACTTCTGCAAAGTTAACGTCTTCTCTACAGACTGACAAAACCCACTGAATGTTCTATCCATGCCGCACAAAGCGCAGTCCATCATATTCTTCATCATCTTTCTCTCTGCAGCCTTTCATACTCCTGTAGAGCGGCACCCAACCCCCAAAGCTCTACAGATGGGAGCTTTTCAACTTTTCAAAGCAAATGTCAAGGCCGCTTTTTTGTTGGCCGTAACATGTACGCGTTTGTGGGGAAATTATACTGCACATTTGTCCATACATGATTCTTTGATGGCGTGGCCTTTTATGCTGAATGTTTCATTTGAAAAACATCTACGCAATTCAATCAGTCTTGAAATCAACCAAGGAAAAGTTTGAAAAGGATCCTTATAATTTTTTTCTGATCTTGTGATGCGAAAGCTCGCCCAATGCCTCTGTGTTCAGCATCAACTGAGTTGCTAGACATATGTATTGCACATCTCTGACCTTTAAACATACAGAAACTCCTTTGCGGGCAGCAGAAAACCATTTAATAAAAGAATGTCGAGAGCAAAGAAAAGATCAAACTTTGGCATAAAACGTCCTATAGAGATGAAACTGAAATGGCTCTCGAATGTTTTATATGAAGCTTAAAACTGAGATTCAAACTGTCCAACATGCAGATGTAGATCATGTAAATGCGGGTGGCTGACTTAAAATCAAGTTTAGTCATGTTTGTGCATTATGGATCTGATTTAGTTACTTTTAAATAATCTATTTAAATGTAGTTGTATGCATGCTTGTGTCACTGATTCTGTATGTAAAAAAAAAAAAAAAAAATCTAAACATGATTTAAAACATTGTGTCCTTGCTTCTTTATTTTAAAACAAAAGTTTAAATATGATGGCTAGTATTTAAAGTAGGAGAAAATGAATAAAACAAATTATAAATGTGTACACCAATACACCTTTGTGCACCAAAGTTCAAAGTATTAAAGAAAAACCGTATCGGATATCTTAACCAATGCTTTTCCTTTTGATTCCTTCCTGCTATTTCCTTTCTTCTCCTTCATTCTCAATTCTTTCTGTAACCAAAGTACAATGACCTCTCAGGTATTTCACTGATGGGCAACCGTGCCCAAGGACAGATTCAACCGTGCCCATCTGCCTGGAGCAGCCCCCTGTCACTACCCACGGCCCCAGCCTGCTTTACCTCTCATGGGGCATGAAAAGAGCAGGGACACTCCATTTGGTGGCCTTAAAAAGAAAGGGAGATCTTTTTAAAAAATGTTGATGCTGGGCTGACCACATGCAAACTAAAAAATTAGAATGTACTGATCAAATAAAGCCTTGATTTTTGTGTATTTATTTATTGTACAGTACATAAAGATCTGAACAATAATGTGCCTGCATCAAAATGTGAGTGCCTGTGTTTGTGTAAGCATGCAATAAAGTGAGAAAGGAATAGACTGACAGATAGACAATAAGCTGTAAAACAAAATGTATAAGAAAAAATAAGCAGGTTTGATGCTTATTAAAGCAAATTGTAACACTGGCATTATAAAACAGTAACTGAGCTTTTCTTGCCTTGGGATATTCTAAAAAATTCATCAGACTGACAGTGGAAACAGATCAGGGCCTGACTGAGAGATTCGGACTGGGATCAGACACAGCCCCTCCGAATCCCCCCCAACTCCCAAAATCAAATCAGCAAAGAGACCCGCCGTGTTGACACATCGTCATCGTGGTGACAGGCTGCACCTCCCCGCCCACAGTCCCAAATCCATTCTCACCAAAATTTCTGTCTACCACGATGCACCCCGCACATACACATACATAAACTCTTGTTATGTGCATTTGGTGCACAAAAGGGGGGGTAGCTGATGTTTGATGTATAATTCATCCCAAAAGACAAGCAATACTCTTTATAGACTACTGTTCTTTTAATGTCTGATGTAGCAGAGCAGCAATGATGGCTGAAACTGGACTTTAAGGAGAACGGAATACCTGAGCCAGTTTATCAAAAGCAAATTTACTGAAGAATAAAAAAAATACAAAATAAAAAAACATGATAAATTCAGTGAATATGGTTCATTAATTCATTATGACCTCAGCTGCGAACTACGGCTACAAAAATATGTAAGTTGGTTATTTTGAGCCATTATTTATCATAACACATAAAGGTTATATATTGATCGCATCATCAAAAATTAAAGTACTATTATAACAGATGTACATATTTTTTTAAATAATGCAATCACAAATATGGTAAATGAACTGTAATAATACAAAGAATGATAATATTCCTCACATAACATATACATATATTACATTACCCTTCAGGTTTTAATGTACACCTTAAAAGTCCTTTAATGTTTTAAGAGTTGATTATGATCAGGTAGGTGGCAGACGAGGTCCAACTCTAATATCATTAATGTAATAGAGTTAGTTCTAACACGCAGAGCTTGAGCTCCCAACAGCCATCATTCAGTCTAACTATGAACACAGACAAGAGGAAGAGACAGTCACAGCTACTGAATATCAAACCTGAAGCACAAAATCAACCCTGACTGCCTTACTTTACCAAGTACCAACTCAAGTACTTAATAAGCTTTAGAAATATTTATGTGATAAATTGCAGGAAATTACATGGATGAATGCAAATAAAATTAGCGCACATTCCACATTCAGAGTGCCAAGCACTTCTAAACCCCTTAAGTGTTTTAAGAAGGTCACTTTACAAGGATGTGCAAGACAACAATTGAATTCAATTAAGAAGCTATTTGCTCCTTTTTTTATGCATGTACGTTTTCAAATGATTTTGATATATTGTGATGGAGCTTTGAAAACAATTTTTAGAGCATTTCCATAAATGTATTTCATACTATTTGAGGGTTGTGGTGTGTATGTTTGAATGTGTGTTCATCCTGTCATAAAAAGTCAAAAAATCTCCAATAAGGAATAATACCCTTGTATTGAATTCACTATTATGCACATAATATGTGTATATATATATATATATATATATATATATATATATATATATTATCATATTTTCATATATTTTCATCAGGAATTTACAGGAATATATATATATATATATTTATTTATTTATTTTAATATATACATAGAGTATATATATATATATATATATATATATATATATATATATATATATATATATATATATATATATATATATATATATATATATATATATATATATATATATATATATATATATATATATATGTATATATATAAAACACAAAAGCAAAATTTCTTCATAGAGTAGATAATGGAGAAGACACAAAAAATAGAGTAGAGCATGTGTAATATACAAAAAAGGTGAATGTGTTTTTTTTTTTCTTCTTAACAAAAAAGGGTTAAAGTGATGTTACAAGTCTATGAACTCAATAGCTGGTATTTGATCTGAGAAAATTACAGGTTGATTCTGAATTGTAGTTTATGCATTTCACCTGTAAGACTTCAATCAAATTGAAAAAATGCAATGTGCATTTTACATCCATATCAATAGTCAATGCATATTGAATCCAGAGGGATGGAAACTTATATTTTCACACAGTACACCACAGAAGAGTAGAGTGAAGAATTTTTAAAGGCTTTTTTATGTTAAACAAGGTCTGAAAAATCATTCTGACTGTAAGGATCATTACATTTTAACATAATACTGAAGGAACACTATTTTAGGATGTTGACTAACATTTTAAGACTTTTTAATACATTTTTGTCTATGTTCATAAAAGCAAAACTTTATAAAGTATGATCATTACTCAGATGGAGCATAATTAAAGAATATATTTAATGTTAAAAATAATTGTAAAATGTTTTTCAGTGGAATGTCATCATTTAATATATTAACAATTTAATAGTTAATATAAACTATTAAAATTATCTAAGAGCATTACATTTAAATAATAATAATAATTATTATTATTATTATTATTATTATTATTATCTGGAAATAAAGTATTTTTCAATTAATATTATTAACATTATTAAAAATATCACACATTTAAAATTCATCATTGGGCGCAAAACTAGACAAGCTGTAGCCTCTTTTTGCAGTTGTAGAGAGTCAAGGTATATACTGCTTTTCATCAGGAATTTACAGGAATTCAGTCTGCTCAGCTGTGAACTCCTCATGAGGCAGATGAGCCCTTCACACAACAATCACATTTTTCTCCCTCAGGCCTCTTCGCTTTCTCTCATTTTATCTGCAGCCTAAGCTGAGGAGATCACAAATGTGAAGAAATGTCACCCTGTATGACAGATGAGTGTGTGTGCGAGTGTGTGTGCGCGTGTACATTATATGTCTCCTGTTGCCTATTTGCCCCAGATTCTGTCACATTTTTCTGCTTTATGACACCAGCAAAAAACTGGTCCCCACATACTGCATGGCTGCACCCCACCAGTGTCTGAAAAGAAGGACACTTCTACCACTAGAATTCAATGTGAGGGCATTATACCACAAATGCAACATATTATCATGTAAAATGCATAATAAAAAGGTAACATCTACATCTATTTACATGTACCAACAGAGTAAACTTAAAGAGTATCTTCTTTTTGACTTTAAACTTTAAACTGTAAAATGTAATACATAGGTGACTTTAAAGAAAAACATGCAAACGGATTGACTTAAAAAGTGAAAGGAAAGGAAAAAAGTAAAAGTAAAAAGGACTAGGAATTGCATAATTGTGTACTTGATTACAGCTAGTAAAAATAGCAACAAATTAAGCTGAAGTTATGTCAACAAATCTATTTAATTTGAGTTTTGAGCTGTTAGAATTTACAGTTTGAAGCACAGATCTACTGTACAATACAGTCAGAAATCCTCAACTTCATTAAACAAAATGTATTAATATGAGGTATAATTTGAAGTCGCAAGAATCATTTAACTGTATTTGTGATAAACATAAAAAATCTCTCTCCATATGATACCCACCTTCCCAGCCACAAGAACCCATAACCAGTATTCTTTCCACCTACACTTTGACCCTAACTTTCACCTGCTCTGATCCAGCACTTTCTACAGTGCTCACATACACAAACAAACAAACAAACACACACATGCTGGTGTTAAGTTCCCCTACTGCATGACCCTGGTGCTGGGTGTGACTTCACAATAATGAGGAAGACGAATGTTGGACTCACCATACATCTTCTCCTCTGAGTCCGTGTCAGCTGACAGCAGCAAGGGCTCGTCGTTGAGCTCGCTGTCCGGGCTGGCCGCTTTGTCATCATCCCGCAGCTCGCAGGCGTCCATATTGGCACGCAGGGGGAGCAGCGGTTTGCTCAGCTGCCCTGTGATCATCGGATCCTGGAGGCGAGCAGAGGAAGGACCAGGTTTTGAGGAGAAGGAGAAAAAGGCAAAAGAAGGGATGTTTGCTTGAATGCACTGGTTCCCTCACACACACATGCTCGCTCGGTTTCTCTCTTTCTCTCCCTCCCTTTGCTTTCTGAAACTCACCACTTCTATCATTCTCTCTCTCTCTCTTTACTCATCGTACCCTCACTGGTGCTGTTTATAGTGGTTAAGAGCTCTTGTGGACTGCACAAATGTAGAAAATTTTGTTTAAGATAGTCCACTTGACAAATGACTCATTTGTATGAGTATCACCCAAGAGCCATCAACATTAAAATAGAATATTCAAGTTACATATGAAAGTTTGAATATGCCACATTTGTTGAGCAAAAAAAAAAAAAAAGTAAAAAAAAAGAAGTGTATTCTGTTTAAATTGACAAAACGTGTAACAGGAAGAAAGAAAAGAGAATTGAAATATGTTGATTTTGTAACTGAAATTGGTTGTTGTGACACTAAATCTTATCTGCATTGAAAACTTCATTGAGAATTTAGTTACATATCAATGTTTGAATGTTCCACATTTGCTAAATGAAAGAATGTATTCTGTTTAAATTAACAGAAAGTGTGAGAATTTAACAGTACAAATGCAACAGAGAATATATGTAACCTGATCTGAAATTGGTTGTCATGACAATAAATAATAAGACAGATCACATTACTGAAAAATAAGCATTGAAAATTTTCATTAAGAATCTAATGGCCCACTTTATTTAACTTTGATTTAATTCTCATTATTCACAAAGAATGTCCTCAATCAGCTACTGTCATTCAAAGAGCAATTTTATGAGGTAACACTTTTTATTCAAGTTGAAATTATAGTGTCTTAAACACTTTCAGCTTTCCATTTAAGTCAATTTTAGTTCAGTACCCAAAAGTGCATTGAAATGTTAACCCCCAAAAAATGTGTCTCCTGTGGTGACATTTAAATTAGCTGGTTTTGGTCAAGTCACAAATATTTTTTAACATTACTGAATCAACCTGAATACATAAGGTTACACCAACAAAAGCCATTTAAAGGGTTAGATAAAGTAGAAGCTCCTTAAGAACAATTGGAGGTTAATTTTTACAGTAATGGTCCACTTCATTCAACTTTGATTCACACAATTCTCTATAGTAAAAAAGAGTGTCCTCATCCAATCAGATCTTTTCATTTAAAGAGCAATTTAATGAGCTGTCATTTCATGCTATTGAGTTAAGTTTGAATCATAGTGTCTTGAACAAATATCAATGCAACTTTCTACACTTTTACTTTCGATCTACATGCAATTAAGTTCACCAGCACCCAAAGTAATGAAATGTAAATCAAAGCCATATCCTAAATATATATATTTTTTAAATATATGAGTAAAACACAAATAAGTTTTATAACAGCAACAACAAACCTACCAGAAAGGTGATTCCAGAATAAAGAGAAAAAGAGTTTCTATGCTCTAAAAATCTTAATTAGCTAAAATCCACAAGCAGAGAGAGCAGTTAGAGCATGACAGAGTCTGAAGTGAGATCAGTCAGTGCATGCTTGTCACAAAGCCCAAAAACCAGTGTGGATAACGCAGATACATAAAGTGAGCACTGCCGGCAAGCCTGGGATTGCCTCTGGAGACTTGCTCGAGATGTCACCTCCACTCTCTCTCTCTCCTTCTCTCTCTCTCTCTCTCTCACGCTTCAGAAGTACCTCCCCCCACCCTTTCTGATGCCGAGACACACAAACAAGTACATACAGGGAGGGCCAAAAATCTGCTTTTCTCTTTTTACACCCCTTTATTTATGGAGTAGTTTCTGGCCAAATAATTCTGAGATAGGGGACAGGTGATCGTTTTGGATCAAGCCTAGGAGGAAATCAAGCAGAGGAAGAGTGGATTGGACTATCACAGGGCCAATTGCCCCTAATTGTGTCCCACCTCTCAAACCACCCCCCACTGTCCTTGGGGCAGTCAATGCATGGCAGCCCGTGGGGCCTCTGTAAATGTGCTCATCAGATAGAGTGCATGAGACTTTGATATGACACATGATAATCTATGAAAATGTTAATCAGTTGGAATAGTTTAAGATGTCATTCGCTGAGCGGCCCACGGCTGGTCAGTCCTCAAATGCTTTGCAACAATGTCCCTTGTCATTTCTCCACTGGAGTTTTTTTCTCTATTCTCAGTGCACTTATGCACAAGCAACTCAGCGACACATCAATATTCCCTCTATCTCAGTCCGGAGAGGAAAATGCCTCTCCCCCCAACACTGCTAAATAAGGGAGCCATGTACTCTGCATTCATTTAAGGCAATACCAGCTCAAAAGCTCCCCCAACATGCATCCATCCATCTATCCCTCCGCCCGTCCCATTTCGCTCCCCTTTGAGTTGCCTGGTAGGTCCAGTGGAGGGCAAAATGAATACCTAATTGAATTGTGAAGTCATCAAAATAATCAATACTTTTTAATTATTTATTCTTTACAGTCTGTTGACTGAATGGGAGCTGTGAGAGGCTGAGGGGAGAGAGAGAGAGAGAGAGAGAGAGAGAGAGAGAGAGAGAGAGGGTGGCGATACAATGCGATAAAGATTTTCACCACAGGCTGCTGGTAAAGGAAGGGCACAATACACTTAATTAATAAAAATTACTAGAACAAGAATGAGGGAAGAAAGAATTAGATTTTTTTTTCCCACAGCAAGTTAAAAGTAGATTTTTACATTTTGTCAAGAAAATGTGAACAGTGTTTGCCTGTGCAACACAAGCTGCCATGATACTACGGTGTTGTGGGTGGTTACTAGGGCATCGCTATGTGGTTACCAAGAAGTTCTGGGTTTCTTTTCATTTGTTGTTGTGCAGTCGTAGTAGTAACCTGCAATTTTGACCTTAAGGAGCTATTTCTAACCCTTAAAAAATTATTTTGTTGGTATAACCTTGTGTATTCTGTTTGGTTCAGACATGATAAATAATAATAATAACTTGAATCAAACCAGTTAATTTAGACCACATGAAGCACGACAGATAGATAGATAGATAGATAGACAGACAGACAGACAGACAGATAAATAGATAGACAGATAGATAGAGAGAGAGAGAGAGAGAGAGAGAGAGACAGACAGACAGACAGACAGACAGACAGACAGACATACATACATCTTTTTATTTCTTTTTTTTTTTTTTTTTTTTTACTTTTTTTTGGGGGGTGGTTGCCAGAGAGTTGCTAGGTGGTTACTGGCCCAAGTCAAAAGAGCCCACTTCCAAATCTCTTGGATTTTATGATCACTAAATACTGTATGGTTCCTACTTCAGTGTAAATCTATGGGACTTTTTTGTCCGTATTATGGTCCACCATGAAAAAATCCATTCAGTTTAATGGCTTAGAAAAGTAATAGCACAACTCTCATCAAAAAGACGCACAATTTAAGATATCATTAATTTTGTAGAAAAAACATTGAGTTACTTACCGAAATGTAATACCTTAATATGATAAGTGTTTGTTCAAATCCTTAATTATACTTAGTGATGGTTCCCTTAGAAAGCATCATTAATGAAAAACAAGGAAAATGTTTATGAAAATCTTATCATTCTATTATTCTAATTATTCTATTGCATTCCAAGAATTAACTTTTTTTGTCCATTATTTGCTACAGTCTTAAGACCAAGTAAAAGTAAACAAACTAAAACAGTTTTTCTGCACTTTTTATAATACCATAATATAAGCAAGTTTATAGTTGCACTCTCAAAGCCCCTCCTTCTCTCTCTCTCTCTCTCTCTCTCTCTTACTTTCTCTTTTTATTTCTCACTCTCTCTCACACACAGTTAATTACACTAATGAAACAGGGACTCCCAGGGCAGTTCTTCATGCCAAAGAGCATAAGTGAGGGGACCTGGGGAGTGTGTGCATGTGTCAATGAGTGCATATGTGTGTGTGTTTGGGATCACCTTACTCATTGACGGTCACACAGGAGGTGAAACAAGAAAAAGCACTTGAGGGCCCTTCTCCTGTTCTTCTTTTGCCTACTCTGAGGGTCATTTTGGACCCATTTTACTCATAAGATATCTATGCTAATTGCTAATGGCCTTAGCTGCAAGGGTCTGTGCAGTCCCCTGGGGCCACGAAAAAGGTCCAAAGACCCCTGATGATGATACATGCCATTTGCTGACTAATGTTTTCTCATCTCTCTGTACTGTCAAGTTCTCTCCTTCAATTTTCACCAATAACTAAATGAAAAATTAAAACTGATGGCTTTGTAGCATAAATTACACCATTTATTTATTTATTTTTATATAAAAAAAAAAATTAAACAGTATTAATAATGGATCAAAAGGGAGAAATATCAATATGCAGCAGATACAAAAAGTATTTGTTTCAGAATAATTATTCATACTTAAGAATTTTGACTAAATTATTTTAATGTAGATAAAATACATTCTTTTCATGCTGTTATTTGTTAAGAGTAAAATCCTTATTGTTTGCAAACAATTAAGACAGGAAAACCTGAGTTCTATTTAAATTAAAGTTTCCTTCAGTGGTGGCTTTTGATGTTGTGTTAAAGGTCTGTCTACCCCATAGGGCTAGATACGCATCACCTCCCTCTGCAAGCTAATAGCTACCTTCAGGGACAAGTCTGAGGGTCCCTCAGAGCCTAGAAGAACATCTTGTCAAATAGAGCCTATACGTTTTCCGTGCACATTTATATACTCTATGAATGTCTTTCATCAAAAAAAAAAGAGAAATTAGATCTATTTAAATCACTCTTTAACAGTGTTGGGTGTAATCTGTTTACAAAGTAATTAGTTACTTTAGTGTAACACACTACATTTTAAATTCTTGTAATCAGATCACAGTTGAAAGTTACTCACTCTTAATTAAGGTAATTCCTTTTAAGTGCATAACTTAGGTTACACATTTCTAAAATATGATTTATGTATAATATATATTAAAAATATGAGTTCAAATGTCTATATGTACATCTATTTGTGTGTGCAACAATGAACAAGAAGGAAATATAGACATTATTTTGAATTTGTTGAGTGGAGAAACCAAAAAAAATGTTTTAGAAAGCAACTTAAAAGTAGTAAAGTAATTAGTAACATGATTAATTTTTTGAGGAAGTAATCATCCATCCAGCCATCTTCTATAGCCGCTTGTCCTATGCAGGGTTGCGGATAGTGCTGGAGCCTATCCCAGCTGTCTCGGGCCAAAGGCAGGGAAACACCCTGGACAGGAGGCCAGTCCATCACAAGGCAACACACACATTCACACTCTCACCTACAGGCAATTTAAGGTATCCAATTAGCTTAACATGCATGTCTTTTTGGACTGTGGGGGAAACCGGAGCACCTGGAGGAAATCTACACAAACACAGGGAGAACATGCAAACTCCTCACAGAAAGGCCCAATTGAACCTGTGATCTTCTCGCTGTGAGGCAACAGTGCTACCCACCGAGCCACCATGCCACACGGAAGTAATCAGTAATATGATTAAAATTTTAAAGAACCAATTAGTAATTTTTAGTGGACTCTTTCAGATTAACTTACCCAACACTGCTCTTTAAAGCTGCATTATGTAAGATTTTTTGGGTTAAAATTAACAAAAGTTCATTATTGAGTGAGTACATAAAAAAATTCATGTTCAAAACCCTGTCCTTGTCTTACTCCGATTCACTACGGTAAGTCTACAATGACGATTTTTATTTAGAGCTGTCGGGACGGATTTGGCGAAATCGCAGCCATACATAATTAGTCCTTGCGTGTTTACGTCATGTCCGTAAACTCAAAAAGAAGGTCCGGCTGTGGCCCATGAGGTGAGTGCGACAGCTGTAAACTGTTCAGTCAGATTCAAAGTTTCAGGAGTCAAGAAATCAGCACAGTGAAATCACTCCTCTAATGGATTTAACTGTAACTGTTTTGTAAAGTTGTTTACTTGCTATAATGCTTGGGTGTGCTTTCTGGTAGGGTTGTTGAAGCTTACAGTATATTGGTTGTGATGCTTAATGAATCGAATATTACTCATGTCTACCGATCGCGATGTGTTTATAGGTTTGGTTTTTTCCGGTGAAATATCTGTTACATGTTTACTAATATTCATGACTTCTGAGTATTTTATAACATTGCTGCAGTTTCAAGATTCCCAAATTGTGTGTCTCTAAGTGTGTGTGTGCCGCTGTTGTCTTAGGCTATTTGTTTTTTTGTTTTGTTTTTTAACTCAGTCACAGAAATGCACAAGTTGTTGTAACTTTCCATTGTCCTTATAGCAGAAAAATGATAGATTATTTATTTATTTATTTATTTGCTTGTAGACAACCTAATGGTCTAAATGTTACAAGCAAGTGTACGCCAAAAAAGCATTTTTGGAGCAATAAATCACTGTACAGACACTTGCCAATGTATCCTTTTAGCAGATCTCCTGTTTAAACGGATCTAAAGCCACTATAGGTACAAGATAGATCCCCATGACTGTATGCTCATCTAAATTTGTTTATAATGTAACGATTACATAGGACACTAATGTATATTCATTTAAATTCATTTAAATTAATTCAAATAAACGATTAAACATTTCTTATTATAATTGTTACATATTGCATATTTCAGCATATTATTTTCAAGTTCAATAAAGTAATATTTCAAGTATTTCATAATTGATTTTAATTTGCAGGAAAACTGATGCACAACTGAATTTATGGTGCGATTGTCAAAGCAACAGCCGGTCTTCCTGTGTTGCTGCTGCAAAGACGAATGTAATTAATTGACTGCGATCAGAGAGGAGTGAGGATATGTGTCATTGCCTGTCAAAGATGAGTGTTGGAAAAAAGCTCTGATGCTTCAGACAGTATCAGACCCCCCTCTGATAAATATAAAAAGCCATTGATCGTTCAGGAGGTTTGAGTTTGTGTGCACGTTTTCTTTTGTTTCTTTTTTTCATTCTGTACATCGATCTCAGATCTGACCTTATGGTGCATCAAAGCCTACAGGAGCTAATCTGGCCTCTGTATTACAACCAGAGTGCAGAGTGATAGAGATCAAGACTGGGGGGTGAAAGAGAAAGAGAATGCAGAGAAACTGGAGGAAGTGGAAGTCACTGCACAAAAACAAAAAGGTGTGTTAGGGAAAGAGATTAAAAAGAACAAGTAGGGAAAGAGTAAATACAAAACAAGTATCAGTATCATCAACATGTTTCCTTGGTCAGTTGCTGACGGTAACACTGTCTGGATTTTTATTGGTTGTTGGGCAGGGCAGGTTTTAGGGCTTGTCTGTAGTCTGACACTGACAAATAGTTTTTAATACCTTGCATTTCAGCATCTCCTGCCCAGCATGTATAGTGGACGACAGATATCAGAGAGTGCGAATACACCCAGACACCCAGACACACATGCACATATTATCAATTAGTGGTATGGTGACACGATAGCAGGTCATACGTCTTTAAAGCTTACTTCATTATATCTTTTACATAGTTGCACGCTCTAGTCTTTCAAAGTATACTTCTTTGAACACAAGCCCATACGGATGTGTTCAACATATGTGCACTACGACTGCTTTGAAACATGAAGATTATGTGCACAGATGCAGACTGTACATTTACAAGCATCCCTATTACTATTGCTTTACTTAGGGTACGTTCTAAACCCCAAACACTAAACATTATATTTTGGTTTGTAATTCATGCTGTATCGTTTGCGCTACGGACATGAATGATCCCATATATCATGATGATTGTTAGGAAAGGTGTGCTTTTCTAAGCTATCAGACTTTTTGTCTGGCGGTAAGGCTGAGCGATATGGCAAAAAAATTATCTCCCTATATTTTTCAGCCTATTGATGATATTCAATATACAGTATATATATACTGACAATAATGCATTTGCTCTGAAATGGCTCAAAAGTGATTAATCATTTCATCCAAACAGCCACTGTAGCCAAGTAGATTCAATATTTTAAAGACACTGAATAAAAATCTATCTAAAAATAATAAAGGCATGTATTCCCAAATTTTTTTTTACTAAATAAACACAAGGGAGAATGAGATTTCATTGATATGCATTTTTTATATTTTATATATAAAGATACATGGTAGCTTAATAAAAGCATTATTTTATTATCATACATTTTTACTGAAACATTTTTTGTGAATGAACATGGTGTGCAAAAACTACTCCACTTATTTTGTAAACCTTTTGGAACCCAGTTTAATATGGCACAATACTAAATTATTACTGTGGGATCCAGTCATGTTTATTCATATAATATAATACTGAATAAGCATTTGTATAATAACTTTATAGCAGATTACTAATGTTGGGAGTTGTGCAAATGCACAATGCATGAATGCGTGAACTGCCCCCCGTGTGCACAGAACAGCGCATCACTGGTTTATTCTGAAGCGCACACAGACCATGTGAATCCGTCTTTAATCGCAGCTTTTTGGAGTTTAATAATCACATATGTTCATATATCCATTTTGGTGTTATTTTGATTAATTGTTAAATTGTTAATGGCTAAATTAAGGCACATTAATATCATTGCGATATTTACGATATTGCTTAATTTTATATTGTCCGTAAAATCATCGCAATTATATTGTGAATATTCAAAATATTCGCCCAGCCTTACCTTGCAGATGGTAAAACAAGTTAAAAAAAATCCCATGGGCTTAGATTGAGGGATGGACCTAAGCCATGTCTATAAACCAGAATATCATATAGATTTAGGAGTCTTGGGGGACAACTACCCATACAAATCTTGAAACCACATAGAAATGCCCAAGTAACTACCCAGAGCTCTCTAACAACCAGGGGCAGATCATCCAATGGGTTTTATGGGCATGTGCCCAGGGGGCCAGGTGTAACTCGGAGATGGTGTGCAAAAGCATAGTGCGTTCGTATAGCGCATGGTCATAGGGTAAGAACATTCCGACACCCCCCCACCCGACGACTGGCTCAGTCCAGCAAAACTGCAAGCCTAGGGGCCCAGAGTACCTTAATCCGACACTGCTAACAACTGCATAGCAACACACTGGCAATCACCCTCAACCTTAGCATCATATTGGCGATTTTTCCGATAATGTAAGAAATCTAGTTAAAAAATTACTATATATATATATATAAATGTCAAATGTGGTATCAAGCAAAACATCATGCCATGTTCTTACATACAAGGACCAATCAAAATATACTCTCCACTTTATAAATCATTGAAACAGGCGATTAGGAAATAGTTCAAAAAAGGACCCAAAACCCAAAGCACCCTGTGGATATCTACTCACAAGTCAGTTCCCCATTGAGTTCACACATAAGCCACTTGTGAGGTGAGAAAATTAGATTTTCCAAAAAAGGATACTAATTCAGTATGAAGGAAGTTGCTACGATCAATAAATCATTGCTAAGTAGATTGTACAGAAAAAAATATATCCTGAGCTTGATGACAGTGCATTAGTGAAGCTACAATAAGAAATGTAGACAAAGAGGGAGGGTTCAGTTTCAATAAATGAAAAACCATCACCTGCTTTAGCTAATTCTAAATTAAAGGCATAAAGGAATGCCTCATTTGTACAATTTTAGGTTTAAAAGTGAAGTGTGTTATTTCTGTTCCACTGTTGTCATTGAACGAATATGCAAAAATTATAACAAAAACAATTATTTCAAAAATGTTTCCCAAAACAATCCCCCTGTCTTCCATTGGTGAGCCAAACAGGTGACCCCAGGTCCATCCCTCAATGTAGTGCAGCTTTAAATGTTTGTATTTAGAAGCCTATAAGTGATGACTTCGGTTAAAAGAAAAAAAAAAAATGTGTTTCTTAGGAAAAGAGCGAGGGACATAGAGAAAGACATTGCAAAAGAGATATAAAATGAGGCCCTTTGATTTTTATTTTTTCTTTGTGCATCTGCAAGATACTTGACTACAAATGTTTCCATTAATTTAGTCACAACCAGGTAGGCCACTTTGGCAAATAGCTACTCCCCAACATTTTTCAGCAAGCCACCGAGTAGTGCTAACTGCTCTAAATGTACCACTTCACTGACTTTTACATGACATGGTCATTAACTGTGTAATAAATACTAATTGCCACTGAGGGCATTGGCCCAGCTCTGATGCAGGGGCGCATCCTAATTATACAGAATAACTCGGTAAGTGAAATAAGACATTGTCTTTCCCCTCTGGGAGTCAATTGTGTGGTTCAGGCCCAATTCCCACATTAAACAAGAATTATGTACCATATTAGGGAAAATTAGTATCCCCATGGATGTAAATACAACGCTTGTTTGTGATTTATGCTTTGGTCATGAATATAAAATAGCTCGCTTAATCAAAGAGTAAGCATGCAGTTTAACATGTGGCATAAGACAAAGGGTGGTCATCACTTAGAAAGTAGCAAGAACTTCAAGAACTTGATTTATGAATAAATACCGTACACCTACAGTAATAAATAGGTCTAAATAGATCTAATTAAATTAGCTATCAAAATAATTGAACCAGTTAAGAATGGCAATTTGTTTCCTCTTGTGGGTCTTGATGTCTTATTCTGTGTACAGAATACTCAATGATGAGGTTTAGGTGAAACTCTATACCGCAATGCTTCCAGAGGGTTGTGAGCAGAAACCATTTGCAACTACTGATAAGTCTCACCTTTGTGCTACAAGCATGTGGTTACTCCAAAAACATCATGGATTATCGAGCCGGTTGAATTGGCTAAGATCTAAGGTAAAATTTGTTGATTGTATCCACAGCATGGCACTTCTCAAGGCTCAGTGGGGAGGAGGGATGGTGATGATGAGGGTGAGAGGAAGGGCCAGGGCTCTCCACTCGCTTCCCTACCCATGTCAGACTGCACCAGCATGCCAAGATCGATCTGGGGGGAGAGAAGTGGAGATGAGGGGGGTTAGAAATTGTGTTGAGAGAGAGAGAGACAGATGGGAAGTGGTTTCCAGAGGGCAAGACGAGGCAGAGAGAGAGAGAGAGAGAGAGAAACAGGCTTACACTTGTCTGGTTGTGATCTGTTTCTCACCTTGACTCCCTTCACTGACTGTGGCAAAGGTCTAGAGAGAGTGAATCACATTCTAACAGTCCATGGTGGAAGGTGTCGCAGAATCAAAGCTGGCGGTGACCTTTCACCTATTCTTACTTGTGCAGTAGAATCACTTCAAACAAAAATGATATAATGACTTAGTCTTGTAATCAACTTCATCAGTGCATGACAGAGAGGTGCTAAATGCGAGAGAAAAAAATTATAATTGAATGCAAAAAAATTAAAATGCAACAGAAACAGATTATATAATTTTGCTTATCAACATTTAAAAGGGAAGCAATATGCTTCCCATATCTTTTGTTGTTGATGTTAAAGGAACTAACAAAATTAGACTGATACCAATGTGGAGAAGCTGAATAGCTCCCCCTCATCCTTGAAAACCATGAATAAAACTACATGTTTTGTGTGGTGTATAATTGACTGCTAAATGTTTCTATTCAGTCAATATGTCTTGCTAATAATTTTGCATGTTATCTGTATAATATTTGGTAATATTAAATAATTACCATTTGATTACAAGTACAACTTTGTTTACTTTTGTATGGCAAACACTTTCACTGTTGTGTTGGATTTGCACTTGATGTCCATTGTAAAATTTGGTCCTGAAGCAAAACAAGTTGAGAACCATTGATTTAGAGGATTAAACAAGACAATCCATTTTCTTTGTCTTCTCTGAAAACATCACTACACAGACAAAACATGCTAATACACATTACATAATTTAACATAACGGTTGTGGAGCTAAATATTAGCAATATTCATCTGTAGAGATCAAGCTACTAAAAAGACAGGTCAAAATCAGCCCTACAACAACAGAAATATGAATAAATAATGTGCTGTGATGGCAATGTGTCGAAAGCAGGTTAAGGAAGCTGAAAGGGTGTGTGTGATTGAGTGCGTCAGACGAGATGTCGCAATGACCTGTGCACCTAATGGAACTTAAAGGTCACATCCTAAGGCGGAAGACTCAACACTCTCTCACTTTCAACTTGCGGAAGTTCCTCAGGAGAGACAAGTACAGTAATAAAGGATGAGATGGGCTGCACATCATGCTATAGGACCCATACAAAAGATGTAATTTACAGCACAAATTAATTGTTAGTGTAATCTTATAAAATTTTAATGAATGTATGCCAAACAATTACACCATTCAGAAAAATATTAGTGTTTTAATTTTTATTTTATATATTTTTTAATAATGTGTTATTTTATTGTTATTTTATTTGAGTTAATTTTATGCTAAGCACTAATTCTTCATTTTTTATTTCATTTATGTTGAGTGTTTTATTTAATTGTATTTTTATATATTTTTATGTACGATATGATAAATATGATACAGTACCTCAGTATATCACATTATTTTGCAGAATGTAAAGAATATAATATTTTATAAACAAATATTTAATGGTCTAAAACAATTATGAATAACCATGTGACTGTTCTGTTGATTGATCGGTGGTTACGTATGTAACCGTGGTTCTGTAAATTCCAGATGACCGCCAGAGACGGTGTTACAGTAATGGATGATCGCAGCGGCAGCCAGATAGGTCGAAAAAATGAATACCAACAAAGTTACATAGTGACGTAAGCTGAACTGAACAAATATAAGCCACTGCAGCTCGGCACCCAGCCTCGGAACGTTGTTGCACATTCCGAGTGACCAGGAACTCTGGCGGTCATCCGGAATTTACAGAACCAGAGTTAAATATGTAACCAGCGTTCTGTTACATTCCTCCTGACTGCCAGAGACAGTGTTACAGTAATGGATGACCAATATCAACAAAGTCACAAGGAATTGACTCACCAGACAGCAGGGGATATCACAGGAGAATAGCTGAGCGCACATCATGGGATGAGGCAACATTGACGTTGTAGAATCTTACGAAAGTGCATGGGGAGGACCAGGTGGCAGAAGCACAGATGTCAACGAGGGAAACACCCCTGAAGGCAGCTCATGAAGAGGAGACCGCCCAGGTGGAATGGCAAATGACTGTCTCAGGCAAGGGTCATTGAGCCTTCTTGTATGCCATAGTGAAAACCTCCACAACCCACCGTGAAAGCACATGGTGGCCCGCCAGCAATTGAGAGAAGTACATCAAGGCCAGAAAAACTGCATGCATCTCCAGAAGGTTGATGTGGTCCATAGACTGGGCTTCCGATCGCTGGCCGCTGATGCCTCTGTGGTTCCAAATTCCACCCCATCCCGTGAGGGATGCATCAGTTGTTACCACCTCCTGACAGAAGGGCACAACGCCTAATGGAACACCCGCTACCAAAAAGTCCAGGGAGACACCACAATCAGTCAGTGATGATGATGGGATGGGTCCAGCTGAAGGCTGTTGGTCAACACCTGCAAGTGGCTGCCGTCAACATCATGATCAGTCTCAGTATTACCCCATACTGAAGGGTCGCACCCAGACAAAATTGAGTAAGAAGCTTCAGTTTGTCCACTGTCTGGGACTGAGAAAGAGAGGCACACATCATGACAGAATTGATTGTCATACCGATGAACGTGATGGACTGTGCCAGAGAAAGAATGCTCTTTTTTCTGTTCACTGAGAAACTCAACCTGGCAACGCGATCCAGCAACCGCTGTGTGTTGTGCACAGCTTGAACTCTTGGGTAGGGTCAAATCCGCCATCCTTCGGACCACAGGGATGATAGGGCAGCTTTCACACATCTTGTAAACACTCGCGGGGCCAGAGAAAGGCCGGATGGCAGAACCTTGAACTGATATGCTTGGTCCTTGAAACTTAAGCGTAGGAACTTCCTGTGATGCATGGCAATTGGAACGTGAAAGTTTGCATCTGTCAGGTCGATGCTTGTAAACCAATCTCCCGCCATCACTGACCGAAGAACATTGGTCATGCACAACATGCGAAAGGGGAGCCTCTTTAAGAAACTGTCGAACCTCCTTAAATCTAAGATTGGACAGAAACCTCCGTCTCGCTTTGGAACAAGCAAGTATGTTGAGTAAAAACCGTCCCTTTGAACTAGGGGGTGAACTTTCTCTATTGCTCTCTTCTCTAACAAGGAAAACATTTCTTAAGAGAGAGCTGCTGAAGGGACTGTGTCTACCACCACAGTCGGAATGAGTCCCAAAAACTTCAGGGGCCAGCTTCGGAACTGAAGAGTATAACCTTTTGTTAGATTCGCCAAGACCCAAGGTCTGATACTGTGTCTCTCCAGTAACACTGACGTGGTCCCCCTGGAGTATGGCAGGAAGTGGGGCTACCCTGGGTATGACGCACTTGGACAGTGTCAGAGCCATGAAATCTCTGCTGGGTGTGAGGTCGGATGGTGGGAATTTGACAGGAGTGTGGCTGTGTAGGCGTGTAACAATGATGGGCAGGCGTAGTTGGCACCCTAAAACTTGGGGTACGTTGCACCTGTGTTAGCTGCTGGGTGGTCACGGACATCTTCAAAACTTCAGAGATGTATGGACCAAAAAGGTGTCCAGGAAAGATGGGTAGGTCCCTCAAGGTCTTTTTGCAGTGGTAATCTGGCATGAGCAAGCCATACCTGCTGGCGAGCTGTTAGAAGCGCCTCAATGAGAGAGCCCAGTTCTCGTGTCACATGACCCATGGCCAGAAAGGCTGTCTGCAAGAACTGTGAGACATCCGGAGACACCACCAAGGCGCCGACCGGCTGTTCAATTTTAGGTACATTTTGCACCCCAATGGACACCACCTCAACCATAGAAGCTAAGGTACTTACAGTTTTGGATCGCCTCTTGGCCGTACTTGATCCTTTCCGGGCGCTAGAAAATTCTGCCACATGCAGGCATAGTAAAAGTATTTGTAGGCAGAGACTTGCGAAAGAACACATTGGACTGAACAGGATGGGCAGGGTGCTCATCAAGTCTGAGATGAGCCACTGCCATCTGAAGCACTGTCAATGTGTCATCCACCGGAGGTGGAACAGTCCCTGAAGAATGGCGTGAGCCTCCAGAGCCACCCAAGTCAGATCCAGCTGGCATGTCCTGTGGATCATCAAACCCAGCAGTTTCAGAGCCAAGGTGCTTCTGAAATTGTGGATCAGAAGCACACATGGACATAGTGTCAACGTGGGAGCTATGAGTAGGATAAGGAGAGGTGGTATCCTCTTAATTTGATAAACATGATTGAGCATCCTCAGTGGAGCCCGTAGTAGCTGTAGAGACCAAGCCTGCTGGTTGAAGGCATTGCAGGAGTCGCTTCATCTCCGCCATATCTGAGGAAAGGCCAGCAACCTTTTTTGGCAACAGATGGTCTGCCAAACAACTGCCTTTAGAAGTGGATCTTTTCTTAGCCGGAGGTGTGCCAGCAACCACAGCGGCATGGCGCTTTTGAGGTCTCTGCTGTGAAACTGGTTCCGGTTCTACGAGATTAGCTTCCAGGTTGCTGTCCTGATCAGCCAAATGCAACTGTCTCTCAGACAAAGGCAGCAAGCTGCAGCGTGGGCACGGATCTGTAAGCGCTTCACGCAGGTGTTGAAGTCCCAGGAATGATGGGCAGTGATCATGCCCATCATCAGGAAGGAGCTCATTAGGACAGAGTCTACAATTCAGGGTTCAGGCAGGAGAAATTGAGCTGTAAGCCATTTTGGCTGTCAAGTAGCCCTTCGGATAGAACCACAAGGAGTGATTGCTATATGCAAATGTATCACAACCTCCGGATGAACTGCGAGGATCTGTGGAGGAAGAATGAGCTCTGTATGAATAAAAAAAACTCACCGATTTAAGTCTGTAGAAAACAACCCAATCCAAACCAAAGCCATATCATCACAGCTTGGGAGGACGAGTCTTCACTGCTCCGAGAAGAAAACAGTACTAGACGATGCGATGAACACTATATGACCTAATCCAAAGGCGAAAAACGAAAGAAGCTGGGTGCCGAGCTGCAGAGGCTTATATTCTATCAGCTCGGCTACGTCACTACGTGACTTTGTTGGTATCCATTTTTTTCGACCTATCTGGCTGCCGCTGTTATCGTTCATTACCGTAACAACGTCTCTGGTGGTCAGGAGGAATGTAACAGAAATATTGATACCTCAATATAATAGCTAATACTGTATATTAGAAATAATATTATATAATAATATTCTCTCTCTCTCTCTCTCTCTCTCTCTCTCTCTCTCTCTTTAGCATGTCCTATTTATGGTCAGAATGAGGAAATATAACCCTGTTCAGGCTGTTCAGGAACATGAGAAAAAACATGTAGTAAAAAATAGATAGGACATTATCAGTGAATAATTTAAAACAGCCTGAAGCGTTATAGGCTTGAGACAATAAGGCAATAAGCAGAGACACATTGGGTCATTTCTCATCAATTATTAGGAAGTTAACCTGCACATATAACGCAGATGTAATGACCTGTCTGCTGAAGTTGTTCAACTATTTAAAGAGCTATTATTTGCTGTAAAAGGGATTACAGACAATGCACTAGAAAATGGGATGACAAAATTGTAACATATTTGTGAATTTTGCTTATTCAGTAATGCCTAGGCAATAGGTCACAAAATAAGAGAAAGCGCACTGATATTTATTTGAAAGCTGCAAGGTGTGATGAATATCTATTCCACTTTTTGCCCTTTAAGCTGATTTTATCCTTTATTATTAATACTGCATTGGCTTTTATCTTTTTTTTATGATTAACATTAATTATGCATCCATTAAAATACTCTTCTGGGGATATTTGACGTGCACAAGGCAATTTGCATTTTTTGTCCAACAAATTTTAATAATTGCTGAGTAAGCCCCAAACTTAAGTGAATTGAGTTGATATTTCAACTTATTACCTGAATAAATATGGTAAGAGCAAAGCTTGCCCTGCCAGCCACTATCAGCATAAACATATGAGACACATTGACAGCCTGTCTCAAATGATCCTGTCCTATATCTGTCTATAGCAGTGGTCTGTTCCAAATGTAAAAATGTCAGATTATATCTCATCACATGTCCTCTTCTGACTAAGAATAAAGAAGAAGGATAAAAGTTGGACTAAAACAGTGATTCTTTAAAGGAAGTTCACCCAAAAATTAAAACTATCTCCTCATTTACTCACCCTCATGCAATCCCAGATGTGTATGACTTTCTTTTTTCTGCAGAACACAAATGAAGATTTTTAGAAGAATATTTCAGCTCTGTAGGTCCTCCTCACAATGTAAGTGAATGGTGACCAAAATTTTGAAGCTACAAAAAGTACAAAAAACTTTAAATTAATCCATACAACTTCAGTGGTTTAATCAATGTCTTCTAAAGCAGACCAAAGTATAACTCCTTTTCACTGTTCATCTTGCCATTGCAATCTCTAGGCACGATCATGATTTCAAGCTCCTAGTTACACTTCCTAGTGCTTGGCACATGCGCAGAGAGCTAGATGGCGCTATAGGGCATGTAATCGAGAAATCATGATCACCAAGGAGACTGCTGTCAAGATGTACAGTGAAAAAGGAATCACATTTTAGTCTGTTCTCACCATAAACCAACTGGATCACTTCAGAAGACATTGATTTAACCACTGGAGTTGTATGGATTAGTTTTATGCTGCCTTTATGTGCTTTTTGGAGCTTCAAAGTTTTGGTCACCATTCACTTGCATTGTATGTGTAACGGTAGCCAGCTGGTACGTGATAGCTGTGCGGTATGTGTAAACCTCACTCCCCTGGCCTCTAGAGGCGCACTAGCAATTGACGCTGAGGGCTGTAGCATTTAGCCTCCTCGTTAGTGTGCCTGCCTACCATGCTGGAGACCCCAGTTCAAATCCCACTCGGAGTGGGTCGAGCAGGACCGGTTACTGTGGTGCCATGATCCGTGTGGGACTGAGGTTTGGGGGGGGGGTGAGTGTAATGTGAGTCAGCCAACTGGTATGTGTAAACCTCACTCCCTTGGAGAGGCACACTAGCGACTGACACTAAGTCCTGGAGCTGTAGCTCTTAGCCTCCTTGCAAGCACGCCTGCCTCCCATGCCTGAGATGCTGGTTTGAATCCCGTTCGGAGCAGGTTGAGCAGGACCAGTTACACACAGACCTACAGAGCTGAGATATTCTTCTAAAAATCTCCATTTGTGTTCTGCTGAAGAAAGTCATACACATCTGGGATGGCATGAAGGTGAGGTGAGCTATGCCTTTAAGGTCAGCTGAACATTAAAATCTGTTTAAATGTGCATACAGTCTTTTTTTCCTCATTAAAAAGTTTTACCTCAAATGAGATGAGATGATATGACACTAATCATTATACCAGTAGCCTTATTAAGGCCTTTTTACATTGAGAATGTAAACATGTTGAAACTATATGACCTATTTCTCACTTCATCTCTGTAGCCCCCTTGTTATCGGACACTTATACGCAAAAAGTGTCATGGAATAAATGAATCATGGTCGACTACGAAAGCACATTTATACAGTGGAGCTGGTTACCGAAAACTACACTACCTGGCCAAAGAAAAGTTGCATACTCTATTTCGTTGGACCTCCTTTAGCTTTGATTACGGTGCGCATTCTTCATGGCATTGTTTCGACAAACTTATGCAACATCACAACATTTATTTCTATCCAGAGTTGCATTAATTTTTGGCCGAAATCTTGTATTGATGATGGGAGAGTCGAACCACTCCATAAAGTCTTCTCCAGCACATCCCAAAGACTTTCAGTTGGGTTGAAGTCAAGACTCAGTGGTAGCCAATTCATGTGTGAAATTTCAGTAATTGTCTTAGTTGTTTTCTTTTCTTGATGCAGGCCAATAATTTGCCCCATCTGAAACACAGTAACATCTTTTCCACAACTACGTGATACGGCATCCGACATGATTGTTTAAGAAATGAGAAGTATTGTGCTGGGTAGCTCAACGAGTAAAGACGCTGGCTACCACCCCTGGAGTCACAAGTTCATATCCAGGGTGTGCTAAGTGACTCCAGCCAGGTCTCCTAAGCAACCAAATTGGCCCGGTTGCTAGGGAGGGTAGAGTCACATGGGGTAACCTCCTCGTGGTCACTATAATGTGGTTCACTCTCGGTGGGACATGTGGTGAGTTGTGCGTGGATGCCGCGGAGAATAGTGTGAAGCCTCCACGTGTGCTATGTCTCCGCAGTAACGTGCTCAACAAGCCATGTGATAAGATGTGTGGATTGATGGTCTCAGACATGGAGGTAACTGAGATTTGTCCTCCACCACCCGAATTGAGGTGAGTCACTATGCCACCACGAGGACTTAGAGCGCATTGGGAATTGGGCATCCCAAATTGGGGAGGAAAGGGGAGGGGAAAAAAATAAATAAATAAATGAGAAGCTGCACATTGCATCAGTTAGGGTTCAAAGAATTGTTGCCAGCTGAAACATATTAATCACTGCAATAATGATCCAATCATAGGCTCTTAAGGATCTGCTTATTTAAATCCAAATGACGACTTGCCATCATCCAACAGAATATAAATAAAGATTACTGAGTTCACATTTAATAAGGATGAATATGATTTAAGATTAAATAAAACAAAATAAAATCACAGGAAAATAAAACGTATTTACTTATCTTTGAGGAAAAATTCGAACGTAGTCGAATGAGTCCACTTAAACTACATTTCCCATGATGCTCGAGAAGCACTTCCTATTGTTGTCATGTGATTTTTCTCAGCGTACATAATGAGCAACGCATGAGTAGCTGCGGTGGTTCACAAACGTTTTATTGTACAAAACAACGTATTTTAGTGTTTATAGAATTATTAATACTGGAGAAACGCCGTAGTTTAATGCAATACGACGAAATTTGCCTTATTTCTGCACATCTGGAGCCTGAATCATGGCGGAATTGGGGGAGCAGGTAGGATTCTAAATGAAGAACATTTCTGTTTTCAAATGAACGTGTACTGTATTCTATACGTGTGTTTATTTGTGCATGTTTTATTTTGAATGCATGTAGGCTATTTGAGATGTGAATGGTCTTTGTAAAGTATTTTAACGAGATAAAGACGTGTTATTTGAGCTTGCAAGCTAACAGGATAGTTTGACACTTGCCAATATTATTGCTACAGCATCAAGAGTACTTTATAACAAACACCTTGTAAGTAATATATAGTCTTATAGGCTGTTTTCGATCATGGGTGTAGCACCTTTCTCTTTGTTATCACAAGTATTTCTGTTTGAAAGAAGCATAGGAATAATTGTTTCCTGTTAATGCAGTAATAACAATGCATTGCTTTTTTCTTACTTTGAAATCACGATATTGAAAATCTGTCAGCACGTAAGATGAGAGATCAGATGGGTGAAAATAATTGTAAAACTTGAATCTGTTTTATTTTACAGGGCAGAAAACCAAGTGATGAGTCAACAGATGACTCTGAGGTAATTTCAAGATCGGGACATTGAGATCGGGACAGTCAGGACAGTAATTCAGATTTGTACTTAATCTGCTTTACTGGCATCACTACAGAATAATACATTTTAATTCAACTATATATATATATATATATATATATATATATATATATATATATATATATATTTGTTTTATAAATGCTAGAAGAAGAAAAAAAATATTATATTATTTAAATATTTATGTTTTTCCTTAAATGTTTCCTTTACAAAAATAAATAGATAGATAAATAGGTTTTTTAATTAGCAATAATAGCTGGAAGATATACAGCTGTTAATGTAACTCCATGGCGGTAATATTATAGACACACTTTTGCTGGAAAAAAAATGCCTTACGGTACATCATCACTGATAGGTTTGTAATTTTTAACCCATTCTTATTGATGCTTCTAAGACTATCAAAAGTTATTCTCACAATTTCAACAAAACCTAGTCTGTGTTAGTCAGTTTAATAACTTTACCTTGGTGACTGATTCAAACTAAGTTTAAATCAGCAGAATTTGCAACATTATTCAACACAGAAAACCTAAAGTTTGCATTGCATGAAAACACGTACAAGACCGGCGAATGCATGATGTTGTGAAAATACAGGCCTCTTGCTGTGCAATCATATCAGTTAAAAACATGTTTTACAGGACAATTATTTGAGATTAAAGGTGTCATTATTTGATTATTCTCTCATCATTTACTCACCTTCATGCCATCCCAGATGTGTATGACTTTTTTTCATATATTTCAGCTCTGTTGGTCCAGTCAATGGAAATAAATGAGTATCAAAACTTTGAAGCTCCATACATAAAGACAGCATAAAAGTTATCCATACGACTCCAGTGATTCAATCCATATCTTCTGAAGCGATGTGATAGGTGTGGGTGAGAAACAAATCAATATTTAAGTCCTTTTGTTTTTTTTGTTTTTTTTACTATAAATTCTCCTCCCTGCCCAGTAGGTGGTGATATGCACGAAGGATTTGTATCGTCAAAAACAAAAGAATGTGAAAGTGGATATTTATAGGGAAAAAAAAGGACTTATTTATCTGTTTCTCACCCACACCTATCATATCGCTTCTGAAGACATAGATTTAGGTGGTTTTCACACTGGGCATATTTGCTGCAGTGCAATTGTTCCTGGCGCCCCCCGCAGCGTTGGTCTGGTTTCAGACTCTTGTTTGATCCTGTTGAACCCCGGTGATTTTACATCATCAACTTGCATCATCACAAACATGCACATGATGGAAAGCACAACGCGGGTCACTATATTTGTGTGTTCGTTATTAATTTTGTGTCATTATGCACACCAGAGTGAATGACACTTACGCCTCTGTGCAGTTGTACATGTCTAGGGGAAGGAGACTATATCTGATGCTCACAAACGCTCTTTTTTGAGGACACAGCTGGTTGCATGCTCACTCACTCACATATATAAAAGGCACCTTACCTTTTCTGTGTCCCTCAACATTTCCCTGCAACTCATGATGCGTGTGTGTGTTTGTTTTTGTGCAACTGATGATGTCATCATGCTTAATTTGGCAAAAATGCATGCGCAAGTCATTTTACTTCCTGAACAAGTGCATTACCGATTACAGGTTGCTTTCTCACTTATGCGAACCGCGCCACAGACCCAGTGCAATCAAACTCAGACCACCACCTACAGGTAGTCTCGGGTTCGGTACTGCGGTGCGCTTCCCGGTTCGCATGACAGCTTTCACATTACCAACTTTTCATGCGAACCATGCTCTGTTTAGGACTAAACTGCCAGTGTGAAAGCACCCTTAACCACTGGAGTCATATGGATTACTTTTATGTTTCTTTTATGTTTCCTTCATGTGCTTTTTGGAGCTTCAAAGTTCAGGCCACCATTCACTTGCATTGAATGGACCTACAGAGCTGAGATATTTTCCTAAGAATCTTTGTGTTGTGCAGAAGAAAGAAAGTCATACACATCTGGGATTTCATGAGGGTGAGTAAATGATGAGAATTTATATTTTTTGGTGAGCTATTCCTTTAATACTGTATGTAGCCTAATTGTATAGGAATCTGGTAGCCTTTTAAATACACAGTGTAACCATGAGTGACAATCAGCTTTAATTGTTTAATAATCAACCTAAAGAACTTCACAATTGAAATCACAAACTGTCTTCTGCATGCACCCGTACACCTTGAAGAGCATGATTTTGTTTTCCTTTGGAATCACCAGAAGCCACTGTTTGTTCAGTTCAGAATTGTTGCGCATGTCTCTCTCCCTTCCCCATAGCTTATAACTTCCTGATGTTATCGTAGACAAATTGAAGATGTTATATTCTCCGACGGATTTTTATTTTAGTTAAATTCAATTTTAATTAACTAATTTGCACTCTGGCTTCTACAGAAGCATACTATTATTTAACACCTTGGATCTCATGGTCCGTGTGTCCTAAAATGTATCATTTGTATCTGCCATGCAATTATGTAATCCAAATTATGCAGCCCTCTCTAGGGCATCTCACTTTTTGTATTGTGTTATATTTTGTCTTGGGGATGGGGGATTCACAATCAGTTCAAAAAGAAAGATTTGAGAAGCCCTCATAAAAAAGATTGTTGTAGATTTAAGCATTCTTCCATTTCTTATATCCCGCGATACCCCACAATCAAAAAAAATTATATTTAGGCTCATGAAGAAAAGAATGCACCTCTCAAAACTGGAGGGAACATGTCACAGCCTTTAAATGTGATGTCACGCAATGAAATGAGAAAGGATGCTGGCAGGGTTTGACATTAATCTGTGGTTTTGAGAATCGATGCTTCAGATAGTTTGTAACTAGACAGAGGCAAAGAATGAGGGATGAGCAAAAGACAGAGTGTGTAGATGGTCACACCACTCCAGAAAAGGAGCAATTAAAGACAGACTTCCCTTCATACCCAGCTCCCCAGGGCACCAGTTAGGAGCAGCAGGGAATGAGGCACAACACTCATCCACCACATCGCCGTGGCGATGGCAAACACTAACAAGAGGAAGAAATTACGGGATATAAAACAGGAGTGATATTATCCACCCCTCCCCACTGTAGAAAGTTTGTCAAGATTTCTTTCTCCCTTTCTCTCCATCCCTGTCTGTAATGGCTTTGTAGACCATGGCAAATGCTCAGGCATTAGAAATGTCACATCTGGACAGAACAGGAAATGGACAAGGGAGTTGTTGGTGATGAGAAAAATAAATGGGTTACACTTTATTTTACAGTGTCCATGTTACAGTGTAATTACACAAATAAATACTGAGTAATTAATTTACAACATGTACTTACTCTAGGGTTTGGATTAGGGTTAGTTATATGTAGTTATGCATAATTTACTGTTATTACTATAGTCAGTACAGGTAATATGTGTAACAAGGACACTGTAAAATAAAGTGTTACCAGAAAATGTTTGTGTGGCAGCGGGGGCGTGGTCGAGCGTCCGCCTGGAGATAAAGCGGTAAGGGTGCATACACTTGAGCCAGATTATGATTAACACCTGTTTCCAATTGCAGTGAGCTTGGGGAGAGTGGTATATAAGAGACCACGCCACCGACAAGAAGAGAGAGAGAGTCTGGCACAGAGAGACCAGTTGTGAAGCTGATGAGTTTGTGAAGCTGAAAAGCTGTTATTTTGGAAGCTGTAAAGCATGGAAGTTGATTAATTAAAAAGCCTTACGTGTGATTTGAAGCACCCAGTTTCCCGTGTCCTCCTTCCCTCCCTGTGTGAAGTTCCTTACACTGGTGCAGAAACCCGGGAATTGTAATCGAAGACGGTACGCCTCATGGAGACCTCACCATTGGCAGAAGTTCTCAAGTCCCTCACCGGCCTGCACCACTCCCACCAACAGGCGATCCGGAGCCGCCTCAGCCAGGAGAAAGCCCCAGCTGCGACCCCGAACAAAAGTAGCCCCATGCCCACGCTCATGAGGATGGGGTGGAAGATGACCCAGAAGCCTTCATCGACCTCTTTGAGCGGACTGCTGAGATCTGTGGTTGGTCGCGTGCTCAATGGGTGGCCCGGCTGATTCCTTTGTTGACCAGGGAGGCCCAACTCGCAGCTCAACAACTGCCAGTGGCTAGTCTCCTGGCTTACAGTGACCTGAAGAAGACCATCCTGCAACAGGTTGGCCGAAGTCCAGAACAGTATCGTCAGTTTTTCCAGTCAGTGGAGTTGGAAAAGACCGGCCGCCCGTTTGCCTTCTCCCAACGACTCAGAGAAGCCTGCCAAAAATGACTGCTGGCAGGGGACCGCGGCATCAAGGGAGTTATCGACCAGGTGGTGCTGGAGCAGCTGATCCGTCGGCTCCCGAAAGGGACGGCGGAATGTGTCCAGTGCTACTGCCCGGCGTCGCTGGAGGAAGTGGTCCAATTGGCGGAGGAACATATGACGGCGTACCTGTGGGCGGAAGAGCCCTCCCACTCTCTCTCTCCTCCCCCTGTTTTCTCCCCGATCCCGTCTCCCTCCCCTCTCACTCTGCTTTCTCCCCACAGGCCATCCCAGTACCACGGAGGCATGGAATCCCACCGTCTAAGCCGGCTTCCTGTTCACGGGGGTTTGTCCCCCCCCCACAGCGACTTCATTGCCCCACCGCTCTCCCCCTCAGGTGGATGTGCCCGCCGACGCAGGTGCTGGTGTAGTGCCTGGGCCAGCCTGCTGGAGCTGTGGGGATCCGGAGTCAATGCCCTGTTTTGGAGCTGGGAACTGTGGTCCAGATCCCTGACACTCCACAGGCTGCCCCCGATCGGGTTGGAGGGTACAGGATACCGGTAAGAGTCAAGGGGAGTACACACCAAGCCTTTGTGGATAGGGGTTGTAACCAGACCACTCTCCACCAATGCTTGGTTCAACATGAGGCTTTGGGCTCAACCAAAAGGGTGAGGGTGAAGTGTGTGCACAGGGATATTCACAACTACCCGGTAGTGACCCTCTTTATTAAATTTTGGGGAACAAAGCGTAGAGTGGAGGCCATGGTCGCCTCACCCATTCACTGATTCTGGGAACTAATTGGCCGGAATTAAAAATATGTTAAAGGGAATGTGTGTGGATGGGTCCTGCGCAAAAAGCTGCGAGATGTGAAATGTGCAATGCTTTGGCAGGGGAGGCAGAGCCGGGCCGTCTTCGTCAGCTCCACGTCAGGGTGACGTGAGGGGGGCGAGGCCGTGGCCCCTCCCATCCTCAGGGGATTTCCCGAGGGGATTTCCCTCTGGAGCAGTCAAAAGACGAAAACCTCAGGCACGCCTTCGACCAAGTGAAAGTTATTGATGGTCAGCAACTCCAGCCGAACATCACACTTTCTTATCCGTATTTTGCAATAATAAAGGAGCGGTTGTATAGAGTGACGCAAGATGCTCAAACAAAGGAAGATACAACCCAGCTCTTAATACTGCAGAGCCGCTGTGAAATGTTGTTCCAGGCGGCTCATTATAATCCGATGGCGGGTCACTTAGGGGAGAGGAAAACACTGAACTGACTAACAGCCCAGTTTTATTGGCCAGGCATTGGCGCCGATGTTTGCAGTTGGTGTGCGGCATGCCGTGAATGTCAGCTGGTGAATCCACCGGCCACCCCAGGAGCACTATTGCACCCCCTTCTGCTGATCGAGTTCCCCTTCGAAAGAATTGGCATGGACCTCGTCGGGCCATTAGAGCGGTCAGCACACGAACATCACTTTGTATTAGTCCTGGTGGACTATGCAACACGATATCCGGAAGCAGTGCCTCTACGCAACATCTCAGCACACAGTGTTACAGAGGCACTCTTCAAAATAATCTCCCAGGTGGGGATTTCAAAAGAAATCCTCACTGATCAAGGCACAACATTTATGTCACGGACACTTTGTGAACTTTATGAATTGTTGGGTATTAAGTTGATTCGCACCAGTGTTTACCATCCACAAACAGATGGCTTGGTGGAGCGATTTAATAGAACCCTTAAAAATATGATTAGAAAGTTCATGCACGAGGATGCTAGAAATTGGGACAAATGTCTCGATCCCCTGTTATTCGCAGTACGAGAGGTCCCGCAAGCCTCCACAGGGTTTTCCCCATTCGAGCTGTTGTATGGGCGGTGCTTGCGCGGCGTGCTTGATGTCATACGCGAAGCTTGGGAGGAGGGACCTTCAACCAGTAAGAATGAAATCCAATACGTTCTTGATCCTAGAGCAAAACTCCACACTTTGGGGCAACTAACACAGGAGATTTGCTCCAAGCTCAGTAATGTCAAAGCCAACTGTATAACAGGGGAACTCGGCTGTGGGAATTTGCACCAGGAGAAAAAGTGCTCGTATTACTCCCCACATCGGGCTCCAAATTAATCGCCAAATGGCAAGGACCATTTGAGGTCACACGACAAGTGGGGGATCTCGATTATGAGGTAAAGCGAACCAATAGAGGAGGCTCACGTCAAATATACTACCTCAACCTCCTGAAATTGTGGCGGGAGGTGGTCCCTGTGACCTTGGCTATGGTAGTTCCGGAGAGGGCAGAGCTCGGGCCGGTGGTGAATATAAAACACAGTCATATCACCCCGGTCACTTGTGGAGACCACCTCTCACCTTGTCAAGTCGCAGAGGTTGCCAAATTTGTAGATGTGTTTTCCCCTCTGCTGGGTTGTACAAACCTCATCCAGCACCACATCGACCGAGCCGAGGGTAGTGGTACGTAGCTGTCCCTACCAATTGCCCAAACACACAAAAAAAAAAAAAAAATAGTTCGGGAAGAATTGGATGCAATGCTCGATATGGGGGTAATAGAGGAATCCCACAGCAATTGGTTCAGCCCGGTTGTTCTGGTTCCTAAGAGCGACGGGTCTGTATGGTTCTGTGTGGATTATGGAAAAGTCAACGCAGTGTCTAAATTCGATGCCTACCCAATGCCTCGCATTGAGTTATTGGATCGGTTGGGCACCACTGGATTTGACAAAGGGTTATTGGCAGATCCCCTTGACACCAATTTCCAGTGAAAAAACTGCCTTCTCCACACCGTTCGGATTACACCAATTTGTGACACTTCCATTCGGTTTGTTTGGTGCCCCGGCCACGTTTCAGCGCCTCCATCGACCAAATCCTGAGACCACATTCGGCTTACACCGCTGCCTTTTTGGATGATATCATCATTTACAGCAATGATTGGCAGCGGCATATGCTGCATCTGAGGGCGGCTCTGAAGTCGCTGCGACGGGCGGGACTCACAGCAAACCCCACGAAGTGTGCGATTGGACGGGTGGAGGTACGGTATCTGGGGTTCCACTTGGGCCATGGGCAGGCGCGTCCCCAAATTGACAAGACTGCGGCAATTGCAACCTGCCCGAGACCCAAGACCAAAAAGGGGGTGAGACAGTTCCTGGGGCTGGCTGAGGTTTGTGCCTAATTATTCGGACGTCACCAGCCCACTGACTGATCTCACTAAAAAGGGAGCTCCAGACCCGGTCCAGTGGACAGAGCAGTGTCAACAGGCATTTACACAAGTTAAAGCCGCACTTTGTGGGGGGCCGCTTTTACATTCGCCTGATCTATCTCTCCCTTTTGTCTTACAGATGGACGCTTCAGACAGAGGGCTGGGGGAGGTGCTCTCGCAGGTGGTGGAGGGGGAGGAATGCCCGGTGCTGTACATTTAGTCGCAAGCTCTGGCTGAGGGAGACTAAGTACAGCACCATTAAAAAAGAGTGTCTTGCCATCAAATGGGTGGTCCTCACTCTCCGGTACTACCTGTTGGGGCGGGCCTTCACTCTGTGTTCAGACCACGCCCCACTCCAATGGCTCCACCGCATGAAGGTTACCAATGCTCGGATCACCCATTGGTATCTAGCTCTTCAGCCGTTTAAGTTCAAGGTGGTCCACAGACTTGGAGCGCAGATGGCTGTCGCCGACTTCCTTTCCAGAAATGGGGGGGGAGTGGTAGACAGGCTGGATGTCTCTCTGGTCTGAGTCGGGCGGTTGGGTTATGTGGCAGCGGTGGCATGGTTGAGCGTCTGCCCGGAGAGAGAGAGGGAGAAAGTGGTAAGGGTGCATACATTTGAGCCAGATTATGATTAACACCTGTTTCCAATTGCAGTGAGCTTGGGGAGAGCGGTATATAAGAGACCACGGCACCGACAAGAAGAGAGAGAGAGTCTGGCACAGTTGTGAAGCTGATGAGTTTGTGAAGCTGAAAAGCTGTTGTGTTATTTTGGAAGCTGTAAAGTGTGGAAGTTGATTAATTAAAAAGCCTTACCTGTGATTCGAAGCACCCAGTTTCTGTGTACTCCTTCCCTCCCTGTGTGAAGTTCCTTACAGTTTGCTAAAATGAAACACTACCCATACCTTCAGTCTGTCGATGAATCTTATTCATTGTACTACTTGGTTGGGACTTATTATTATACTTATATTTGCAACAGAATAACTGCAATGTTCTTGTTTTGAATAAAAGTTTTATACTCAAAGTCAAAAATGTAAATGTATTGTATTACAAGACTCCTATAAGAGTTTTATTTAGCAACGTGGGTTTTTTTTTGTTTGTTTTTTGTTTGTTTTTTTTGGTGTTTTGTTTGCCTGTATTATTAGAAAGTATGACTTTTGACATGTCACGGTCCAGACTTGAACCTGCATCGCTCACGTAAGCAGTTCTAACACGTTGCGAGCATATGCACTAACGCTGCATCATGGCTTTGACATTGAAATTCAGCTGTAGAAGCAAAAGGTCATGCAGGTCATCAAAATTCAGCATGAAACATTATCCCATTCACGTTCATGCGAAGTCAACAAAATGCTAATTTGATATTTATGTTTTTGCTCTTATTTAATAACTGTGAGTAACTATGTGAACTAGTGAATCAGTCTCACATTCTGGTACCTCTGACTAAAAGTTGAATTGAAGATGCAAAAATAATAAAGTATGTACGTCTATGTTGTGTATCAGGAGGAGGACACAGAGGAGGAGCCTAAATTGAAGTATGAGCGGCTGACCAATGGGGTGACAGAGATCTTGCAGAAGGATGCGGCCAGCTGCATGACAGTGCATGACAAGGTCTTTAGAACTCTACTCTTTTGCATGTATTAAATAAAAACAAGACACATGTGTTTGTATGCCTTTCATATGGTTCATATAAAGAATCTAAAATAAATCAAACTGACAATTATAAACTTAAAAAAATAATTTTTTTTATTATTATTTTTTTTACAATCTGAATTCTAATTACACAGCTCTAAATACTGAATACCAGTTACAATTCCATGATTCACGAATTTATTATTAAAATTATATAATTGTTTTATTTTATTTGTGTATCTCAGGATTTAAATGTATCATATTCCAAATGCAAATCTTTTTCAGATATTTTAAGATGTATTGATGTCTGGGAGCAGTTTCATATATCTGCGACCAGGAAATGTTACTGATTGGTTAAAAAATAAATGTATTGCTTGTACTCTAGCACAGTATCAAAAATGAGACTCTGACCTCTCCCTTCCACACCATACCTCTCTCAGAGAAGAGCTCATGCACAAACATTCACAGGCCAACAGCCTTTCACTGCTTCCTTTTCATTTCCTCTACTTTTAGATTTTTATGCCTTTTTTGCCTGTCCTCTTTCAGTTTTTTCCCGGGCTTGATATTTTTGTTGGTGGAACATTCTACGTGTACTGGTTAATCATCATGGCAGCTGGTTCACTCATGCATGGACGCTGTGGATGAATAGTCATACCTAGTTATGTCTCCACACCTGATGTTTTATTAACCGCTATTGATTTTTCCTGCTTTTTCCCTGGGGACATCGTCCTCCCCTTCCATCTTTCCAAAAAAAAGGCTAGCTTGCAAGATGAGACATTGAAAAGCTGAATTTCCAAAGAGAGTCCCCCATTTTTTCACTCTTTTACCTTCTCTTACTTTCTCTTACATCTCTTTCTCTTTAGTCTCTTCCCTTTAGTCTTTTATATGTGCGTTCCTATGTACATTCTCCTACCTAGACATACACACACACTCCAGGACATGCTAGCAGCCCACCTGCCTAATGTTGCCTCATATTATAAGTGCCAGGAATCCACATTTTATTTCAGCAATTTCATTTTGATAAATCCCTTTTAAGAGCCACTGAGGCTGGTGTGTCCACCCCTTTTATTTATTTATTTGTGGCTGATTTTATTTTGGGGGATTGTGGGTGGTTCTGTTTTACATGCTCAGCTGTGCATGTAAACATAAGCATTTCATTATAGACTGCAGTGAAGCATGGGGTGGCTCGGTGTGCCGCGACAGAGAAAGGTCTGCACACGTTAAGCAGAGGTGTGTGTGTGTTTGGACACAGGCTAACCTCAGTTTAAAAGAAGAGCTCATTCTGTGTGTGTTATAGTATGACAGGGTTTGCAAAATCAACCCTATTTGCTATCTTAATTTATAATGTTTATTCAAAATATAATAACTTTCTCCACCTCTAAGATATCTAATGGATAAAATCAGGTCCTGTTCTATTTTTTTCGTTTTGAATATACTGTTTCACTCCAGACTTATTTCACACTGAAATCAGAAACAGTAGGTTGACTTTTCTTTAGTTAAAATCGGTCCATGCTTACCGTAATGTGAAACATTCCCCCAGTGGCCAAAGCAGTAAGTGTTGTTGGGCGAATAGGCCCATGTGAATGCAATTTACAGTGTGTAATGTCCACGGAGAGGCCCCAAAAGTGAGTTTTTGTTTTCGGCTGTACAGGCTGTAATACAGTGAAGAGGAATGTGGTTTTTTTACAGACTGAAACCCCCCAATCCAGTCCCCAAACCTAAACATCAGTGGAGTAAAATGTAATGTTAGAGGGGGAAAAAAAGCAACCTCAGAATTGCGCTTGTCACTGATTATGCAAATGTGATTACTTCCTGGTTTCAATGTGGGATCCGAACATGGGTCTCCCACGCTGCTGACACAGTGTGATTTTAGTTGCGCCATAGGGGAACATAATCACGCTGGAGGCAATGCAAGGATGTCTGATGGGAGATGCCGCTTGTCAGTAAGTCGGCATAATGTATCTGAACCTAGGGCACTGAAAGTATCGTAAACAACATGCCGACCTCCCATGTGATCACCTTGATTACTCAAATATGTCACATTACAGAAAAAATGGGTTGCAAACACCATTTTATATTAATTTGAACAGATAAATGGAAACACAGTATTTAAGAGTGAACAGCTTGCAAAGACTTGAATATAGTAAAGGCTAGCTCATGAGTTGCTTAATAAAATAAATATATATAGTTTTCTCCTAGACTGTAAAAACGAGAACTCTTGAACAAGAGTTCGTTTTAATATCGTTTTTATTCATTAAACAACATACAAATTTTGAATTTGTTGGAGGTAATATTGGGAATTCAGATAATAGCAAATGTTTTTCTATATGTGAAACTCTGAAATATGGCTGGGCAATATGACGATATATGTCGTGGTGACGATATAAAGTTTCACTTGGCAGAGATTTTGCTATATCGTGTATATTGCGATATGTAGATATCTGTGTGCAGCGTGACCATATCTATCAGTGGGCATGCTTCACGTGAAACTGAAACCAGGCTTGAGCGGGGAATGAATTAGATGGTTATTTGCCTGCGCTGGTTTAATGTCAGATTCACTACAGGAATTATGCCGATCAGGCAACGACGCAAATATGCCCACAAACTCGTGGCTGATTATTTGCAATTCTGATTTTGCGGGCCTGTTCTGAGCACTCTACAGCGGAGGATGCAGAAGTCCACCGTGATCTGACTGACACACTCTTCCGGGACAGCATCACTGTGATCCAGACACCTGGATCATCTCTTTAACATGCCGAGGTGTGCTTGACTACACCGCATATCTGTACATCTCCATTTGATGAATTTTTGCTGATGTGATCAAAAGAAAAGTTAAGAAAATGAAAGGGAGCCTGTTATTAAAACAGGTGCGACAAGGGGGCCTGGGTAGCTCAGCGAGTACTGACGCTGACTACCAACCCTGGAGTTGCGAGTTTGAATCCAGGGCATGCTGAGTGACTCTAGCCAGGTCTCCTAAGCAACCAAATTGGCCCAGTTGCTAGGGAGGGTAGAGTCACATGGGGTAACCTCCTCGTGGTCATGATTAGGGGTTCTCGCTCTCAATGGGGAGCGTGGTAAGTTGTGCGTGGATCGCGGAGAGTAGCATGAGCCTCCACGTGCTGTGAGTCTCCGCGGTGTCATGCACAGCGAGCCACGTGATAAGATGCGCATATTGACGGTCTCAGAAGAGGAGGCAACTGAGACTTGTCCTCCGCCACCTGGATTGAGGTGAGTAACCGCACCACCATGAGGACCTACTTAGTAGTGGGAATTGGGCATTCCAAATTGGGAAGAAAAAAGGGGATTAATATATATATATATATAAAAACAGGTGCGACATCTGGTTCACAAAAGCTGACACTGATTAGAAAATGTTAATCTGCAAATTGTCGCGTGGCGATAATCACTTGTAAAACAATGTTTAAACGCCTTCAAATAAAGCACGCTCAAGAATATTATGAAAGCCAAAATATGCGCTCTGCATTAATTCCGCATACATTTTTTTTTATTTTTATTTTTTTTTATTTATTTTTTTTTTGCAAGAAGTGTTTATAAATATATTTTACATTTATTTTCTGCAAGACATGTTATTTTCGTTGTGTATTATCTACTAAAGTCATGTAATATTTTCTTTGTTACTTTGCTTTGAAAAGATCTTCAGTTTCTTGAGGAAAATTTATAACAAAACTGGTCCACAACATTTTAGACTGAAATGTGGCATAATGTGAAATTTAGTATTATGGTAAAGTTGATTTTAAAACTGAGTGTTTATTTTATTTTTAATTTTGTTTGTCAAGTTCTAAATAAAGAGAAAATTATGTAAGAGGAAGTTTTCATTAAAAAGTATTTATTTCACTGACTATTTCCAAAAATAGGCATTACATTATGGGTTATTTATTATGTTAACTGATTTTAATTGGCATTCCAGAATAAAAATGACTTTATATAGCGATATATATCGTTATCGTGATATAAAATTACTCATATCGTGATATATGATTTTGGTCATATTGCCCACCCCTACTCTGAATGTAATTGCATTAGGTGTAGAGATGTGTGATCTGTGGCACATATATTATGTTGAAGCGTTTTGATATGTTAGGGGGAAAAAATGCTATTTCACACTGGGGCGCTCCGATAAAGAAGCTTTTCTGTCCTTCAGCAATTTCATACTGTTTGCCCTCGAGGGGACCGGTCGAAACCACAATGACACTCTCTCTCTCTCTCTCTCTCTCTCTCTCTCTCTCTCTCTCTCTCTCTCTCTCGCACAAACACCTCACAGCCATGCCTGGTAAAACTCATTTATAATACCTCTGCCACAGCTTTTAAGTCCATATAAGTGCAGGATGTCCCGTGGTTTTGACTTGTATGTCTGGCATGTTTGTGTCCCCCATTGCTTTCAGTTCCTGGCTCTTGGGACACACTTCGGAAAGGTTTACCTCCTGGATATCCAAGGAAATGTTACACAGAAGTTTGAAATTGTAAGTCTGAAGTCATGTCAGGGTGGTTGCTATCCACCTGTTATCCATGTTTGAAGTTTAAAGCAGGAAGCAAATTATAGTGTGACAAATTTATTTGAAAGTGGAACGCAACCCTTTCTAAACATATTTGTTCAGTAATTTCTTACAAATTCTTGTTTTATATGTCTGTTTATAATATAGTTTATACACATTTTAACCTTGTTTCATCATTTATAAAGTAGTTATTACTATGTTACTGCATTGCTGTAACAGTTATTAATGTTTTGCCCCCACCCCCTAGAGTCCAGTGAAGATAAATCAGATCAGTTTGGATGAGAGCGGTGAGCATGTTGGCATCTGCTCTGAGGATGGAAAGGTAAGAATTCCACGGTCACTTTCAGATCCTAATACAACAATACTATCAACCAAAAATTGCCCTAACCTAAATCTATTCTTAAAATCAGGTTAGACTAGTTTATGATTGGTCAGACTGATTAAGATTAAACAACCAGTTATAACCAGCTTGTGAAGGTGCTGGCTAGTTCAGATTGGATGTAATTTAAAGGAATAGTACACCCAAAATTTCCGTTATAAATTACTCGCCTTTATTTTATTACAGATCCATATGTATGGCTTGCGTTATTATGCAGAACACAAAAGGAGTGTTTTTAATACATTTCTCAGTTTGTTTTTTTCAATACAGTGGCAGTGGATAGTGCCTCACTTTAATGATAAAAAAGGACCCAAAAGTATCAATAATCTCCTGAGTGTCAGAGTTCAGCCACTTATGATGATTGTGTTTTGTTGTCTTTATGGCTGAGCTCTGACATTCTTGTTTAGTGTTTTTGTCTAGTCTATGTGAGAATGCATGACTTGCCCTTTTTGGCTCTGTCAGGCATTCTCTTGTCTTGTTGGTTATTGGCACAAATGCATTGCTCTTATATCATTCTTGCGGCATGCACTCGTGTCAATTGATTTGTGTTTGTCTCTTGCAACCTCGGGCGCGCTTTGCATTGTGCTCGCCTTGCTCTGCGTGTCCGGGTCGCGATTTGTTGTCATGTTGTGCTGGGGTTCGGCCGCTTCGGTCTTGGTTGCCTGTTTATATGTGGCAGAACCCTCGCACAAATGTCTTGTCTTGTCTGTCGTTTGGCGTGAGTGCATGTTGCCGTTGTCTCTGGCGATATGCGCTCGTGTCATTTGGGTGCTGTGCCTGTGAGAGCACGGGGCACTGAGACCCCCGCGTGACCGCTGTGTGCATTTTCTATTTCCCTTTTTGATTTGTAACTAGTAGCACCTAATAAACAAGCAAAAAAAAAAAAAAGAAAAAAAAATTATTTATAAATATATATATTCTAGAGCAAATAGATGTCCACATGCAATAGGTGGACAGCGGGACTAAGTTGTGAAATTTTAAGTAATACCAAGCTATAGAATGTCAGATTGTTTTCATGAAATAGTTTATGTGTCCAGGAGTGTTGTTATTATTCATTATTCAATATTACATTATTCATGTTTTTGAGACGTTATAGACATTACAGTTGACATTCTATAAAGCTGAATAAATAATTATGATTAAAAGTAATGGCCAGCATCATCAAATCACTGCCAACTATGTTAAAATAAACATTTTGCATTATAAATTCTGAATATATGTACTGACTATCATTGTCTTATGTCTGCTGAACCTGTTGAGTTGTCCAAAAATCATCTGCAGCCTGAAACTGAACTTTGGGTCGGATTTTAGGAGTGAATGCATTTAGCTACATAGAAAGCTATAGGATGCACTCTTGCTCCCTTACTCCCTATTTAGGGAATTACTTAACCTCCTGTGTGCTGTCTGTCTGCACTGGTCTCGGAACAGTTCGAAATGCACCTTATATTTATCCTTATATAACGCTTCTGAAATCAAAATTTTTCAGTTTTTGGATGAATACATTGATTCTTGTGAATGTGAAAATGCACAGTAAATATATAGGAATGCATTGATGTTAATGAATAGAACAGTATTGTACAGTGATAACAAAATAAAATATAACTAAATGTATATTAAAATGAAGCTAAATGACCCACAGATGTATTAATTTTGAAAATTATTCAAAATAACTTACATTTTTGCAACTTTTGTGGGAACGGTCCTAATTTATAATTTTTTAAAGCGGCATATCAAACTAAACTAGAGACGCTACTCTTTAAAACCAAACAGGTTTCTATCAAAAAACTTAAAGAGGTTCTTTTCACCAGAGGCGATTTTGTTGGCGCTGCACCCGTAGTAGTTTTAGTTCATTTAAATTATGCATTGTGTATAGCGAAGCCACAGTACAACACGCGTGAACGCGGAGTCGCAAAAGGATAAAGTAGCCCATATGACGCGTACGACATATTCCAAGTCTTGAATGCATCCGATCCTGAAATTTAATTTTTCAGTGAAAGTTTTAACATCCGTTGCACGTCATGAGTGATACAAGAGAAGCCCATTTACAGTTTCTTGCATATTCATTCGAGAAATTTAATTGTTTATCACTAAAAACAATGTAGGTTCTCACGTAAATACGCATGCCACTGTGAAGGAGCTGCTTTCACTGTGCATGTCAAGATTTTCACTGAAAAAATTGCTTAAATTTTGTGTTAAATTTCGAGTTTCATGGACTACTCTTTGGAATGACATAAAGGTGAGTAAATTAGTAGAATTGTAATTTTTCGGTGAAGTATTTCTTTAAAATCAGAGAGCTTTAAGGAGTTGTTTACCTTAGTTCTCCATGTTGATCTGTGTGAAAGTTTTGATGTCTTCCCACTCAATACCATCTCCATCAACTCTTGACTCCTGCAGAAACAGCATCTATGCATTTGGTCCATTTTAATGTGTGGTTAAAAAAAGAACTCCTCTCCTTCCGTGATTTCTATCGTTCCTGTCTGTCTATCTGCTCATTGATCATGAGCTGGCTGTTATCAGTTCATGGAGGCTAATCATCAGCACCTTGTGTGGTTCCTCAGTCTGATCTGTGCTGTGATAAGCTGTGCCTTCTTCTGTTCCTACGGCAAAAGCAAGATCATGTCTCGCCTGCAGCACCTACACCAATTAAAATCGATGCAGAGGCCATTGTTTGCTCCAGTGCACCGATAATCCCATATCCACTTACCAGCTGCTTTAGTACCAATGTTACGCAAAATATGACACGTATCTTGAGAGTTAAAGTCTTTGATGCGTTGAGAACCATCATTTTTTTGTTGTTGTTAAAAACATGACACAACTTTGCTGTCATGATTTGCTCACCCTCATGTTGTTCCAAACCTGTATGACTTTCTTCTGTGGAACACAAAGGGAGATTGTTTTCAGAATGTCCAAGTTGCTCGAACAGATACTTATTAATAAATTAATAAGGGGCTGTCAAGCTCCAAAAAGGTTTAAAAAGCATTATTATGCATCATAATAGTAGTCCATATAACTTGTCCACTATATACAAGGTCTTCTGAAGGCATATGATTAGATTTGTGTGAGGAGCTGACTGAATTTGAAGTCATTATTCACTGAAAATCTTGCTTGACTGTCGTGGTCACCATTCACTTTCATTGTATGAAAAAGAACAGCCTGGACATTCTGCTATAAATAAGTTATTTTGTGTTCCATGAAAGACATAGGGGCTTGAGAATGAGTAAATGATGACCGGATTTTTTATTTCTGAAGTGTTATTTTCTAAGTTGCCTTTCCAGAAAAGGTAGCATATACAGTTGAAGTCAGAAGTTTACATACACTTAGGTTGAAGTCATTAATACTCATTTTTTAACCACTGCACAGATTTAATATTAGCAAACTATATTTTTGGCAAGTCGTTTAGGACATCTACTTTGTGTATGACACAAGTAATGTTTTCAGAAATTGTTTAAAGGCAGATTGTTTCACTTTTAATTGACTATATCACAATTCCAGTGGTTCAGAAGTTTACAAGTTAACTGTGCCTTTAAGCAGCTTTCCAGAAAATGATGTCAAGCCTTTAGACAATTAGCCAATTAGCTTCTGATAGGGGGTGTACCTGTGGATGTATTTTAAGGCCTACCTTCAAACTCAGTGCCTCTTTGCTTGACATCATGGGAAAATCAAAAGAAATCAGCCAAGGTCTCAGAAAAAAAATGGTGGACTTCCACAAGTCTGGTTCATCCTTGGGAGCAATTTCCTGAAGGTACCACATTCATCTGTACAAACAATAGTACGCAAGTATAAACACCAAGGGACCACGCAGCCATCATACCACTCAGGAAGAAGACGCATTCTGTCTCTTAGAGATGAATGTAGTTTGGTGCGAAAAGTGCAAATCAATCCCAGAACAACAGCAAAAGACCTTGTGAAGATGCTGGAGGAAACCGGTAGACCAGTATCTATATCCACAGTAAAACGAGTCCTATGTCGACATAACCTGAAAGGCTGTTTGGCAAGGAAGAAGCCACTGCTCCAAAATTGCCATAAAAATGCCAGACTACAGTTTGCAAGTGCACATGGGGACAAAGATCGTACTTTTTGGAGAAATGTCCTCTGGTCTAATGAAACAAAAATTGAACTGTTTGGCCATAATGATCATTGTTATGTTTGGAGGAAAAGGGGTGAGGCTTGCAAGCCGAAGAACACCATCCCAACCGTGAAGCATGGGGGTGGCGGCATCATGTTGTGGGGGGTGTTTTGCTGCAGGAGGGACTGGTGCACTTCACAAAATAGATGGCATCATCATGCCATCTATTTTGTGAAGTGCACCAGTTCAAAAATTATGTGGATATATTAAAGCAAAATCTCAAGACATCAGCCAGGAAGTTAAAGCTTGGTCGCAAATGGGTCTTCCAAATGGACAATGACCCCAAGCATACCTCCAAAGTTGTGGCAAAATGGCTTAAGGACAACAAAGTCAAGGTATTGGAGTGGCCATCACAAAGCCCTGACCTCATTCTGATCAAAAATTTTTGGGCAGAACTGAAAAAGTGTGTGCGAGCAAGGAGGCCTACAAACCTGATTCAAATTCAAGGTTCTGTCTGGAGGAATGGGCCAAAATTCCAGCAACTTATTGTGAGAAGCTTGTGGAACTCTACCCAAAACATTTGACCCAAGTTAAAGGGGACCTATTATGCAAAATTCACATTTACATGGTGTTTGAACATAAATGTGAGTCGGCAGTGTGTTTACACAACCACCCTACAATGTTAAAAGTCCACCCACTCCTCTTTCTTATATTTCTATTAATCTAAAACAGTGTCTTAAAGTGATTGGTTTTCATTTCTGCTCTAACGTGACGTCACGTTAGAGCAGGCCTCGCCCACGACTGGTGACGGACTCCACCCTATTATCGTAGATCCTCCCCTGAGTGATCTACATAAAGTCCGCCATTTTTTTCCATGCTGGAGCAGCTATGGTGAGAAGAATAATGTCTCAGCTTAAGCGTCATAAGTGTTCTGTTGTTGGCTGTAAAAGTGAACATAAGAGTCTTTATGTACTCCCGGCATCAGAGCCACTGAAGACGCGGTGGACAAGTTTTGTTTTTAAAGCAAATGTGCCCCAAAACATACCAAAATTTGTGTATGTTTGTGCAAATCATTTTACACAGACGGCTTTGTGAATGAGGGTCTATATAAAGCAGGATTTTCCAAAAATTTGATTCTCAAGCATGGATTAGTACCAACTGTTCATGTTCTAGCTTTATATCCTGAAGATGTAAGTATCGCACTTTATATTTTGTAAATGTTTGTAAATCGCTTTTCCGTATGTGCTTGTTAGCTGATTCCACGGCTAATGCGGCTAAAGTTACCATTGTCTCTGATTGTATTCACGGAGACCAGAGCTATGTCGTTATTTCTACGCTTACTGTCTGTATAATTCATAACCGCAACTTTATTATGCACAATACAGTAAGGTGATTGTCTTTTTGAAAACTATGTATGTTTTCTGTGAACATAAGAGAGATGTACTAAAAGTGGAATGAGTGGTTCTGATTTGTTGTTGCTGTAGTATCCGAAGCACGAGCTGTAAAGGCACAGCCCTCTTCCGGAAAGGGGGCGGGGTGCTGCAGCTCATTTGCATTTAAAGGGACACAAATGAAAACAGCGTGTTTTTGATTCCACCCAAAAAGAGGCCTTTACAACATGGTATAATAAATGATCCGTGGGGTATTTTGAGCTGAAACTTCACAGACACATTCTGGGGACACCTGAGACTTATATTACATCTTGAAAAAGGGCAATAATAGGTCTCCTTTAAACAATTTAAAGGCAATGCTACCAAATACTAACAAAGTGTATGTAAACTTCTGACCCACTGGGAATGTAATGAAAGAAATAAAAGCTGAAATAAATAATACTCTCTACTATTATTCTGACATTTCACATTCTTAAAGTAGTGATTCTAACTGACCTAAGACAGGGAATGCTTTCTATGATTAAATGTCAGGAATTGTGAAAAACTGAGTTTAAATGTATGTGGCTAAGGTGTATGTAAACTTCTGACTTCAACTGTAAACAGTTTGAACACAATAGTTTCCTTACAGCCACCATCACCGGAATACTTAACTTTTAGATAGTGTTCTACTAGAGACCTCACACTCATTTAAAGTTCCTCTTGTTTCATTCAGACAGGTGTAGGTGAAATGTTTTGCTAAGGCTTGTTTTTAGCCGTCGGGGACTACAGCGCAGCTAAAGATTAAGTCAGTAGCATAAAAGCATGCAAGGGTAGAGTACGTTGATCTTTCCACTAATTGGGAGTCTGGCAGATGGTTAACTAGCCGACTGGAAGACCTGATGCTTTTGTGGTACTTTGCCTGAGTCAACTGTTATCACAGAAATGCACCTCCAGACCACAGTGGTTTTACCATTAAAAGACATCTCTGTTTGTCAGCTTTACTCTTTCTCCATTTCTCTTTCTCTTGTTTTACAGGTGCAAGTGTTTGGCCTGTACACCAGGGAGGGCTTCCATGAAAACTTTGACTGCCCCATCAAGGTAACTTATTGCCATTAATACGAGTCGTAGTTCCCTCTGTTCCCTATATTTTCGCTGCCTGATGGGAAATAGCCATTTGATTTCGATTTCCTGTCAGAACAAGCATTGTTTTTTGAGAATTATCAATGTAATTTCAGCCTGCTAGTCTTAATTGATTTCTTTTGGGCATTTCATATCATGCATGAGCCGCCTGTTTGTTGAGCATGAGTGGTGTCACCTATGCCACACATTAAAGAGAACCAGTGCTGTGAGGATCAATACTTTAACTTTTCCTGGGTTAAAAGGAACTTATTGAGCATATTTTCAGATTGGATGCAGGCAAACCTCATCTGAGCCACTATATGCCGTTAGAAATACTGTAGATTCAGTTGATATTAACTCTGATATTGCCACAAATCTGAATTGAATCTCTTGTTTAATCCCAGGTTGTGGCGCTACACCCTCAGTTCAGCAAATCCAACAATAAACAATTTGTGACTGGAGGAAATAAGGTGAGTTTGGATTAAAAAGCATCCGATATGTTCAACACACATCTTTGTGTTGAAGCTGTGTTCTAGTGCACTTTCTAAATTAATATTGAGCCTTGGTGATCATGTGGGACACTCAGGTTCGAGTCCGGTCTGCACCATTTCCCAATCCCATTCCTATTCCCTCTCTCTTCCAAAAAGCTCACAAAACAAAAAGCTTGTATAGTCCTTTTTTTTTTTTTTTTTTTTTTTTTTTGCCCGGAGAACACAATGGCTGTTTTTTCCAAAAACTATTTGGAATGTGGACTTGTCTGACCACAAAACCCTGACCACAAAACACAATTCCACTGTTGTACTTTCCATCTCAGGTGAGACTGAGTGCATAGAAGTCGTCTGCGCTTCTGGACGGTGTTGATGTATGGCTTCTGCTTTGCACAGTAAAGTATTAACTTGCATCTGTGAATGCAGCGGCAAATAGTGTTGACTGACAAAGGTTTACCAAAGTATTCCCGAGCCCATATCAAGATATCAATTGCAGACGTATGACGGTTTTTAAGACTGTGACATCTAAGGGATCAGAGATAACGTGCATTCAGAAATGGTTTTCGGTCTTGCCCTTTACACACCGAGATTTGACTGGATTCCTTGAATCTTTTAAATGTGTTGTGCACTGAATAGAGTGAAATGCCCTAAATCCTTCCAAAGTGTCGTTGGGGAGCATTATTCTCAAAGTGCTGGATTATTTGGTGACGAATTTGTTGGCAAGTTGGCGAACATCGACCCATCCTTGCACCTGAAGGACTAGGCTGTTTTTTTTGTTTTTTTTTGGAGGCTCCTTATTTACAATAACATGATTATCTCACCAGTTTAACATCAACAAGTCAGACTGTTAAAGGGATAGTTCACCCAATAATGAAAATTCTCTCATCATTCACTCACCCTGGTGCCATCCCAGATGTGTATGACTTTCTTTCATCTGCTGAACTCAAATGAAGATTTTAAGAAAAATATCTCAGCTCTGTAGGTACATACAATGCAAGTGAATGGGTGCCAAAATTTCTAAGCTCCAAAAATCACATAAATCAGCATAAAAGTAATCCATAAGACCACCGGTAGTAAAATCGAGCAATATAGGTGTGGGTGAGAAACATCACTTTTACATTCTTCTTCTTGTGTTTTTGGTGATTCACATTCTTAATGCATATCACCCCCCCTTCTGGGCAGGGAGAAGAATTTCAAGCAAAAAAGGACTTAAATATTGATTTCTCACCCACACCTATCATATCACTTCTGAAAATATGGATTAAAACACTGAAGTCGTATGGATTACTTTTATGATGCCTTTGTGATTTTTGGAGCATCTAAATTTGGGCACCCATTCACTTTGTATGGACCTACAGAGCTGAAATATTCTTCTAAAAATCATAATTTGTGTTCTGCAGAAGAAAGAAAGTAATACACATCTGGGATGTCATGAGGGTGAGTAAATGATGAGAGAATTTTCATTTTCATTTGTTGCGGTTCGTTAAAAGGAAGGGGAAGCTACTCGCAGCTAAGATGTCTTTATTAATATCACTTTGCAACAGCGTAATTGCAGAGCATGAAAATTGTTTCATTTAATGTCAATGGTGTACTCTATCTAATTAAAAGAGGGAAGATTCTATCCAAATTAAAGAAGGAAAGAGCAGATAGAGTGTTTCTACAAGAAACCCATCTGAATAATTATGAACATGCAAAATTATACAAAATTAGCTTCAAATATGTATGCTCAGCATCTTTCAAATCTGGGCATAAGAGGGGAGTGGCCATACTTGTATCAAGAAAAATAAATTATTAGCATATGACAGAATTTAAGGATAAATTAGGAAGATTTATAATGATAAAAAGGAAAATATAGGGATCTAATGTGAGTTTTCTGAATGTGTACACCCCGCCTGGTAGTGACTGGAAGTTTTATAGACAAATGTTCGACTTGATGGTAACCAAAGCACAAGGGAATATCATTTGCATAGGAGATTTTAATATACGCTTAAATCCAAGATTGGGCTGTTTAAACCATTGCCTGAAATAAAACCAGTAAGTAAAAAAGGCATGATGAAGGAAATGGGAATTATAGATGTTTTTTAATTCCTTACGTTTATATAGCACTTTTCTAGGCACTCAAAGCACTTTACATAGTATAGGGGGAATCTACTAAAAAGCTACATGACCAGTGTGCAACATCCACCTGGATGATGTGACGGCAGCCATAGTGCACCAGAATGCCCACCGCACTCCAGCTATTGGTGGAGAGGAGAGAGTAGAGTTATAGAGCCAATTAATGAATGGGGATTATTAGGAGGCCATGATTGAGAAGAGCCAATGTGGGGAGTTTGGCCAGGATTTTTGGGATTTTTAATGACCACAGAGTGTCAGGACCTCGGTTTAACGTCTCATCTGAAAGAAGGTGCCTTTTTATAGTAGTGTCTCCATCACTATACTGGGGCATTAGGACCTACACAGACCACAGTGTGAGCAGTGTGATGTGTGGAGAGTACTGAAACTGACAGGTCAGGATTATACTCATTATTCTCATCCTCATGCAATATATTCTAGAATTGATTACTTTTTTTATTTTCAGTAGAGATCTACATTCGGTTGTACATTGTGATATTGGAGTGATGGATATTTCAGATCATTGCTATATATACAGTATATGTCTCTCTGCCTAAATAGGAAATCCAAATCCACAGTTTGGAGAATGAATTCAGATATACTGAATAATCCTCAGATTAAATAAGGTTTAAAATTTAGATTGAATCATATTTAACGCTGAATGACAATGGATAGGTAGCACCGTCGATGCTTTGGGATGCACTTAATGCAGTAATGAGGGGTAAAATTATTGCTATCACATCTTGTTTAATAAAAAACTGAGGAGGCTGAGATTACAGGAGTTGGAAACTAAATTTAAGAGGTTACAGAGAGAACACGTGGATACATTGAGCTGCAATGTGAAGCAAGAAATAAAAAAATTAATAAAGAAAAAACAGTACGAGAGATAGACTAAATATATGCACAGGAGATGCAAAAGAGACTATTATTCTTGAAACAACAATATTATGAAGCAGGTGGGAAATCTTTAAAATTGTTATCCTATACTGTAGATTAAGGAAACAACAAGCAGATAGGGCCATTTGTAAAATTAGGAATTCTCAAACAGGTGATATCGAATGTAGATTAGAAATTTTATAAAGCTCTTTATTCTCAGCCTGCAGCAATGTTCTGTAGATCGACTTGATTTTAGAATCATTAGTTTTACCCCCTGTCTCAGAGGAACAAAATAAAAATGTACTATCTGAAATTACAGTGGAGGAGCAGAATGTAACGATTTTAAGATTAAAGGCAAATAAATCCCCAGGAGCTGACGACTATCCTGCAGAGTGTTACAAATCTATGTTAGAACAATTGGCCCCAAGATTATTAAAGGCATGTAATTGGGTATTACAAAAAAGGGAAATTTTACCTTCATTGAGAGACGCGATCATTTCAGTCATACCAAAGGATGGGAAAGATAAATTGGATTGTGGTAATTATCGGCCAATCAGTGTCGATTATAAATTGTTTACTTCCATTTTGGCATGAAGACTGGAAAAAATCCTCCCTGATCTCATTCATTTAGACCAGACAGGCTTCATTCATCAAAGGCAAACACAAGACAGTATTAGAAGAACTTTACACGTTATTTTAGACACATTTCAGAGCACAGAGTGGAGGCAGCCCTGCTGAGCTTGGATGCAGAGAAAGCCTTTGACTCGGTCAGGTGGAGGTTTCTGTACAAAGTGTCAGCGATATTTGATTTTCATGAAAGTTTTACTTAAGTAATCAAAGCTACATACAATAGGCCATTTGCAAGAATAAAAATTAATGGGGACCTATCAGATTCCTTTGAACTGGAACGTGGAACTAGGCAGGGATGCCCTATTTCCCCCCTGATTTTTGCCCTGTTTATTGAGCCAATGGAAAACTAGATCTATTTGCTGATGATATGCTGATGTATCTGGGCCAACCGAAACTGTCGCTACCAATATTATTTGACTTTCTAGATGGTTATAGGGCTTTTTCTGGTTATAAGATTAACATCTCAAAGACTCAAGTACTACCATTCAATTATGAACCACCTATGCAAATTAAAGGGAAATACAATTTGGATTGGGATGTAGGATCAATTAAATATTTGGGAGTTCATTTGTCTAAGGAAGTTTCAAAATTATTTGATCTGAATTATGGCCCTTTAAACACAAAAATAAAGTCTGATTTAGTAAGATGGAACCCAATTCCCTTTTTAAGTTCTAGAGTCGAATCGGTTAAAATTAATATTCTGCCTAGATTGTTATATCTTTTCCAGACACTTTCAGTAGAAATATCGACTCAGCAGTTCATGGAATGGGATAAATGAATATCTAGATTTGTATGGCAGGGTAAAAAACATAGAATAAGATATAAAACATTACAATTAAAAAAAGAAAATGGTGGGTTAGGTAT